>NC_140634.1:31266715-32466715 GCF_057382275.1 Copadichromis virginalis | reverse complement strand
GCTGCTTGGTAGCTTGTTTCTGATGATGACCACAGGTTTTGAATTGAAGACTAAAACAGTAATTGTATTTAAAAAAAAACAAAAGCAAATAAACAACAAACTTACGGTCTGAAAATGGTTTAAAAAGCTTTAAAAAAAGGTTTAAAAAGTGTTTCGTTCAATCAATAACAAACAACTATTATCACTAAGGCCAATAAATAACACTGTGGCAACAAATTTGATCTTTCATGCAGGTAGAAAATTTTATATCTGATTTACATTTTTAAAACTTGTTGGCTAGTACTGTTACACTGAGAGTGAACATAAATCAATTCAACTTGCATGAAAACAAGAGAGGAGTAAAGGACAATTGTCTCCCTGTATTTATATGACAATTGAATGAATGATTACATGCATTAAAGGGAAGCTAGTGAAAAAGCTGGCACATACGTCAAACAAAACATTAAATCCCTGCCATGATCAGGATTGCTGCTTTCTCAGTCTATATCCTCCAGTAATTGCAGGTCATGCATAATCAAAAAATATTCTCCAGTGCACATCAGTAAATTTCGCCATGTTCCTCTTTTGGCAGATAATGTGGCACTGTGCTAGACCCAAGTCGGAGTATCCAATCCTTTGCTGTCGCCGACCTCTGTTGGAGTCGGCACAAAAATTTGCCAGCAGCACGCCTCTGCCCTCCCACTACACATTTTTCATCACTCCCACTTGAGCTGTAGTCCTCTGAGCAATCCCTGCAGAGAGATTTCATTTGTAAAGGGTGTTTTTTCATTTACACCCATGTCCTGTGTTTCCTTTCCGTTATAATGCTGATCCTAGAAGGCAAAGATAGAAGGCATGCTTTCTCATTTTGTGTATGTGTGTGTGTGTGTGCGCGTGTGTGTGTGTGTGTGTGTGTGTGTGTGTGTGTGTGTGTGTGTATTAGAAGGTAATGATTTCAAAATGAATCACTATCCTGAACAGACTTCATTGTCTGACTCTGATTGTATTTGCCCTTTAAGCACTGGCGTTGGCAATATACTTTGTTCCCACCAGCTCCCCAGAATTTCTAGGTGATGCTTTATTTCTCAGTGGCTTTCATACTCTGTTGTAATTACACGCTCACTTTAATAAAATGCTCTCTCTCTTTCTCTCTTTTTAGGTCTCTGTGTGGAGCCGGGTGATCCTCCTCTGCTCCAGCAGCCTCTGCAGACCTCCAAGTCTGGGATTCAGCAGATAATTGAATGCTTCCGTTCTGGTTTGTGTTTTCTTATTGTCCTTCATTTCATTCTTATTTATGAACTCCTGTCATTGCTCCCTTCTTTCAGTTGAATATGTGTTGACAGTTTTCACAGTGGAGTGCCATAAGGAATTGTGATCTAATCCCAGTAACACATCAGCAGGATTGCCATCCTTTATACCACAAATTTTATTGATTTCTAATTTGTTTATTTAATAGATTAATTGGTTAGTCTGTAAAATATCAGCAAATTGCTACATTGAAAAGAGGCAACCCTGAACTGGATAAGGAGTTAAGAAAAAAGGATCCCTCTCTTCCATCCATCTTGCACTTCTTGATTCCTGAAGCCATGATTATGCTCTCTTGCGGACAAGGACATGAACAGCTGTAGACACTGTGGTCAGTCTGCTTGAAGTCTGCCTGAAAGGCACATATGTAGATGATGTATTGCAATGTAAAGTCTCCTTATCTGATGACAGTGAGCACCTATTAGCTGGTCTTCCTTTGCCCAGCAGTGCTTTACAGTTCCTCCTGGGTCTTCCCGAGGCTATATAACTATAAAACCTCTCCAGTGATTTCTGGGTCTACCCCCGGTTCTCTTCCCAGCTGGGAATGCTTGAAAAGCTTTCCAGAGCTCATGCCCATAGGTGAAGGTTGAGACACAGATTTTATTAAATCGAAAGCTTTTCCTTCCAACTAAGTCTCTTAAAACAAATCAACAGTACAATACAATAGTCATTAATATTCAAAATACTGTAGATTATGTTTCTGTTGAAATAATGATTATTCTGCTTGAACTCAGCCAGTTGTGTTTAGTCTGATCTTCTGCTCTGTACCTCTAAATTGTAAGCGCACTGTGGTTATGCCTTGCTGTTGTAATCCATGCCACTACACATATAGTTCTGAGCCAGTGGCAGAGGGCAAAGGATAAAATGAAGTGGCAGGTGTGTGTGTGTGTGTGTGTGTGTGTGTGTGTGTGTGTGTGTGTGTGTGTGTGTGTGTGTGTGTGTGTGTGTGTGTGGTTCTGACATCTGTGTGAGTCCTCCTAACGGTGTTTACTCTGATTTTTGCATAACATAAATGTGTCTATGTGCATATATATATGGACACATGTAAATAAAAGGAAGGTGCAGCAATGCGTCACATACCCAATAAAGCACTGAACAGATGCACAATTGAAATGAATGCTGAATGACAGTTTTTGAAAAAGTAAAAGTGATGAAAGGAGTGTAGTCCTTAATACAAAGACTTCATTATCATTATCAGAAATCCTTTAAAAGAACAAAGTACTAATTCCAGGGATTATGATATCTATCACAGTTACCCTACAGGGTTTTCATGCATACAGGAACTTATCATTCCTCTGTGATTAATCCTAATTTTCTATGCGGTTTCTTATATCAAGATATAATACAGAGTCCTAAAAAAAGTGAAAATATAAATGAATTCAAATTTTATCTAATAAAATGTCCTTCAGCATAATGATGCTGCAGCCAACCTACGCTTAGGACTGTTTTTGAAAATACTGTATCTGTGCTTTTGACTCCTTATATTTTTGTTGCAGGCACCAGCCAGCTAAAACACATGCTGCTAAGGGAGGTGGACACCATCTTTGAGTGTAAACTGTGCCGCAGTCTGTTCAGAGGCCTGCCCAACCTCATCACACATAAGGAGTACTACTGCCTATCACGCCTGCCTGAATCTGATGGTCAGTGACAACGTGCCTAAGCATGAAGACACACATTCGTCAATATGTCTGGAATACATCTTCATGATCCAAATTCTGCTGAGAAAGCCCCCAAAAGAGCAGAGAAGATGCCTGAAAACTCAGTAATAAAATCAATAGGTACAGCAAGAACTGGGGACAGACCTTTTGTGAAGACTGGGGGCATTCAAATTAACTTGTTAACACCCCCAGACAAACTGTAAGTCCCCGGATAAAGCAGGGATCAAACTTCACTTCAGCTTGGGCCCCATAAATCCCTGAGGTTACCCACACACAAATGCCCTTGGCAAGGGGAAAAAAAAGCCTCTGATTTCTTTAACGTCGCCTTCTGCTTCTTCAAATTTGACTTTATCTCACTCCCAAGGTTCCTTTACTCTCTTTCATGCCATCTGTCTCATACTCATTATTGTCTCTGTCTTTGTACACACAAACCCACATCCCATTGCACATCTATCCATCATGCAGTTTCTCCTCTCGTACTACTAAGCAGAGTGACTTTGAACTCGCACCATTTGTTTTATCTACTCCTCATTAGCCATTGTATGAGTCCACGTCTCTTTGCTTTACAAGAGGAAGGATGTACACTAAGAAAGTCTTCAAGCAATTTTTCCATTAGCTTTCTCTGCTTTCTTTTAAGAAACAGTGCTGTCTTGGTATGAACAGTCAGTTATATTATTTACCTTGTAAAAAAAAAAGTCTTTTAATTGTATCTTATCTTCATCTGCTTTTTGATCTGTGCGGCAGTAAGTACAGCTTTGTTTTTGTTTTTCCTAATCGGGAGTCTATCAACTAAGGTTTGTTGTGTATTATATTAGAAAATGACTCATTCATACTTGTTCAATACAGGTATGACCCATGAGGCACTACATAACAGTGCAAGACAACCCTACAGTGCAGACACTGACATCATGATTACATTGCCAGTAGCGATAACAACCACAGAGGCAGACTTTACAGTAACAGCACTGGTAGCTATAAAGTGTGTATAAATATACCAGAGGATAACATATGTGGTTATTCAAAGAGCGTAAATTTCCTTGTGCCATTTAAGGTGGCTGTGTATGTCTCAATGTAGAGCTAGTGAGGTATGTTAGTCTATAGCAGAGGTGTCAAACTCCAGTCCTCGAGGGCCAGCATCCTGCTTGTTTTTGAGACATCCCTGCATTACCTGCTGCTGATTATCTGGTTTACATGTGCTTTGCCAATAAGAAGCTACAAGGGCAGGCTAGTTGGAAAACAAGCAGGACAGCAGCCCTCGAGGCCTGGAGTTTGTCACCTGTGGTCTAAAGCATGTCCATACAGTGTAGACATGCTAGAGTGTAAAATATGACTGAGTGAGTGCAGCCTGTGTTCACTCTCTTGGTGCCCCAAGCTTTGAGGAGGCTTACTGCCTGGGAGAGGAAGCTATTTCAGTGTCTGGGAGTGTTGGTTTGGATGCTCAGATATGCCGGACAGCAGAGCAGTAAACAATTGATGGGAGGGCTCTGTAGAGCAGATACAGTGTTCATTGTATAGTTCTGTAAGTGGTAGGGCCACAGTGATCTTCTCTGCTGTCCTTATAATCCACCTGAGGGACTTTAAATCAGTTTTGTTGCAGTTCCCATACCACACAGTGATTTATAAGAATAAAATAAGGGCTTTATTATTGTTGAGGAAACCCTAATCCTGTCAAGAGTAAACATTTGCATTTACTTGAAATAAAATACTCTTTGTGGATAAGGATATGTGCTAATCTAAAGTTGCACAGAGACAGTGTTTTGTAGCCCTGCACCCTCATCCATTCACTACATAACCTGAATCACCACAACCACTCTACACTCCAACCATATTAAATGTTGTTTCACTCTCTCCTCTTTTCAGTAGCACAAAAGAAAATGAAAGAGAAAAGCTGGTCGGCCCCTGTGAGATTATTTTGTCCGTTTAGATTTGGGCACTTTTATCTGATGCCTTTGTGCAATTTGCCACAGGTCAGAGATTTTAAATGAATACAATGACTGCTTCTGTTTCTCTTTTTAATAGTATGATGTAGCAGCTCATTAGGCCAAATTGCAGTCTTTCAGGTGATGGCATTACAGCTGAATGAGGATCATTTTCCACTAATTAAAATCTTTTCATTTTGGGTTACCTTGTCTTCATGATCTTTTTTTCCGATATATATTCAAATATCCTTTCTAAATGGGTGTTGTCAGTATAACATGGCTCTGTAGTAACCTCATGTGAACACAGCCGGTATTAGCATTTTATTTTTAGCAAGGCAAATGTTTTCATGACAAATTTCTAGCTTGCTCTTTATAAGGCAGCTGCACCAGAATAGCCTTCAAGTCATACAGACTTAAGTTCAGCTTCTAAAGATTTCACTGAGACTGAACATCTGTGTCACACTCATATACTTGTGTTTATTTGTGTTTATTTGCATACATTTGTTTTTCTTTTGTGTATTATGTGACAAACAGCTGATTGATTGTTTCTTGGGATTTTTCTTTCATAGGTTCATCAGGTGATGACAGGCAGAGTGTTGCCATGAAGGATTTACTGGATGCTATCTATCCACGAGCCGATCGGCCAGATTACGTAGTCCGACTGGAGCCCATTCAGACCACCACAAAGGCTGTGTTTCAGTACCTCACCACAGAGGAGGAGCTTGCTCGGTTTCCATCACACACACCCAGGTCAGCACTGCGCTGATGGAGTAAGATGTACCACAACTTCTAAGATCATGTCTTTTCTTCATTTCTGATATATTTGTATTTCTTGCAGTGCCAGAGAGAGTCCAGTAAATTGGGAGGGCGAATCAATGGAAAGTGTGGAGAATAACCAGGCAAACCAGACAGCTGGACCAGAAAGCCACAACAGCCCAGGACACAACCAGGGACAGAGGAAATGGGAGCCTGAAGAGGAGGCTAAAGAGGAGCAGCCACCGCCTGAGGATGAGGGGTCCAACAGTGGGGTAGGTGTTGCAGAGAACAAAGACAAATCGTTGTCTTCTTTTTGATGCTGAGTAACTCAGTCTTATTTCTCTCACTCTCATTCAGGTTGAAGATGTGACAATCTCCTGTTGTCTTTGCGGTCAAGACTTCAACTCGCGCCGCAGCATCAGACGCCACTGCCGCAAAATGCACCAGACAAAACTCGAGGAACTCAGAAAGTTTACAGAGACACGCACAGTTCCTACGAGCTTGCTGTCCATGGTGAAAGGTATGCAATCTGTATTTGTGCTGGTAAATTGACTAGTAGTTTCTGTTGTGCTTTTCCTGTCCTGACAAATTATAATATCTAACAAAACTTACTTAAAATTGTGTCCTTTCCCACAATCCTCCTTGTTCTTTAAGAAAAAAGAAAAATAAATGGATCTTTGCATTACTGTAATATTAATAACTTGCTCCCTCTATTGTGTAACAGTATTTTGCATACCCTTACAATATTTGTAAAAGTTATTGACTTGTTTTTACAAAGAACTGACACTGAAAAGCTTCTTTTGGTTCCTCTGTTATTCACAAAGGGTCACCACATCAGATGGTATGCCCTTCCTGGAACAGCCCTGAAGGCATTTGTTTCACCTCCCAGTCTCTCAAACTGGGGATCTTTTGAGTGTTAGGTGAATGTAAACCTTCAAAAAATGTTCATGTCTTTAGCCTGATGAAGTAAAAGGCATTTATTACTCATTTAAACCTACCTCGAGTGCCTGGGCTTGAATTTTTTTAGATGTCATTTTTGGTAACATTGTTCTAAACATTCCACGTGAAGTATCGAATTGTGGTCATTTGCTATTATTCATTGTTCTTTGTGTTTACCTACCATGCTATAAAAAATTAGTTTTTTTAATGTTAAATGAAATTTTTACTTTTCCGCAGGAATTATCGTTCGCAATAATAACCCTTTTCATGACACCACAGGTCGGCCGAGGACACTCAGCACACCTACTGGAAAGTCATGTCCAGTGTGCCTCAAAACCTTCGCTACCAAAGCTAATGTGCGACGCCACTTTGATGAGGTGCATCGTGGTCTGCGAAGGGACACCATCACACCCAGCATAGCCTCACGTCCCGGCCAGCCCTTCTCACTGGAAGTCACGCCTCCCAGAAAGAGCAGCAATGCCTCGCCAACACGTGGCCACAGCTCCAAGTCCACCCCTGTGAACTCTAAAACATCATCTTCAAACCAAAACCAAGCCAAACCTCAGACTCAGCTCCCGGCCTCGACACAGGCAAACTCGGCATCATGCCGCTGCACGCTCTGCAAGAGGAATTACAGCTCACAGGTAGGGTTTGTTAATAAGTTGGTATTTTGTCGTCATGTAATTTGCTCCTTCAGAAAACAAACGTGAATTAATTTTTGAATTTCAATTGTGTGTTTCAGCTCATGTTGAAGAGGCACATGCGTATAGTCCACAAGATATACAGCATGAAAAGCAGCAAGTCTTCTAGTACAGCAACGTCCACCGCTGCAGCAGCCACTTCCAACAGCAGCAGCACTAACTTGTCTGTCAGCAACAATGTCAGGGTTAAGGAGGAAGCAGTGGAGCCCTCGGATGAAGAAGACGACGAGGACATTGTCAGCAGTCCAGCACCTTCTCCTAGTGACAGCACTGGCACAGCTAAAGGAGTTTCTGTGGCACACAATGCCACGAAGGTGAAGGAGGAAGAGGCCCCGTCAAGCCCAAAAATGACATCATTATCATCATCATCCTCCCGTGGGGGAAACGCGTGTAGTGGCAGCATGGCCACCAAAATGACGAAACTGTCAGTGGGCTTTGACTTTAAGCAGCTCTTCTGCAAGCTGTGCAAACGACAGTTCAGCTCACGTCAGAACTTAACAAAACACATTGAGCTGCACACAGACGGCAACGACATCTTCATTAAGTTCTACCGCTGCCCTCTCTGTCGCTACGAGTCGCGTCGCAAGCGCGACGTCTTGCGTCACGTGACCGTAGTTCACAAGAAGTCATCCACGTACCTCGCCAAGATCATGCCCAAACTGGAGAGTAGGGCAGTGAAGAGGCTAGCAGAGGTAGTCCTCAACAATTCGAACAAGAGGACAGGCAGCAGCGTCAAAGAGGAAGTGAACGGACGTCACGCTTCGTCGTCTTCCTCCCCCTCACCTCCCGTCACCCGTAAGCAAGAGTGCTCCACAACTGGCCCAACAGCCTCTTCAGCCTCCTCTTCCTCTGCCCCACCTCCAGCCCCCGTCACTCGTAAACAACAGGAGCTGTCGTCGACAGTCTTCACCCCGTCCCCTCCCGTCACCCGTAAGCAAGAGAGACAGCAGACCCATCAGCACCACCCCATCAGCCCCCCGCTGACCCGCCGCAGCGAAAAACACACACACCAACGCAACAACTCCTCCTCCTCCACCAACACCAACACCACCACCTCTTCCTCACCCAGCAACCAAACCCCACACACGCGGCGACATGACGCCCAGTCAGAGAGCAGCACGGGGACATCGTCCACTGAAGTCAGAGTGACAAAGAATTTCTCCCTTCACGCTTGTGACCAGTGTGGACGGGCCTTTGCTAAGAAGGTATGACTGACACGAATTCTCCCTGTGAGAATAGGCAGATACTGACAAAGACCAAATAACCTTTGTTTATACCACAGAAAGTCTTACAGAGGTTAAAAATGTCAACAGTTTTAAAGAGTGCTCTGACCGAGACAGGAAGTAGCACAAATTTGCATTTAAATGAGTCACCTTGGACTCTCTGCAGTTTTCTGGTATATAAGCAAAATGATTAATTGATTAATCAAAGTCATCCATAGATTAAGCATTCATCCGTATGCTATTTTTCCTGCAACCACAACATTAAAACACATTTGGCCAGTAGTGACTTCATAAAATGAAAATAAACCACTAGCATACATCTGCATAACATTTGAATGTATTTGTGAATGATTTTCCTCAGTTGTACCTGGAGTCACATAAGCGAAGCCATCGTAACGCAACGACAGCAGCAGCCAGCAGGAGGAAAGGAGTCAGCACCCGCTCCAAATCCCTGGTCTGGTGAAAAACAGTGTAAGAACACAGAGTTTCCCTCCAGTGCAGCGAGTCCGCTGCTTCATCGCTGCCTCGTTCTCACCCTGCCAGTTTGTCTTTTTGTGTTTTTGTCTCCCTCTCTGTTTCCTGATGTGTGTGCCAAAACTGCAAAAAGACAAGCTCCTGCAAGATGCATTTATACCTGAGCAAATCTATAAATGTGTTTGAGATGGGCCAGTTTCCTTTGTGGCAGGAAATGTGTGTTTATTTGTTAGTCTTGAAGACCACTCCCTGGGCAGAGATGAGAAATCCCAATCAGCCTCCTCCTCCTTCTCCTCCTTTAATTAACTGCTTGGCATGATTTACCAGCTGTTTCCTGCATGCTCACTCTCACTTACTTCTCTGTGTATCACTCTGCTCATTAGAAGTCTTTTTTCTTACCTCCTGCTTCTCCCTTGATTCTTCGTTTAACTCATTCTGATCATTTTTTTACCCTCACTTTTACATTGCTCTCTGTCTCCACACAGACCCCCTGGAATAAAGGGTTAGCGAGCCACTAACGATGACAAACTGGAAAAATAATAGGCAGATGGAGCAAGCACAGGAAAAAGATGATGGAAATGTGAAGGAAACAAACAAAAAAGGAACAACGGAGCCCGATGGAGGAGTGAAGTACAAACAGTTTTATGTTCCACATTTGCTTAAGAACCAAATATATTGTTGGAATCTCACATTCATGTATAATTTCATGATGAAGCCAGCCAGCATGCTGGATGGTGGCGCTGCTATCTACACAGAGACTCACTACTGGTATATATATTCTCTATTTACCTACTACAAGATGTGAATATGGATCCATATGCAGATGACTAGTTTGTACTGCTTTGCTCCTGTAAACGGCCTTTAGTAAAAGGATGAAGTTAATCTATGTGTGTGTGTGTGTGTGTGTGTGTGTGTGTGTGTGTGTGTGTGTGTGTGTGTGTGTGTGTGTGTAAGAGAGGGAGGGAAATCAGACCTGGATTGTGGTCTCTGCAAAAAACAGACTGAGAGATAAAGCTAAATTAACCCTACACAAAATGAACCTATATCCTTACAGCAGCATTTCATTAATTTATGACTTATATGTATGTCCATATCTTAAATTGGGTGTGATGCAGACCTATTATATTCAGCTGGTTCATCTGCTTTCCCCCCTCTTACTTGATTCCTGTGTTGATTGGACCACTTTTGTGCCCTGCTGTCTTTCCAGGAAGAGAAACTGTAGCCAAAGTGTTTGATGCTCGCCTTAGAATTGAATAGTCTCTATTTTGTCACGTACATTGTCCCAGAAATTTAAACTTGTCGGATTTAGTCAGCTCTAAAGTGACCAACAAGTTCAGATGTTATGAATTACAGGGTACAGCCAAAGAAAAGGAAATACCAGAGTGGATTTTTAAGTTTTCTTTAAAGATTTAAAAAACAAAATGTGTGCGTGCTTCTTCTAATATCACTTCAATCAGTTTCATGTGGTAATCACTGTTTTTTCTGCCTTATCTACTTGGTGTGATTGCATGTTTGTAAAGGGTGTTTCCTTTACCATGACAGTACCCTGTACCACCAGGTTATCCTTCCAGAGAACGTTTTTGTACTCTGGAAGGAATCTTTCACTTTATAGAAATGAATCAAATTCCCACTTATAAAAGTCTGAAACAACACGTGGTACAGCAGGGGAAACATTTGGACTATCAAACTGACACCCTGCATGCTAAATTACAGCGAGAAGGAACTGAACAGCACATTATGTGGAGTAATGTGTGCTTGAATGTTTGCAGGATGTGACAGGTCACCAACAGCCATACTGCCTTAAACTGTTAACTGGAAGACATTATTTTCTTACCACTGTCATCTTGCTGATTCTTCCTTTAGTTACTGTACTTTCCATCACAGGTCCTGGTAGATGTGTCTCAACCTCAGTGCCTAAAGCAGCACGCATGGCAGGTTTGAATAATAAGAAAGCCACAAATCCAGAAAGCAAAACTATTAAATTCCCCTTATTTAACAATTGGCATTAAGTATTTTGTTACATCCACTTAAACATGCAGGGGCATGAACTTTTCTTTCCCTTCTTACCTGTAAGATTGTTTTTTGTTGTTGTTGTTGTTTTTTTTTTTACCAAGTACTGTATGAATTCCATTCAAAATATGATTTCCTGTACCCAAACTTGAGAGGGATGGAAGGGTTGGGGTTTACTTGTTTGCTAACAGCTCCTGATGGTAGTCTTTGAGACACTGGCACATAAGAGTTGGAAAGAAAGGATCAAGGAAGACCAAAAGCAGATATGTCTTACTGTTCAAACAGAAAGCCATGAAATGGAACAAAACCTGAAAAAAAGGAAAGACCAAACTTTATTTTTATAACCCAAAATGCTAGAGCAGCGAGGTCTTGACAGTGTGTATATATCGATCCATCCTGCACGGATGGTATAAATAATAGTTCTAATAGTCAAAATAGTTACTCACTTGTGTTGGTTGGCCATATGCTTTTAACACGTCTGACTAGTTACAACTCTGTAATTGTTTATTGCTGAGGCAAGCTTGCATTGTTCCACCATTAGTTCTTTTCTTTTTCTTTTCTTTTTTTAAAATCTTACACTGTTTGAAGGAGGAGATTTTGTTGTTGAAATGTGTCCAGAAGAGAGCAGGAATGAAACCTCAAGAGACTTTTAGATTATTATTATTATTTTTTAATTTTGACATTTCTTTAATCATAAGTTGTAATGTTATTAAGCTCACCTTCTAGAGCATTTGACAAGCGTTAGAAAAGCCTTTCAGTGACAAGAATGTTGAAACCAACCACTTAAATAAAACTATACTGCTTTAAACCTCAGTAGGTTGTTGTGTGGCTTTGTCTTTTTCTCTCTCTTTGAAGTGTGAGTCACCTACTTCAATCAGTCTTGTTTGTTTACAACGTTTGCAGATTTCATTTGGTTTTTCAAGAATTATGTCTTTGGAGACTTGGCTTTTTTTCCCAGCTTTCCATTTTCCCCGCCCAACTTTGCTGAAATGCATCTTTTTATTTTTTAATGCCACTGAGTTGTGGTGGTGACAGTAAGAGACATTTTATTGAGTGCAGGAAATATTATTCAAAGATATGAACACATATCTATTCGTAAGTACAGTCAAAGCCTGATATCAGTAGGTCCATAGACAGTGAGCCACACCGTTACACTGGGTAATAATTTCAATCTCTGCAAACAACATTGTCAGATATGCTCACTGGCCATTTTATTAGGTACACCGTATTAAGCTGCTCATTAACACAAACATATAATTAACCAATCACATGGCAGTAGGTCAATGCTGCTGCTACTAGCAGTGTCTGCCTGTCAAGACAAATTGTTGAACATCAAACTGAGCAGCATAATGAGGAAGAAAAGCGATTTGGGAGACTTTGTTGTGTGGCTGTTGGTGCCAGATGGACTCTTCTTTCTGCTGATCCACACAACCATCTCTAGGGTCTACAGGTAAGAGGAGGATGGTTCCTGTCGTTGAAGCAAAGGTATGCAGAAGAGCATCTCTGAACACAGATGTCAGTGGTTGAAGAGCTGATGAGCTACAGCAGCAGCCACTCCTGTCAGCTAAGAACAGGAAACTGGACAATAGAAGATACTGTCATACCTGGATATTGTTGCTAACCCCTTAAAAGTCCAGCCACCCATCTTCTGGTGGTCCATTCTAGCAGGATAACCATGCCACAAAGCTCAAATCATCTCAAACTGGTTTCTTAAACGTGAAACCAATAAGTTCACTGTAGTCAAATTAATGCTACAGTCACCAGAACTCAATCCAATAGAGCAAATTTACAGCAACCGTGTGATGATATCATGTCAATATGGACCAGAATCTTGGAGGACTGTCTCCAGCATCTTGTTGAGTCTCAGGCATGCATAATTAAAGCAGTTCTAAAAACACAAGGTCCAACCATGTACTAGCAAAGTCTAATTAAAGAAGTAGGTGTATAAGTCATGTATCTGGTGGAAATACTCGACTACCTTTAAAATTGCCCGATACAAATCTGTCACTTACTCCAATTTCAGTAGACCTATCTAGAAATGAAAGCTCTTTTGTATAAGTACTTATTACAGCTGTTTGTACCATAATAACATTAAAAAAGAACAAATGTAACGTTTTTGAAGAAGATTTCGAAAATCAACTGAAAGGAATTTGGCACGTGAAGAGTTTAGTCATCACTGTCACAGGACCTACTTCAAAGTTGACGTCCTGAGCTCAGGGGACCTGAAAACAAACAAACAAGCTAACTTATGTACAGAGGTATAAAATGAAAGGAAATGGAACAAAATGAACCCATTACTAGTGTAGACATGAAGGTTACACTTTAACTTGAAAGCTCATTTTAGTACACTTCTTATATTGGCCAATTGAGTCCATAGAATTAAAGCTCATGTACATATTTATAAAAAGAAAAACTTCAAAACTGTTTTATTCAACTCCTCCCATGACTTTTTTCTTTTTATCTTTCTTTCTTTCCTTTCTTTTAATTTTCTTTAGGAATTTGATAACGCTCACCTGCCCCTTTCCTGTTGCAATTACAAGACATCCACCGCTAGATGGTGCCATTGCTCCGCGTCTATGCACCTCCCTCCGAATCGGAAAAGCCACAAATTGGACGTGTTGCGCACATCTTACACGCTGTCACATGAGGGAACACCCGGGTCTGTTTCAATTGCCTGGTTTCTGACTCCACACAGCTTATCAAATTGTTATTACACAGCAGATGGGATGCGGTTCATTTGTTTAATTCCATTCACCACAAAGAACCATGGCGCTATGATTGTACAAAGAGGAAGAGGAGGGGTGTGTGGAAGGGGGAATCAATGGGCGCAGTAAAAAACAAAAAAACAAAAAACGGACTGAAGTTGAAGCAATTAAGAGTGTGGCACAACCGCCTGAGCATATTCTGATGACTTATTAACGTGTTCTAATAACCAACGCCTTCCACTGTGGAAACAATCGATCCGATTGACTGGTAATAAACTTGATTGAATGGGTGGATTCTGCTGGACGACAGTGGCGCAATTAGAGGATGATTTGGTGCAGGCGGCAGATGCAGACCCGACGCCTCCAATACATACATATGTTTCACGTAGAGCTGGGGGACAGGGGGGTTCGCGCTTCGTGTGGCAGCTTCGTGTCGTGCGCTGTCCTTTTCAGCACCGACAACCTGGAGAAGGGGGGGTGTTGGTGGTGTTAGTGTGCGCGCGCGTACGCGGAGCAGCGCGAGCGGACTTCACGGGAAGGGTTTATGCGCAAAGTGCGGAGAGCTTAGAGAAGGAGCGGATAACAATCAGGTGGGTTTTAACAGCGTTATTGAGCGTTACTGACGAGAGTCCGCGCATGATGAATTCCTGCACTCTGTCCCCCCCTTCATCACCCTCTCCTCTCCCTCGCTCTCTTTCTCCCTCTCTCCACACCTCTCTGTCTGAGATTCATTCCTGGGCATCGACTTCATTACAGGCAGCCTCCCTCTATTGTCTCCATTAACAAGTGCGGAGTTAATAGTTGATTTTGAGCCCCTAAATCAGCTCTGTTGGTCACGACAGAACACTTTCTTTTCTTTTTTCTTTTTTTCCTTGTTTTTGTTCTTGTGTGGCAGCTGCACAGATCTGCTCCTTTCTCCAGTCATCGCCATGAGGATTGTCTAAATTGTCTTCAAATTCCTTTTGCTGTTGTGGAACAAAGAGATTTTTACTTCAGGATATACAGATATATATATTGATTGTGTGTGTGCGTGTGTGAGGGTGGAGGTGAAACTGCTGAGTTTCGCAAGGAAGTTGCTTTAGACGGACAGGGACCCCACGGAGCCTGCGGGGGAGGCTGGAGCCGGAGCATCACCGCTCGCACACTGGCGGATGATTTGATTTTCCTCATTTCCGAGGTATCTAAACACGCAGATTCTTTTCTCCACGTTACCAAATGCGCTGATCTCTTTTGCATTTCTCAGCGAGGGTGTGTGTGTGTGTTTCCCACCTTTCCCTCTCTCTCTCTCTCTCTCTAACACACATTCCTTTGCTGAATGGTTTTGACCAGTCTGTGTTATTCATTGTCTCAGTTTCACTGCTTCTTACTTTTTGCGGGATTTTATTGTTTTATGCATTTTTTTTATTCTCTCTCTCTGTCGTGGATTTCCCCACGGTGGTGGCTGGGTGAGTACATGCTCTAACAGCACCCGTTCAAAGGTGTGTTTTACTCAGGATTGCGTGGATGTGTGTTAGGGGAAAAAATAGAGACATGATATAATGAGCATGAATTTTGCTCCTCCAGATATCATTACACGGGTGTTTCTCTGCTTTTACTGAGGATGGCAGTGTCTTAATTAGGCTGCAATCAGAATACCACCACTGCTGTACCGAATGAAGCCCAAAGGGCTGCATAATGAGCACACACACCCCTACACTTTGATCTCGCACAGTCTTATTTTTGAACCTGTGAGCTCTGCGTTATCTTCTGACACATGACTTAATCACATCAGAAGCATGTGTGTGTGTGTGTGTGTTTTAAAGGGATGCGTAAGCTTTTTTCTGCGTGCCCCACTGATGTGTGCTGAGACTGGAAACAATCAAAAAGGCTTTAAAGGACTAAGAAAAGTCTTTTTCCCTCTGGAGGTAACATTCAGGGGTAACGTGAACTATGTTTGGAGTGTTTGGAGAAGAGACCAGGAGAAAAAAAATATACAATCAAGTTCAGCCACGTTTCATTTATTCATCTACAGCCTTGGTTAGGGTTATAACAGGTTGAACGGAAGTCGGATCCAAAGATTTGTGTGAGGGTGTGTGTGTTTTGAGGGAATCACCACTTTTTTTTTTAGTGCAGCGGTGATCTATGAAACAGCTAAAATAGAAAAAAATAAATAAAATAAAGTGACAGCGAGAGAAGGGAGGAATAAAACGAGGCATGTATGTGAGAAGATGAAGGAGGGGGTGGCGAAGAACACCTACTTAAGGGGAAGGTGGAGGGGGGGGGGGGAGAGGAGGATAGGGGAGAGGACAGGGCAGCAGAAAAGCTATCACTTTCTGAAAAGAGCAGTGGACTCTCAAGAGAGATGGAGACGGCCTGTAGAAGGTGATGCGATGCAGCAGCGAGGCAGACAAGACGGTGGCAGAGAGGCAGAGCGTGGCAGGGAATAAAGAGAGAGAGAGAGAGAGAAATGGAGGGAGGAGGAGAAGGAAGAATCTGGAAAAAAAGTGAGTGAAGAACCCCCCCAAACCTCCCTACTTGACTACACAACCAGAAGTGGGCAACAGGCTCATAGACAGCCTGCCATGGGTGTGAATTAAAAAGAGTGATGAGCCAGCTGCAGCCTTTCGGAGGGTGGGGGGGTTTAACACTCTTCATCGTTGAGCACATAAGCGTCACATCAGCGGGAGCCTCCTTCTTCGGGATTTCTTCTGCCTCCTTCTAGGCTGCCACATGGGAGAAGAGAGAAAAAAAGCAGATGTTTGAGCCTTCACAGAGTGTGACAGAGGCTCCGATTGGAAAGCCAAATAGCGGTAGCCAAACTGGTTAAGATCAGCATAAGCTCAGGTGTGTAGGGCTGCTTCATGAGCGTGCAGACAAAGGATGTCTTTTCACCTCTTAAACTTGATAATCCTCAGAGGGCGTGAGTGTAAATGAGACAGAAAACTTTTAATAACCTCGGGGCCTCAGCTCAGTCACGAGACATTCGCACGTTGCCCTGATCTGTGTTTTTTTTTTTTTTAGTGCCCCACTTGAGACGTTTGCATGTAGTTACATCTTGAACCAGTGTAGCTGTTTTTTTTAAATCATAAATGCCCCCTTTCTGGTTTTAAAAATATTCATGCGGTTTGCTCCCTGTTCGGGAATATGAGATGCCTGCCAAGTGCTAAGAGCTGCAAGGATGAACTTAAAAAAGAAGAAGCAAAAAACAGGCAAAAGGATTGACAGAAAGCTGTACCACAGTTTAATGGACCCCATTGGAATATACTGAGACGTAGACTTGAGCTGGCTATAATCTAGTGCGGCTTAATGACTGGGGGGCCCCGGGCCTCAATTTTAACCCATTCTCTGCTTGAATTCAAGGCGAAAAGTGTCGAACACACAATGTTGCAGGGAGAACACTGTTAGATGAATCAGAACTGGATAACCTATATAAAGCAGGGTTTTTAATCGTAGCGGGAGCTTGGCCGTATGAGTGGCTTTGACCTAATTCCATTTAGAGTGAAGAGAAACTGATGAATTAATTGGGACAGAATCGAATTATAAATGGATTCTTCAAGAGTGCACCTCACGCTGGGATGAGATCTGAGTCCAGAACTTGTTAGGGCCTCCCGTGGGGGAAATCAAACAGGTCTGCAGAATGGTTCAGAAGTCTTTAAATGATGCTTGGCTTTCATTACAGGAAGGCTATGCTGTTGTTTTATGGGGAGACGGTGAGAAATCTTTTTTTGAAAACTGCTCTGGGATTTGATTAATGGGCCAGCAGACATATACAGTTCAAGATTATGAGTACTGTAGCCAACTCCTAAGGAGTGCTGGACATTTCAGTATTGGGTAGTGCAAATGTTTAACCCTGGAGAACCCATGGGGTCAAATTTGACCCCATGGGTTCTCCAGGGTTAAGTTAAACTAATGCATTTAGCGTTTAGGGCTATTTTACATAATAAATGGTCAGGATTGAAAATGGGCCAATCTCCTCTTGTGGTAGGTAAAAAACAAAACCCATAAAAATGATGCACGGTTGAGCATATGCAAATAAAGCAGGGATGTCAAAGTGACCACATACTGGCAAACAGGCAGATTCGTTCTATACAATATAGTTGCAGCTTTCACAGCTATAAACTATCGTTGCAAAAAGAAGAAACTGCAAATCTATAGTCATTTAATATGAAATACTCTTACAGGATGATATAGGCAAGGCTGTAATGACTCACTGAAGCGGACCCAGTGCTGGTGTAGGTGGTACCTTCAGGTCCAGTATTGTCTAGGTTATCACATATGTGCTGTTTATTCCAGGCTTTAACGCTTGAAAAAGGAAAGGAAAGATTGAGCATGTTTTAAATTATGAATTCTCACGCATCTGTTATTTTCTCTAGGAAATGTTTGTTTAATTACCTTCACAGTACGACTCACACGTGCATACACTAAATATAAAGCGACAGCCAGCAGCCAGTTAGTTCAATTTACTGTAAAGATTGGAAACAGGGGGAAATGGCTAGCCTGTTGCATAGTCATAATCATTTGCGTAAGCTGTGGGTGGAAAATATCTTGGCAACTTCTTAGTGTTTCCACTCGTTCTCAGTCTTGATATAGTCTGCTGGCTTCTGTTTAATGACCAGACATGACCTCACCTGACTCTTTGTTAGAAAATGAGTAAGCCGTTCCTCCTGAAGTCTTCCTTTAACATTAGGATACAACTCAGTAGTTTACTTGTGCTGAGACACTATTCTCTAAGGGAAGAAGATAAGGATGAAAAGAACTATGCGGCCAATTAACGGGCTTGTGTGTGTGAAATAGGCCACCTCAAAAGAAACGCTTGTGTGTATTTGGGTAAGCAGGACAACTATAATAAAGAATGACGTTTTAGAGTGATGGCCTAAATGTGTGCAAATGATGTAATAAGATTTACACTTGCTGGTCACTTCATTATGTACACCTTGCTAGTACAAAGATGGACCCCTCCCCTTTTGTTTTCAGAGCTGCCTTCATTTTTCCTGATGTCGATTCATTGAGGTGCTGGAAACATTGCTCAGAAGTTTTTATGAACATGATATGGTCAGCAACAACACAGGCAGACTTTGGTATTTCAACAATACAAAGAAAATATCCTGCATCACACCAGCGTGATCCACTGACACAAGGCAGGATGGATGAATGCTTTCATGTTGTTTACGCCAAACTCTGATGCTACCATTCAAATTTTGCAAGAGAAATCAAGACAGTCAGACAAAGAAAGTTTTAGTGAGCTCATGCAAACTGAAGCCTCAGTTTCATGTTCTTAGATGGCAGAAGTGGCACCCGGTGTGGTCTTCTGCTGCTGCAGATTTGAAGTGTTGTGCGTTCAGAGATGCTCTGCTGCATACCACTGTTGTCACACTACATTTTTCATTAATACAGTAATGTAACATGTTACTGTACTAAGTTCATTAATTATATTACATTGACAATTATGTCCATACATAACTCATACAACGGTTCTTCAGTCCACTAAAACTGTTCTTTTAAAGGGGCGGACTAAAAAAAAAAAGCATCTTTTTTCTTCCAGCTGCTCCAGTCAGCGATTTCATGTTCTGTGCAGAAAATGTTGGATTGGTCTGCAACTTTTGAGGAGTGGAAGAGTGAACACTGCTTTCATTTTATTTTACAAAAGGATAATAGTGTCAAGGCTCGGCTGTGTGGCAGGCAGGAGGAGGACCCAAAATGCAAAACTCACACACACGGGGATGAACTCAAAAAGCAGCTTTATTGCTGAAGAGGCAGAACATAGGAAATACAAAACTAAACTGGGAAAAGTAAACTAACACTCGGAGAGAGAGACACAGGGAAATCCACGCAGCATGAGGGACGACGTCACGCTGAACAGAGGGAGACGCAGACAGAAATACACAGAGGGTTAACAAGGAAAGTGGGAACACACGGGGAACACAGGTGACACTGATAATCATAACGAGACAGGGCGGGGTGAACTGAACATGACATGTACGGGCGTGAGAGTCACAAAGTAAACAGGAAGTGCACAGAGGTTCAGACAGGAGGAGAGAGAGAGCACGGGGAAAAACACAGACATAACGGGCTGGGAAAACATGAAACAACCACAAAGGGAGACGAGGGCTCATAAATACATAGAGGGCACACAGGGGGAAGAGAGAGCACGGGGAGAACTTAGACATAATGGGCAGGGGAAACATGGAATAAAACATAAGGAGAGACGAGGGCTCACAGATACACAGAGGGGCACACAGGGGGTAAAAGCCACGAAGGGAAAACACTTAGGGAACAACACAACAGGGCAACTCAGAAAACATGGCCTAAGCAAGGAACAAAATACAAACATACAAGGAAACTAAGAACACTGGGCCAACATGGCCCAGGACCATGACAGTACCCCCCCCCCCCCCCCCCCTCAAGGGCTGGCTCCAGACAGCCCAAACACAGAAAAACAAAACCAAACAGAAAACAACCCAGGGCGGGCGGCGGGGGCCCAGGACGGAGGGCTCGGAACAGAAAACAAAAGAAGAGCACAGCAAACACCGGAGCCCAAGAAAATAACCCAAACACAGAGCAGTTCAGGGGGCCGACCATGCGGAAGGCAACGGCGGAGACGTGGAAACAATTCAGGAGGCCGGCCGTGCGCAAGGCAACGGCGGAGACGTGGAAACAATTCAGGAGGCCGGCCGTGCGCAAGGCAACGGCGGCGACGTGGAAACAATTCAGGAGGCCGGCCGTGCGCAAGGCAACGGCGGCGACGTGGAAACAATTCAGGAGGCCGGCCGTGCGCAAGGCAACGGCGGCGGCGAAGGAGACGACGGAGCAGTTCAGGAGGCCGGCCGTGCGCAAGGCAACGGCGGCGCCGAAGGAGACGACGGAGCAGTTCAGGAGGCCGGCCGTGCGCAAGGCAACGGCGGCGCCGAAGGAGACGACGGAGCAGTTCAGGGGGCCGGCCGTGCGCAAGGCAACGGCGGCGCCGAAGGAGACGACGGAGCAGTTCAGGGGGCCGACCGCGCGGAAGGCGGTGGCGGCCCTCCAGTCCCAGGCGTGCTGGCCATGGCCTAGTGGGCACAGGACCAGACGAGGCCGGACCAGACGAGGACGAAGACTCGGAGGCCGGACCAGACGAGGACGAAGACTCGGAGGCCGGACCAGGCGGAGCTGCAGAGGCTGAGGCCGGCCCAGGCGTAGCAGAAGCACAGGCAGAGGCCGGCCCAGGCGTAGCAGAAGCACAGGCGGATGCAGCCGGACCAGGCGATGACGAAGCGGTCGCAGATGGCGGCTGAACGGGCCCCTCGGACCCTCCAGCGGAGACAGGAGGCTGAACGGGCCCCTCGGGCCCTCCAGCGGAGACAGGAGGCTGAACGGGCTCCTCGGGCCCTCCAGCGGAGACAGGTGGCTGAACGGGCTCCTCGGGCCCTTCAGCGGAGACGAGGAGGTGCTGGCCGGGCTCACTGGAACCCCCAGCGGACGAGGTAGATGGCGGCGTGGGAGCCGCGGAGTCCTGGATGAGCTCATCCGAGCTTCCAGCAGGAGCTGATGTAGAGCCAGAGAGGTTTGGGACCCCTGGCTGAATGTTAAGCCGAACAGAAGACCGTATTGCTATCGGGGACTGGGCCAATGGGTCAGGTGCGAGCTGAGCTACTGGAGATGCGGATGAGAGTGGGGTAGGTAGTGGAGTTAATGACTTCACAGGGGAACGAACTAGAGGTAGTGACGGTTGTGGTGCTGGTGGTTGAGTGGGTGACTGTGCTAAAGGAGACTGCACTGGGGACACCGGAGACTGCACTGGGGACACCGGAGACTGCACTGGGGAAAGCAGAGCTGCGGGAGACTGCGCTAGAGACTGCAGTGATGGTTGTAGTGGAGGTGTGACGGGTGGAGGAGTGGCTGAAGTGGCTGCGGGTCGGGCGGCTAGTGGCTCAGCTACAGAGCATATTAACGGCAGGGCTATGGGTTGAATGTCTAACTGAGTAGCAGCCTGAATGGCTGGGTGTAGTGATGGTGGTGGTGGAAGGGAAACAGGTGGTAGTGTGGATGACGGAACTAAGGGCGACTGAGTGGCAGACCGAACTGATGACTGAAGCGATGGTAGAGGTGAAAATGGAGCGTGTGGTGGAGTTAATGGCTGAGCTAGCGGGGACACAGGAGACTGAACTGAGGGGGACACGGGAAACTGAACTGAGGGGGACACGGGAAACTGAACTGAGGGTGGCTGCGAGGGAGCTAACTGAGCTGTGAAGGGCTGCGAGGGAGCTAACTGAGCTGTGAAGAGCTGCGAGGGAGCTGACTGAGCTGGGAAGGGCTGCAAGGGAGCTGACTGAGCTTCTGGTAGCTGCACAGGCGATAAGCAGCTCGCATTGACTTCCGCCACACAAAACACAGCCCCTGAATGAACAGTCATAATGTCTGGAAAAGACACAGAGTTCTCACTCACCACAGCAGGTGAATTAGAAGGCCGAATGTCCGGCTGTGGGGTGGCGCGTCGGCGGCGTGAATGCCGTTTTCTTCGGGAAGCCGGAGGTGCGGTGATGGAGGAAACCGGCAACAACGGAGAGATCACGGCTGGCTCCTCATCCTCCGACCACATTGCTGCGAGAAAGGCAGCGGGTGAGTGACAGTCAGAGTGGAGGGTGGATGGAGAGGAGTCCAGTGGCAGCAGCGTGGAAACGTTTCCCGATTGTGGTGGTCGCTGTTGCGGTATGACGAGCTCGCGAATTTGTACTGTCTCCTTGGCTTTCTGCAGATTGGACAGTAGGCCCGAAAATCCTGAGAGCTCGTGCAGATGGGGATTCCCCTTGAGAATAGCCTCGATGGCATTTATCCCAATGGACATGGCTTTAATGTCCGAGGCGTGGGAAACTCGCTCCCACAGGCTGAAGATGCGGGCCAAATCGCTTTCCCGGGAGGAGCCTGCTGGGTCCATGTCTGGTGACGTCGTACTGTCAAGGCTCGGCTGTGTGGCAGGCAGGAGGAGGACCCAAAATGCAAAACTCACACACACGGGGATGAACTCAAAAAGCAGCTTTATTGCTGAAGAGGCAGAACATAGGAAATACAAAACTAAACTGGGAAAAGTAAACTAACACTCGGGGAGAGAGAGACACAGGGAAATCCACGCAGCATGAGGGACGACGTCACGCTGAACAGAGGGAGACGCAGACAGAAATACACAGAGGGTTAACGAGGAAAGTGGGAACACACGGGGAACACAGGTGACACTGATAATCATAACGAGACAGGGCGGGGTGAACTGAACATGACATGTACGGGCGTGAGAGTCACAAAGTAAACAGGAAGTGCACAGAGGTTCAGACAGGAGGAGAGAGAGAGCACGGGGAAAACACAGACATAACGGGCTGGGAAAACATGAAACAACCACAAAGGGAGACGAGGGCTCATAAATACATAGAGGGCACACAGGGGGAAGAGAGAGCACGGGGAGAACTTAGACATAATGGGCAGGGGAAACATGGAATAAAACATAAGGAGAGACGAGGGCTCACAGATACACAGAGGGGCACACAGGGGGTAAAAGCCACGAAGGGAAAACACTTAGGGAACAACACAACAGGGCAACTCAGAAAACATGGCCTAAGCAAGGAACAAAATACAAACATACAAGGAAACTAAGAACACTGGGCCAACATGGCCCAGGACCATGACAAATAGTGCAAAATGTAAACAGACAGGACAGAAACAGCAGCATTATCTGGCTAACACAACTTCGGCTTTTTGCAAGAATCTGCACAGACAGTATGCTAAGGCAATGCCAGCAAAGAATCCAGAGTATGTGCTGACCCCAATAAGCTGCCGGCACCTGAACTTTAACAGGTGACACAGGCAGGCAATTTTTTTAAATTAAAATTCAGTAATTCACTTACTTTTTTCAGTAATAAGTGATCTGTTGCCTTGTTATCAGCTCAGAGCAGTCTGGCCAAGCTCCTCTCACCCTTGAACAAGTTATTTTTCTGTCTTTTCTTTTTTTTTTTGACCATTCTCTGTAAACCCTAGAGATGGTTGTGTGGGAAAAGCCTAACAGCCACGCCATGTTCAAAGTCACCTAAATCACCTGTTTTTGTTGCCATTCTTATACTTAGTTTGAACTTCGCCAAGTTGTCTCAATCATGTTTACCTCCTTAGATGAACAGGATTTCTTCCATTTTATTGGATGATTAGATGTTTGCATTAATGAGCAGCTGAACAGGTGTACCTAATGAAGCGACTGATGCGTGTATATCAACCAAACACCCTCGGTTGGTCTTAAATGCTAGTGAATTGTATATCTGATGCTTTTAACAATAGATTTCTTAGAAAAATGGATGGAAAAAATGTTTTTTCACTAAATCTGTTAAGTTGTAGATTAATTAACCCACTTAGGGTTTGATTACTTAGGGGCATTAACAAATTTGCATAAATTACCTCTTCATGCAGCGTTAGTGCAAAATAAAATCTATGATTCTAGATCAGGGTCGAATTAGAGATTAAATCCCCTGAGGCATGAGCTAATGGAAGCACATTAGCACCGCTATCATGTAGAAATCAACACGTTTGTCAAAACCAAGTTTTAAAGTCATGTTCTTCAACATGACTGCTAAATACAGCATTGCTCACCATAGATAGAGCTACAACTCTCCCTACAGGAGTGAGTTTGAAGTAGTCATCTGGTATCATCTTGCAGGATCTTCTCCAGAAAGGGACTCAACATTAATGCTACCTGTTGTGATTTGAAGCTCTGTGCACATGTGTGTGTGTGTGTGACAGAGAGTTTTGCGCTGGATGTAATGTGTTCATTTAACTGCAGCAGAAACAGCAGGTGTTTGAATGATGCAGCACACTTGCTCCACAGCAGCGCTCTCTGTCTTTTTCACCGCTGACTCTGCTTCTCCCTCTCTGTCTTACATGCTTTCCCTTTCTGTCTCTCCTCCCTTATCTTCATCTTTTTCACCGTCTGTGTCTCCTCTGTGTCTCCCCTGCTGCTTCCCTCGGCTCTCTTCCTCTCCCTCCACAAGCAGGTATCCACGTGCCTTCGTGCGAATAGCCCGAGGAGCTCGCCAAAAGGTTTCTGTGCTGTCATTTTAGCAGCTGTTCCACTCATCGATATGCCAAGACAAGAGACTGTGTGTATGTGTGAGTGTGTAGAGGTGATTACGAACTGACAGACTTTGGGATTTCAATTATAGAACTGAAGTGCAAATTCTGACAGTTCCGCTGGAAAGAATATGCCCCTATGAGTGTGCTGGCGAATGAGCATCTGCGCGTTTGTTGTGCTTGTTTTTTTGATATATTTCAGTGCATTTTTTTCTTGCCCTTGAGTGGTTTTACACATGTTTGTCAGGTGGACCTTACATCCTTGCAGCAAGCTTGATGTTCACATCACATTGGGCACTCAGACATCCTGTTTCTGTCTCTCTCCAACAGGCTCTACTGAAGATGTGACTTGTGGATTACACGCTTTACTCTCTAAATAGATTTCTTCAAATTCACTGACACATTTTTGCACTACCGCTGTTTTTTTTTTTTTTTGTTTAGTTTGTTTGTTTAGCTTTTTTGTTTCTGTGCTGTCTTTTGGATTATGATTTCCTCATGGGGCTCGGTTAGCTCCATCTCTGGGGTCCTTTACCCCTCCTTCATCGACCAGTAGAAAGGCCCAACATTTATATTCATTCCAGAACTCTCAGTTTTGGAATCCTTCCTCTGAGATCTGCTTTGTTAACTTCTTCATTGATCATGGAACCACGGTGGAGACCAGTTTCCTACCCCTTGTCTCCCTCCTTCATCTTCCTCCTCGTGGCTACTTCTTACACTTGGCTCATTCCCGTCGCCTCCCCTCAGCGAATCCCCACAGACCCTCAGGCGGCACCAGAGTATGCCCACTCCATCCGACTAGATGGCGATATTATACTCGGCGGATTATTTCCAGTGCACGCCAGAGGGGACCGTGGCACGCCATGTGGCGAGCTAAAAAAGGAAAAGGGCATCCACCGCTTGGAGGCCATGATGTTCGCCATCGACCTGATCAACAAGGACCCCGAACTGTTACCCAACATCACACTGGGGGCCCGGATCTTGGATACCTGCTCCAGGGACACGTATGCTCTGGAGCAGTCCCTGACGTTTGTACAGGCCTTGATAGAGAGGGATGGATCCGATGTCCGCTGTGCCAACGGAGACCCTCCAATCTTCACCAAGCCGGATAAAATCGTAGGAGTGATCGGAGCTGCAGCCAGCTCGGTGTCGATCATGGTGGCCAACATCCTGCGCCTGTTTAAGGTAAGAATTGACACACCACTGAGCCGCTTTATTTTTGTTGTTGTTTCTTTTTCCTTCTCCCTTCCTATCCTCTCTTTTTTTGCATTCTGTGTTCATATTTGGCTCGAGAATACGAGTTACACGGGGGGGGGGGGGGTCATGGCTACAGCTCTCTTCAATGCTGCAAGTTCAACAAGGCAGAAGAGAGAGAGAGAATTTTTGGAGTGTTTGGTTTTGCCTTTCAAAGCCTAAAGTGTGATTTTATCTCATGTTCAGATGTGTGTGTCTATGTGTGTGTTCATGTGTGTTTGTGTGAGCGAGAGAGATGTGTCAAGATGTGTCAAGTGATGCTTGTAAGAAAAGGGTTTTTGTGTGTGTGTGTGTGTGCATATGCTTCTGCTGTGCAGCTTAGATCATTCCTGGCTTGTGGTTTAAGCCAGATAAAAATGGCTGCCAAATACAGGTATAAATTACTGCTGAAATCTGTCAACAGACCCTTCATTCACTTACAGTTTGTGTTTATGTGTGTTTGTATGCGTGTGAGCACATGTGCTGTATGTTTCCCCGCTAGGACATCTCTTTGTGTCTCTGTGTTCTTCATCACACGCGTGGGCCTAATTGAGCATCCTCATGAGTGCTCATGTGTATGCTGTGCAACGGTGTCCCTGCTCATGTTTGTGTCCTTGCAGCAGCTCTCTTGTCTCTGGTTGAGAACAGTTGTACCTCTCTCTCTCACAGAGTATATTTCTATGAGTGCGTTTGTGTGTGTGGTTCTGTTGTCATCATTAGCTGCACAGGCCTGATGGATAACCATATGATTATGAAATATGAGTCCAGGGATGACGCCCATGGCATTTCACATCCACATCTATCCCACGCTCTTTCACAAGGTGTGTGCGTGTATATGGTGTGGCCATACATTTTTCACCTGCCCACTTTCAGAAATCCATACGCTACAGGCGTGTGAAAACGTACAGGGCTGTGAGAGCGCACATGTGTTATTGAATGCACTTGTTAACAACCAGCTCGCGCTTCAAATGGGAGATTTGCATATTAAACAACAACGGAAACAACTAAACATGATTTATGCCAGGATCTGTCACAGCAACAGCGCTCGAACAGAGCCTTTCTGCCTCTGTGCCGTCTCATTCTCATTTGCCTAATACGATTTAGTGCCGCGCATGTGTCTTTTTGCGTGTGTTTTTATGGGCGTTGCATGTCGGTATGTTTTCTGTGCTCGCCGGCGAATGTGGAAACCAGTGTGTTTGGTAAAGCGTGCCAGTGTGATTATTTGCAAACACGTGGGAGTCTTTTAGGCATTTATCTGTACGTGTCCGATGGTATCAACCACATGCTTGTGGCGGTGGTATTGTGTGACACACGACTGTATCTTTCTCTGCGTGGTTTAACATGAATAATGTACCATGGCTCGCAGTATGAAAATAGTATGGAGGACACACACATGCTCACAAGCAAACATGTCTTTTTAAAATGGGCTAATCTGACAGCGCCAGTCACAGCTAGTCGCCCACTCAACACAGGGGGCTCAGAAAGCAGATACAGAAGTGAGGGAGAGTGTGTGTGTGTATGTGTGTGCACGCGCACGTCTTCTAATCTCACAGCAGACAAAAGAGATTCAAACAACAGATTGTGTGAAAAAAAATCAAAATCCTCAAGAAAACAGATTTTATTTAATTTTTTAACCAAGCTTAGCTGCAGAGGGAGCCACTCACTGACAGTCACAGCTGAGAGAAATCTAGACAAACAGCATGACGTTATTGGAGCTTTTTGTGCTGCTCGTCTGTTTTTAAAAGATCTTCGCACTATCTTCATGTCAGTTCTGCACTGTGGGATGAGAGCTAAGAGGCAAAGGGACTGACATGAGAAATAATAAGATAAAACTTTGTTCATCCACATGGTGGGAAACCAGCCATGGACCAGGCAGCGGAATATTGGGACGCAAATTTTACAATCAACTCAAAACTATTAAACGGAACTACACTATATTGCCAAAAATGTTCACTCACCCATACATATCATTGATTTCAGGTGTTCCAGTGACCTCCACAGCAACAGATGTAAAAAAAGCAAGCAGAGAGAAATGCAGCCTGCTTCTACAAAATTGCATCCAAGCCTTAGATCACCAGTGCAATGCAAGGCATCAGCTGCAGTGGTGTAAAACACAATGAAGCTGGACTCTAAAACAGTAGAGATGTGTCCTCTGGAGTGCATCTTTGTCTGGCAAGTCGATGGCTGAGTCTGGGTTTGACGGTTGCCAGGATAATGGTACTTGTCTGACTGTATTGTTCCAAGTGTGAAGTTAAGTAGAAGTGGGATTATGGTTTGGTTTTTCAGGAGTTAGGCTCCAGTGAAAGCAACTCTTAATGCTTCAGCAGGCCAATACATTTTGGACAATTTTATGCTCCCAATTTTGTGGGAACATTTTGAGGAAGACCACTTTCTGGTCCAACATGACTATGCAACAGCGCACAAAGCAAGGTCCATAGTAATATAGCATAGATCAATGAGTTTGGTATAGAAGCCTGCACTCTGTGCAGGCCAGACTCTGTGACTGGCCTGCACAGAGTCCTGACCAAACCCAATAGAACAGCTCTGGGATGAATTAGAGCGGACACTGTGAGCCAACATCAGTGTCTGACTTCACAAATGTGCTTCTGGAAGAATGGTCAAATTTCCCAACACACTCCTAAACCTTGTGGAACACATCTCCAGGTGAGTTGAAGCTGTTATAGATGGAAAGGGTGGGCCAACATCACAGTCAATCCAACTGAGAATGGGCTGTCACTAAAGTGTTTAGGCAGATGAGTGAATACTTTTGGCAATTTAGTGTATGTGGAACAACTGTCATGGTTCATTTGTTGATTTTGTTTTGACTTAATACATGAAAGGAAAATCAAACTTTAGTACTGTATAACATACTTACTGAGCACAGTGTTCTGGAGCTATAGTCACACATATTATCTAGATCAGCAGTTTGCACCCTATAGGATTTCGAACCTGCAAACTGGGTCATGGAATGTGTCTAAGAGATGATTAATAGGATTGGAAGGCAAGAAAAAGCACATCTTCTCCACAAACCCTGCTTTCTGTTATATCATGCAAATTGCTTGCCTGTATACTGTAGTTTTACCCCTGAAGGGCTCTAAAATATATGAGAAAGAGAATCAGTCAACTCATAATCTACTTTACTCGGAGATTAGAGCGAATAAGAGAGCTCCAGAAATGTGGGCAATAATTCCACATTGCCAGGGAAATTGGATATGTGGAAAAGAAAGGCATAGCTACAATTGAACCATGAAGTTCATCTGTAAAGTGCACGTGATGGATGTTTCCAAATGATTTGATGGAAATGCAAAACACCAGCAATAATTTTACCCAAGCTTGTGTTTCTGTCACATCAGTTTGTCTAGGCATTAGTCACGGGTTCATTTAAAAGCAGCATGATTCTCTGACTTCCTCGCTTCCATTTGTCCCCTTAGAAAACTAGATTTATCCTTCAAATAGTCATGGTTTAAAATGAATCTGTGGGACAGCAGATGTAATGCTGCCTAATGAGCTCTTTGTAAAACTTTGGAGCGTTTTCAGCTTGCGTTGTTTGTTGGATTGATGGTTGAATTGAATTAATGAGGTACTATTGATTTATACGATGAAGACTAGATAGGTGCTGCGCTGGGTTTTTTCACAAATTGTAATTTTAACCTGGAGCCTGAAACATCCTGTGTATTACAGGGCTGCCCACTCGTTTCCTGATTGCTGTTTCTGCTAATCAATAACCTTGAGGAGTCCACATTTTTTTGTCTTTTCTCTCATATTTTGTCTTAATTTTTCTCTACAGTTATTCACTCACCAGCAACTATCTGCTTCATCCAGGTTTATTGATCGTGTTTGTGCACGGATGGGTAATTACAAAACATTATGGATCCATGAACCTCCGAGACCTTTAGATAGTTGTCAGACCTCCTTGAAGCTAACCTTTGCTTGGGTACAATCGCCATATAAAGCTATCACTGTAAAACGCTGACAGCCCACATTGGCATCAAATTTGTCTCGATAATGTGGCTTGATATTGTCGCAAGTAGTATTTAAGAGACTTTTACATCAGTGCCCCCCACCTCAGTGTGTGGCTTTGTCTGCTGTGTCGCCAGGAAATCATACATTGAAGTGAAAAGCACATTTCGCTCAAGCCGAAAATGAAAGTCAATTCATAAATTGATAAGTGGTGGCTTTTCCCTAGTGAGAGCTAATAGAATGACTTTGCCTTAGGGAATTTAGGAAACACTTCCAGTATGCACACATCTCTCTCTCTGTCTCTTTCTTTCACACACACACACTGAAATCTCTACCCTTCATTCAATCAGCATCAGTTCCACTTGACTCTGCTTGAAGCTTGCAAATACACACAGACACACTCTTATTTCCTCTGAGAAGACAACTTATTGTCTGTGTCTCTAGTGGATTTAATGAAGTTGTGTGTTTCATTTCCAAGGTCAGAGCAGGAAGCCTTTTCCCACGCTCTGCGACATTGCTGCACATACATCCAGTTACTCTTGCACCGGTGGGTGAGTGTATGTGTGAGGAAGACTCATTGCCGAGAAGCCTTCTTATTGCTTCCATAACTCAGCTGCAGCTTCCCTTTCTTGTACGTCTGGAGAATTAACTGCTGCACTGTGCGATATTCATTTGCCCGCATATTACCGCCACCTTGATTGCTTTCCTGGGTTTGTTGTTTGAGCTGTATTTTTCCACTGTGACAAGTACATCCTGGATCCCAGTAGTAAGCTGTGACAGTTGCACAATGAGTTAACTGCATATATGAAAACCTCCTTATCCGTGGGCACTGCCTGTCTCCAAACAGAATGCACAAACAGAAACGCAATAACAGCCCAGTCTCACATTGATATGTGTAGCAGCTACGCTAGTAGCATAAAACCAAATGGAAACATGTGAGGAAGTGTGGTAAACAAAAGAATTCCTCGATAGTGACTTGAGGCTAAAAAGCAGCCAATCCCTGTGCTAATGGCCTCACCAGAAAACAAAACAAAAAATGCTTCTATAGCTACTTTCTCCATTCTTAAAAATGCCCAAAATATATTCTCATTGTTCAGTTTTAGCTTGCATGTTTAAATTATTAGCCTTATTAGGCTAAGGAATTAAGTCACTTAACACGAGCTCTCCACCATGTATGTGGTTTTTGTGCCCTTTGGAGCATTTTAAGGAATTTATCTGAGAAATGATATATTGTAAATGGCTGGTTATGTAGTTAACTGTACTAACAGAAGTCACATGCTAGCACTGTTAGCAGGGATCTCTCTGCTATCTGCTATTCACTCCTATAGCTTGCAGAAGCATCTTGCTAAGTGTAGCATAATACACTGATACAGTACATGGACACGCCTTGCTTGAGTTGAGCTGATATTTTAGCTTTCCAGTCTCTCATCCAACTATGGTCCAATCCAATATGCCGATGAATATAATACCAAACTCAAGACTTAAAAATATCAACAGATTAATCTCAGTTTGATCTGCTCAAAGACTTGTTTTCCAGAACTCTGTAGGCTTTTTTAGATGTAGTCTGGCAAGGTCAAATCTGAGTGTCTTGTTCTTGAAGTGTAACCAGTTGTAAACGTCCCATTTCCATTTATGAAGATATCTCTTGATTGTAGACTTTGAGAATGATATGGCTGTAGAAAGCCCTTGAATTGAAGATGAAAGATGGCAATTTAGTTTTCACGTGGTTATGTTAAAAACACAAGTACTTGCCAATAACAAAAAAAAAAAGAAGACTGTGGCTCCACTTAAACTCTTTCACAATATTAACAGCATTTGAGAAATCTCCATTTTCCGTTTTGGTGTGAACAAAATCACATTCTTTCTGTTAAAGAAGCGCTGGAATGGAAATTACTGAGAACATATGTTTGTTCAAGCTGTTGAAATGCAATGACGACTGAGAGTTTTGCTCACTTAAAACAATCTCCTTTTCAGACACATCATTGCCTTCTGAATTTACAAATCAATTTGGCATCAGGCTCCACAACGATGACAACGGCTGCATTAAAATGCTATTAACAGGAAATGCTGTAATTTTATTCGGATGCTTATTCAGACACAAGTCTGAAGGGATTTGCTATTAGTCTCAAGGTCAGGTCGGTTTGTTACACGGTCTTGTTCTAATCCTGCACACTCTTTGATGAAATAATGACAGGAAAGACACCAGTGAGCGGAACGCGTGTGAAGGAGACTTTGCAAGGAAGCGAGAGAAGAAAGGGGAATTAAGACAAGAAAAGAGTGAAGATTGGACAAGGAAAATAGACAGAAGGATAAAGGTACAAATAAAAGATAAAAAAAGGCAAAAAGCCAGAAAGATGGTGAGCAGGGGAGAGTGTGGCATTCTCTAGAGTGTAATGATATGGTGTTGATTTCTTTCATGGAAGCATTATGCATTAAGAGGGTGATGATAATGAAGCCACAGAACACTCCGAACAGCAAGCAGGAAGGCTCATTAGGACATGAGTGGGTCTCTGTTTCGTGTTGACTTGTGCACATTGCTTCACTCCGAATTATCTGCAACAGGGAAATATCACGACTGCTGCAGCTGGGCAGGACGCGATCATCCAACCTTTACTAACGAAGGCAGACTTAATGAGCAAATGGTTAATGAAGGGAGACTTAATTGTCCTTCTGAAATTATTTATTACTTTCATTTGTAGAGTGTTGCCTGGAGATTCATTAACAAGAGCCATATGTTATGTGTGAACATGGACGAAAGTGGATTTATTTGCAGCTGAACAGTGCCAGTCTTGTGATGTGGGTTTGAAAATAGCAAGCAGGAAACCCCCAAATATGAACGTGCTTAGTAAAGTATGAAGCCGAATATTAATGGAGCATGGAGCTAACTCAGCCTAGCGACAAAGTCAAGTTCAGCCATCCCAGCAGATACCAGTCCACTTTAGCTGATGGCCATTTCCATATCCAATGTGCTCTCTCATACAGGGTGTGTTATTTTTAGCTGCTTTGGCCAGCTTTAGTTACTTTGCACACCACCTCCAATCCTCCCAATCAATGTCATATTGTCATTTGAAAAATACCGTTTTCACAGGTTTCTATGCAGTCCTGTAAACACCTACATACACCTGATAATTCGAAAACTTGTAGAACCACCTTTAGCAACAATGACTTGAAGTAATGGTTTTCTGTTTGACTTTATCAGGCTCTCACATGTTTTACAATACAATGTTTTTTATCTGTTCATTAAGGTTTATGGGCATTGATCTATGCACAGGTCCTAAAATCAGGTTGAGCTTTGCACTATGACTGGACCATTACATCACCTTGATTCTGCTATAATTGGGATCATTGTCCTGTTGCATGTTCCAGTTTGGGCCAACCTGTAGCTGTCAGACAGATGGCCTCGCATTTGACTCTAGAACTATTTGGTATACACAGGAGTTCATGTTGCAATCAATGACTGCAAGTTACTCAGGTCCTGTGGCTGCAAAACAAGCCCAAATCATTACCCCTCGAACCATCGTGCTTGATGGATGGTATTAGGTGCACTTGCATCGTACATTATGATCAGGGAACCCCCTTTGGCCTTTTCTGTTCAAAGGACATTATTGGAGAAGTGGTTTGTTCAGATGCAACTTTGTAAACCTAAGCCACATTCTTTTATGAACTTTGACATGTGACATCCATCCATCCATCCATCCATCCATCCATCCATCCATCCATCCATCCATCTTTTTCAATTATTTTGAAGGGTTTTTTCAGTGTTTTCAATTCTCTACTCTCTTCTTATTACTGTAGTTCTTAAAATCCTTTAATTTTCTCAAAAATCGACAGTGCGCCTTGTAGTCCAGTGCGCAGTATGTATGAATTCTGATTGTGCTTACTGACCGCAAAAAGAATTTTATGTGGTACACGGTGCGCAAAAATCTGTCAAAGTACGACTTTGGTAAGCTACGAAGTCTAAATTCCTTCATCTTTAATAAATGATCAGTGTTGCTGCTTTACCAGGTGTAACAATTAAGTTTAACATCCAGGCATTCATGAAAACAGAATGTATTAAATTTAATGCAGTTAGAAGTTAGTAGGAAGTTAGCTCACTAGTTTCCACCTAAACATGATATAGCATGTTCTGACTGAGAGACTTCTGAAAAAATTAAACGTACAGCTCTGCTATCACTTCCAACATAAATGAAGACAGAAAACTAAACAGCAGTGACGTTTGTAGGGTTACTGAAGTTGGACTAGCTGGTATACAATGGTGTGTTACGTGATCACTAGCAACACAGCTATGTTAGCATAACATAAACAGTGAACCTGGAGGATGAACGCTAACTTTTTTTCCACTCAATAAAAGTTTCCCGATGGTTAGGGACAAATGCAATCGCATGGCAGGATGCTGTAAACGGACCAAACTTCAGTCAGGAGAACAACTGAGATAATTAATCCACAATACAAGGTTAGTCATTAATATACTGCAACAACATGGGAATAGAGCAGCTGCGAGACAATTCAACATTAATGAATCAATGATACGGGAAGAGGAGGAAGAAGCAAGAAGAATGAGTTGAGTAAAGTTTGACTTATCTGACTGTTTTGTTTCGCTTAATCCGCCTTATAATCCGGTGCGCCTTATGGTCCGAAAAATACAGTAATATAATTATTTTCTAATTTATCTGTAATAACAATTATATTTATAAAGACTGTAAACTATTACTGTCTGGTGTCATTTTCCAGTAAGTACAAACTGTTTAAATGGATTTGAGCCTTTAAAAAAACCGATGCATGATGGATATGCCATAATCTTGTAAAAAAAACCAAAAAAAACAATCAAACAGCTAAACAAAAAAACCATTTAAAACCGTTATAATGCTCACAATCTTTTTAGGAGAGGTCCGCGTTTCATCTCGCCACTCATTCATCCAGACAAAACCCAGCGTAACAATGCAGGTCTATTTACTTGTAAAGTTTTTTTTGTTTATGAGGCGAAATGTGGAATGTAATTTAAAGTTTAATCAAGATCTCTGAAAGGAACTCAGAGGTCATTATAAATGTGTAATGAAACCGCTGATTGTGCTTGTGTTAATGTGTGGATTTATTTGTGTCCACTTGACCATGAATGTGCGTGCCTGCTCGAGAGAAAGGGTTTTCCTTTAAGGCCTTAATCGAATGTATTTGTGTGTGTATGTGTGTGTGTTTGAGAGAGGTGGGGCGAGTAAAAGAGATTGAGTCTGTCAGTATTATCTGTATGTTTGTGCATGGAGAGCACCAGTGTATGGAGCGCATTATAGTGGAATGAGATTCTATCTCCCCTGCTCCTTTCATCAGGTTTGCGGCTGAATAAAAGCTCAGATAAGGGATAAGTGAAGCCATTACAGACAGTCAAAGGTTTCACACATCACAGCTGGACAATACAGACTTGGCACATTTGTTATGTTATATTTCACAGGGCTTTACTTACTGCGGACATTTTGACTTTTCTAAAGGTGAGTATAACTAATAGCATTATTAATGGGTGAATTTTGCACCTCACCTGAAGGGATGGAAACATTATTAATGTCTTTGAATTTTGGGAATTATTTCCTCCACTTTGATCTGTTCCCACCATTAAGGAGCAGTCAGGCAATTTCGCTGCAGTGCCCAGGGATCAACTCAATTTCCTCTTTTGCATCTTGCAGCAAAACCGTTGCTCTGCATGTTTTTGGGAGAGTTAAAGGAAACCAATGTGTTGCGGTGGGATCTGGGGTTCTGTGGGCTGCCAGTGATAACTACTGAGTCTACACCCATTGTGTCCTGAGCCAGGAAGCTATGCCAGTGAGCCAGCGTGTACAATACCAGGACCCTGGCACACTTTCACGGAACACAGACATTAGTGCAATTAGTCACACCTCTGTTTCAGAAAACAAAATGTCCACTGCGAGAAGAAGATAGAGACTACATCTGAAACAGCTGAACAAGTGCAGACAATTACTGAGGAAAATAAAGTACTTTGCTTGCTAATTTTTGTTGGTTATTTATCTGCGTTCTATTATTGAATCCACACTTGCATGCCATTTATCAGCGTGTAACCAGTGTGCCAGCTGTATGAAAGGACCCTGTGTTTCACAACACTTGTCATTCCAACATGAATTTCTGTTGTTACTTTGGTTCCCTGATGAAATGTTTTCAGCATGCTTGATTTCACCACTTGCTCTGGAAGACAGCGTTATCTGCAGTGGAATGATGCCGCAGTAATGGATTCTCTCATTTGAAATAAATGAACTCAACAAGGAGAGAGAATGAGATTGAGGGAGGACACAAACACACACAGAGTGAAAAGTGGTTTCTAGAAGTCGAGCGATTTTATTCCAAAATGAGATATTCACTGTTTCATGATGTAAATGTGATATAAGTAAGTAAAACTTACTGGAGTTTCAAGGTTTGTTTCAGTGCACGGTAAGTGAAGTGTGGAGGTAGGAGTGGGTGGTAAGGCAAGCAAGGACTGTATCACCGGTAGCAGTCGCTGCTAATGAATGTTATTTTTAATGATAAGATTTAATTATGACAGCTGGTAAATGTATGCCAGGTGGTCAAAAGCATATTGCTTTTACTTCTCTCCAATATATCAGAGGCCTGACAGGTGAAGACCAGCATCATAATTCCATCCATCTGTTGCAGGGGGCTGGAGCCTGCCCCAGTTGTCACAGGGCGAGAGGCAGGGTACACCCCAGACCTACAGGAGCTCCTCAGCCAAGGTTGCCAGGGCTATGAAACTAAACGCATCATGTAAATGAAAAGTTAGCGGCATCATTTAAATATCATTAAAAACAGAGAGGGTAGCATTTGGTAATTCTTATTCTCCACTGTTTTTGATGATGCCAGCTAATTTTTTAGAAGGATTTTTTCAAATAGCTTGCAGAGGTCTGTTGACAGCCAAAATGACCATAATCTTTTCATCAACAGCCATGGGGCACGTGCTGGGTATTTAATAAGAATGTCTAAAAACATAAAGATGCCATTTAAAAGAAGGACATAGCCTGAGAGTCTTAAAAGTGAAGTCAGTAAAAACTATCCAGATGAGTTTGTGGCTTCAGTAGCTTTACATCTTCTTGAATTAAGTCATGCTTATTTTATGATTAATGGCTTGTTAATTCAATTCAATTCAATTCAATTTTATTTATATAGCGCCAAATCACAACAAAAGTCGCCTCAAGGCGCTTCATAGATACAGAGAAAAACCCAACAATCATATGACCCCCTATGAGCAAGCACTTTGGCGACAGTGGGAAGGAAAAACTCCCTTTTAACAGGAAGAAACCTCCAGCAGAACCAGGCTCAGGGAGGGGCGGCCATCTGCTGCGACCGGTTGGGGTGAGAGAAGGAAGACAGGATAAAAGACATGCTGTGGAAGAGAGACAGAGGTTAATAACAGATATGATTCAATGCAGAGAGGTCTGTTAATACATAGTGAGTGAGAAAGGTGACTGGAAAGGAAAAACTCAATGCATCATGGGAATCCCCCGGCAGCCTACGTCTATTGCAGCATAACTAAGGGAGGATTCAGGGTCACCTGGTCCAGCCCTAACTATATGCTTTAGCAAAAAGGAAAGTTTTAAGCCTAATCTTAAAAGTAGAGATAGTGTCTGTCTCCCGAATCCAAACTGGAAGCTGGTTCCACAGAAGAGGGGCCTGAAAACTGAAGGCTCTCCCTCCCATTCTACTTTTAAATACTCTAGGAACAAGTGTTAAAGTGTTAAGGACAGGAATACATTGTGATTGACAAGCCAGTAGTCTATGAGCAGTGTTGGGAAGGTTACTTTTAAAATGTATTTCACTACAGATTACAGAATACATGCTCCAAAATGTTGTTTGTAATGTATTCCGTTAAGTTACTCAATGTAACGTATTCTGAATGCTTTGGATTACTTAATACATTGTCATGCTTTTTACAACTACATGACTGTACTATTGCTGTGTGCTTTATTACTATTAATGAAGAATACTTGCTACCGAGCTAACATTGTTAGTTTATAGACTGCTTTCAGAACTGCACTTGATTATTTGCAGCGAGCAGGTTGTCAGTGCTATCCATCCAGTATAACAGTCTGCAGTCTATGAACTAACCTCAGCTAACGCAAGCTAACAATGTTAGCTTGGTAGCGAGTAGCTTTCAGTAATAGTACGATAGGGAATAAAAAGATAGGGAAGTGGCCCATAACCCAGGTAGCAACCGCAACTGAAATAAGGTAGTTGCAGTAGGCTAATGCTAGTTTTTTAAAAAAGAACTTACTTTCAGATGTTTCTTTTGGTTGGAGGGGGAGTGTTTTGATGCTGAGAGCAGCTTGGTTGCGGGCAAACAGTGTTTGCATTGAATGGTCAGATTTTGCCCATATGAAGTGGTGTCGGAATTTCCAATTAAGAAATGCATTCCTGCCCGTGCACTGCCGGCTCTGTTGTGCTGGTTTCGGGTCCATTGTGTAACTGACACCACCAACGTTAACAGGACGCTTACATTAGAGCCTCTTATTTTGTGTTTTGTTTGAGTTTCCAGCAATGCATGGAATTACCAAAATTAGATTGGGATTAGAGAGGGGATACCCTAACATATCAAACAGGAAAAGACCACAGTGTAATCCATTTTTTTCAACAAAGTAACTGTATTCTAATTATCACCTTTTGAAACAGTAACTGAACTGAACTTGGAATACAGTTACTCATATTTTGTATTTTGAATATGTAACACTGGTACATGTATTCCGTTACTCCCCAACACAGTCTATGAGCAGGCTGTGTCCCTTGGTTCCTCAGTTAGGTTCATCCCTTCACTTGTTTCTGGAGTTGTTCTCTACATTATAAAATTTGATAAGCTGGCACAAATTGTTGACAAGAGTGTTGGGCCATAAAAAAAAGTGTTGGCTGTAGCTCATGAGAGCAGGTTGAAGAGCAGGTCATCTATTAATTAGAAGGTTCAATTCCTGGCTACATGTATCCTTGGGCAAGGTACTGAACCCCAAGTTACTCCCAGAGTATTAATGTAGGTGTGAATGTACGATAGAAAACTCTTGGATGTAGAAATACTTGTGTGAATGGGAGGATAAAGGGTTTTGAATGCTCAAGTAGAAAGTGTTCTATAAGAACACCTAAAAGACTCAGTATCTGCAGATTTCCTAACTTTGGCATTTTGATGCCAAAGATTTGACATGCTCTCTGGCATTAACATCAGCACAAAGACTGCACGGGGAGCTTCATGACATGGGTTTCCATGGCTGAGGAGCTCCCGTAAGTGTGCATATATAAGAAACTTCACCTTAAGAAGGGTAAGTTAACTAAGTTGTTCACTTAAGAAGTGTAACACGGGATAAGTCATGTGAACCCAACAATATGCCGAAATAGAAGAGCTTTAAGTTGAATACATTACTTAAAAACTATATACGTATATGTCAAATATATTTGAATAATAGTAGCTCAGATTGTTTTAAAAAAGCTTGAACTTGTATTTACATTATGTTTTGTATTATTTACTAATCTCTGTCACTCTCTGTTGCAAGCTCCATACACAATACAGTTCAGAAACACTGGTTGTATTAATGTAAAACACCGACACTGGACAACAACAACTGCTGAGAGTTATTTGTTGCTGCAGGATTCTCTGTAATTTTTGGCCTAAACCTAAACCTTTACACTTGTCTTAAGCATTCAAACACTGAAAAGCACATGAGATAGTAATCAAACCCTAAACACGACAAAACTGAAGTGTTGAGCTACAGAAGTACTAAATTAAGGACTGGAAGGCAAACAATAACAGTTTAATGAATCAATGCACTTGTCCTTGCAGGAGTTGTACTACATAACTGAGACAAATATACTTCTTGGGTAAAAGTATAAATAACTTGATATCAGAACGTTTCAAAAACCAGTAAGAATTGAGGTAAAGTCACAGATTTAAATTGACTTAAGGACATTGTTTGCATTTACAGTGTAGAAGCATTTTCAAAATGATTTATATCATCTCTTTATTCAGAGCGCTTTGGCTATTCAACATTTGGTGCCTTTGTGAGTAATGCAATTATTAAAGCAGAAAGAAATAGGATCTGTTTAGCTTATTTGCACAAATCAATATTTATTAATTGCCAGTCATATCATCATTGCTACATTTAACAATGTTGTCACACATGACGGATTTTCCTCATATCACACAGGCCTAATTGCCACTTAATCTAACGGAGAGTTAGACTGGTGTGATCTATCTCTTTGGTAGCTGGCTTCTTTCCTTGCTGTGCGGTTAGTTACGGATATTGTGGAGGTTATTTTATGTAGTCTGCTTTGTTTGTTTTGGATCCTGACTTTGCTGTGGTGCAGCAATATTACAGGAAACTGAAGCCAAAAGTAATTTAGAATGTTGTCACTTTTGTGGCTTCTGTTGTTTTACTCACCTGATGATAGTGTGTGATTTGTGAACCAGCCTGCACAGAAGCCCTGGTAGTTAGTATGAGAAGATATGGTGTGAAAATTAGGCATTAGAATTCAGTGTTGGGGAGTAACAGAATACAATCAGCTTATCTGAGCAGAGTTGGACAGAGTGTAAGCAAGTAATCCACAACTTGTGACAATACATCTTTAAACTGCATTGCCATATTATCTTAGTAAGGACTCATAAATAACTACTCAAAACAAGTGTTAGGGAAATCTGTCCAGAAGTAAAAGATATTGGCTGATATATCGACTTTTTAAGTTACCAAATATCGGTATTGGTATCAGTCATGAGCATATATCAGTTGTGGTCTAATTAGAATGCAGGAGACTGTCATACAGATGCATAAATACATTTATGTGTGAAGATAACTTTTAAATCTGAATGTTCATGGTGTCTGTGTGCATTTCACACTGAACTGTGCTTATATAGCTGAGGCAATTAGTTGATTAGTCAGTCAACAGGAAAATAATCAAAGGCAGTTTTGATAATCACTGAAGCATTTTAGCTGTTTAATCAACCAAATTTACACATTAAATATGAGAACCTCCTGCCTTTCTGTATTATTATTGTAAATTGGCTCCTCTCTTTTGGGTTAAAAAACAAAACAAAGCTGTTTCATTTTTTAAACTAAGTTCTCAAAGGACTGGTCTTAAGTTCTGCTCTTCCCAAAATAAACTAAAACACAAACTTGTGATCATGCTTCTATCAGCAAGGAGAGTGTGCTGTATTGGCTTAGTGCAAATGCTGTGTACAACATCTGAAAAAGCTATTTGGGTCATCTTTCAGTTTGCAGTTTGGTCAGAATATCCTAGACACACACACACACACACACACACACACACACACACACACACACACACACACACACACACACACACACACACACACACACACACACACACACACCCAAGAAACTACATAGGTGTGAAATTTGTTGGCAACCTGAAAATGAACAGAGATGCGGTTTTTAATAGGAGGACACATTATGTTAAGAATAATATCACCAGTTCAAGTGTATCAACTCACTGTTGTGTCTGCTAGACAGCTCTTAAAAAAATACTGTTGTTGCTATAGCATTGTTTCTGACTGGAATAATAAACAGAGTGTGGAAAAGGTGCTTCTTCTTCTGTTTCTGCTGTCAAAAATGATCTGAGCGGTTGCTTTCTGGTCACAGTAATCAATTTGTGTGGTTTCTAAAGAATTATATCAGTCTGCATCGCTGCCACAGGTGGCAGAATGAACACCGGGACAGTAAGTTCAACAGTGTGCTATGGAGCAACATAGGTAGAGACATTGGCACGCTGCTTCTTCCCTGTAAAGCCAGTTTTGTTACCTCAAAATTGAAATCCGCTGAGATCTCAGCGTAAAGCAATAATAAAAGAAGTAAAAAAAAAAATTGAATGAGACATGACTCATATATTATTTCTCAAGCTTGTTACTAGGGCGTCGACAGGAAGTCGACATGAAAAAACGCTGCATTCGAATACATTTTTAATATTTACGGGGAAAAAAACAGAGAGGGGCAAAAAAAAGTGCTTCATTAAGTCTGCCTTATCTTTCAAGACGCATTTCAAGTGTCAGTGCTGTTGAAGACTTTGTGCACTTAAAACAAGAGAACGCCACATAGTTCAGGGATTAGAAAACATTCCAGCATAGAGTTCTTTTTTTTAATAAATGTGACTGAAAGTAGGACAGATAAGTAGAGAAAATGAGACTGAGGAAAACTCAAAGGGGGGAGAATGGGATGCTTTAAGGGCCCCATTTTAATAACATGCTGCTGGTGTAGAGCTAAAAATCAATGGGTAGTATGTGTGTGTTTGATAAGGAGCACTGAACATCATCCAGTAAGATTCACGATGTTTGGTGATAAAAGCTGCGGATATGAAACAAGTTGTATAGAGAAAATGATGCGCTTCTTTCCTTTCATTTTCCCCCATCTTTTCGCCTCTTTGTTATTCAGATTCACCTCTTAATATCGTTTCACTCTTTTTTTTGTGTGTGTCATTATGTTGTTTCCTCTTATCCCCGTTCCTCCATTTATTTTCACTCTGTACTTCTCTTCCATCTCTTGAAAGAGGATGACGGGGGCAGTAAAAAGCAGGGCAGTAAAGGTGGTAGATAAGGAGAGGGAAGGCAGTAAAAGTGTAATCGTCAAAGGGAAAGAGTTCAGTAAAGAGAAGCGGAAGACTCGAGGGAAAATGCAGGTTGCAAAGACTTTTTTTTTTTTTTTTACATCTTGCAGTGATGTTGCATTAGATCGCAGAGAACAGGTGAGAGGACCGAGAGGAAAAAAGAGGTTAAGTGTTTGGTGTTCCCACATCCCAGCTCTCTTGCTCTTGGTGTGTCTCAATCTATCTTCCTCTGCATCTGTGATCTTGCCATCTCCTGCAGCCTTCCTGACCATGTTAATAGCAGCAGCGTATTATTTATGAACGAAAAGGCAAGAAGACATGGAAACAACATTAGCAGAAAGACAGGATCTTCCTGCAAGAAGCGACATCTTTGAAGGGGCATTGACAGGATGTGTGCTTGTGAGTGTTTAAAATAGATGTCCTCCTTTGAGGAGATGACGCATGCTCGATATGACACTTTCTTTGTCTGTATCACACACCATCTATGTGCCCATTAAAAAAACATGTGATGTACTGATTGACAGTTAATAAAATGAGGAATGGGAGATTTAAAAAAAAATGGTTTGTTTACGTTGCTGCATGTGGGACTGGAGTTTCTGTGTGAAATTGTTTCTCTGAAGGTTTGGAATATTAGCACATGTGTATGTTTTGTGTGTGTGAGAGTGACAGATAAGCAGTGAAGAGTGCATTACTTGCCAGTTTCTGCCAATTACCCCACTAAGCTTGAGGTCAAGCGAGTAAGACAAAAAAAGTTCCTTTCTTTTCCCCCCCACATTTAATCCACATCCGTTGCCTGTGATTGCCTCCTCTCCTCTCCTCTCCTCTCCTCTCCTCTCCTCTCCTCTCCTCTCCTCTCCTCTCCTCTCCTCTCCTCTCCTCTCCTCTCCTCTCCTCAGAAAAACAGGCTTACCACAGCCTTAAATAGTAAAGTTTCTCTTTGTCTAGTCAGATACAGGCAGGTGAGAATCCCATAGAGTGTATGTAAAGTCATCCTTTTATTTTTTGGCCTCAATGTTTTTGTTTTATTTTACATTCGTCATTTAACTTGAACACGAGGGTTGGCTGAGTGGCCAGAGTGCAATGGTCCAGAGCTGCAGTTTTTGGCACTTCCACAGTGATTGCCACTTGGGGGAGAAGTTTGCTTTTGGATATTGTCAGCAGTATTAAAAGGAGGATTTGAGCTATTTGAAGTGTGGAGAGCCTGACCTTTGACACAGTGGACTCAACTTTTGTACAAAGTCACGACATCCATCAAAGTTTAGACAGTTGTTGCTGTTTGAGAAACCTATGAGGTTACTTTTGTGGATAAATTTAAGAACTGAGTGAAGTTATTGTATTGTACTAATAAGGAAGGTGTGGCATATACTAGAAAACTTCCCTATTCAGGTGGATGTAACAGATGTGATTGCACCAGAACATGTATTGTTTGTTTGTATGTGCAGTTTTACTCTGAAGCAGATGCGAGAGAAGGCAATGTTTCACAGAATGGAAGCGTAGTGTGACGGCTCTCTGACTTCTCTGCTCTCTGTCGGTGTCACAGCTGCAGGTCTGTGTCTGTTTGATGGGCAGAGCTGAGCAACAGTACGCGCATACACAGACACACACCCCCCTTCAGAAGAGTAGCTGCAGTCGCCATAGCACGCAGGATAAAATAGGGGATTTGTTTGTGCCACAGTCAAACAGAACCAGGCAACATGGCGCTTTTCCTGCAGAGCTGTGTGGAGATGTGGGTGTGTTTTTTTTTATTTGTATTGTATAACAGACACTTTTGGATGAAACTGTTGTAAGGAATAACTTTGGATAATTATCCTCTGGGGAGCTCGCCAATGACTACATACCTTTAATGACTTTTTTTTTCTGTTTTAAAAAGGAAGCAAAACACTTTTCTATTAGATCCACTTTGGTTGTGGTGGTCTTTACTTTCTTTTAATTGTGTTCCAGCTTCTTCATTTTCTTCCTACATTGCTTCATTTTGTGGTAAACGCTAAAGGTAGAAAGCTGAGAGCTGTAATCATGTGTTTTTTCTTTTTAAAGGAAACTTTATACTCTATACAGCTAATGTTTGCATCCTTTTTTTTTAATAAGACGGTCGAGTATACTACGCTATTTAGGTTATGGTGGCATTTAAATCATTCAGCGGGCATTTATGTTATGCAAATGCCCTTTTTGTGCTTTTGTGCGCATCCTTAACAAGCAGCTAACAACCCAAAGAAGTGGGGCTTTAATGTTGCTGTGCAGACAGACAAAATTGAGTGATTTCCTCCAAAAGTTCCTTAAATAACGAGAAAGTTCCTCCAGTACAAAAGTGCATACTGTAATCACCATAAACACCCATCCATCCATTATAGGAGAGCTGGAGCATATTCTAGCCGTCATACATTGAAAGCATACACCACGTACAGGTCGCCAGGCCATGCTGTGAGACAATCAGAAAAAAAAGTTTTATAATTAAAGTTAATCAGGCATGAGGTGCCAGGTTTACATTCTTGTAACCGTGAGCGTGACAACATCACAAAAGGTTTTTCAACTGCGTGGAAGCACTTCACCCTGAGCAAACAGCATTTTGGGGGTTAAAGGAATTTCCCTCGGAACTTGATTTCTTTTAAATCCCTCCAAAGGTTCCTTGTCCCTTGGGAAAGTTCCTCCACTGGAAGCGCTTCATTTTCCTCCAGCTCCTCCTCTCTCTCTCTCCTTACTGGTCTCGCTGCCCCAGCCGATGGTGCTCCTCCTCCGAAGAAAGGCAGCACTAAACGGGCTTGGCGCTGCGTCCCCATGTATTTTTAATGGCCATGCCCGTCATGCTGGAATCTCAGCTTGAATTATGCATAGAGGATGAGTGAGGGAGAGGAGCGAGGAAGGACATAGGGTGGTGAGAGAGAGTGGGAGAGACTATAAATCGGAACGAAAGATGAGGATAAAAAGACGACAGGGGATGAGAGATCATTGAGGACAAAAAACATGCTGGGAGAGTGGGCACAGAGAAAGAAAGACAGAGATGTGTATTTTGGAATAATCACAGCTCTGACAGAGTAGAGGAGAGTGCGACCTCTCACCTCCCTCCATCAAGCCCTCATTTTATCTCTCTCCACCCCTGGATCTAACTTCACCTCCAAACCCTGCATCCCTTCATCTCCTCTATCTTTCTCTCCAGGGTTCCCTTTCTTCTCTGTCTCACTATTTCATCACCACTTTCTCTGTCTTTCAGTAGCTCTCTCTTTTACATCCCTTGCTCACTCTTTTTTACCCTTTTTTATCTGGCTGGCTCTCCCCCTCTTCCCCTTACCCCCCACCTTCACAAATTATTGCCTTTTTTGTGTATGTGGCTGTTGTAATGGTGTCCTGGTGGGAAGTGGAAGTGAACAAAAGGGGAATAATTACTGAAACACAAAGACAGAGGGTGTAAAAAGAGCAGCAGCATGCATACATAGAGAAAGTGAAGGACAGGTGTGGCTCAGACTTTAAACCACTGATTAGCACCATGCACTCATTTCGGCTTCCAAAAGCAAACACTCGGTCTTCTCGGTTATGGTTATTCTAAGGTTTGACGACATGCTCTTCAAAAAAAGAGTCGAGCAGCTCCATGGATTCAACTTGCAGTCTTCTTGTTCTTATATCTAAAGTATCTGTATGTAGAAGTCTGTGAATCTGTGCACATAATTCAAATCAATTCAGATTAACTGTAAAAAGCACCAAATCACAGTCGCCTGAAGGTGCCTTATATTGTAAGGTAAACATCCTACAATAATACAGAGAAAACCCCAGAAATCAAACGACAACCCTATGAGCAAGCACTTGGCGACATGGGGAAAGAAAAACTCCTTTTTAACAGGAAGAAGTCTCCAGTTTTAACAAAGGTCAAGCCATTAACCCGCCTCCTGTCTCATCAGGAAGAGGGAAGGTCAGACACTGTGCTGGTCAGTTACACAGTGATCCTCCAAGGTATGGAGGCCTATCTCCCCCCACCACTCCCCCTGCCAGTAGCAGACGCCCTCAGACATCGGTGCATTGGTGGTTCTTGGTGTCCGGGGATGGGTGTTCAGGTACGCAGCGGCTCACTCCTGGTGGCTGCTTGTCGGGGCCTGGAGCCTGGGGCTCGCTCGGACCCCTACGGAGGGTGGGGTGCTCTCAGCCCCTGGGCCTGGGGCTCGGTCACTCTGGCACAGCTGGCTGCTGGCGGAGCTTATGGGCACGTCACTGCAACCCCCCCTGGCTTCTGCTCCGCGGCTGCTGAGTGACCCTTCATTTGGGGCTCTCCTCAGCTCTTTCCGGGAGAGTGGCACGGTTGCCCCTCAGTTGGTCTTCCTTGGTCTCTTGTGTTCTGGGGGCCTCTGGATGTCTGGAGCCTGGATCTCCTCCATACCTGCTTCATGCCCTGGAGGATGGGGCTGTGGCTCCCCACACCCTCTAGCAGATGAAGGAACCTTTTAAATACAAGCGTCATGCTCACAGGTGTACACACGGGTGCTCACACACAAACTACACCCTTTTTAGCTCCTACCTCAAAGCACACTGTGCGCTGTCAATCTTACGTGCTGCACAATAATATTCAATATTTAGTATTTACTGTTATATTAACATAGATTATTGCGATGATGTTGTTTATTATATTGCTCTCTTTTCTTGCTTGTTTTCTCTTTTTACTTTCTCAACAGGTGATCCAGGTGATTGATATATTTATTTTTTGTCTCTTTGTTTTTTGCCCTTTATCACCGTTCCTCTTCCTCGCTGTTTTTCTTTCCCTACCTTTCTTTCTTTCTCCCTTTTCTTTCCCCCAGTCATGTCTGTCCCGTGTGTAGCAAGTGAAAATAAAACGAAATAAACAATAAAAAAAAAAAGGTAAATCAAATGGACCAATACGGCAAGGCCGGGATGGTCCATTTGGTAAAGTAAATCCATTGGGCATCTTTCTTGGCCTTTAGACAATAATTCTGGTGGCAAAAGAACCAAAACGGACAGGCGTTGATAATTAAAAAAAAAAAAAAAAAGTTACACAGTGGTAGCTGATAGGTGCTGATAGGTATCCTTGAAATAAAAATCAGTTATCTTGTACTCAGTCTGAGTTTAGAGGACAACCAAAATACATATTTTTAAACATTACTGCATTTAATGAGGCAGGTTTTGTATAAATCACAGAAAAAAAAGTTTTAGCTGCTTGTTGGATGTGTGGTGTTTGTCCTAAAGACACATTTCTATGCCCTGGCTTTTAACACACTATGACCCAAGCATTTTGGTCTTATTTGAATTAGTTTAGTTATTGTTTTAATTCTTTTACTGTCCTATTATTGTTTTTTTTTTACTGTTATTATTGTATTACATTGTTGCTTTTTAATACCATTTTTATATTGTTAAGCACTTTGTGGAGCATCGGCTGTTTGAAATGTGCTATATAAATAAATTTGACCTTGACCATGACCTTGTATTTTACGCTCTGTGTATTCCCACAAATACACTCCTGGTGAATCTATTTTATGACAGTTTTTTTTAAACCGTACTGCGCCGCTCCTGCTCTGATCCTGTTTCAGTTGTTGCATGACGTGGTCATTGTAACCAAAAAAAGTGCCTTTCTTTGTGTACAGCTGCACAGTGCTGCATGTAAAGAGCATTTCCTGTCCGTCAAGGATGGCTCTGAAAGATTTTTGAAAATGCCTCATTAACAAATATCTTGACCCAATTTTAAATTTAGTGAGAAAAATATCCAAGATTACCTTCATTTAGGAAAACGTGGGACTTGTGTCAGAACTTGATGAGCCTGTAACTGGAACAGGGCCACGTAATAACACATACATTGATGGTAAAAAAAGGAAAGTACATCCTCTGCCAGTTATAAGGTTTTACATATCACGACATAATACAAAGAATCTGTCAAAATGAGGTAAACACAGCCTCTAATGAACAACAAAATGCTGAATATAACGTTGAATTATTGTTTATTTAAGAATAAATGAAGACAAAGTATTGAAAGAGCTTGAAAGACTGTGTACACCTTTATTGCTTTTATAAGAATTAAGGGGAAGTAGCAGTTAGATGCCGCTAATCAAATGCATTTGATTAAGTGATCATGAGCACATGTGAGCAACTCTATAAAAGCTAAAGTTTTGGCAGACCGATGGTCTGGGGCATCCAGGTGTCAAGGAGGAAAAACATCAGTAATGATTTTAAAGAAGCAACTGCTGTTGCCCATCAATCTGCGAATTGTTATTAGGCCAACTTTGCAGAGAAACTGCAAAGAGCTACAGCTCTAAATGTTAAATGTTCATGCTAAAAGTTCATGGCACTACAATTAAAAAGAGATCAAACAAGCACGGATTCTTTGGGATGCTTCCCAGGAGAAAATCTCTTCTTGTGAAAAACTGAAAAAAGATCATCGTCTGTTGACATCCACATGACACCCTATTTATGACAACCATAAAATCAGGAGACAGCTTGCCTATATAATGGAAAGTGGAAATGTTTATGCTGCACAAAGACCGAAAGCAATTGTAGACAGAAGGACAGGTCTAATGAGGTAGATCAGGGGAATCCTCCAATTCCTGTGATCTATGGTGGTGAAACCCTTTTGTTTAAGTTATGACAATAGCAATGTCTTGGCACCAAAACAGTCCAAGTAGCCATAGCAGTGGTATCAGGAAATCAAGCTCTCCCTTGATAATCATGGTAGTGTACATCGTTACCACTAGTCACACTCGTACTTGAAGTAATTATTCATTGAAGTCAGCAAAGTTTCCTTTTGGTCATCACCCCTCTCTGCCTGCCAGATGTGACTCACAGTGAATCACACACAACCTGACAAGCCGTTGACTTCTCCAGTCCTGATGCGGCTTTGAAAGCTGACAATGAATTTCAGAGGTTACACGTTGAGAAAAACCTTGGGGCTTTGGTATTTTGGAGTATTTTTGATATTTCGGCGCAACACCAGCGATAATTAGGATGACATTTAGAAAAGCTTTGATGTATTTCCTCTCATCTGTCAGGGAGCCCCGAGAGAGAATCACAAAAAAGTGTTTCTTCTCCATACGGATGGGCTTTGCCTAGGCTATTCAAAATGCCTGTCAGTGGCTTCAGTAAGGCCTGTTTGGGGCTGATTGCTGAATGTTGAGCTACTGATAAATTAATGATTAACCAGGTCAAGAATAAATATTAAAGACATGATGATTTTCTTCTGTTTAATCTTAACTGACTAAAGTCAGGAAAACATTCTGTTGCTTTGATGGTTTTTATTGTTTGAATTGTATGAACTAAAGACCCAACTGTTCTAACAGACACCAAGCGCAGGCAGCTATCCCTAGTGACAGTTGCTCACGTGGAGAATATTGCAACAGTCATTGCAAACGAAATTTAATTATAGTGCCAGGAAAATATTAAGCAGCCTCATGCGACCTTATGCAATTTATTACAAATGACTCTATTTGCTAATTTTGGGCTGCATTCAGAGGAGAGAAATAAACATGGAGCATCAGTGAGTTCATGCATACAGGAACAGGAAAACACACATTGCAAACAGGAAGCGAGAGGTTGATGGTGATGATGGAGAAAAGATTTCTAAATACAAAATAGCAGAGACAGAAAAGGGAAAAAGGTAACAACAGGGTGTCAGTTAAAAAGCAGAGTAAAGATAATATCTTTGCTCTAGCATCCCCTCCCCCGAAAAATCCCAACGCCCCCACGTGATAAGACATGAATGGTAATCAGATTTAAAAGAGGTACATGCCTTCACCGATATGTATACATGTGAAGGGTCTGGCTGCCATTGTAATACAGTCTATTAATACACTACACTTGTAAATAAATAATTCAATACCATTTGCATGTGAAAGCCATTACTCATTTCCAAATTAAGCTGAGTGAAGATGAAACTGATTTATGATTTAATAACTTCACGACTAAAACAGCCATTTGTTTTAGCTAAATGATAACTTGCTGACATGCTAGAAGAAGATGGTGAACATTAGCCGATTACTATTGTCAGCAGAGCCTAACTTATATAACTTATCCGGTATTCTGATCAGCTGATATTTCCCTAACATTTGATATGTACCTGTATGCTCTGCCCAAACATGTGTTGCCCACAGGAGAGTTGGAGAGCGCATTCTGGTGGATAAACCGTACAACATAAAGTTTCATAACATGATTGAAGGGTGTTTCTTTGTTACTTTAATTCACTTTATTTTCTTTATAAATGTTAATAATGCTAATAGTTAGTTAAATAGCTAAAGCTAAATAGCTAGTGTTGGCCTGATGCTAAATCGCTCAGGTTGTTAGTGTGAGCATTTGCTGATGTGATCTCATCTACACAAGAAGCAATTTGCTGTTCATCCGTTGCTTTGTGGGAGGTGGTTGGCGTTTGTGGACACCGTATTCTCCCTATTTTTTTACCATTCGAAAAGTTTAACTTTGAGCCCCCACTTTGTGATCATTTTGCCTATTGTTAGGTTGTTCAATGATTTTCTGTGGTCTTTGGCTGCTGTGCTTGCTTCCTGTGTGGATGTTCCAATGTTAATCGTTCCTATATATCATAGTATAGTTGGCTTTTTTTTTTTTTTACAGTGTGTCTGTCTGTTTGTGTGTGTGTGTGTCTGCGTGTGTGTGTGTTGGCATCACAGCTGCTGTAAAAAGTTTTATGTACTCTGGCTTTTTTTCTCTGACATTATATGGCACCATGTCCTTACAAACTGCATGATACCTGTGACATTTGATCACTCTGAAACCACTGAAGGACTGACACCCTCCTGTTGCACAGTGTGGAATAGGAGAGTTTCCTGGTGTGGCTGTTCGTTTCAAACATCCCTTGTGCTTTAGCCTATCCTTTAGTCATTCTTGACCTTCAAACAGCATCATTCACAGAGTCTCCCTGCTAAACACGTACTTTCTTGACCTTTTAAACCTGTCCATGTCTTTAAAGCTATTTGTTTTCCAATAAATAATCTTCTTTTTAAATTTAAATACTGGCTCCAGTTTTTTTCAAACATATTGTAGATGCCACATTTTATCTGTACCATAAGGAAAAAATATATTAATTTAAGTAAACCATATTGACAATATACTTCATATGAAGTACTGTGCAACTCAAAATTAATATGCTTTCAAAAATAATGGAATCTGTTGTTTTTTATTCATCATAATTGTATTAAAAAAACTAAATTCTGCTGGAATATTATTTGTTGTGGGGACTATTTGTGATTAAAGATTCATTTTTCCAGCTATGCTGGAGAAGAGAATGTAGACGGACTCGTTGATGTTAAGATCATAGCTTTGTGGGGGGAATATTAAATGCTGCAGAACTTTGGGGTCATTGCCATTGTTCTAGATACAGTGAGGTATTTTGACACAATTTTGGTAATTCATCTGGAGTTGATTCCAAGTGTTGAATTCTGCAGTGCTGGAACTCTTAGTATGTGGTCCAAAGAGACATCAATGCAACTGAGGAAGGTCATGCTGAGGTGAGCAAATCAATAATGTGTTACTTCTTAAAGAAAAGGATTGAACTGGCCTTGCTATTAACATCAAAAGGCCTGAGAGACCACAGAAGACAAATAAACTGCATAATGGCAGAATTATTTCCATGGTTTATAAAAACAAATTCACAACATCTAACCAAGTCATGAAAACTCTGAAGAAGATGAGCATCATTGTCAAGGTCAGAAATCAAGAGATGCTTTCATAATTGGAGATATAGTAAGTAACAAGTTGCACACCACTGATTATACTCAAGAACAAGAAGGCCAGACAAGACATGAAATCATCAAGAGCATGCACAGAGAGAGATGAAACTAGAATGATGAAAGAAGAAAAGCATGGAGAATGAGAAACAGCTAATCCCAAAGCATATCAAATATGGTGGAGGCAATGTTATAGAATGGACATATCTACAAATCAAATATTGTTTTATGATGATTAGACTGATGGATGAAGTAATACAATAAATTCTGAAGTGCGCAGGGCTATATACTCTGTTCAGATTTAGCTAAATGCTAAAGACAGCACTTTGTTGTGCAAATGGATATTGCCCCACAGTATACTGCAACAGCAATACTAGAGTATCTCAAAGTAAGGAAATGGGATATTCTTCAGTGGTCAAGCCAGCCACTTGATCTCAACCTAAATTGCCTGAAAGAACATCTTGAGCAAGGAAACACAATGTTTGGTGATGCCCATGCGCTCCAGACTTCCATCCAAGTATTAAAAACAATATTCACATTTAAAATTACATTAGTTTATCTAATTACCTTTGACCTTGTGAAAATGGGGTGCTATATTTGTAAAATCTCTTGAATTAACACCAAAGATCTGCACTTCAATCCACATCCTAATACTTAAATACCTAACTATAAGCAATACATGATGATTACAACCTATTTTACTGCCTTATAGGTTTGCCTCAGTCACTAGTCCTCCCCGGAGAACATGGAAATCTCAGTGTCTTGTTTTTTGTATGCATCGCTTGCAAACTTCAGCTTCAGTGCTTTGAAGTCTAAAACAAAGGCTGCCACGTCATCAATGACTTCGTCATAAATAATCTACAGGGTCTGTTTTGTTATTTTGGTTATGTTGCCTCATTCTAAATTATTTCTGAAAATAAGTTTGGGCTGTAGTAGCAGAATAAGAGAAATATGATGTCTTACATTAGTGATATTTTTTTTTAGAGGGACGTTAACTCTGGCATGAAAAAAACTTTAAGATGCACAGGTTAGCAACATGTAACATTGCTTTTACTTGTGTTATTGGGTATTTTGGGGATAATGTTAGTTTGTAGTACTGTGAGTTTACCAGTATAGTTATGACAGCAATCAGTAACTTATCCTTAGTGTAAAGAAACATAAACACGACACCTTTTAACTTTAGAGCTTCTAGAAAATGGTGGGTTTGCCATGTAAGATTCTTACCTATAATCAGGAGAAACATCAGGTTCAGTGTCAGGCTCAAGGACGCTTGGAAATGGGGATAAAATGGCAATCAAGTCACCGACCCTGGAATAAAACAACTAACTACTGCCCAAGGCACACCCGCCCCATGAACTGTAGCACAGTCGATGGAATGAACAGGCTATGATGAGTTTAAGTGAATATGTTAATGGAATTTAATATGAATTTTCATCATTTGAATGAACATTTGCATTAGTCTGTAGTTGTAATAGAATTAGCATGCCACTTGTAGACAGAGAAACAGATCTTTTATATAATATAATGTGTGTAGTGTCCAACAATTCCCAATGTATTAAACATAATTCAGTTTAATGATAATTGCCTAAACCAAACAGTCAATGTAAACAGTTAATGTAGCTTTTGCGCCAATGGTCTGTTTGTGAACTTAAGTCTGTGTATCATAATACCTGTTGGAGAGGTGATTTAGAAAGCCCTTGGGGGTGCTTACCCCTGCATATCTCCATAAAAAAAGCAGCTTTGCAACAATACATAAAACTCTCAGAGCGTGTTTCACTTTCTGTCTCAGAGGGGGATTTAACCGCTAAGACAAGACAAGTCTTTCCCTTCGCTCACTGAGCTCCATCCAAGTGGAGCTGGACACGAGCCAAGGTTTATGCAAGGGAAAAAAAATAGTTTCACGCACACATATGAGTGCATGCGCAGTGGAGCAGGGAGGCACACTGTACAGACGCATTCACACAGTGTTACTGATGTTTGTGGTTAGGAATTAGTTATTGGACATTTTGCTCCAATGAAAAAAAGAAAAGAAAAATAGCGGAAGTTTCTCATTTTGCATCAGAAGTTATGACGATGGAAGCAACAAATTCACCAAAAATGGACAGCATTCTATATTTATTTGTATTAAATGTTTAGTATGACAATTTTTAAATGTTCTGGAAGCAGCAAGGTCATCAGCTCATTCAAATTCAGCAATGTCCTGCTATATAAGAAATCTCATGAAGCACTACTGAATACTTTAAGAAGTGATTCAAAGCTAATAAAAACTTAAAGGAAATTTTCATAGTATAATTGTTAGTGCTTCCAAAACATTTTCTGGCCTCACACAAAATGTGCAGCTGCCTTGAACGTGTTCTCAGCTAAACAGATTTATTTGTACGAGTGGACTGCATACGTGTTTCAAATGAAACTGTAAATTATTGCAAAATGAAGACTGAGGTTTTTCAGGTACTGCCCAGAGTCAAAACTGCTAAAAGGATGTAAAAGAAGTGAAGGCTTGTCTTTAAAAGACACAGACTAATGCTTTGAACTCTTGTCTGTTCCAGTGGGGCATCTCAGCTGGCTAGCTAAAGGTGAATCATGCTTCAAGAAAAAGGATCTTTATAGCTACTTTAGAGGCATTTTGGTTCATTTTAGCTATGTGGCTCTTTACCTGTGTGACATAAATGCTCATTGATTGTTGATTTAAACTTCCACCAATCCATCCATCCATTTTTTTTCCCTTATCCAGTTTAGTGTCAGCCAATTGTAACCTAACACAGTTAGGTTAACCACACAGCCAATGGAAGGTATTTGCTGATCTGTCGGTATCATTATTAAAATGTAAAGACAAGATGAAAGTAAAACCCTTCAAACATTTATGAAATCCAGTGTTGGCCGATATATTGGAATATTGGACTTTCAAATAAGCAAATCTTGGCTTTAGTATTGGTATTGGTAATCACTGGATTATGTTGTTCACACAAAATGAAAATAAAGACAGATGCCAACAGGTGATTCGGAGGAAAACACACTAATGAATACTTAAAAAACATCCAAATGACCCATGAGAAAATCGGCAGCATGAGACAGAGAGCAGCTAAACAATAAAGCAAAGGAGTGGTATTAGGCAAGGTTGATGCAAATGAACACATTGAATGGTTACTTTATTTTTAGTAGCTAGTGACGCTCCAGCAAAACCTTTTGTTGCAAGCACTTAGACCTTAAAAAAGTTAAGAATTATAAACAAATTCAAGATTGCATTCATGCATGTGTAGCACTGCATACAAATTTATAAAGTACATTTTACATGGTTTTTAATATTGGACTGTAATAATATTCTCACTTGTGCCTCACAGTTGCACTAAACTGTACAGTGAATCTTAAAAATCAATGTCAATTAGATGCAAAGTATTTTTATGGCATTTATTAGGGCAGAATGTTTCATTACAACATTTCGTCTTCTGGTGCAGCAGCAGGTGCAGGAGCATCTAGTGCTCTCTGTTGATACAGATCAGAGGGAGCCACAAAGACTTCTGTGTGTCCGAGGTGTAGGGATGGCATCCAATCCCGATCACACTGGTTTGCCTAAAACAAAAGCACATAGGTGTTGTTTAAATTAGCAATGTTGCAGCTAGGGATGGGTATCGTTTAGGTTTTATCCGATACCGGTGCCAAACCGGTACTTTTGAAACGGTGCTCAAACCGGTGCTTAAAGAATGGAGAACACAAAATTGGTCCAAAAACCTCTCATGTTCAGCTGTTTTTTTGTAAAAAGATAACAATGTTAACCTTTTCTGTAGCTATGGGGCATATATGGTATCACTCTTGGCTGGAAGCAGTGCTTAAACAATGGAAAAAACACAAACTTTGTCCAAAAACCTCTCATGTTTAACCGTTTTCCACTTTTTCTTTGGTCATTTTAGCCTTTTTGGCCAGGGTGAAGGGAGCATCTGCCATCAAACAAGAAGACAGCTGCATGTAACTACGACAATGTTTGCTAGTTCACCTTACATGCATTAATGTAATAACGTGGTTAGCCTACTCAACGTAAATTACACACGGACAACATTAAGCTACTCATGCAGAGTACAACGGCTGCTGCTGCCATCATCATCCGTCATCTTTTCTGCTACACTGGCAGGGCTAGGGGCCAGGACTCTCCTCTTCGGGTTTTTGGGGGATGTTGCTAACTCCGGGTCCGATAACAGGCAACCCACCCGCAGTAGATGCGCTCGGTTTGAGGTCTCGCAGCAAGCTATCAAATACGGCGCATTTTTCGGCTTTTAAAAAAAACGCTATGCGTCGCCAGGTGTTTCATTGGATTTGAGGTGTTACCTCCTTTGCACAGTATCACCTTAAAGCGCTTGTTGCAGGCTGCTGAGTTTGCATATTTTGCTGTGAAGTACAGCCAGACTTTCGACCGCTTCGCCTTGGGCATTTTTAATCTGTAGCTCTGCTCTAAAAGAACGTACGTACCTGGACCCGCCTACTATCCTCGGAAACGTAAAATGATTGGCTAGAATTCAAAGTGTATGACATCTCAGGAAAAAAAAGCACTGAAATAAAGCACCGAAATGTGCGCTGCTTTTCGGTCTGGTTACTACCGTTTATGTCAGAACCGGTGCCATCATGGCACCGGATACCGGTACCCATCCCTAGTTGCAGCAGCCCTGCAGTTTTTAACCATATAACATACACCCTGTTAAATTATGTCTGAAGTGTAACGATAGCAACCAGTCATATTTGCCTTGTCACATTTTCTTTGATTACTACGCTGTACTACCATGTGGCTACAGCCAAGGTAACTGCCAAATCTAAGTTGTGCAACCACATGAAATCGTTGAAGGTGATGTTTTTCCGTCATCCATGCATTGTTGGCTCTGTGATCTCAGCTACTTGTCGCTGCTTTCAAGCTGCAAGGGTCATGAATTGCTTCCATTTTGGTTGTATCTGTATTTGGTGCCATGTACAATAGCAACTTAGCATTCTGATGAATTTTTAATTTCAGCAATTCAAATTTCAAACCCCAAAACATCATTTATCTTCGTATATTGCTTTAATACATCTGACTTCCGCGAACAACAATCCCATAATGGTTCATGCTGGTGACATCAAAATCTGAAGCTTTATATCAGCCGGGTTCTAATGACTTACTACTCCAGTGCCATCCTTTAAACCAGTGTGCTTGCTCAGTCAGCCTTTCCTGGGTATTAAAGGGTTTCTTTGAGACGGGCATAACGGGCCTCTTCAGTTCAAGTCTACCTTGGAGATGTTATTTTTACAGCTCTGTAATTGAGGCTGTTTTTAAGCCCTGTCTGTACATATTGATGTGGGTCTATTGTGCAAAGCCCATTTCACCAAAGTGAAGAGTTGGTTTTAGCAGTTTTAAACCACATGGCTGTTGTAAACAGCAAGGTGTCACGGATAAGTGTACTGTGAATAATGTCGCCTATTAGCACAGATGGCAATGCAAAAAAAAAAAGAAAAAAGAAAAGTGTGGGAAGATTTTCTGCTGTACACATTTAATAAAAAGGGTATATGAGGCACATAATAAGCCAACTTCCAAACAGATGCAGCTGCATCTTTACATCATGAAAGCGCTAAGTAGTTTCTAAGAATATATGGTATTTGTTTAAGTGAAGGTACATTTGCTAATGTCAGTTGGGTTGACTGCATCTTCAGGGTGAATTTGCAGCTTGATGCCTGTGCTGCTTTAATTTACAAAGTAAAAGTTTCTTAGCATGTAGCTTACAACCAAAAAACTTGTAAAAACAAGAATGATTTTGTATAAATTAATATGTCAAGCAACAAGAGTACAAATCAGTGCTATTCTGCTCTGTGTGCTATCATGTTAGCCATGATAATCCAGTGCTATAGTGGAAGCTTTGTGTTTGTCATTTTTTCGAGTTTTGATCAGTTTTGATCATCGACATTAACTTGAGCTTGAGACCTGCTTCATAGCTGACACACACGGTTCAGTTCACATATACCTCTTCCTCAGAGTGCGTGGGTGCTGAGGGCTGTAGGTGTTTGGTAATGCGATATGTACTTTCTGAGAGTGAGGAAGTCTGAATAGGTTTTGGGAGAATATATATATATATGCAGATGTGCTTTTATATAGCTGTGTATATGTGTGTACTTGTTTAAACATATTGGTGAGGACCTGAAACTGGCATGCCACTATACTCGTGGGGACCAACAGTCACTTGTAGGGACCAAATGCCAGTACTTACAAATTTGAATGCATTTTCGAGGCTCAGAATGTGGCTTTAGGGTTAGGCATTAATTTCTGATGGCTAGGATTAGAGTAGGGGGCTAGGAAAAGCATTATGCCAATGAAAACGAGTGAAAAAGAGTGTGTGTGTGCGTGTGTGTTTTAAAGAGAAAAGAGGAAAAAAGTGAGAGGGAACAGGAGCAGGCGTTCCTCAACTGGAGGTGCCATTATGCAGATAGGAATTAGATTTACACTGCTGCAGCATCTGCACTCACACCCACAATCTGTGCTCTTTCTCTCACTCTCAGACGTATATACATAAATGCACCCGTTAATTTCATCCCTGTTGTGTGCTGGCAAAAGTGGCAACGTATTCATAACTAACCTAGTGACATGCATTCCTCTTTTAGAAAAATGCAGATACAAATACACACACTAATGAATGCAGAGTGATTTTTCTTATGCTTGTCCAAAGACAAAGAGGAGTTGAAAAGGGTGCAGAGAGAGCTGAGGGGACTGATAAGGAATGGGAAGGACAGCTACAGGCAGAAGATGGAGAACCAGCTTCAGCAAAACAATGTTGGTGAAGTCTGGAGAGGCCTCAGAACCATCTCAGGCCACAAACAGCAGAACTCTCTGCCTGGGAGGGATGTGAGATGGGTAAATGAACTGAATCATTTCTTCAACAGATTTGATTCAACCATGAGACAGTCTACAACATCGGCTGCAGACTCACCCACCCCCACTGCTGCTGTTCCACCTCAGACACTTCACACCTCCTCTATTCACCCTGCTCACTCCCCCCCACCCCCAACAACAGCATCCAATACACACTCAACACAAGGCTCCAGCCTGTCTCTCTCAACCACCCAGGTTAGGAGGGAACTGAGGAGGATTAATGGCAAGAAGGCAGCGGGCCCAGATGGCATCAGCTCGAGGGTCGTCAGGTCCTGCGCGGACCAACTGTGTGGGGTGATGGAGCACCTCTTCAACCTGAGCCTGAGGTTGGGAAGAGTCCCACAGCTCTGGAAAACCTCCTGTGTTGTACCAGTGCCAAAGACTTCACGCCCCAAGGACCTCAACAGCTACAGGCCGGTGGCTCTGACATCCCACCTGATGAAGACCCTGGAGCGGTTGGTCCTGGCTCAGCTTCGGCGCCTAACAAGCTCATCACTGGACCCACTTCAGTTTGCCTACCAGCCTGGCATTGGCGCGGATGATGCCGTCATTCACCTCCTACATCGTTCCCTCGCTCACCTGGAGACCGCTGGAAGCACTGTGAGAATCATGTTCTTTGATTTCTCCAGTGCCTTCAACACTATTCTTCCCTCGGTTCTGAAGGACAAGCTGGAGAACTCTGGAGTGGACCATCACCTCACTACCTGGATTTTGGACTACCTCACCGACCGACCACAGTATGTGAGGACTCAGGGCTGTGTGTCGGACAGGGTCGTCTGCAGTACGGGGGCCCCACAGGGAACGGTTCTGGCTCCGTTCCTCTTCACCATCTACACTGCAGACTTCTCCCACAATTCCACCCAGTGCTTCCTGCAGAAGTTCTCTGATGACTCTGCAATAGTCGGCCTCATCACTGATGGGGACGACAAGGAGTACAGAGGACTGACTCAAGACTTTGTGGACTGGTGCCAGCTGAACTACCTCCAGATCAACGCCAGTAAAACCAAGGAGCTGGTGGTAGACTTCCGCAGGCACAAACATCCTCCACTGCAACCACTGAACATCCAGGGTATGGACATTGAGGCTGTGGACAGCTACAGGTACCTTGGTGTTCATCTGAACAACAGACTGGACTGGACTCATAACTCAGACGCCCTCTACAGGAAAGGGCAGAGCAGGCTGTACCTGCTGCGGAGACTCAGGTCGTTTGGGGTGGAGGGCCCACTCCTGAAGACCTTCTATGACTCTGTGGTGGCTTCTGCTATCTTTTATGGTGTGGTCTGCTGGGGCGGCAGCATCTCTGCTGGGGACAGGAAGAGACTGAACAGGGTGATCCGAAGGGCCAGCTCTGTTCTAGGATGCCCTCTGGACCCAGTGGAGGTGGTGAGTGACAGGAGAATGGCGGCTAAGCTGTCATCCCTGTTGGACAACGTCTCCCACCCCATGCAGCAGACTGTGACAGCACTGAGCAGCTCCTTCAGTGGGAGACTGCGGCACCCACGGTGTGGGACGGAGAGATTTCGCAGGTCTTTCCTCCCCACTGCTGTCAGACTCCATAATAAAGACTTTAACTGAACAAACACACACATCCACACATGTGCAATAACACTAAGTGCAATAATCCTTTCTGTCATCGTTGTATTTTTACTCAGTTGTATATAGCATTCGTATTCTATTTTTATCTTATTGTATATTTTTATTCTATTTTATTCTACTGTATAGAGTATATTATTTTATTCTATTCTGTACAGCTGTGTACTGTATTTATTCTTATTGTATTCTAATTTTTGCGTCATAACTTTTGCACTGTCCACTTCCTGCTGTGACAAAACAAATTTCCCACGTGTGGGACTAATAAAGGTTATCTTATCTTATCTTATCTTATCTTATCTTATCTTATCTTATCTCTTTCTCAACAGTTTGCAAGAAAAAAAAACAGACTTGTTCCACTTCTTCTTATACTACTACTACTTCTTTTGGCTGCTCCCTTTAGTGGTCGCTACACCATGTCATCTCACGCTGTCCCTAGCATCCTTCTCTGTCAGATCGAGCCTACACATATGCTTAACTCTTCCCTGTGGCCTTCCTCTTTTCCTCCTGAGGCCTGGCAGCTCCATATTCATCATCCACCATCCCTCCTCTGCACATGTCCAAACCAGCTAAGCCTTGCAGTGTAGAAAAGGTCTACATAAGAACTAGTCTTTTTGCCATTTAGGTATTTAAACTCGTCCAACTTCACTGCTTCTGCTTGCAGCTTCATTGTTACACTAGTCCTACCTCTTTTCATACACATATTCTGTCTTGTTTTTTTATTGACTTCCATTTCTCTTCTCTCCAGTGCATTCCTCCACTTCTCCAGACTCTCTTCCACCTGCTCCCTGTTCTCATTATAGATCACAATGCCATCTGCAAACATCATAGTCCACGGAGACTCCTGCCTGACCTCATCTGTCAACCTTTCCATCACCACTGCAAACAAGAAGGGGCTCAGAGGCGATCCCTGATGTAATCCCACCAGCACCCTGAACCCATCTGTCACTCTTACCGCACACCTCACCACCCCCACAGGCTTCTCTGCCATCCCTGACTTCCTCGTGCAGCACCACATTTCCTCTCCTGGCACCCTATCATATGCTTTCTCTAGATCCACAAAGACCCATCGCAACTTCTTCTGACCTTCTCTGCTTTTCTCCATCAACATTCTCAAAGCAAACATTACATCTGTAAAGCTCTTCCTCGGCATGAAGCCACACTGCTCCTCGCTTATTGTCACCTCTCTTCTTAACATCGAATAACAGAGAACGATGTTTTTTTCACATGTCTATACTCACTTTTACTCGTGACTGGGTGTTTTTGTTTCTGCTTGAGAGTGTGTGTAGTATATGTGTGTGTGTGTGTGTGTGTGTGTGTGTGTGTGTGTGTGTGTGTGTGTGTGTATATTTTCACCTAGTCTCAGTATTTCTCCATGGGGTGCTGTTGGACCTGTTTGACTCTATGAATGATGCCTCTGCAATGTTGTGAAACGTATGACTGGTGTGTGAGTGTGTGAGTGTGTGAGTGTGTGCATGTGTACGTGTGTGAGTGAGTGAGTGAGTGAGCGAGTGTCTGGGGTCCGGTCAAGAGGCCTGAGGGGTACTGATTAATTTAGCAGGCTATTGGTGATAACAGACTGCCTTGAGGTATGACTCTCTGGGTATAGCGCATACACACACAAACATGCACAAAGATTCATGCACACTGTACAGAAGCTGATGAAAGGCGCTAATACATAAACAAAAACTCATTGCTGTCAGAGACGGCAGCAGGCATGCAATTGAAAGAGGACGAGGGAAACTTGAACACACACGTGCTTTCTGGAGGGCAGTTCACCGTCTGTGTGTGCATGTGCTGCTTTACTGAAAGAGATATGTTAAAGAACAAAAAGTAAAGAAGAAACACGGGGAAAAAAGAGCAAGGGAAATGTGTCAAGTTGAGCCCTTATCAGGTTTCTGCTGCTACAGCAGGTTTTTGGCAGATAGCGAGGTTTAAGTGTGCATTTATCTGCGAGTGTGCACGCGAATCTGTGGTGCAGCCACAGCTAACATATTTTATTACACTTGCAATTTCCTATTAGTCGCCATCTCGCCTCTGCCATGAAAAGTAAACACTATCTGTCTGCGTATTACTGTGTGCCACTTCGGTAGTGAATACATATCAAAGTGTATATGCAGTGCATTTATTTAGTGTATATATGTTTGTGTTTATTGCAGAGGTAAGCACCTAATTACATGAAGTTATTTAACTCGTTTAGCCTTTGGTTTAAATGTTTCTGTCCCCACCTATTTCATATATTACATTTAATTTAGATTTTCTCACAATTTTAAAATGTAAAAACTGAGAACTAGAACTTGCACATAACTCAAATGTTGCTTAAATTCTCTGCTGATGGGTGTGTGCAGAAGAAATTTGCCTTGTTCCAGGACACTGACACCACTTACACTACTGATAGACACAGTGTGGTTATTTTATGATGCATTCATGTTCTACTGATGTCACGCCAAAAAAATTGACTTGCCAAGGTGTTTCAGGTAGTTGAAAAATAAATAAACTGCAAAAATATATATGTATATATACATGCCTTTTCCTATCTTAACATTTGGCTTCCCACCTGCCCCTCTTTTTGGCCGCGAATACTGCACTTAATATTTTTAAGTGAGCAGTTATCATCACAGAAACAGCAGTTCTTCATATTCGTGCTTTGCTTGGTTTTGCTTTTGCTCTGTGTGAGGTAGGAAAATTCTTTCCCCAGTGTTTTTTTCACTTCACTTCTTTCTTTCATCCGTGCAGATTGAAGCAAAGAGTTTAGCTGTGCAGACATATGAAGACCTAATTAATGACATTAGTCTATAAGGTTTGAGAGAGTTCTCTCAATATCCATTTCTGTGTGGATGTGTGTGGCTAAAAGAAAAAAAAATGAAGTGTGCAATCAGAGCATTAACTTGCTTTTGCTAAATTAACTTCTTAAGCAAGATAAGCATGAATTAAATATCTGCTATGCTCTTGCACCCACATCTCTCCTCACACGTGCTTCCTCCGCCTGTCTTCATTGTGCGCTTTATATTTCTTTGCCCTGTGCTCTCACACTCTTCGACAGCTTCTCTACACCTGTCTCTTCTTCGCCACTCCGCTCACTGTCATGTTTAGGGACACTGATGCAATGAAACATCTAGTGCGGGTTAAAAAATGGATGCTATTTTCTATTCCGTCCTCTCGTTCCTGTCTGGCAGTAATTATGGCTGTCTAATTGGGTCTATGGAGGCTCAGAGGGAAAATGTGTGTGTGTGTGCACTTGTGTGTGGTGTGAGAGAGAAACTCTAACATAGTTTCCTGCTTATGTATGTAGAAGGGGTTCCGCGTGACTGGAGCTGAATTTAAAGTGATGCTGCCTCACGACCACAAAGAGGGTTTGTTTAAAATCAAGGAGTGTCTTATATCAACATATGCATACTGAGTATGAGATCCGATGAGCAGACAATGAATAATAATTAGCGGACTTTGCTGGGAGCTCATCCTAATTGCCTGGTAAACATTTTGAGTCTTTTATAGTGAAAGGCTGTATTTTAATAGCACAGATGAAACACAGTCATTTAAGTGTGTTTATGCCCGGCTTGTTTGATTCCACTGGTAGCATTGATTCATCCAGTTTCACTTCTTTACTTGCCAGTTATTTACACGTTTTTATGTGTTTTTATGGGCTAACAGGTAGGTAAGCAGTTTGATGTACAAGCACGACAAATATGAAAAAGGAAAATGTTTTACTCAACCTTGTTAAAAATGTGTAAGTCATTTTCATGGTAAGGCAAAGACATGCAGTAGATTTATGTACTCCACAAGCTACTTTCAGTCACTGCTGTAAACATGCTCCCAGTTTCTTTAAAGGCACAGTATGAGTGTTTTGTTCTCATTGGCATCACGACTGAGTAGACCCAGTTGGACAGTCTGTGTTATTGTCTGTGGCATTAAAGAATCATCTGCTTTCTGCTTCAAGTCACAAGCCGGCTCATAGACGGAGACACGGCAGCTTGTGATGGCAGTCATTAGTTTATTTTGAAAAAATAGACGTAATCGCAAAACAAAACAACATATGTCATCTGTGGTGTGAAAGGTATCAGTGATATTAAGGCTGGACACTCCCTTTGCATCACACAGCTGCACATCTCCACGCACAAGGGTCTCTCTGGATTGGGATCTGGAGACTCTGGAGGCCATTTGAGTACAGTGAACTCACTGTGATGTTCAGCTCAAAGCAGTTTGGCCATTCTCCTCAGATTTTTGGCATCAATAAGACATTTTCACCCAGGGAGCTGCTGCTCACTGGTATTTCTCTGTAAACCTCAGAGATGGTTATGTGGGAAAATCCCAGTAGATCAGCAGTTTCTGAAACACCCAGACAAGCACATCTGACACTAACAACATCCATGTCTAGATGTCTAACTGATTTGAGTTGCGGCCATGTGATTGGGTGATAGACATTACAGGCTGTTGAACAGGTATACTTAATAAAGTGAATATGTGGGGTTGCGTTGTCAGTAAAACACAAAGGATGAAACAAACCAAAATCCACACCTGGGCCCTAAACACAAAGGTTAGACCACTCGATGTAGAAGCCTGCACAGGTGGGCCCAAATCTGCCTAATAACTAGAGGTGGGAATCACCAGAGACACCATATATCGACACAGTTAATTTCTTTGTATTGATTTTTTCCCCTCCCTTCTAATCATGTTCCCTACAGACTCCTGCAGAAGGACATCTTTACAGGGTGCAGAGAGAAGGAAGGAGCTGGAACAGATGGGTTCCCATCTTTCTTTATCAGAAATTAATCAGAAGAGAGCGTCAGTGTTCCATAAATATAAAACATGTGATGAGTGGGCGAACTTTATATTAAAAAATAAGGTGATATTGTGTAACAGACTAAAAGTTAATATATTAATACATTATTTATCATCTGCCCTGGTTCATTTTCTTCCTTTTTGTACTGTATTTGTTACAGTTTTGTCAAGTCTGACCCGCTGATTTCGTCTGCAGTTAACTGTTATTGATGTACACTACCAGTGAGAAAGTTTGGAGACACCTTCTCATTTAATGTTTTTTCTTTATTTTCATGACTATTTACATTGTAGATTCTCACTAAAGGCATCAAAACTATGGAAGAACACACGTGGAATAACGCAGTAAATAAACAGTGTGAAATAACTCAAAACATATTTTGTTTTTTTAGATTCTTCAAAATAGCCACCCTTTGCTTTGTTTACTGCTTTGGACACCCTTGGCATTCTCTCAATGAGCTTTATGAGGTCGTCACCTGAAATGGTTTTCCGACAGTCTTGGAGGAGTTCCCAGAGATGCTGAGCACCTGTTGGCCCTTTTACTTTCATTCTGCGGTCTATCTCATCCCAAACCATCTCGATTGGGTTTAGGTCAGGTGACTGTGGAGGCTACGCCATCTGGTGCAGCACTCCATCACTCTCCTTCTTGGTCAAATAGCCCTTACACAGCCTGGAGGTATGTTTGGGGTCATTGTCCTGTTGGAAAATAAATGAATAATAGAAATAAATGAATAAAATCCCAAATAAACGAACTAAACGCAAACCGGATGGGATGGCTTGTCAGGACTCTGTGGTAGCCGTGCTGGTTCAGTGTGCCTTCAGTTTTGAAAAAATACTCAACAGTGTCACCAGCAAAGCATCTCCACACATCACACCTCCTCTTCCATGTTTCATGGTGGGAACCACGCATGTAGAGACCATCCATTCACCTTTTCTGCAGCGCACGAAGACAGGGGTGGACCAAAGATTTCAAATTTGGACTCGTCAGACCACAGCACAGATTTCCACTCGTCTAATGTCCATTTCTTGTGTTTCTTGGCCCAAACAAATCTCCTCTGCTTGTTGCTTTTCCTTAGTCGTTGTTTCCTAGCAGCTATTTGACCATAAAGGCCTGATTCGCGCAGTCTCCTCTGAAAAGTTGATGTAGAGATGTGTCTGGTAGTGGAACTCTGTGCGGCATTTATCTGGGCTCTAATCTGAGGTGGCTACTTTGAGAAATGTAAATTGTATTGCTATGTAATTGCATATATCATTCTTATATTTGAAGTCTTTAGTATGTATTTACAATGTAGAAAGTTGTAAAAATAAAGATAAACCATTAAATGAGAAGGTGTGTCCAAACTTTTGGTAGTATGTATGGTAAAAGATTGCCTTCAGTGCATTTGGCTAGGTAAGATACTGAAAAAGGTGCATTAACCCAAATCGCAAACTACAGCACATTTCCTAAACCTGACCAATTAGTTTTGTTACCATTCCTGCTTTCACCTAACAGCCTAAATGGTAAAGATGATGATGTAATAACTGCAAAAACTTGAGAAAACTGTTTTCTTAAGGTACAAATCGATTTTTCTCACGTACCAGAACCTTTTTGTTTTTTAAGTTGTTGTTATGAAAAGAGGGGAATAAACAAGCATTACCTAATCTCTTTTTTTGACATATTGCAAATGAAGTGAGAGAGAGAGGAGGGGAAAACCATGCGTGGGTGGTTTGGTGAAGGAAGAGCTTGTTCTGATAGTGTTTGCGTGCACACACAAACACACACCGGCATGCACAGTCACACATTTACACTCTCTCTCTCCCAGAGTGGTAGACTAAACCTTGCCCATAGGCCTCCATAAAGCCAAAGGCCTGGTACCAAAACCAACCGTCTGTGACACTAGTCTGGAGAGAAGGTCACTCTTTACAGACGCACAAATGCACCCACACAGGCACACACACACAATCATATGTGAGAAGGTCTCTTTGCGCCTATGGCTTTTAATTCTCTCCTTCTGTCATGCCTGACTGGCACCACCGAGGTGAATGCACAAACACACATGCAAACTTTCAGAGATGCCAGCATCGAGCCTTCTCTTGCTGGACGCTTCACTCAGTTAGTAGTGGATTGGATGATGGTCACACAGATTAGCTTTAGTACAGATGCGCAAACGCACCCAGCAGGCTGATACAAGCATGTGCTCACACAGAGTTTGACGCTGCCCTGCAACATTGCCGTTTTCTGCCTCACTTCTTAGTCTGCGTTGTATTGAGTCTTCAACCTTCAGGCGAACTGAATCCTATCAGCTCTTAGTGTCTTCATTCTGTGTTTTATTGTTCCCCCAGACACTGCAGTTAAGCTTTAGAGGGGTAAGTAGATTGAGTGATAAACTTTAACTTCTGTCTTTGTTAGAAACCATCTGAGTCTGATATGAACCTTTATGACACAATAGAGAGGGGAAAGGATTGAAATAAAATAAAAAAAGGTCATCGGTCTATGTCCAGCCTTCTTTAGTGAGCCACTCCATTTTAAAGGGCTCGCTTTTACATATAAGGTTCTTGTTCATAAAACCTTAATGCATGCGTTTCCTATTTTACAACTTTTCCTATAGTTTGATTGCTTATCACAGCACTGGTCTCACCAATAGCTGCTAAATCATCTGAATCAGTGACAATAACAGAAATCTGACTGGATAAGAAATGAGCTGCCAGCCAATCAAATGCTTTAGCCACTCTGGCCAGTTTGTTTCAACCAGCAGGGTTCACTGTTCACTTTTGATTTCATTTCCAAGCAAGTTTAATTATTCAGGTATTTTTTGATCTGTTGTTTAATGCACCAGACAAACTGTCAATGTTATTGCAGCTAACGTTAGATAGCGTGGTGCTATCAATGCTGTAAATGCCAGCCTAAATTGTAAAAATGAGACCTGAGCTGTAATAAATAACAATTATCCTGAATATTAGGGGGTAATTGCTAGCATAATCGCTTGCTAAGATACATACAGTATCCTGTGGAAGGGCTTGGACTATACTAATCAAGAATGATGGGACTTGCTCTCACACTGGCGATTGCTTTCATTCTGGATTCCTGAACGCAGAGGGTAAATCAGCCAAGTCCATATTTCTGATGCTCAGATGGGAGTCTGCATCAGTTTTAGCATTCTTTCTGATGGTAAAAGTCATGTGTGCTTTGTATAGGATTTGTCTGCATATAATATTTATATTCCCCTCATGTGCTGTAGCTATATTAGATATTTATCCCTCATTTCACTTTCTTCATGTTTGCGTTGGCTTTTTAACCAAACTGCTTCGTCTCACACTCACCAGCTTACATCCTCCTTTAAGCTGTTTTTCCTCCGCTCGTGTTTTTTCCTCTTTCATTTGCATTACCATCCACTTTCTCTGTTTGTGTCCACATAACGGACGATGTTGGCTTGTTGTCCTCTCAGAGCTGAGTCTGTATTTATAGGAGGCTTTTTGGCAGCGAACAACAACATCACCCGGAGCAGATGAGCCTTGAAATTCATTTTGGCAAAACAAGAAATAAAAGGCTTTTTTTTCTCTCTTCTTCTTCTTCGTCTTCATTTTCTCCTCCTCTGTTCTCATCTGTACTTCGCACTTCAACTGCGTCTGTCTCCCTTCACTTGTCTTGAGTTTCGTGTTTTGTCAAATGAGAGTTCCCGCTCCCATGGATCCAAACTTTTTTTTTCCATTTGCTGCATTTGTTTCCATGAGAATGACAGTGACATCCTGTTGTGTTTCTCTGAAATAGAAGAAGAGGGTAATATTTAGGTAGGATGATGGAAATGGAAGGAACATAGGGAAATGATAAAATCAGATGATGGGTAAATTGCTGTGATTTGAATTAAGGTGATATATGTCTGTGTAGGTCTTCTGTCATCCAGGTCACGGTAGCCTTAAGTGCTTGAGCTGAAGGTCACTTTTAAAGAGGCTTCACCTCCCACCTGAGAGGCTTCTTCAGTTTTACCTCACAAAGATTTCACACCTCGGCTCTTGCGACCCTACCAACTCACGTGATGACAGGGTGAGTTAGCAACTCTCGGAACCATGTTCAAGGTGACAGCCCTTCTAGCCGTTAAATACCTGGGATTCCCCATCAGCTTTAAGAACTGAGGAGGCTTCTCAGATGAGAGGCAAATGTCTTAAGATCCTAGAAGTCTAGCTGTCTTTAACTCAAGCACTTGAGACTTTAGGTGGTTTATATGTTTTGCACTAAAATCTCAACCTAGCTTCACTGAGGTGTACCAGTCAATGTGCTAGAGTGCGAAAATCAAGTGCAGAAGTTGGTGTAGAGAAATGAGCGTCGGTTCATATAGAAAAGGGACACTTTGGCACTTCTTATGTGAAGCCTCCCAGAGCTCTGCCTTTTGTGAGGGAGAGCTCTGGGAGGCTTGTGTATATCTTCAAAGAGTTCCAGTGCACAAATGAGTCACACACATGCACATAAAAATGTACTGTACACACACTTGAGCATATCAAAGGCCCGGGCAGTGTTGCCAGCTAACACGTGGGCAGTCTCTCTAAGCCGCTGGAGTGTCGATTAGACCTCTGAATCAAGACATCACAGCTGCCTGCGCTAGATGAGAGAAAAGTGCAAAAGATGCTAAACGAATGGCTGCGATAAATGGATGAAAAGTCAGTTCTTGTAAGAGTTGTCGGTCACTTTATAATTTTATGTAATGTTCCATCTGAAAACATACAGTTAGTGTAATGCTACAGAGTGCTGATCTCTGCAAATAATTTATAAGCCTTCCGTTTTGGCTTGTTGAATTTCTTTAAAAAGTGATGCTTGCTTGAATTGAGGTTACTACAGGTTTTGATGAATTCATCTTTTCTAACAGATTACACACTGCTATCCATGTAAACATGGATTATTATTAATAAGTAATCTGATTTAGCTTTTTATTTATACCTAGCCAACCTTTTTTTTTTTTTTTTACATTTTTCTAGGACCAGTTGAATAGTTCTGTTTATAAAGAACTACTGGCTACTTCCTCTTAAGAAAGAGTGCCTAGATTGAAAACTATTCAGCTAAAATTGCTGATACATAAATTTTTACTCCTAAACCTGATGCCACACCTCAGCAAATCAGCTCCATTTGGATACCAAAAGCTCCACAGCTCTTTGGCAAAGTATAGAGGCAGGATAAATGTAAAATGAGATCAGTGGCAGACATTTTCCAGGGTCCTTGTAGCCTGCCTTAAACAGTCAACTTCAAAAGTGACACATCCTGCCACAATGAGCTCTCAGAATGCATCAGTTGTCCCTCTTACCACAGCATCCATGCATGGACTGCATATACAGACTCTGGACTCAAGGCAGCATTTAGAGAAGGCTTTCAGCAAAACAGACAGTGAGGGGAAAAAGTGAAGGTGGAGGAGAGGCAGAGAATCAAATGAGAAAGACCTTTCTGAGTGATGCAGCTAAATGCTGGAAAACTCACCGTCAAGGACCAGGTGAGTCAAACACAGGAACTGAGGAACACATATTCCACCTGTTTACATCGTTGTAACTTGCACCCATCTTCAGTGTTTGCAAGTGTAAATTTTTGTTGATATATCTGATTAATGTCTTAATATAAATGTATAAATTAAAGGCTAATTGTTTGAATATGTTTTGAAGCTTCTGTTCCTGGTTAATATCATTTTTTTGCAGGTGCATCCATCGCCATACACCTTGAAAAGTTAATAATCCAATAGGGGACTTGTTCAAATAAACATATTGAACAAATTAATGGTACCTGGCATGTGAACACATGCAAACGTGGCCGCGGATGGAGCATGGAGTCCTTGCTTTGCAGTAATGTCAACGTTTTATTCTGCTGACTGCATTGTCATTCCTTCCACTCGGGACTGTATTCGGAGAATTATCAAACAGAAGTCGGTTGCAGTTGAGCGCGCTTGCGCTTTGAACTCTATCCACGCTGTGTTGTTCTCCCGGGCTGTGCAAATTTATCATCACCTTAAAGGTAACCTTTCAAAATGTCACATCGATAAACATAATAGATTTATATATATTTGTAGCACTACACTCTAATATCTCTGTAGCACATCACGCTGTATTATGGTAATAACTGGAGACCTAAGAGTTTAAAGCCTTGTGACCTGCACTGCTTTCAAACTGTAATTTAAGAACACAAAGTCTGATTTTGATTGGTGTGTTAGGCTGTGCATGCTCTTTGTGGATGTGTGTGTGTGTGTTACGCCCCACAAAAATGGCAGAGAACCCCTACCTGCTTCCACAATGACAAACTAATTATCACAATAAGGGCACACCTTCGCTCACAATAAAAGAAAGAAAAACCAAAGTTCACAGAGGGTAAGTTCTCACACACATACACACTAAGGCCCGCTGCCCAAAACTCTACAGCTCACAGCTCTGGCAAACATGGGGAAAATGGCAGGGGGTGTGGCAGTTTAGGATGGCAGACTATATGCCGTGGCTGACGAGCTGGAACACACCTCAGCTGCGGCTCATGAGGCAGACCTGCAACACAAGAAAAGGAGAAAAACAACTCTTCTACAGAGGGAGAGCCACTAGAGGTCAGCGACCGTAACACCCCCCCACATAAAATATCACATACAGTAAACAGACACCTTTAACAACTGCCACCAGGTCCGTTACTGGGGTTAAGGGGTTAATACTGGGTCCTGGACAGTGCGTCAGCCACCACGTTGTCCACACCTCTCTGATGTCGGATGTCTATGTTATACTCCTGAGCAAGCAACGCCCATCTCATCAATCTTTGGTTATGATTGTACATGTGCTTTAGGAATACCAGAGGGTTATGGTCAGTATAAACCATGACAGGGGTGGTGGTTGACCCCACGTACACGTCGAAATGCTGCAGAGCAAGCAACATGGCCAGGGTTTCCTTCTCAATGGTGGAATAGTTGAGTTGATGAGGCTTGAACTTAGCTGAGAAGTAGGAAACCGGGTGACTGATGCCATCAACTCCATCCTGCAACAGTACTGCTCCAGCGCCCGTAGCGCTTGCATCCACTTCCAGCTTGAAGGCCTTGCTGAAGTCGGGAGCAGCCAGTACAGGGGCACTGCAAAGGAGAGACTTGGCACAGTCAAATGCATGTTGGCACTCAGCAGTCCATACGAAGGGTTCCTTTGGACTGCACAGACGAGTCAGGGGAGCCACCACTGTTGAAAAGTTCCGGCAGAAACATCTGTAGTAGCCCACCAGACCCAAGAAGCGTCTGAGCTCCCGTCTGGTGGTGGGCACCGGGTAGCTCAGTACGGCCTCCACCTTTGCATTCACGGGGCGCACCTGGCCATGCCCCACTTGTTTTCCGAGGTATGTCACTACCGCCTTGGCAAATTCACACTTTGCCAGGTTCAGAGTTAGGGAAGCCTGGGTTAAACGAGCAAAAACATCCCTCAGAGTACTCACGTGATCAGTCCAGCAAGAAGAGTATACCACAATGTCATCCAAATACACATTACAACTGTGAATGTCTGCTAACACAAGGTTCATAAGTCGTTGGAAAGTGGCTGGTGCATTCCGCATGCCAAACGCCATCACTGTGTACTGCAAGAAATAGTCTGGAGTAACAAATGCTGAAATATCAGAGGCTCTGCTGGTTAGAGGAACCTGCCAGTACCCTTTTAACAGATCTAGCTTTGTTATGTAGGTGGCGGCTCCAATACTGTCTATGCAGTCTTCCATGCGAGGCAATGGGTATGAGTCAGGGACTGTGACTGCATTTACTCTCCTAAAATCAGTACAAAAACGAGGAGAACCATCTGACTTTGGTGTCAGCAGACATGGAGAGCTCCAAGAGCTATGGCTAGGTATCGCCAAACCATTTCCAAGCAGGTACTGTACCTCGTTTTTCATTAATTCCCTCTTGAGTGGGGGGCACCGGTATGCGTGTTGCTTAATAGGGCACGCATCACCCACGTCAATGTCGTGCTTTAACACTGGGGTTTTAGACGGTACATCCCCAAACAGACTAGGGTGCGCTTGGATCAGATCTTTCACATCGTCTCTCTCGTCATGAGGAAGATAGGAGAGGTACGTGTCTAAGGCACCAAGAACCTCTGAGTTTGCAAGCCTGCCGCTCTGCTGACCTTCACTACCCTTCACCAAACCATCATCATGGTTTATGGGCACAGAAATGAGTGAGATGGAGCCCTCGCGATCGTCTTCCCTAGAGTGAAACAGTTTCAGCATGTTTATATGGCAGAGCCGTGTTTTACGCCTCCTATCCGGAGTGCGAACGATGTAGTCTGTGTCATTGACTTTGCTCTCTACCACATATGGTCCCGCAAATTGGGCTGACAGAGACGGACCAGATGTGGGCACCAACACGAGTACCTGATCACCAGGTTTAAAAGAACGCTGCACTGCCTTCCGGTCATACTGCCGCTTCATTTTCCCTTGGGCTGCTGACAGAGACTTCTTAGCTATTGCACAAGCATGGTACAAACGTTCCCGACACTGCGTGACAAACTCAAGCACATTTGATTGCGGCTGCACATCAGACAAAAACTGTTCTTTCAGGGCTTTTAGAGGCCCTCTCACACTGTGCCCAAAAACTAATTCAGCAGGGCTGAAACCAAGGGACTCCTGTTTTGCTTCACGAGCTGCAAACAGCAGGAATGGCAGTCCTTCATCCCAGTTCTTGTCAGTCACCAGACAATATTTTCGCATCATCAACTTTATGGTCTGGTGCCATCTTTCTAGTGCACCTTGTGACTGGGGATGGTAAGGGCTGGAAGGGATGTGTCTGATACCAAGTGATTGTAATGTCTGCTTGAACAGTTTTGACTGGAAATTGCTGCCTTGGTCGGTCTGAACAATTCTAGGCAGACCAAATGTTGAAAAGAATTTAAGTAGAGCCTTAATCACAGTGGGAGCGGTGATTTTTCGAAGTGGTATGGCTTCAGGAAAACGGGTTGTGGCACACATGATTGTCAAGAGGAACTGATTACCCGTTTTTGTTCTGGGTAGAGGACCCACACAGTCCACTAAAACACGCTCAAAAGGCTCCCCAACTACCGGGATGGGTTTAAGAGGAGCAGGTGGCACCGCCTGATTAGGTTTACCCACAATTTGGCAAACCTGGCATGTTTTGCAGAACTTGGCAACGTCTTTCTTCAGACCTGGCCAGAAAAAGTGCTGAAGAACGCGGTCATAGGTTTTAGTAATACCTAAATGACCTGACCATGGGTGTTCATGCGCAAGCTGCAATATGCCACCCCGGTAATCCCTAGGAATGACTATTTGGCGTACCACCCCCCAACCCTCATCACCTCCTTCCTGCTGTAATGCAGGTCTTGAGACCCATTTTCTTAGCAGTAACCCATCCTCAAGATAAAACCTGTGTGCCTTTTTATTGTTTGCTAACTTGCTTACCTCTTTAAAACAGTTAGCGAGTGACTCATCCTTTTCCTGAGCCTGGCTCAAACACTCACGTGAGACCGGCAAAGGAAGAACCTCAGACAGAGTAGCCAGACCCTGTTCATCGAGCGCTGGTTTAGAAGGGCTAGCAGCTGGCTCTCTGTCCCCAGTTAGAACAGATCCAAGAACAGTCTCACTCAGGTTCACTTCCTCCAGCTTCCGAGCTTGCGACCTGGTAAGAACACTGACAGAAAACACATCAGGGTGGGATTTCAACAGCTCGTCCTCTTCCGGGATACAGCTGGGTTTATCCACCACCTCAGGAACAGGGAGTACTTTGTCCCCAGCAATATCATTTCCCATTATAAACTCAACACCCTGAATAGGAAATGAGTTTCTTACTGCAACCTTGAACAAACCAGAGGCTAACCTCGACTGCACATGAACACAATGTAATGGTGCAGGTATGTAGGCCATCCCAATACCTTGCACTATTGTACTAGCGTTACAAGATGACTCATCACTGACTGGCAAAACGTCGGCCAATAGAAATGACTGCGAGCCACCCGTGTCCCTCAGTATTCTCACGGGCTTTTGATCCCCAGGAAACCCTGTTAAGGAGACAAAACCATCGAAAATGAAGGGTTTAAAACACTTATCAGGTTCACTCATGGTCACATGGGGGGGGGGGGGGGGGGGGGGAGCTCAGCGACTTGACTAGGCCAACCCCTTTGGCTTGTTTTAATTGCTGGGGCACTTGTTTACGTTTAAGAGCCAAACACTCAGAAACTATATGCCCCACTTTGTGACAGTAGAAACATTGTCTATCAGACTTGGAACCCAAGGAACCCCTATGTGGTTGAGGCTTTGTGTCCTTTTCCAGTCGTTCACGATAGTGTGATTCGGATTTACCCACAAACACGCTTTTGTGCGTTAAAGCAAATTCTTCTGCCAGGACAGCTGCCTCCTGCAAAGTGGCCACTTTTTGTTCATTCAGGTACAGCACTGTACGATCAGGAACACAGTTTTTGAATTCCTCCAACAACACCAGTTCACGCAATGCGTTGAACTCTGACACTTTGCTTGCTTGACACCACCTATCAAATAGTGTCCCTTTTTCCCTTGCGAACTCAAGGAATGTTTGAGCAGCGGATTTCCTCAGGGTCCTGAAACGCTGCCTGTAGGCTTCAGGCACCAACTCATAGGCTCTGAGTATAGCGCTTTTGACATTGTCATACACAAGACTGTCCTCGATAGTGAGAGCTGCGCATACTTCCTGTGCCTTACCAATTAATTTGCACTGAAACAAAAGGGACCAAACCTCCTTGGGCCAATGTAAAGCCATAGCAATGTGCTCAAACGCATTAAAATAGGCCTCCACCTCAGTCTCCCTGAATGGTGGAACTAGGGCAATGTTTTTGCCCACATCAAATGCCGGAGGTGCAGGAGCAGGGAGAGAATTATCTGAAGGATTGCTATTGTTGTCTTCATCCTTCACTGTAGGTGGAGCAGAAGGCTCAGGAGACAATTTGTTAGCTTGCAACTCCAGTTGACGCAACCTAATAGATGTCTCAGCTTCTAGCTCCCGACACTTCAACTTGAACTCAAGCTCATCCTTACGTTCCCTTTCTTTGGCCTCAAGTTCAAGACGAACTAAACGTACCTTTACGCGTGCACTAACACTGGGATTACTAGATTCGACAGAGAAGGGCTCAAACCGTGGAAGAGAGGTTGGTGGCTTTCCCTCACCTGGTCTGACCACCGTAGGTGTCCCCGCCCCCTCCTCAGCACAAACCTGAGGATGACCAGAGGTTTCGAGGAGTGACGCGGCATCCCCCGAGTCCACCTCTAAGGGGAACACGCCTTTCCCAACCAACCCACTGACAACAAGAGTCTTTAACTCGCTCTTCTTCATGGACTTGGCCACAAGGATGTCATAATGCGCGGCAACAGCACACAAATCCTCCTTCCGACATGCATCAAGCTGGTCCAATGCAGGCCTAGCTATAAAATCACCCAGGCTAAACTGTGCCATAACCCAAATAATCCCGGACGAGCCCCCACTTATGTTACGCCCCACTTAATGAACGGAGTGTCGACTGGAGTGAGGGGTAACACAAAGTGAAAGGGAACACATGAACTACTGGAGAAAGAGATGTCAGTATACAAGTTTTATTGCCTAAAACTACTACAGTACAAAAACACAGGGAAGCTCTTTTCTTCAGGGTCTCCAAGGCCAAAACAATAAACAAAACACCCCCTTTTAGCTAGAAATCAAAACCAAGTACTCACTAACCAAAAACAAAATACAATGGCTGAGCTCCCTGTCTAACCAAACCAGGAGAAAACAGGTGAAACAAAAATGGCAGAGAACCCCTACCTGCTTCCACAATGACAAACTAATTATCACAATAAGGGCACACCTTCGCTCACAATAAAAGAAAGAAAAACCAAAGTTCACAGAGGGTAAGTTCTCACACACATACACACTAAGGCCCGCTGCCCAAAACTCTACAGCTCACAGCTCTGGCAAACATGGGGAAAATGGCAGGGGGTGTGGCAGTTTAGGATGGCAGACTATATGCCGTGGCTGACGAGCTGGAACACACCTCAGCTGCGGCTCATGAGGCAGACCTGCAACACAAGAAAAGGAGAAAAACAACTCTTCTACAGAGGGAGAGCCACTAGAGGTCAGCGACCGTAACAGTGTGTGCATGTTAGCATTTGTATGCTTTTGTGGAAATTGCATTTGATTTCATTGCTTGTGCTTTGAGTGTATGCACACACAGAAACCAGATGACTAGATATGGTGTGCCGTAAAGGGGTGTCTCTGAAGTTCATGCAAGCAAGTGGAAGAAAGAACACAATTCTTCTTATTTTTTCTTTTGTGTCAGGTTGTGATACGTGTGCTTGCCTGTATCTGGTGTGTGTGTGTGTATATTTGCGCACCCGCTGCTAGGTTTGAAGTAAAGCTGTTCATTTCGCAGGGGTCACGTGTTTTGACCTCTACACTGCTAATCACCTGCAGAGAGGGAAAGCCAGAAAATGAGATGGAGGAAGTAGCAGGGAGGAGGAAGATTTAAAGAGAGATATCGAGAGAAAAGAACAGGATGAGAGGACTTCAGGTTGCACTCAGAGGTGGACAGTAAGTACTAAGAGCCGAAGGAGAAAGTGTGGGTGAAAGAGGGTTTGTAAGAATTTCATTTGGATGAAGAGGATGCTAGTAACGAACAAAAGAGAAGAAAGATGGAAGGAGAAGAGGATAGAACATGCTGAACTGATGAACAAGAGGTGGACACAGAGAGTGCAATTAAAGATGAGGAAGAAGAGAAGAAGAAATGTAGGAAGCAAAGGACTGAAGGAGAGAAACTGAGAAGGAGATGAAGAGGAATAAACCTTAGCTGTCAAGATTTCATCAGAGGAAAGTATAGCCTCAGGGTTTCACCACCTCACAAGGATTAATCACAAGTACACACACACACACACACACACACACACACACACACACACACACACACACACACACACACACACACACACACACACACACACACACAAATCAGCTATATCCAGCCAATAAGCCTACAGATCCCATTTAATGTGTTAGCAGATAACCCATTTCACTTCCCATGCACTTGTACATTTTGTGTGTGCGTGTCTTGGTGTGTGTTGTATTAACTGACTGATAGACCGAGCTGGTCTACCAACATTTGACTGGAGGTGCATATAAATTCTTAATCCAATCCTAGTGGCAGCAAAACTTTCTCTAGCAGCAAGCTGAAAAAAGCTAAATGTTGGGGCAGATACTGTGCGCTCCAGGCTTTTAATCAGCTCAGTTATGGCTCTGGTGATGCTCAGCGCAAGGAGAGACCCTACTCATTAATTTAAGGTAGGCACTGGATATCCCTTTCCCATCAGCCAGTCTGCTGAGATGAAACCTGACAAAACACAGTATCTCCATTCTCTCCAAGACCGATTAGCAAAGTTTGCTGTGTCCACGTCACAGCTGACAGAGAAGGTCTGCTGCCACACTTTGCCAGTATGAGTCCATCTGGTGTGTAAGCTGTGTGTAAGCCTGGCTTTTCCCCCATCCTACTAACATTTATGCAGTGAGGCTGTTTTTCTCGAGCAGTGTTGCTCTTCAGAAGCTGAAATTACTGACTTTTTCTTAACACCAACACACTAAAAATAGTTTAGCTCATTTTTATAAGAGACTGCAGCAAATAATAAAGCAAAGCCTGGGAATTGGTTTAGGGAGCCTAACTTGAGTCCACTGCTACACTTTTATTTCTGTAATTGTATTCCTAAGTCTTTGTGGTGTACTGTTTCCTTCAGGGCTCTTGTCATGCTTTTGCTGCATAGCACGCAGAGGCACTCTGCTCAGCTGACAACTACGCAGCAGCTTGGTGCCACTGTTGCTGTTTCTGCCCATGGATTTCCAAAAGCCTTTTTTCACATTCCATCCACCTGTTTGACTTTCTGCTTCCTACTCTTTGCTGAGCTGAGTTTGATGTTCGCTTGTGTGCGACAATGAGGTCATGTCGTTGGCAGGAAACGTTACAATTTCATAATCATCATATTCAGAAAAACTGTTTGGCTGATAAACGGTGATAATTTTCATCTCCAATACTATGGGTCTGAAAAGAGATTCTGTAGTGTAGTTTCTAACACTTTTGTCCAACAATTGCTGGGAGAGTTGCATCACATCTGATGGAAAATCACTGACAAATCAAATTGAGGTCGATACGCTCCGGTGGCGCCTTTTAAATAAGGAAACTTGTAAATAAGGACCCTCTATATTTTAGCATTTATGTTTGTGTCATTCCAAACATTTGTTGCCAACATGGTAGTTATAGAGCACCCTCTGGTGGAGAAACTAGGCAATATCAACATTTGTAATATCGTTGAAGGGTGTTTCTCTCATGTCTTGTTTTCTTTTAAGGCAAGTCTTAAGATTTGAAAACCCATTTTGGCAAAAAACCAAAACATTTGTTTAAAAAAAGCATATTTCTAGCATGTGTGCAAAAACTTTCGTAACATATAGTATGAAATACTTTAAACAATACCTTGCCCACACTTGACAGACGTGGTTTAAGTGTCTCTGACAAGACAAATTAGTCCAAAGTCCACCCTTGAACAGGCCACTGCATGGGAAATGTGTATGTACTTGCTGTGGTTTTGTCTGTTTCCTGACACACCACATTACTTGGTACAAAAATGGGATTTATTCAACATGGCACGAGCACAGAGGGTAAGGAGAGGTGGTCAACCTGACAAGGAAATGGAGATTTTGCCCCGGACCACAACAAAAGACACTGTGATATTACACATCAATCACACTCTGAGGACCAGTGTGTGGAGATCAAGGATTTTTTTTAACCCTGCTATGGTGTCCTCTGGATTGCACAAATATCAATTTCTGCTGTTGGTACACTTACAGTGTTATCCTTTCTGATGCCATCCTCTTCAATTTATTGCTCACTCCTGTACATTTTTTTTTCACTAATCTGTCTCTCTGTTCCTTTAACATCTCTTTTATCTTTGCTTTTTTTTGTTACCACCACATATTCTCTGTCTCTTTGATTGTGCGTGCACGTGTTTGAGCATTACTGAGTGCCGCTTCTGCTCAAATGTACTAAATGTACTACAAGCTGAAAGAGAGCATCTGTACCTCGGCAAAAGGCGAAGTAGCTACACTGTGCGTGAGTCGTATTGTCACGAGAGACTTTGAAGTTATAAATAATGTCTCTTTTTTTGGATTTTTTTTTACATGTAGTTTACTTTTAATCACTCAGCTGTACCAGTTACAGTGTGTGTGTGTGTGTCTGTGTACCAGGGTTAAAAAAAAGAAGAAAGAAAGTGTGCTTTATTGGTCCCCGTGGGGAAAATCCCTCTCTGCATTTAACCCATTCACTCAGTGAAGCAGTGGGCAGCCACTGGGCGCCCGGGGAGCAGTGTGTAGGGACGGTACCTTGCTCAGGGGTACCTCAGGGTAGTTGTTCAGGGGAATCGAACCCCCGACCTTCCGATCATGGGGCCACCACTCTACTTACTGAGCTATCCCTGCCCAGAAGAAGAAAAAGCTATTTTTATGCCATATTCCACAACCTAAAAATATAAGTGGAAGGTTTTAAGCAGGCCTGTCTGACTATATTTGTCCCTCAGAAGAGATCTAGGTGTCTTTCCCCAGTATAAAGTAATGTGTTTGTGAGTGAAGCATAGAACAGATTCTGATGGTAAATCCCTGTGTGTCTTGAAAGGAAGGATCTGTCAACTGTCAGCCTCTGATTTGTGCTTTGAAGTTAAATGACCTTTTTGACTAATGTGGTCTGGTTTAATGAAAATTCCTCCTGTCCATCATAGACTTAGTGTCTGCGCACTGTCCTAAAATATACAATAGCTCCCCTTGATCTTTTTGTTTGCCTATATTTCTGCTCGAAACAGTTTGCTCTGTCTCTCTTCAGCTGTCAGTTTTGATTAAATTATTCTTGGCTTTCATTCTCACAATATATTTTTTGTTAATTTAATTTTGCCTGTCTTTCAACTTTCCCCTCTCGTACGAGTTCTGATTTTACTTTTTGAAAAGTTTCTTGTTTGTAGTTGTGATGCATGTTAAACACAGACTCTGAATTTCTCATAGAGTAAAAGCCTAAAAACTAGATGCATTACTCCACCACACCATGTAGCTCAAAAATCCAGCAAAAACGAAGAGGAGAACCAGTCTTATACACCGATCAGACATTACATTATATTGTGTTGGTCCCCCTTTTACTGCCAAAACACCCCTGACCCATCGAGGCATGGACTCCACAAGATGCCTGAAGGTGTGTTGTGGTATCTGTACCAAGATGTTGAGGCCTCCACGGATTGGACTTGCTTGTCTAGCACATACCACAGATGCTCGATTGACTTGAGATCTGGGGAATTTGGAGGTCAACTCAAAACCTCAAACTTGTTGTTGTGCCCCTCAAACCATTTCTGAACCATTTTTGCTTTTTGGCAGGGATTAAAGGGGCCGTAGCCAGCAGGAAATACCATTTCCATGAAAGGCTATGGCCCCTTCAACAATCAACAATCATGTGGCATGTATCAAAGTAACATCCACTTAGATGGAAAGACCCAAGGTTTCCCAGCACAACATAATATTACGCATTTCGTATTGAGCTGAAAATGAACATGATTGTCCCGTACTTCAGCTAGAATGGAAAAAGACGCAAAGCTGGATTTATTCTGTGTCTTTACGCTTTCAGCTGCTTCTTCTTCTCTCATTCTCTCCCCCTCCCTCTCCTGTTGCTACTTCAATCTTGAAACTGATCAATGATCAGCTGATTGGCTTTTCTGTCGCAAGTCCCGTCTCGCTTGTTTGTTTATCGCCCAGTTTGCGCCAAAAAGAGGAAACCAGTGGAGGTCGCGTTAAACAACAGCAGCACGTTTAAGCCTGATCAGCTGTTGTTAGAATGTATTTAATATTAATTTCTAGTATCAGCTGATGTTTGCTGGAGCCACAGCTGTAAAAGTTGCTGGTCATGATATCGGTTTGGATATGTGGTGAGAGGGAAACCTAACCGATTTTTGTCCCAGTCCAGCCCTGGGCATGACACGCAGTGAGTTAATCTGAGAAGGTACATTAAAAAATAAATATCCGGGCCAGCGTTGCACATCGCAAATTAGCTGCATAGACACATTAGTTGTGCTGCTTCTTAATGACCATATCTTAGGTAACAACCCCAACTACCAGATTCAATTTGTAATTGGCTACCGGTGAGAGGGACGTTGCTAGCTGGCAGTTTTTTCAAGCGATGTTGAAATTTCCACATTCCAACACTTCAAATGCTTCAGGAGCTGTCCGCTCAGCACAGCATCAGCACCACGGAAATACACGGATACATCTGTAGACTCGAGACAGAATTCACAATGTGTTTTCAGGACTTTCAGGTGTATGGACCAATGTTTTCTTTTCTGATCAAACCAGAAAGCTTTAATGAGCAGTTGGATTTGTCTCGCATTAACTGACTGGAGACAGAGGACATCGAAATGTAGCTGATTGAACTGAAAAGCTCGACTCTGTGGGGGTCAAAGTTTGCAGAACTACGAATGCATCTGGAATCCATAGCTGTGCGTGATTATGGAGCTTGCATTTTCACCTGCTGGACATCAGTACCTGACTGTCTTCAGAACATTGCAGAGGCCTTATTGACAGTATTTGGCTCTACATATCTGTGTGAGCAGATTTTCTCTCACATGAGTGTCCTCAGGTAGCCGTCTGAATGCTGGACACTCGGAGACCTGTGTCTCTGAGTGGGAGACCAGAGATCACATTAACATGTGTATCTCTGTATTAACAAACATGCCAGATTGGCCCAGTTTATTTTTCTTATCATTGTTGTGAGGAGACCATAAATAGCATTTGCACTTTCTGTTGTACAGTTCATTTACTGTTCTTGTTATGGATAAAAAGCATCTTTTTTCTGGTTTCAAAATAGCTGAAAACTATTCGCTGATAGCTGCCAACATCTGTGAACAAATATAATTCTATAAAGTGGTTCTATATAGTGTGTAACTGTTCATATAGCGCGTTATTAAATTTATTGCTAATGCAATCATATGGCACATTGACTTGGAAGAGAAGAGTGAGAATGTTCAACAATACAGCCACATCAACAACATGAACAAATATATTACCAGGTCACGATTACAGCAAACCATTCAGCTTCAGCAGGAGATTTGAATGTGTTAGTGATGTTGTTGTGAACTACCCGAAGCTGGTCGGGTAGCGCAGACTGCACATCGCTCCGGAAGCGCTAAGCTTTTTCCTGACCGTATTGAAAGCCATCCGCTGCGCAAGGACCTCCGCAGTGTAGTCGGGGAAGATGGACAGTCTCTCTCCATCGCAGCTCAACGGTGCGCTTTGGCGTGCCAGACGCATGAAGTGCCACACGTCTTTCTCATGATGTAACTTGGCTATGATAGCTCTCGGTTGCTGGCCAGCCGTTGGTTTTGGTCTAAGGGTGCGGTGTGCCCTCTCCACTTTTATCGGCCTAATAAAGTTGTCTTTCCCCAACACATCCAGCAGCAGAGATGAAACAAAGTCCACTGGCTTACCGCCCTCAGCACCTTCCTTCACTCCCACAATCCTGATGTTGGCCCGATGCGAGCGCGCCTCCATCTGGCCTGGCTTGTCACACAGGTTATCGGTGGCCGCCATTAGTTCCTTCCATGTACCTTCAAGCATACAAACACGGCCGTCCATTGTAGTAAGCGACTCATCGATAACATCTAGACGCTGTTCGGATGACTGGATATCTGCCTGGACTGTTTAGACAGAGTTGACTCAATTGTGTCAAGGCGGCTCTCCATTGAAGTTTTTAGGCTAGCGATAGCCGCTAATATGGCTACTGCTTTCTGGCAGTGTGTTGCGTCTTTTTTAGGCGGCATGTCGTCCGGTCTTTTTCATAGTCGATGCAGAGCAGTAGTGCTGTTGACTAGTTAAGTAAAGAAGCAGGGTGTCGCGTTAATTGTTGGAAAATAGGAGGAAAAGTGCGGAGCTAAGAAGAGTGTGTCCTACTCCATCGGTGTACACGAGCGCCCCCCCCCCCCACAGTATTGATATTTTAATTTTAGTTTTTGTAACATATTAGATATTAGGGTTCTTAATATTGACTTCTTCACTTGGGTCACCAGTGTTTGTTTATATCCGCTTTCTGTGAGTGTGTCTGTGAGTCTACATAAATGCTTTGAGTGCATTTGTGTGTGAAAAGCAGAGAGTAAGTGTGCGGGAGATTGGGAAAGCTGTTCTTAAGGTTTGTGTGCACCTGTGTGTAGAGGCCACTCAATTAGCTTGGGCCTGCATCAGATATGAGACTGGAGTTCTGCCCTGAAAGGACCTCTCAGGTATCACATAGATGCCAACACACATCCCATCACCCTTTCATTTACACACTTGTACATCGACACATATACACATCTTGCAGCAGAGCTACCAGGTCCTGGGGCTTGGTTAATTGAAGAGAGCTCATTGATTTGCTGGTTATCTGAGACAGAAAGTGCTTAGAAATCTATAGCCTCTGGCCAAAGGGAGATGGTGATGGCGTGCCTTTGTGTGTGTGTGTGTGCGTGCGTGTGTGTGTGTTTGTGTGTGCATATATACAGACCCTGGACAGAAAGCAGCAAGGCAGAAGCGATCTATGTGTGTGTTCATGTGTGAATTTTGCCATTTCCACTGTTGCCTTTTTGTGAGTTACAAAAACATAGGAGCCTCTGTGTTTGTGTACCACTCGTATCAGCCCTGCTGATAACAAGCACCTTTGCCAACTTCAGAAAGTTTCGGTGTGTGCGAAGATATATGAAAAAAACCCCAACAACTTCAAAACCCTGTCAGATTTTACTGTTGCCTCTCAACCACATTCGCTGTACGCAGACGTCTGCATTTTTGGTGCAGAATTCAAGTCCAAAACAGGTCTGAAGTATTTGTCAGCCCATTTCCACCTGAAACTTGCAAATGAAAAATGCTATATTGCAATGATGTGGCTGGAATCCAAAGACCATCTGGCAAAATGTAAATCAGAAAATGGATCAGTGACTGACTCCGCTCTCTTAACATAATTCCATTTAGTTAAATGCCGAAATGGGAACTGATTGAGTTTGGCCAGTAGAGAAAATAGCAATTACAATTTTGGGAAATTTTGAGATCACCATTAATCAACACTAAAGTGACTTTCCTTGAATTGTGAATATGATGAAACATGAACAAATTAGTGAACTAAAGGGAGGAAAGGGAGTAAGTTTGGGCTTTTAGAAACAAGCAAAAGCCTCTGGTGCTGTAAAGGAAAGGTGTACACCTGATTTATAACCGAGAACAAAGGAAGACTTTCACTGTGAAATACCTCGATTATTACCTCGATTATCTTTTTCATAAATGTTGGAACTGGGAAAGATTGTTCCGGTACAGAGTGGACCGGAAATACACACTGAATTCAGAATAATAGACTTTATTTTTCCCATTGCACTCACGGGCTAGTGATCATTCCTGTGATAACAAGAGCCATGCACTGAACTGTTGATCTGATACCAGGATTAAACTCCTAGTTGGAAACAAAATTGTAAGGAAAAAAAAAGATTTGCCAGCCCCAGTGTGCAGGGCACCCTTGCGATTATATAAAACTGTATCAGTGTAAAATGAAACTTTAATTTTACAAATATGGTCTAAAACTGAGAAATAGTCACAGAGAAATAGTCATTTTTCAGACGGTCCTGACAATAGTGAAACAGAACTAGATGTCTTAACATTCCTGAAACTTGCTCAGTGACACTTCAGCAGGCCATTTCAGTGCTCTGATTTAAGTCATAATGTACCATAGTGTTTAGATAATCCTATTTTTATTCCCAAGGGAAGTAAAATTTAGTCTGATGTCCTGGGACAGAGTCTCGGTGGAGCGGTACCTGGTCCTTTGGGAACCAACTGCAAGTAGGTCTGTGCTCAATTTTTAATTCTGTTTCATTATTGCTATTGAGAGCTTTGACACATTTGCTTAAAATCAGTCTCCATCTTTTTCTGTGGTGTCTCAATAATAGCTCGTTAGCAGTCATGTATGGATTTTCTCTCTCTCTCTCTCTCCCTGCATTGTGTGAGTCTGTCCACTTTTTTTCTTATTCTTTTTTCCCCACTTTCCTCTGAAGAAAACATCATATATAAAAGAGAGCTGCTGGAGGGAACTTCCTCCTTCCTGTTTGGTGACACCATGAAAACATTCACACACACACAGATGCACACACATACCCCCAAGAGCTCTGCAGCAGATAAAAGAGCATCTCTGTCTAAGTATCTAGAAGCATGTGTGTGTGTGCCTGTGGATGGGTGTTGCTCTACTGATGGGAACAAGGGATGGGAGGGAATGTATTGGGGGGGGTGATGAGAAGCATCTCTCTGTAGATTAGGACAGATTGTTTTTCCAATAAAAAAAAAGGAGAACTTTATCTTCTTTCTCTCTGTTTTTTGTCCCTGTGAGAGAAATAGGCTTTCAGGGTCAGCTGTGGGAGAGGGACCGCAGGGTATGTGGATGTGAAAGTAAAGCCTCTTTCATATGCATATTAAAAAGGAGACCAAAGTCGCTACTTTTTTCCCAATTTGAACCCTACACTTTTTAAAAAATTAAACGTATTGACAATGCCGAAGTTGAAAACGGGGTTTTGCATTTTCTTTCTTTCTTTTGCCTTTCTTTCTTTCATTTCTACGTCTGCCGCTATCATAGCAATTCCATACGGTTCTGCTGTCACACAGAAGATCCTTATCTTCTAATACCTGGTTATCTCAGAGAGCTTTGGGACCCTTCCAACAGTGTGCTAGAGGTCGTACATGTGTGTGCATGTTCAGTATGCAGGATGTGATCGACATCGTAAATCCATGCCGTGTCTCTCTGTGGATCTGACTTACAAACTGACCTGAATACAGAAGCTCACACAGTGTGCACCAGAAGCGATTGTGATATGTCAGTAAAATAATTCAAAATGGTACAGCTTCTTAAAAACAGCATTAATACTACTACAGTGGTCACTGAAATAAAGAGGTAACAAGAAATCGGTGATTGTTGAATTGAAATTAGGTGCAGCTGAGATTTCCAATTAAGTCTAACTCTTGTCTATGTACAAGAGCTGTGAGACTTTCAGCACAACTATAAAGGATACAGGAGGAACAGTGATCAATAATAAAATGCATTTGGCTGCCATTGCTGCATCTCTGTAACGAGGACCTACAGAGCAGCTCACCCAATCACAGCTGCTGTGGCTGTCAGGAAAATGCCTCATGAATAAGTACAGGCTAGCGAGATATCTGCACAAGCTTTGGAGAAGGCTAACTTTCCAGCATGATAATGATATAGAGCACACTGCAAAAATCACACAAAGGTTTCTAACAAAATGACTCAGACCCGGTTTGTTGCCTGACTTGAATCTGATAGCACACCTCTGGGGTATGCTAATAAGCCAGGTCAAGCAATAAACTCCCAGCAGCAGTGAGCAGCTAGAGTCTCAGAAGACTGTACAAGTGGTGGCCTGAATGGCTTTGATTACTTACTCATCCCTGCGCTTTCCATTTGTGCAGTAGGTCAGGAAACATGACCCAAACCTAAAACTGAGCTCCTAGCTTTAATCAATGCACTGATCAGTAATGTGTGTCAAGCTGAAAACACTGCTGCTGCAGTGTGTCAAATGCTGCTACGAGCACCGCTATGAAGCGTTGCACTGCAGCATGAAAACTGGAAGAACACACTTGGCACAGGACCTAGAAATGCCTTGGGTAGTTTGTGTGTTGCAGTTGTTATTTTTGACTTGGTAGGCTACCACATATCTGTTGTGTCTAACTCCACAAGGCAAAAAAATCACTATATATAGCGATATATCCTATTCATATAGTCTCACTAGCAGACTGTCAAGTCTACAGGCTGCTAGGGAATATCCTCTTTTTTTGGCCCTCGCCTTTGTAATGATGGTATTGTACGGTGTAGAGCTTGGCATATTCCTTGACTTGAATAATAAGTCTTTCCTCATCCTCCATTGTTACACTTACATGATAAGCAGTGATGGCATGAGGTGCAGGAGAGGGAGAGAGTGGGATGGGTTAACGTCTCTATAAGCCCTGTGTTAGGGTTGTAGACAGAAATTAATAGAGGGACTGTTTTGACAGTGGCCATTCATCAATAGTGTATTTTGGCTTTTATGGAGACAGATATATATATCGAAATCGGCAAATAAATGTTTCCGAAATGCACACAAAGCGTTAAACAAGCACTAGTTGTGTAAATCAACTTGCACGCTACCCAGAGGGAGTAGTACTGCGGCTGCAGGTGCACAGGGCGCTGGGGAGGTGGAGCAAGGGATTATAAAGGATCCATTATACTTGTTATCAGTGGATCACATCAGCTCCTCTCATCACCTTGAGAAGTAGCTCTCTCAAGGTTTTATACAGATAATCTTGTCGAGATTCCCCTCAGAGGAAATGAAAATTTCCTTGGCACAGGAGCCAGAGAGTAACGCCTATACATGTAAAGCAGTGCTTTCAAGGGAAGGTGATCCCACCATGTTAAAAAAGATCGACCATTACTGAAAGAAACTGAAAGATTGTAAAAAGAAAGTCTTAGTTTTAATATTTAAAAAAAAAAAAGCTACTAAATACATAGAAGCACATTCAGTGAGCAACCAAAGACAGAACTGAGACTGAGAGAGTTTGGAGGACGTAAGAGGAACTGTGTCTCTAGATTATAGTAAACAGCAGGGGTTTCCTTTGCTCGGTATCTTCAAAGTTAGCTTTCTCACTTTTGTCAGTTTGATCATGCAAATTTATACTGAGAGCAGAGTAAACAGCAGCACCTTCTAGGTCGGCTTGTGCGGCTCAGTACATGGGCTGACTGTAGTCCTCTAAAAGTATAAGTGTACCGAAGTCAGTCACAATTTCCTTATGCCTGTTTTTTATTAGAACTGCAATTTTTTAAAGGAAAATTTTTCTTAAGCAGGGTGGCTAAATGCTTTGCTTCTAATGTAAACTACAGGCAGTGATTCTATTTACATCTTCACCAACTGTAAGTGGGGATAACTTTCCAACTGGGCAGCCTTTCATCTTTGTTCTCTCAAAGAAAATTCTCTTGGATAAAGCAAATGTATGACAGGCATTCATTTCTCACTAAACCACTCCTTGAGCAAATGCTTTTCGCTACTAGCTCAGTAACAAACACAGGAAGATGTCAAAATTCCCAAACATCAACACTTTCTAAAGCTAAAGCTGTCAGGTTAATAGGTGAGGGGATTTTTTTTTGTTTTCTCCCCTTTGGCCAGCTTTCAAGGATTTAGTACTCTCACTTCTTCACATTCATATTTTATCACTCTCCATCAAATATGAATGTAGTTTTGAGACATTACTATGTCCACAAGAAGACCCAATACTATTTTAATGCCAAATCAGTGTCAGAATACAGCGCGTGCTCCCTCCTCAGGCCATGTATGTAGAATCAGCTGACATTTGTTCAGGACCTGTAGGCGTCACATTCTAATGGACTGGCTACCTCTTTAGCACCAACATGCTGGTTTGGTTGATTTAAATAGAGTCTGTTAACGTCTACAATCCCAATGAGTCAAGGCCAAAAATGTTGGTTTATCACTGTTGTGGCCTACATAACTATGGCAACCAAGGAAATGGCAGCAAAGCTTGTTGCCCATTTTATTTTTGAGGGGTCTATTTTAAGCAAAACTGTGTGATTTTGTCATATGCCATCTCACCTACATCCTAATGCAGACTTTCTTTGATCCCTCATAGAGTCCAAGTTATTGCAAGTCAGATGAATAGGGAAGTCAGTAGTGAAGTCTCTCATATATCCCCTGGCAACTCTCCTCATACAATGAAAGACCTTTTTAATATAATTTTGGACCTCTATTCAATTACCTTTAATCAAGTAAACCGCAGTGACAGCAGAGTTGCTTCTAATGCAGTGCCAGTGCATGTGAGGGGTAGTTACCATTGATTTCAGTGTCTCACCACTGCACCACTGAAGCTACTATCTGTTTATAGATAAAATATTTTCTCACTTTATGCTGCTGGCTTTAATTAAATTGTTTTATTAGATGCCCACTGACAACCTTGTGCCAACAATTTCTGTAATATCATCCTAGTTGGTGGAGACACAATCGCAGACTGTATGCCAGTTTTTCAGTTCGAGCCCGTTGTTATTCATATCTGTACATATGAAACATGTTTCTACATTGTTTTTGCTTCATCCAGTATGCAATTAGATCTGTTTTTATGATCATACTGCTGCCAACTCTTTGCCAGCTTTCCTGTGCCAATACATCAGTGCCAATGTTTTGCAGCTCCCTTCCCATGCCATATTTGTGAACATCTTTATTGTTTTTTTTCCTTCTTTATATTATATTATTTTACCATATATATAGTTAGGAAGGTTTGTTGGATGCTTATATACCCAAAACTGGCAGCAGTGTAAGAACTCTGTGCCAGGCTAATGGTGCCAGTCATTTGTCTATGATCTTTCTGTGGACTCATGAAAGACTTTATTTTCCTTTTTTCACTGCACATGAAAAATTTCCCCAAAGATTATGCAATCTCCCTTGCGCCAGTATAGTGTTTCTAATGTTTTTGGTTTCTCTTTACAAACTTTGTAATGTTCTTAAGAGGGCTTAATTTTGTCACGCATACCATCTTTTTTCCTTTTTTAATTTTAAGAGTGCTCCTACCACCCCTTCCTATTTTAAACATGCTTTGAGCATGCTTACCCTCTGTGTAAGTGAGGGAACTCCAGAAGAATGGTTGTAGAACGACATTCTAATATTAGACAAAGACAACCCGAGTAACTATGAAATATAGGTTTAAAATGTTGACATCATTTGTTAAGGTAAAAAAAAAGTTATCCAAACCTACCTGGCCCAGCGCAAAATAGTATAGCGCTAATAATGTTAAATAAAATTAAATTTTACGCCTGATCGCTCCCAGACGTTTTGAATCAAATAGAATCTGTCTTAAAATTGTGAAGTGGAAGCTAAAAGATCTCAACACATCCTGTCAGAATCCAAAGAAACTCAAGAACAAATGAGAAACAAAATCATTGACATTTATCAGCTTGAAAAGAGTTACAAAGTCATTTCTAAGGGTTTTAGACTCCAGTGAGCCACAGTGACAGCTATTATCCACAAATGGCAAAAACTTGGAGCAGTGGTGAACGTTCCCAGGAGTGCCTGGCCAATGAAGAAAACTCCAGGAGTGCATAAGGAGGTCACAAAAGAACCTCAATCAACATCTAAAGAACTGCAGGCATCTTTTGTCTCAGTTAAGGTTAGAATTCATGATTCAACAATAAGAAGGAGACTGGGAAAAAATGACATCCATGGGAGAGTTTCAAGACAGAAACTACTGCTGACCAAAATGAACACAAAGATTTGTCTCAGATTTACCAAAAAAACCCATCTTGATGTTCCCCTAGACTTTTGGGAAAATATTCTGTGGACTAATGAGACAGAACTTAAACTGTTTAAAAGGTTTGAGTCCTGTCAAATCTGGTGTAACACTAATAGCATTTCACAAAAAGAACATCTTCCCAACAGTCAGTCATGGTGGTAGTAGGAGGAACCATTAATGTCCAGCGATCAGTTCATGTCCTGAACTACGCTTGGGTTATAAAGCAGGACAAAGATCTGAAACACAACAGCAAATCCACCACTGAATGGCTTAAAAAGATCAAATGATTTTGGAGTAGCCTAGTCAAAGTCCAGACTTAAATCCAAAAGATACTTTGGCATAACCTTATACAGACCATTTGTGCTTGAAGACCCTCCAGTGTGGCTGAATTAAACCAATTTTACAAACACATGTTTGCAGTTCTTGCTGCTGAGGGTGGCACAACCAGTAATTAAGTTTAGAAGGCAATTAGGTGTTCAGGTAGGGTCAGATTGGTTTGGTTAGCTTTTTCCTCTTGATATAATAAATGAAGTCATCATTAAAAACGCATTAAAGTTTTGTATTTGCTTGGGTTATCTTTGTCTGTTATGCAAAAATAAAAACAAAAATCACCAAGGGGGAAAATACTTTTTTCATGGCATTGAATAACTAAGGTCAGATAGAACTTGCACACTCAGTGACTAGTTTTGACCCTTTTTTCAGTGGTAGGCAGTATAGAGACTCAGTATTGTACACCAGGACAAAGTTTGCACAAAAAAATAAAGATTTTCCAAAAACAAAATGTCAGGCTGATGAAATAAAGGTCCACTCACTATTTGAAACTAACGGGGTTAGACAGGTTGGATATGGACTCTATAGGGCTTTAATCTCTAGACTTTAATATATCATACAAACATTTAATGTATTCTGACCATTAGAAATAGATTCTAACAGGAAAAAACTTCTGGGAGCCAGAAACTGAAACCGAAAGAACAGCAAATTATTCAAGTTAAACAATGAGCCACATTTATCCTCATGTAAGTCTCTCTACTGTCTTCCTCCACATCTCATCCACTCAGGAGTGCTATAGTTTTGACTTGTTGAACTTTTTCCATTCTTAATGTCACCCTCATTAATTTTCCTCATTGTTTTCACCGCTTCTCAGCCGCCAACCAGGCTTTTTCACCAGGTAATTAAGACTACTCTCTGGTGAAGCTCAAGTGCTCTGCTGTGGAGGGCCATCTGCAGAGCTTGTGAAGAATCTTTTTTACTTGCATATGGTTGCACATTATTAATCTTTATGATTAAGATTACCCATGCTTAGCTACTTGCTTAATCTCTGCTTTATGGTTAATTTGAAGTTTTTAATTACCTTGGGCCTCAGTCACACAGATCAAAAGACCAGTTGGTGATGGCTAGCACAGGATGAATTTGTATTTCCTTATTAGATGCTTTGGGTTTACTGGCTGTGGCTGGGTGAAGTCGGACGCAAAGAGGCTTCTGCACCAAATACCTCCTTCTGATTGCTTTGGTTGCTACTAGATTGCCAGGATTGCCTGTAGTTTGCATGGAACATGTGAAAAAGTGAGTGTTTGTCAAAAAGTCATTGTTTTCCATACAACCTATGGGTGGCCACAGCAGTCTGCTAACGAACAAAGCAATCGCATGGAGCACTGTACATCTCCAGCAATCTCCAGCAACCAGTCAGTGAATACACATTTTCACCTAACAACCGGAGATTGCCAGGGGATCAGTGACCGGTCTGTGGTCCTGCACGACTGGGGATTTAGCAACAGAGACGTTCCCAGCAAACTCCAACATCCACTTGCAACTGGCTGGGGAATGTTTTGACTAGTGACTCAGGAGCACATCAACTTCTAGTCAGAAGGTTGGAGGTTTGATCCCTGGTTGCTCTGGTCTTTAGTCTGCATGCCTAAGTATCCTTGGGCAAGATATATTTCTATAACACCAAAGTGTTATATAGAAAGCACTTCGGTGTAGAAAAAAGTGCTTGTGTGTAGATAATTGAGGCGTGTTGTATAAAGTTTGAATGAAGTGCTATAAAAGAACTAGTCCATTTACCACTACATAGCGACCAGTGGTTTCTAGGATCCAATCAGTGTCTAGGCCTGTGCAACTAGTTACATTTTTGTTAGTAGGCAAATAGTGCCAATAAGAATGCGGGCATTAGGCGACTTGCTTTTAAAGATTTACATTTCCTGTGTATTTTTGTCTGTGTGTATCACTGAATGCCAACTGTTTACTCTCCATGGTGTTTCCCTGTATCAGCTCTGCACTTCCTGTGTCACACACTCGGGCCAGTGTGCCAAGGGGATATGTAGCTTTTGCCAACTCAGTGACCAGTGGCTTATTGGTCATTCACCGCAGGGTTGTCCCCACACTTGCAGAGCAGACACAAACACACCTACATAGATTTGTTTCAAAATCCATAGGCAATGCACACTAAACAAACTCAGTGGAGCTGGATACAGAACATATTCTCTTCCTGTAGGAATAAAATGGTACTATAAGTGTGTGGGCGTGAGGGGAAGCACTGTGTTGCACTGCAGTGCGGCTGTTGTCGTCACGATGCTTGTCTGTGTTGGCAGGCACCCCCATACACATTGTGCTGTAATTGTCTTTTCAGTAAGGATACTATCTGGGCCTCCGTTCGTGGGCAGCGTGTGTCTGTACGTGTGGGTGCGCATTGTGTTCCAGTCGTGTAAAACCTCTTCACAGCAATTTTAAATAAGAGAAAAATCCAATATGAATATCGACTTCAATACCCCTGTCTTCAATTGAGGGAGGGAAAAACAAACAAAAATAAAAGCAAAACGAGAGCCAATGCATCCTAATGCTGCCCTGAGTAGCCAACAAACACACACAAACACACACACACACACACACACAAACAAACAGGCACACAGACACGCACACACTCATTCGCTCTCTCATTCCCCCTTGTCTGTAAGCCTGCCGGCAGAAGTGTTTGTCTGCAAAGGAAATGGAATTTGATGATGAAAGTACCCTTGAAGCAGAGACACGCGCATACACATACCCAAGCACACACACATACACAAACACACGGCTCCTAAATTTCACTGACATGGCAATATGACAGAAAATGTGTTTTTTCCTTGGCGTGGCGGCAGGCATCAGTGGCTGTACTCTTGGAGAGATGAGTGATGGAAGGATAGAAATGCTGCTGAAGGAGGGAGATGCTGCTGCTGCCAGAAGAGATACTGAAACGGAGTGAAAGAGTACTATGAGAAAGACAGAGGTAGAAGGTGAAATAAATAGAGTCCAATTGCAAAAAAAACAACAACAACAAAAGAAAAGAGGGAGGTGAAGAGGAGTGTGGAAAAGTTTATATCAAGGAGGAAAGCTTGTGGAAATAGGATAGAAAGAAGAGTAAATCATGACATAACTGGTGGAGGGCAGTTCTGAATGCAATCGTTTGGGGGCAGAGCTTCAGTAGAAGATGAATATTGAACACTTCAGGCAGGAGCCATTCATTTTTTCAAGATTCTGGTACTAACTGGGACTTTGTCTGACAAAATGACCATACACTGTACTGTGATTTTGGCTGTATTTTAATGATAGAGAAAGTTAAAAGGGGCCTGAATGGCTGGCATACTTTTTTTCTCACACAGTTCATGACCTCTGCCTGAGTAATGGACCACAAGGACAACACTGAGCGTGTGTGAACAGCTCATTAGCAGGCTTGTTTGGGTGCTTCTTTGCTGCTCACCAAGCAAATTGGATTTGTTGCTAGGTGCTTCTTTTTTCTTTTTTAAAGAAAAATCACTAAAGGAGAATATAAAATTCTGTTATATCTAGTGATGAAGTTGCGGTGTTGGAAAGAATAAGGTGGATTAGAGTGTTACGCTCATTGCTGTGATCGAGAAGGTTTTCACCCACGTGTTAAGAAGACAAATCTCCAAATTAAAACCCAAATGCCAGATCGAACGTGATCAGATGTTTGGTTGCAAGTCTAAAAGGAGGTGAGATAATGTAGGGCATTGATAGAGACAGGGGAAAGCTTTACAGTGGCTTCACTGGAGTGAAACGAAAAGAAAAGCTGCCTCAGCACCTAATGCAAAACTTCCTGTCATAAAACCATGGAGAGGGAATATGAAAATGTAGCATTAATTATGTTTGACAACCAGAAGGGCATCTACTAAATTTCAGCTTAAGCTTGCCAGGCAGGAAAAGACATTTATGTAAGGAATTTCATTTTTTTCCCTACAAAATGGAATAAACTTGAGAAAAATATTGGGGAATTATGGATTTTTAGCCTTTGCTCAATGCAGACATTCATTCCTAATCTGTAACTGCTAACTGTTAATTGATTTTTTGACTTATTCTTTAAGCATAAATGCTTTTGTGTTCTATTTTGTGACATTTCTGAGTAATGAACGAGTAAGGATGATGATCACCAAATTGATCAATACAAACTCCCAATTAGATAAAGCCATACTTTGACTAACCTCTAACCTTCATAGACAGTTAAGCAGTATCTACAAACAAATTAAAGGAAAACACATCCGATTATCAATGGGGAAAGATATTATGCTGGATATCTACAGTATACTGATAATGACTGAGAAATGTGCTAGGAATGAGAGGATGCCACGTCGTTTGATGGAAATGAAAATCACGTAGAGAGCTGAATTCAAAGACACCCCAAAAATCAAAGTGAAAGACTGACGTGACAGGCTAGTCCATATTGTCGAAATTTCATTCCAGCAACTCAGAATGGTACTCAGTAGTTTGCATGACGCCTACATACTTTTATATATGCCTGACAGCACCGGGGTGTCCTCCTAATGAGATGATAGATGGTGGTCTGAGGAATCTCCTCCTAAATCTGGACCAGGACATCACTGAGCTTCTGGAGAGTCTGAGATGTAACCTGGTGGCATCAGACTGAATGAAGCAAAATGTGCCCGAGGTGTTCTGTTGTATTTAGGCCAGTCAATGTATCAGTTCCTTCTTCCTCAAGGAACTGCCCGCATATGCACTTTATTTGAGGCTGGCATTTTCGTGGACCAGAACAACCAAGGACCCACTGCACTGTGCAGCTGCCCACCCTGAAGAGGTTCGTGTGTTCCCCCATCCTCCAATTCTTACACAGTACAGTGAGACAATGGTAATAAAGTGGCACACATCAGCCTTTCAGCCTGGCAAGTATAACCGGTGTGTATATATTAAGATGAAAATGCAGGCAGTCCCTTCATGTCCAGGAGAGTTCTATGACCTTCACTCACTCTGGATTATTAAGTGCTCAAACTATATGTAGCTGAACTGGACTCCTAAAACCAGCTCTCTCTAAATGTGAGTTTTACGATGATAATGAGGCTCTAAAAAAAAAGATGAAATACTATTGAAATTACTGGAATCAGACAAAAAGAAAAAAGAATGAAAGAACAAGAAGGAGGAAGGTAAGTTAAGCTTTTAGGGCAAGAAGAGGTTCAAATTTGAGAAAGGAGAGGAGGACAAGTGGAAGAGACGATAACCCAAAGAAAGATGGATGATGAAATAGAGCAATACACACAAACAAGGATAGAGGGGACAGGAGGTGTTATTTTGTACTCGATCATAACACTGTGCACTGTGTACTGGCCACCGGCTTCGCCTAACTCTCCACAGACACATCTGTTTATCTTGTGTCTCTGTTCTTTAAGCCCTCTTTTCACCTCTTGAAAACCATATGCATTTCTTTTATCTGTTCATTTCTGTCTTCCCTGAATCCATCTTCACTTTGTGTTTCTCCTGCCATCCTAAGGCCTCTCTGGCCTTATCTTTTTTGTAATCAATAATCATATGACACACACACACACATACACACACATTTTATTGGACTTTAGCCCCTATAGAAATTTCTTCAAAATTAAAGAATCCTTTTTAATCCCTGGATTTATTTGTCTAAATATCCCACTTTGCAATTCCTTTAGTAATGGATTCATCAAGCAAGATGACTTCTGCATATTGCTCATATCAAAGTGAGTATATGTTGTTGCTGCTGGCCTTTACATCAATAACAGTATCAGCAGCCATGTTACTGTTGGCTCTCCCAATTATGAGTATCAGCTTCAATTAGCTGGGACAACACAGTTATTGATCAGAGTCTGCTGGCCGTTTTCATTCCTCCTTCTCTGCCATCCTCTTGCTTAAAGGTCAGCCGACAAGCACTGCAGCAGCCTAAATGAGATTTGTCTGTGTAACTGAATACTACTTAACAGTGCTGATTGGAAACTTTAAATCTCTTATTGTTAATAAAGGGAAAAAGCAGTGCAGTTGTTGCTTTTTTTTTTTTTTTTAAAAGAAGAATTATATTAAAGACAGAGAAGTGGCGCTAAGTTAAGCACTGATTTTTTCTTACCCACTAAACCACACACCCAGCAGTGGGGACAGATGCTGTGTCTTTCCATGAAGCAAATGAATTTGTGAATGAGTGGGTCTTGCATATCCAGTTGGGTATGTTCAATGAAAGAGGAACTAATTTACATATTGAACGATATGTACGATGATATATCGTTAGCTTCATAGCATAATTGCCTAAGTCATTTGACTAAGTCAATGACTTAGGCACTTATGCTATGAAGCTAACGATATGGGAAATGTCATTTTGATGAACATTGGTGAGTTTTTAGAGTTTTAATCAATGAATGCCTTTAGAGAACTCTAATTAATTACACAGATTGCTGAAATGTCAGCTTTTTATTTATTTCCAGGCAAAAACAGAATTTGTATAATTCTAACAAGCTTTGAAGTATGATGACCATTATTTTTCAGCACATCCTGAACTCTCTTGGACAAGATTTAAGCAGTCTTCAGGAATAGTTCACCAGGTTTCTTGAATCACATTCAAAGCTTTTCTTTGGATGTTGGCTGCTTGATCCCAGACTGCTTCAATAATGTCAAGATCCAGGCTCTGGGGATGCCAATTTCAAGTTTGTCTGTCAAGGTATATTGTTGCTGCTTTGCCCTGTGTTTGGGATCTTTGTCACACTGAAAATTAAAGCTGTTGCCAATCAGATGCTTTCCACATAGTTTTGCATGGTGGATTAAAATCTGATGTTACCTTTCTGTGTTCATAATTCCAACTCTTTTGACAGGATCTCCAACACCACTGGATGACATGCAGCCTCAAATAACAACAGAGGATCCACCGTGTTTTACAGATGATTATTTTAGCAGGGAATGCTTTTGTGACAGCCAGAGTCACAAAAGCATTCGATGTACTCTTGGAGTGAATTTGGTAGGCAAGTCAATCCTGTCAAACCATTGTTCCAAGTTTTCGCCAATAAGAAAACTCCTCTCGAGACTTCAAAACAGGACTTCAGAAAGTAGTGGAGGATGCTACTGTTGACTTGTTCTTCTTTTGTACTGTTGTACTGTTGTATGGAAAAGACTGCAACCAGAGATGCTTAACGCTAAAAATAAATGGATCCATTTTTTTGCATATGACCTGCCAAGGGACTACAGTTGCAAATTAGCGTAAGCTAACTCTATTAAAATGCAATGAATGGCAACATTTATGTTAATATTGTACATGGTCCCTTTTCAAATAAATTTAACTGATGAATAAGATAATAATAAGAGCCAGATGCATCTCTCAGGTCCTGAAATATTTGTCAGCCAGTGTGAAAATTTATGTTTGTGCTGCTGTAATAATATCTGTGCCAAACCAGCATAGGAATGACATTTTAGGCATGGAATGAAATGTTCCATTTGCTCGATGGATCCATAATCATAGGATTCTTGCCACTCTCAGAATGAAGTGTAGCAACTGTAGCAATTGTCGAATTTCCCAGAGGAACCCACCCGAGGGATTAATAAAGTTCTATCTTATCTTAACTCCAGGTGTAGCTTGTCATGTACTGCAATCACTGGTTAAATTATTTTACTCCACTACTTTGTTTTGTTGATATTTAATCAAAAAGCAATCAGCCTTTGCTATAATTGGTTTTGAACAGCAATTAACAAACATCAATTTATGTGATACTAGCTTCTAATAAGTATGTTAGTATTGTTATAAATTGAGGGGTTACCCACGAATCAGCCAGCTGTGGATGGCGTTGTTCTGTCAGACAGAGAAATGAATATGAAATGTTGCAATGAATCACCAATGTCATTGAGGTTTGTAAGGCCAAAAGCACTGCTGTTTACAGGTATAATCTCATAAAGCTGCAAGTGTTGGTGTTCACTTGACTTATTTCTTCTCTCTATTAAATTTGGTCTCATTTTTAGGCTGTATTGGTTATCAGTCGTAACCATGGGACTGTGATTGTGCACATATTCCTGATCCTTAAAATGACATTGTTTTTTCCCCTAATTACGAGATAATGTTCTGGTTCACTAATAGAGCAAGGATGTTTCAATTGGGGAAGACGGCTTTGGGATTTTCTTAAATCTGCAGGATTAGAATTTACCAAAGGACACTTAGGAAGTTTAATGTTGTCGCCATGTTTTAGCACCACCTGTGTGTGCAAACTTTTGCAGTCAGGAGACTCAGGAACCACACACACACACACACACACACACACACACACACACACACACACACACACACACACACACACACACACACACACACACACACACGCTATAGACTTTCTTCCTTTCCTCCACCCTCTGCTATCTATCCAGAGGTCAGTAACATCCTGCAGTGCTTTCTAGATCAATAGGTCATGTCATTATGCTGCCAGTGGAGTTTCAACCACGACCCAGCACAACCTCCCAGTACTATCTCTGCACACTAATGATCACAAACACACACATACACAATTTAGGGGCCACGTTTTGTCTGTTGCGAACACTTTCCCGGTTTTAATGTTCATTTCTCTGTGGGATTTCATAATGGGTCTCTGTCTCACGCGCTCACACAGGCGATCGCACACACACACGAACCGTCTTTCTTTTTTACTTTCGTTAGCCCATTATCACCTTTTAGTTCCCATACCTCTACAGAAGCTCACCAGCAGTCAGTCAGCAGAACTGATTAATCCACTGGACACATTTATTAGACTTTTCTAAAAACGTGCTCATAATATAAGTTCAGGAAATTTTTATTCCGTGTGGTGCTTTCGGATATGTTCGAAATACAGTCAGAGGTAATGAAAAAAACAGGCAAGAAACAGGCGGTTGTACTGTTAACCTACACCCTCGACTTGTTCTGAATCTCTTTGAAGCTGGTTCCATTTCCTTTAATCTGTGTTTACACTTTTTTTTCTTGGGGCGGTGGTGCTACTAATGAAGTTAGTCTGGCATGGAAGGTAAGCAAGGGTCAAAATGGAAAATATTAATCCGTCTTTCTCAGAAAGATATAAACCCAGTGAGAGAAAATGGGCTAAGTCATGGAATTAAAGCTAGTTAGCATGCTGTTTTTAATTTTTCACTGGCAACAACAAAGTCAGTACGGCCTAAAACTGAGACACAGTTATGTAAATGTTTTGTACACTGGGCTTTACTGATAAGTGTCAGAACTCAAGAGACATTTTCACTTGAAAAGGCTGATCCATTTACACACCATAATGTGGCATATGTGAATGTGAAATATTTAGTCTAATTTTAGAAAAATGGTCATGAACATAACAGAAATATGCAGAATTCCTCCAAAACAGACAGGCTGAAAAGAAAACAGTTGGCATAATGGGATGGATTTGTGCAGCTGTCCATGTAAATAAATGAAGATAGTGTTTGGTGACTTCTAAAAATCCTAGATGACGGTTATGCTGGTTTCAGGCTACACCACAGCAGTGTTAATTATGGCCAGACACTGACAATATGGAGCATTGTGTCAGGTCGGGAACAAAAATAGACACCGTGCACATCAAATGGCGGTTTTATCTTACATAATTATTCTGACCAGCACGAGCAGAGATTGCTTTACTGGCCATTGAGAGTTTTGTTGTACTGGTTGGCTCTGTACAACTGTGGACAAGGCAAAGAAAAGGAGAAATGATGTTGCTAGGTGGAGCATTGAAAATGGAGCAGACAGCCAGTATCCTTCACGCTGCTTCACTTGCCATTGTCTGTTTACATTTTGTTTTTTTCCGGGCGTAATGAGTCGTGTATTAGGTCTCTCAGTCACAAAAAGGAAGAATTTATTTTTCCCTGATCTGACACCGTGACCATCATGGCAGAAAAAATGATTGTGTAGTCGAAGGCCAGCATTAATTTGTTAATTCAAGTGGAAATAAGCTGCAGTGAATGAAAAGGTCATTGATCCAACAGATTTGATGGTAGCATAAATGCAAGAAAGGCAGAGTTAATGTGTTAAATGCCAATACTTTGCATTTGCCTTAGGTAAGAAAAAAGACAGAGAAGGTGAGCAGCAACATGCAAGACTGATGGTCCTGCCTGATGCGCCAGTGTGTATTGTGAGCAATCCAAGGATGTTTTGCTCCTTAAAAGGTGTTTCGGCCCCCCTCCCTGGAGCAGTGCGAGGTTAGAGGGGTTTCTACTGGGTAAATCACCAGTCAGGCTGAACTAATGGCCCCTGACAGGGAGGAAAGAGGCTGAGAGGAGTTGAAAGAGGTTAAAAAAGGGTTGCAAGGGGGCGATGAGAGGCAGGAAAGGGGTAGGAAGGGTGGCTTGGTGGAAGAGGCAAGTGGTTGGACCAAGAGGTTGGGTGGACGGATGGATGGACTGAGTGCAGTGTGCTTGTGATAGATAGAGCATGGAGAGGAGATAGACAGAAGCATCGATGACAGAAACAAGACTGAAAGGTTAGTTTGTCAGTTTGCTATTACGGAAAGGCCGAGAAGATTTGTGTGGGAGAGATGCTGAAAGTTTCAGGCATTGAAATTTCAAGACGAATTTTGCGTCTTGCACTGTCACGCCTCAGCATGCCTGAAGAAACAGGACAGAAACCGGTCAACCCCACTGTGCTTTGCACTATACTTGACTACATCTGTCCATGTCTTACACTTCTGCTGTTTTTTATCTTTCTTTTACACTCTTGTCTTCTTTGCCTTTTGTTTGCTTTCAGCTGCATCACCAAAATAAGCACATTATCAGGGGGCTGGTTGATGGTTCTGAGCAAGTTGTCACTTTTTTTTTTTAAATCCTTTGCCTCACGTGATTTTCCTCTGCATCTGTGTCACTGTCATATGCCCCCTTTCTTTCTGTGTAGTTCACTTTTTTCCGCTCTATGCAGATTTCTTTGTCACCACATTTGACAGTCAGCTCTGATGACACAGCACCCCCTGATCTGCTTCTAGACCCAAGAGGCATTGTACTGCATATATGTGTGCCTGTGTGTTTGTGTGTGTTCGGGGAAGAGCATGCCTATTTTTTCAAATGCATGACATTTTGTGTATGTGTGACAATCAAAGACTCTTTTTCTTGCTACATCTGTCACAGTATTGTTGGGTCAGCTAAACTCACATTTTCTATACCCTCTTAAACGCAACACGGGGGAAATATTTGGCTGTACCTTGTAAGATTTTGATTAAATTTAATATATTTTCCTCTCCTTTGTTTTTAAATTACAAGGGGATGAGCTCACACTGATGCCATAAATATATATATTTATATAACATCTGAATCTATTTATAAATGAGTAGTGGACTTGGGAATTCTTGTGTTTCTGTTCAGCGAGTTTGTAACAACTTTTAACATATTAATCATGTACAAATATTAATAGCATTTTTCACAGCTTTAGTTCTTTTTGAATTATAATGACCTGTTTTTCCACAGCAACCAACAAGCTCGTTGTGGTCCACTTGATTTCTATTATTTTAATCACAGAAAAAGGCACGTTAATATTGCTTATAATGCCTGATCTCTTTATGAATTTACATTGACAGATTAGTGACCGGTCCACGGTACCCTCTCACCCTTTTACCGCTGAAAATTTTGGATATGTCGAAGGGTGAAAGGCCAAGATAAAACACAGAACTCTACATAAAAATCCCCACATGTCCTGGTGGAGGTGATGAAGGTGGTGTTTCTGTGAGGCAGTGCTAATCATTGAATTTCTGTGCTACCCTAAAGGGAAGTGGAGTTAGATGTTCAAAGATAAGGAAAGTAGGTAAGAGAGAAAAGGTTGAAAGTTAGAGAGTAAGTAAGAGTAAGCAGTATAACATTGTTCTGCTTGTATGCCTTCTCATAGCCTACAGATGGCTTTGCAAAATGTCATCTCCATGTTGCAGCGTTTTACTGTCACTGTGGGACTACTGTGGAGATGAGCTGAAGTGAAACTGAGTGTTAAAAACAACAAAAAATGTCCACTGCAGCCACCAGCTATTCTTCTCATGCTGTATTTTTTGGTCTTTGATGTTTTTTTTGTGCTTCTCACATTGGTGCTGAACGTGCTGTGATGCTCCCTTTATCTGCTCCAGCTCATGTACAGCATTCAACCTATGCATAGCATGTTGAGCTGTTAGGCTGTTAAGAATGCATGCAAACATGTTTGCATAGGTTGAAAGTCACTCTGTGTAGGCCAATGCCTATGCAAATGGCCACAACCACTGTACCAAAATCAGTGTTGGGGAGTAACAGAATACATGTACTGGAGTTATGTATTTAGAATACAAAATATGAGTAACTGAATTCTGTTACAGTTACCATTTATAAAGGTGATAATTAGAATATAGTTACTTTGTTGAAATAAATGGATCACACGGCAGCCTTTTCCTGCTTCATATGTTAGTCTGTCCCCGCTTTAACCGAACTGGAGATGCTTGTCCACACCTTTATTTCCTCCCGGCTAGACTATTGTAATGCACTTTTCTCCTGTGTATCTAAGGCCTCACTAAATCGGCTCCAAGCAGTTCAAAATGCTGCAGCAAGGCTTTTAACCCACAGCAATAAATTTTCCCATATCACTCCTATACTAAAATCCTTGCATTGGCTTCCGATTGGGTATAGATATAAGTTTAAAATCCTCACCTTTACGTTTATGTCTCTACAAGGTGAGGCCCCCATCTATATCTCGGAGCTTCTCAAACCCTATTCTCCGAAGCGGACTCTTAGATCCACTGATAGTGGTCGTCTATCTATTCCACGGACTCGTCTGAAAACAAAGGGGGATCACGCTTTTCAAACCCTGGCTCCAATACTGTGGAACGGTTTACCCTCCTCACTACGCACTATCGACACGGTGGCCTCTTTTAAAAAACAGCTTAAAACTCATCTGTTTAGACAGGCATTTGGGTAATGTTAATGCATAATATGTTGTTTTATTTTATATTTATATTGTACTATTGCTTGTTTGATATGCTTTTATATTTCCTCTATGTTGCTATATTGTTTGTTTGACATGTCTTCATGTGAAGCACTTTGTAACAGCATTTTTGTCTTAAAAAGTGCTATATAAATAAATTTTACTTACTTACTTACTTACTTTAATTTTGCTAATTCCGCGCATTGTCATTAGGAATGCGCGGGTAGGAATGCATTTCTTACTTGGAAATTCCGACACCACTTCATATTTAAAGACGAAAGGGATGGGCGAAATCTGACTGTTCAATGCAAACTCTGTTTGCCCGCAACCAAGCTGCTCTCAGCGTCAAAACACTCCACCTCAAACCTAAAGAAACATCTGGAAGTAAGTTCTTTTTTAAAAACGAATGTTAGCCTACTGCAACTATCTTGTTTTAGTTGTGATTGGTACCTGGGTTATCTCCCACTAAAGTATCTTCGATGTACTATTGCTGTGTGATTTATTACCATTACTGAAGTTAGCTGGTGTTAGCTGAGTTCATAGACTGCAGACTGATACTTGATGGAAAGTATTAACAACCTTCTCGCTGCAAATAGTCATGTGCAGTTCTGAAAGCAGTCTATAAACTAACCACAGCTAACGCCAACTTACAATATTAGCTCGGTGGCAAGTATTCTTCATTAATAGTAATAAAGCACGCAGCAATAGTACATTCATGTAGTTGTAAAAAACATGACAATAAATTAAGTAATCCAAAGTATTCAGAATACGTTACACTGAGAAACTTAACGGAATACATTACAAACAACATTTTGGGGCATGTATTCTGTAATCTGTAGTGGAATACATTTTAAAAGTAACCTTCCCAACACTGACCAAAATCAAGCATAGAGATATAGGAAATAAGTGGAGGGATAATAGATGGGATGAGGGAAGTAAAGAAAAAGTAGGGAAAGTGAAATAAAAAAATGATGCAGGGTTATAGTGGGTTAAGGGGAAGTAAAGGAATAGAGGTAAGTAAGCACAGGTGGAGAAATGTGACAGGATGAAGATTAAGATGTAGTCAAAAGGGCAACCATAAGGTGGAGAAAAACCAAACAGGCAGGCAGCTAATGTCTTTGTCAATGTGGCCAAAACGTATTTTATTCACACTAATTATTATAGCAAATATGTGTAATGTAGTTCTGGCTGACAAAGTGTACTGTAGTGACGTAAATATATGGTGGCCCTGAGGGGTCAAACACACAGCAACTTAAAAACATACACACCAATAAACAGCAAAATGCCACAAAAGCACACAAAACATAATGGAAACTGAGTAAAATACAGTGGAAGCAAAAACAAATAAAATCTCACAAAACGCAACAGAAGTGTTTCTGGTAAAGTAATACTACAGAAGAGGTGCGGAAGTGACAGAAACCAAAGCATGTGAAGGCTTGCACTGAGACAAAGAAGTTTCAAAGACAAAGAATTCATCAGTGTTGTGAGGAAGAAAAAGGTAATGTGTGTTTTAATTGCGTGATTCATATAATACATATTTGCCACTAGCAGTTTACTGTTAACTTGTTACTTCCGCAGCTGTTCCGTCACGTTTGTTTCCCCAAAACTCTTCAGTTGTGTTTTGTGACGTTTCTTTTGACCTTTTGGTGTTTTGTGTGCTTAGCAGCATTTTTATATTTGCTAGTGTTTTCTTACATTGCACTGAATTTGATCTCTCTCTCAGGGCCACCATAAAAATAAGACTGAGTGATCTGTGCGCTTCTGGGTATGAGCCATGTCAGCATTAGAAAGGGGAGTTATTAAAGCAATAATATGTAAGCTTGTCAGCAAAATGCATGTATGAAAAGTGGAGTAAAATTGTCCCTGTCAGTGTTTTACTCCACCCTATAAGTAATTAATTACCTGTGGCCTCTTCAGCTTCAGTGCCTCAGGGCCTTTTCACATAGAACGTGGCATTTGGCCCACAATAGACATGGCTGTTGTATTCTGCCTGGACCACATCAATTTTTTGCAGCTGCTCATGCTCTTCACGTGTACGTGTCCACTGCATGTTATTCTGCATTACCGTTGGTTGTATGAATGCTCCCTTGCCACCGTGATTGCACTATACTTTGCTCCATGCAGCGGGAAACAGTGATTGCGCGTGGCAAGCCATAGAAAAGAATGAAACCTCTGCTGCTTTCTATGCTAACGGACCCTGAGTCATCTTAATCTTTACAGGAAATTGGAAATTGGCACACTGTGACACACAGTGCATTGCAACATGCTGATAGTAATAGATATGATGCAGGAATGGGATAGGTTTTACCTGCACAGTGATTGTTTACAGGTCTACACCACACTGAAGAGGGTTCCATGCAGTCGCTATAGGAACATTAAATTGACACCCCGCCACGCATGTATGGACATTGATTCAAAGACTGGCCCTGGAATGTGCTTAGGTCAAGTTTGGGGGAGTTAGGACAACTTTAAAAAGAGATGCAATTGGACACCCAAACACACAAATATACAGACCACTCTCCAAATATAGTGGGATACCTTGGCCTCCTGTTCACTAGCATTAAAATGCATGAGTTGATCTGCGTGATTGACTTTTCTGATTTCAACCAGGCCAGCAGGCATCTGAATTAATAAAGGCTTTAAACAATCTTCTGTTTTTCTTGCAAGTATCCATACTAATAAAATATTGTCTCTATCTCGTTAGATATTAAAGATACTGCACTGAGAACATTAGAAATTTGAAGAACATACTAAGTAAACAACATGTTACATTAATTATAGATTAAATAACATACAGGAAACAATTGATTTACAGCTGCAGAGCTACTGGCCTTGACAAAAATCCTTAAAAAGTAAAACACATCAAAAATTTATCAAATGAGCAGCTGTAGCCTTCACCGGTTAACCTGTAACTTCAAATATGTATAAAACCCACGTTGCCCCAGTCTTCCCACAACTGATTTTATATAAAACAGTGCACACGGCCAACCTCATTGGAGATTGTTCCCTCTATCTAATGGTAGCCCGGGTGCTGGAAATAACTGTTCAGCTGGAACAGATATCCACACACAATCTTGCACAAACTTCAGTCCAGGAATCTGAGAGTATTTATTTACTGTGAAGTCTGCTGTGATGCATGGCTTGGAGATGGTGGCACTAACAGAAAGATGGGAGGACAGATGAGGATCATAAGATTTCTTTGGGAGTTATCAGGATGGACAAGATTGGAGGTGAGTATATGAGAGAGACAGGCCAGGTTGAGTATTTTGGAGACAAAGTTGCAGAGACAAGGCAGAGATGGCAGAAGAAAAGAGGAAGACTACAGAGAAGATTCATGGATGTAGTGAAGGAGGACATGCACAGGGTTGGTGTGACAGAAGTGGATGCAAGGGACAGATTGAGATGGAGGCAGACGATTTGCTTGGCAACCCCTAAAGGGAGCAGTCTAAAGAAGAAGACTAAGAAGTGTGAGACCTTGCTTATCATTAGCACAGACAGCAATAGCGGAGCAAGAAGGCTTCCGGACAACAGGTCAAAAGAATTCACTTAACTTTCTCACACTTCTGTGCTGCAGCATTCATTAATATGGCTGCTGCAGCAAACAGAGCCAATCAGTTAGTAACTTCAAGTGGTGTAAGAGAGAACTAGACTCCAGCACCTTTTCTGTTCTTAGTTTTCAGGCTTTAAGAATTTTTTTTTTTATCTTCCTTTATTTAGTCTATGGTTTCTTAAGGGTTTTGTGCTCTAATTTATTATTTTAACAATTAATTAAAATGCAGTCAGTATATGTACAAAGTTAAAAAAGCTTCATACATAAAACAGTGATATCTTCTCCAGTGTGAGGAGTATAGCTTACTTATCCAGCACTTACCAAATGAATACTCGGCTGAAAACTGGACCTATTGTATTTGTATTCTAACTGTAGAACAACAAATGATCAGTTAAAAATTAATCATGAGTATTGCTTTTTATATGTTCAGAAAACAAAACAGAAAAAAGAAAAATGCGGCCCTTGACAATAAAAAAGAAACGGGGTTGGAATAAACTCTGGATGTTTGTCCTGAGTGTCTGGTGGTGTGTGTAAGCACTGGCATATTCTCTGTCCATCAGTTGTCCTGAAGCATTTAGAAACTTTCTCTTGTATCACATCTTTGCGATTATGTGCTCTTTCATAAGAAGCAGAGTGGTAGAAAACAGAAACAAGGAGCTGTAACGCTGCAGGCAAACATCTCTGTCACTCAGTCCCCTGTCACCGTCTCTTATGTATCTTTCAGTCTCTGTCTTTTCCATTCAACCCCCCCTTCTCTCCTTCTCGTTTTGTGCTCTTGCGATTGTTCTGCCTGATTATTAGAGATCCCAAAAAACAGCTGTCATAAGAAATGGTCAGTTATTCCTGGTCCCACATGAAGAGCAGATTTTTACAGGAAATATTATTATTGTCCTTCTTACTTTCTTACAGTTACATTTTGAGGTAGGGGCTGGAAGTAGCGTTACAAGTTTGTCCTTATACTTTTGTTCAAGGGGTTACAAGTCCCCCCACACAAAAAAAATAAATATTGCGTTTTATACACTGTAAGAGCTTAAATGTAAGATTGTGGCATTTGCATTTTAAAGCTGTTTCTGTGAACCCACAACATCTGGTCAAAGGAGCTCTCAGTGCATGTGAAACACACCATCCTCAGGCTGTAAAAACAAAGGAAAGCCATCAGAAAGAAAGTAGAAGGGAAAAAAAAAAAGAACACTTCAGCTTCACAGCACAAAAGGCCGTCCACTGAAAGGAGCGGGGTGGATGATTGCCGAATCATCTGCCCTGTATGCCTGGTAGAATCATCTTCCACTATAAAGAAAAATCCCTTCATGACATCGAGCCAAGTGAAGAACACCCAGTAAGAAGTAAAGAAAACATCATTGTCCAAGTGTTTTTCTTTTGAGGGGAGCACTTCACCACAAGGTGGAAACCATTTATCAACCTTAAGAATAGTGATGGGATTTCCAACTCTTTTTAGAGAACCGGCTCTTTCGGCTTGGATCACTAAAAAGAGCCGTCTCTTTCGGCTCCCAACCGGCTCTTTAGGTTGTTTTGTTGCTTTTATTAATTAATTATCAACAACAATATAAAATTATGCACAAAAGGAATTAGTAATGTAAAATAACGTGGTTTTCTTTATGTATGTTTATGTATAAATAGTTATGGGGGCCCCTAGAGACGAAACACGTACAAACTCCAAAGCACTTAGAAATTCCAAAGCATGTAAAAACTCCAAAACACATTTCTAGTGTTAACTGAACTTCCAAATCAGAGCTACCTAGATCACTTAAATTACACAATCGAATGCATATGTCTATTGTTTTTGTATTAATACACAAGCACTCATATATGTGTATATATATATTCAAATAATAAAAAAAAATTAATTTACCTGTTACTACCACACACCCAATCCGATTATTGGTACTTCCTGGCTTGTGTAGCCACTAGGTAACAAAAGCTCAACACGGCCCCTAGCATCCTGGAGCACTTCCATTGTATTTTGGAGTTTGTACGTGCTCCGGAGTTTGTACGTTTTGGAGTTTATACGTGGTTTGTCTCTAGGGGCCACTGTAAATATACTTTTATTTATTCACTCCACATAAAATGTAATAAATAAATTATAAAATACAAAAACCAACTATTTACATTTCATACATTTCAACTTTTAACTACTTAAATTTTAAGCTTTTTCCTTTTAAACAAATTTAAAGTGAAACAACACAAAACACTGCAAACCACAACACAATTAAATATAAACTAAAATATGTGAAAAAAAAGGGAAAAAAAGAACGCCCAGATCTTTAATTAAGGGAAAGGTTGGCATTTAGAAATATTAATATCACACTCAACTGACTGCATTTTATCTTCCCATTGCACTGATGGGTGGACAGTTCTTAGGTGCCTGTGCATGTTGTTTGTGGAGCTGGCTCTATATGATATCCTTTTCTTGTAGACTACACTCTGCCTTTGTTTTGTCAATAAGATTGAAATGGTTCCAGACTTTGCTTCTTTTCTTGGTGTGACTCATTTTCTTTACTGCACCTTTCCAATGTGACGGTGTTGTCTCTTGTTGTTGCTCCCAGCTGTCTTTCCTTCCCTCTCCCTCCTGCTCTTGTTGTGTGCTACTGCTGTTGCGAGTGTAACTACTGCCCCGCTGAGCAGAGGGGGGAGGGGCGCAAACGCAAGGCTCTGTTTGCGCCCCACTGAGCAGAGGGGGGAGGGGCGCAAACGCAAGGCTCTGTTTGCCGTCTCTGCTCAGCGCAAACACAAGGGTGACTTGCAGCGTAAAGTGAAAAAAAAGTGAAAGAGAGGGCAAGAGAAAGGAAAACCCCCCCCCACGGCTCGCATCGTTCACTTCAAAGACCCGGCTCTAAGAGCCATTTCGTTCGCGACCGACCCATCACTACCTCACAGGAAGTGGACAATGACTGAAATTCTACTACGAAAGCCACCCAGTGTAGTTTTTGAAGATGAAGAGTAGAATATTCTGTAGAGAGGCTAGGTCAGTCAAGGTAATTGAAATCTCACTAAGTATGCATTTCATCTGCTAGAATATACACTAAAAGCAGAAAGAACTAGTAAAAAAAGTGAAGACTGCTGCATTAAATGCCTTTCAAAGCGAGGGTTTCCTACACACAGCGGATGCCCACAGGTTCCACTGCCTGCATAGGAGTCCTAACAAAGCATTAAAAGAACAGTGTTTATGATTTTTAGTTTGTCCATTGGATTTAAACCCCTGAAAGTCAACACTGAAACTGTTAAATAGCGAATTAAAGGTGAGGGTCTGCACTTTGACCAAATCCCAAACTATCGAGGTCAACAAAGGTCATCCAAAAATATCTTGGCCTAACTGGATGTAACATCAATCTGTAATGAAGCCAAGTTTGTAAGGCATTCTCCTACTGTGCACATATGGCTTCAAAAAATGTCCAAACATTCAACAAGTCTGCACTGTGTCTGTGAAGGTTCTCAGTCATTCAGGTCATCGTAGTCAAAGGAGCTTGCAAAGAAGAGCGTCTGGACTTCTTTAAGTTACTTGAAGACGGTCAAAGGAGCTTGCAAAGAAAAGCGTCTGGACTTCTTTAAGTTACTTGAAGACGTTTCACCTCTCATCCGAGAAGCTTCTTCAGTTCTAAGGTCAAATGGTGGAGAGTCCCAGATATAAACCTAGTGGGAGTAACCCCCCACAGAGGGACAAAAGGACCCCACTCACATCCTGGGCCATCTGACCTCAGGAATTCGCATGATAAGGTGGGGCCAGGTTTCACAATGAACACACCGAAACTCTGGCTGATTGGGACCCACGCCCAGTTTCACATCTTGGCTCAGGCGATTAGAGGATCATCAGGGGGTCCTTTTGTCCCTCTGTGGGGGGTCACTCCCACTAGGTTTATATCTGGGACTCTCCACCATTTGACCTTAGAACTGAAGAAGCTTCTCGGATGAGAGGTGAAACGTCTTCAAGTAACTTAAAGAAGTCCAGACGCTTTTCTTTGCAAGCTCCTTTGACAAGTCTGCACTGTATTGCACTGTAACAGAAATTGAATCCTCAATTTTTAGTTTTTTTCTCTTTTAGTGATTTACATTTTTAAAACATGTGTTTGTTTTATTTCTGACTTATTTCTTCTGCTCCTCGGGCCACTTTTGTTGTCTTTTCTGACCTCTTCTGCTCTCCTCTCCACCTCCTCCTGTCTTATTCTTCACATTTTTTTCATTACCAGTACTTGTTTACCATATTTATGATACTTTATGACCACATTTATATTTATACATAAGCCATTCCTCAATTCTATTTTCATATAAGGAAGAAATTCATGCCGTCAGTGTATCAGCTAAGCAATGCCAAAGCATAAAATACGATTCTTTCTACTGTGCTTCAAGTTGTTAGTGACTCAGATCATGACAATTTTAAAAAACTCAGTTCTTGTAATGTTCACTTTTCAGAATTTATATTTTATGATTCTTTTCACACATAAGGGATTAGTAAACAACTTTGGGCATCCATTTCTATTTGATCCGTCTTCCTCCTGTCTCGTTTTTGCATTCTTACCATCTGTCTCTCAGATGTACTTCATAGAGTCTTCCCCCAAGCCCCCGTTACTCCTTCGTTTTTGAAGGACTTTAGCTTCAACAAAATATTCACTACTTTGGGAAAAGGATAGAAACATTCCAAGGCTTTTTCCCAAAAATAACCTGTCATGCTGATGAGATACATGTGATTTGTGGAACCACATGTACCTCACATGGGGGGGGGGCACATTAATATATCTGCAGATTTGTACCTCTAAAGCAACACAGTAGCACATTACCAACTTGGCATTGCTGCAGAACTTTTGTCTTGGCCTTCACGTAACCTTTGTTGTCTCCCGTTGGCATTCTTGCCATCTGCTGTACACGGCATTCTGTTTCACCCTGTAGAAAGAACATGAGGCTTTTCACACATGAGTCTGAGCCCATTCGGGTTTTATGAGATTTTCTTGTGTATTATCATCATTTTGCCTCAGTGATTTCTTCCTTTTTTATGGATTTTCAAGATCTGAACACTGATACATCAATAATCCTACAGGCAAGCCTCTAACCTGGCAAATGGTCGGGTTAGAGGTACCGTATCTGTCTCATGTAATATATTATTTAAATAACACAGAATTTAAAAAAATGCAGCTAGTTTTAATACACCATAAATTCATCCACTCATTTTCTTTTGCTTATTCATTTAAGGGTCACGGGGGACTGGGGCCTAACCCATCTGGCACAGTGTTAACACAAAGAGACAACAATTATTCACACCTATGGCCAATTTTGAATTGCCAATTAACCTAACCCAAACGTGTTTTAGGACTGTGGGTGGAGGCTGGAATACCTTGAGAGAACTCACACAAGCGTACGGAGAACACGCAAACTCCCCACAGAAAAGCAGTAGCTGGGATTTGAACCCTGTGCCATACACACTCATGTGGTGTCTAATGGAGTTGAAACTCATGATCCATTCAGAGTCTTTAGCAGGATTTAAAAAATGAGTCCTAAAAGTGATGGCCCAATCTCAACAATTAAATGAGAATGAAGCAACTGAGACTTCCTAAACGCACAGCGACAAGTTAACATTACCTTTGAAAGGATTCTGTTTTTGCAGCATGCCCAAACTATTGCACGGTACCATGTACTCTATCAGTAATGCATTTAAGATTTGCGATGGTTTTAACCTGCATGATTTCATAATGGAAAACAAACACATCACACTTGTGTAGGCAGTGGAGGCTCTCTCACATGACACTGTTACTGATGGAACTCAACATATAATTATTTCAAATGATCAGTTTATTATTATGAAAGTTCCATCCCCAGAGCCCAAGATGATTCATTGTCTTCCTGTGCAAAACCCACATTTTTGCAGGTTTTAATATGATAAAAGAAAAGGAAAGAGACTTGAGAAAAACTTAAAAATGTATAAAATCTGGTGAGGTTTCACATGCTGAATCAAATTAAATCTCAGGTTCCACTCCTGTTAGTGTGTATCCATCATATCTTTTAAATTTTAGCTGATAATGGTGGCTCATAGAAATAATACAGCTGCACTGCTTGTCTACCTTGTTCATGGTAGAAAATAAAATTGTATCAGACCTCAGCTAAGACGGGGTACATTCCCTTTGTAACCCTTAATTGGACAAGTGATTAAAAAATGGATGAAAGGTGGATTAATGGATAGACAAAAGAGTGAAACAAAGAAAGAGAGTAATTCCTAACAAATAAAAGATTGAGACTAGTGTGACATTTTACTTTAAAACTGGCTCTAATAGCTAATCAATTTCCAAAAAGTTGGAGGTTAATTTTCACGGCGAGCGAGCCTCGGCATCGGAATTTCTAAAAGTCAAAATTGATCTGAATCCAGTGTCCATTAGTTCAATTACTAAATAAAGAAGTCTAAGTATAGAAACCACTGGCAAAAACACACTATTGTAAACTCAGTCTCTGACTTGGTCCTGTAGCTGCAGTCTAATATGGCAAGGAGAAAGAGCTCCAGCTTGTGGGTACCAGGTGGGGGACACAAGCTGCTGTATATCTGTGCAACTGCATAATGGTCTGCAAGTCATTATAATAGCTTGCGTGGTCTGTTGACTTGTTCATAAATATTGATGGCATTCAGGAGGAGAATACTTTCTGATCCTAAGTTGATGTGGCAAAAGATTTCCAAGATGGGGATGGCAGGTGTGAATGCAAACCAGGTTTGCTGAGTGGGCAAAATATTAAAATTAGTATCTTTGTTTTGTTGTGTGCTCATTAATATTCATTCATGGAGGCAGGTGTAGTGAAAGAGGAGACATCAGAGGGTTTCATAATGCCCAGTGGAGCCAAGCTGCCTTGACATTAGAGTTGGTAGAAACCAGTTTGACAGATGCTGATGGCAGGGAGGGTTTGCACCTGAACGTACACACTTTTCATAGACGGTGAGTAAAATGTGTGCTCAAGAAACTGTGATAGAACGTGCATTTTGTTCTTTTGACCTTCTCTCTCCTGTCCGCGCACTGCAGGCTGAGAAGAACTCTGTAGATTATATATACACACACACACACACACACACACACACACACACACACACACACACACGCTAACCTCGTGTGAGTGTGTATGCTAAAAGGTCAGTCACACAGGTGACTCATCGCTGTTTATCCTGTGCTAGTCTCCGTTCTCCACCTTTTCTCTGGAAACACACATCCAGAGACACACGTGGATTCAATGGCATACATGCATTCCATGTATAAATCATACAACTATACACAGGTGCAGTGCAATGTGTTTTAAGCACCAGAGTGAAGCAATGATGAGCACACACGTGCATGTTGAGTTGTTTGTATCTAAGGCAATGTAACGGCAGTGGCAAGCTTTACATTACACTACATTAGTCAACTTTACCTGACCACATGACAGGTTAACTTTATGAATAGATGATGAAGTCATCTTTCTGTCCAGGCGTATCTTCATCTTTGCCTGTCTGACTATCAACATCAGTCTCTACATATTCTTCACATCTCACTACTCTCCCTAGATGTGTATACTTTCTCATTCTCCCTCCAATATTTTACGACAAAAGCAGAGAAAGCACAATGAGAGCTAGTGTTTGTATGGATGTAGGTTTTATGTATATGGTGTATATTATAAGCACATAAATAGAACATGTAGACAACGTGTTTGTTGAACAAAAGAAATTTTTAACTTATGCAGTAGATACCATTTCCACAACTATCTCAAATTCTTAGATATCCAGTTCTTTGACCCTACTTTCCAGGTCTGCGATCCTTTTCTTTTTCTCTGATTTTTGGACAGAGCTTTACCTTCTGCACAGTGTCAAAGATGCTTTTCTGCTGCAAACCTGATAGTAAAAAATTTCATCCATTAGGAAGTCAAGAGACTTTTTAATGTCCTCGACTTACTCAGCCATCAGAGTCCTCTTTGGCCTCATGTTAGCCAGTTCCACCGGTAAGCATGTTCAGTCAGATGTTAGCTTTGCCAGCTGTTAGCCTAATAGCTTGTTGGCTAGCCCAATATCAAGTTCAGGGTGTCAAAAACACAATCAAAACACACCACACAACAACTCACAAAGAGGAATTTGCAAACTCACAAACGGGAAGCCCCACTCAACAAACACTAAAGCCAGAAGAATCTAAAATAAAGCTCTGAGAATTGCATGGTTACACCTTGGGGGGAATTTGCTAACATATCCACTCCTGGGAAGATTAACACACACGTGAATACTCCAAACCAGCAGCCAAGTTGATTTGATTAGCAGCAACTGGCTGCTACTTACCCTCTTAAGGTAAGTGCTGATTTTATACTGTAGTTTTAAATGTAATTCTCATCATCATTTTTATACTATTTTATTATTGTTTTTGCTATTTGTGCTAATTTTATTATTTTAAATGTTATTTTAATAATCATCTTATTTTTTTTTTTTTTAATATTTTTAATTTATTTTATATTATTTATTTTTTTATTTCTTATTTTTTAATATGTTCAATGTATCATTTCTGGCATGTCAAGTGTACAGCACTTTGTGTTCAGCTGGGGGCTGATCTGAAAGTGCTATATAAATAAATTGCTTGCTTGCTTAATTCCTATGGAAGCGGGAACAGTGTGGCAAGTTTTCCAAAGGACTGCAAAAACTTTACTTTTCACACAACTGTAGTTCCGAGCAATAACATATATGGGCATTAGTACTTTAAGAGAAGGCTACACAGTTCTACTTAAAATAATGCAGTTATTCAACACATTTCTGATTTTTTCTTTCTGTTATACAGTTAATACATGGTGGCTAAAGAAATACCATTAAGTAGCTGCATTAAAACCTGAATGACATGTTAAAGTGTGAAGCAATTCAGCTAGCATGGTAATTTGTCAAGGTCTCAGTTTACGATAATGATCAGCTCGCTCTACATCACTGACGCCATAGCTACCTACCATTAACCATTAGGAACCATTAGGAATGAAAGGAATAATTTCTTATTCTAGTTCATTTTCTGCAAAGGCAAACACTCAGTCATGTCTTTTGACACAGTGCCAAAGGTATGGAGGTTATTCTCGTAAATACTGAAGATTATACATTATACAAACATATCTTGGATGCATGAATAAGTAGTCTTTTTTGCCTCTCTTTAATTAGTTTGCAGTATTCTAAGAACATTTTCTATCAGGCTTTGATGTTTCTTGATTTTAAGTAAAAAGGTATCTTTCTAGTATGTACTAGTACTTACTAGTACATACTAGATATTGACCTACTCTTTAGTAGGTCAATATGTAGACAAGTCAAGGCTAGCAACAACTTAAATACTATACTTTAAATAAATGAAGCAATAAAAAGAGTAAGCTCTATTATTTTGCACTTTTTAGGTTAATGTATTGAATGAATATGGTTAAATGTTGTTAAAATATTGCAAATGCCCTAAAAAGAGATACTTGGTATCCCATAGTTGATTTACTATTATATACTACTATCTAGACATCCAGGCTTTTAGAAACAGAAACTGCTAGGTGAGCTTACAACTTGTGCGCTTTGTTCTACCTATTAGGCCAGGACTAGTTATTTGTTAAATGCTGGAAAGCTCAAACACTTTCTTTTCCAACAACATATTAGTTTTGGAGCATAAATTTTGTCTCCACTGAAAGTCGAACCTCACTTTACTGATTGAAAGACATGGAAACACTCCTACAGTCTGACATTGTTTCACAAACTACAATTTTATTAAAAACAACTGATATGATTGTTTTCTGTGCCTGTTACTTACTATCTACACTTGGCTATTGACTTTACAGTAAACACACACACACATCCTTGAAAGCACTTTATTGAAACAGATTTGTTTTAGCTTCGAGTGAACACTTTGCAGTCTTTCGCTGGAAGCTGTTATCTTCGGGGAAATACAAACACATATACATAGACATACATTTGTCTCTGACATGTTGAAGGTGGTAGTCTAGCTGAAATCCTTTTCACCCAAGGGCAACTATGTTCAAACGTCATGTTTGTGTGACCCGTGGATATTGGGGCCATGTTGGCGTTTGTGTGTATGTGGTTGTGTTTTTAAAAACACAGCGTAAAGCATTTGCGGAACTGCAAAGGTTAAAGCAAGCTATATAAGTACAGACCATTTACCACTGTGGCTCACATGAAATAAAAAAGAAAGCTGGCCATATAGATGTTACAGCACATGGACACACACAGAAGAGGTACACACCCACCAATCTGTCATAAGGTGTACCAAGGAGCAAAGTATAACGCATGTAACACATTTTAAAGTCTAATTTTCAGTTTGTGAAAGGGTCATCTGTTCATTGCGATCAGAGCAAGCTTCCCCGAAGCATTCAGCCTTACTTCAGGGAGTGTGTGATGAATTAAATATAAGGTCATGCCTCGTGTGTCCCCCTCAACTCTACGGTTAATGCATCGAGTAATGTGTGCCAACATTAGCGATGCTTACACACTCTTCTCCCTTCTCACCCCCCTTTTATAAGTGTTTTCCTTGCAGGATACTCCTCTGCAATTCAATATTCAATGGCAGCTTAAATTAAACATGCTTAATTCAATATGAATTCCAAGTGAGGTTCTGGTAAAACATTTGTAGTTTGTTTGCTAGCATATCCCATGTGGGATCAGCAGCCATGAGACATACAAGTTTAAATTTTTGGATATCAGTTATCATTAACTATTTGTAGATTACCTAAATCTCTCCAAGTAGCTTAGTTCAATGTATGACAGAGCAGATACAGGTGCTAACATCCATAGAGGTTTTTCCTCTTGGGGTCCACGTAATACTATGTCAAGGTGAAGAAAAGTTTGAAAGACATTACACTGGAACTAATACAGGAAGTTTAAAGGATGTGCAGTGTTTCAAGTCGAGAGAAAGCAGGCTACAGGGCTGAGGATCACACATACCTAATCTTATGCATGGCTAGCTTCCATGTCCTAAATCAATGAGGCTGGGTTCCATTGATTAATCCTGGATGGCTTGGGGCTGTGGGCTTTATGCAGTGAAGACTGCAGCTTTACCACTCAACTGACAGTTCTGCTTTTGAGAGTGTTTCCACAGAAGCTATCCATGCTTTGGTCCTAATGTGAGTTTTAAAGTTGTGTTACAGGCTATCACACACAAAATGTACCTCTAATCTGCACTTTGGCACAAACAACATTGGATTATGTTGTTGAATGCATTGCCGTGAACCCCATTTCTTTTTACCTCCCAATCCCTGATGTTTGTACGCGACAGAATCGTTCAGGACCTGTGCAAATGTCAAGTTGTGCATATCAAAAAGTGTATAATGTTATCACTTCGGCTCAGATCAGTCTGCGTGCTGACAGGGGTGTTTAAAAGTAAATCTGTAAAACCCCATGCTTCGAGATTAGCGCATTCCATTTGTGGTTTGTCAGTCTCTGATGGACAGGATGGCCACAAATGTTTGAAACAGGTCTGATAATCTCCTTCGGTGTAGCAGCTGTTATCCAAAATAGCCCCAGCTTTAAATCTCTGCTTCCTTAACTGCATAAAGTGAGCAAATCAAATTTTTCTTAGGTGCGAGATTTCCAGCCGACAGCATAATGCAGGTGACAAACCATATAACAGTCCCACTTAGTGCAGAATTGTGGTTGTCAACTCTGGCAGTCACAACCTAAATTGTCAGTGTCACACATAAATACATATATGAGTGCACTCTGCCCGTGACACACACACAGAGACATAAACGCACACATGCCATCATCAGTCTGGTATATAATACACACACGTGCAGCTGTCAGATATAAGAAATCCACCTTAAAGTACGCACACGCACACACACACACACACACACACTCACACACACACACACACACACACACACACACACACACACACACACACACACCAGTAACTTACACTGAAGTGGCATCCTGCCACTTGCTGCACAATGGTATTACAGTGGCTCTCAGCCTGTTATGATCTCATTCCAAAAGCATTCAGCAGTGCCACAAAGCAATTCCAAACACATTTCCAAAACACATTTTGCAGCGCCACAAAGTGTTACATCCATCACTGGAGGAATAAGGCGTAATGACCGACAGACACTGTAATAGTTGATTCTCCTGCCAAGGAAATGTGTGAGTGTGAGGGGAGAAGTGTGTGCGTGACAGCGTGCGTAGTCATGGGTGTGTTTGATTTTTGGCACACACACACACACACACACACACGGAAAGAAAGTGAGAGAGCGTGAGCGATCTCAGTAGATCCATTGTGCTAAAGTCAGGGTGATCTCTCCTCGCTCCAGCGCCCATATATATTTAATGACACGGTGAAAGAATGAATTAAACATCTCTCCCTCCTTTTACCCTCCCTTTCCTACTATCTCCCCACCTTTCACTTTTTCACAGCTCCTTCAAATCCACCTCTGTTCCTTATTGAAATCTGTGCTCCCTCCTATTCATCTACCCCTTCATCTGCACTATAAATGTTACTCTCGTTATCTCTTTTGCATCACACGGTCCTCCCCCGCCCCACCCCTCACCTGGAGTATACTGCCGGCCTATATTCATCGATTTCTTTCATGCTGAGAAAAAAAGTAAGGAATCGTTGAAGATGTTGGCAGGGCCAGTGAACGGAGAACCCGCTTTAGAAAGATGATAGAAAAGGAGAGGGTGAGACATATAAGGACAGAGTCAGAGAGAGAGAGGGAGAGCGATAAAACAGGCAAAGTGATCAAAAGAATCTGAAGAGACAGAAATATATAATTAGACTGAAAAGGAGCACTATTGTTGTGAGCAGAGGAACTGAAATCGTGAGCAAGTCTGTGTAAGAGGGAGAAAACGGTGAGCAAATATTTGTAATTGCGTGTCAGATGAAAAAGTGAGAGCTGCAGCAGACAGCAAGAAGAGAAAGAGGAGGTGTGGGCTGCTTGTTAAAGGACAATAATGGACAACTCTAAAATATTGTTAACCTTCCTGTCACCCTGATTTCAGCCTCTTCAGCTATGAGTGTGTTTCAGCATCAATGCTGCATGCGCAATGTGAGCTCTGGTGATGCTGCAAAAGTGCCTATGCAAACATCTGCTTTGTCCTATTAGTTGTGTGCCTGGATTTGTATAAGCGCACACAGTAAACAACAGTGGGTGTGTGTGGATGCAGCGGGCTGACAGCAGGAAGCTTCAAAGATGTGCGACGCACTCACAGGCGCACACAAACGCCGACGTCGCCTTCCCTCTGATCTGCAGATACATCCTGTAAGAGGAACAGAATACAAAAGAATAGACATGCAATTGCTTCAGTCACTGCAATTTCATCATCCACACTACTAGCCTTTGCCTGACCTTGCAAAAGTAAAGTGGAACATATTAGAGCTCTGATGCTGTTTCTTATCTAAGTTATCTTTTTTTCTGTTGGGGTCTTTCTTGCTATAGTCAATTACATGCTGAAACAACAGAATTTTAATAGATCCTACTATTAAGTTTTTACAAATCCAGTATTGCCCTTTTGCAGTAGTAGTAATCGCAGTACAGCAAAGTAAAATAGATAGGATAGTTGTTAAGTAGGCTGGATTTCCTGAGAGACTACATAACAAAAGGGCAAATCCAGTTGAGAGGAAACTAGAGGACATAAAAAGCAAAGGGGGTGTCATTCTGCATATAGGAGTTTTTCAGTACAAGTTCAGGGGGAAATTGCTATGCGGCAGAATAACTTGAGATGCCTCTCTTGCAGGTTGACAGACGTATAGACAGATAGGCTAGTATGCAAAAGAATAAATGGGAGAATAATAAAACAAGGAGACGTGCCTTTAGGGTGTCAGCCTTTGTTTGGTACGAAGAATGACAGACACTGCGGAGCAGCAACAGCTGTCCAGCCTTGCTTACCCTCAGCCCACTTTCTTGATGTTCCAGTTGTTCAATAAGACCATTATGTCTGTAAATCAAATTCAAGCAACTTAAAGAAGTCCAGACGCTTTTCTTTGCAAGCTCCTTTGACAATAAGACCATTAGTGTTCCCTTCTAGTTGTTAGAAGTTGTTTATTTGATATTTAATTATTAGGTCTTTTTCTTTTTTCCACTGGTCCCTTTAAGATTTGCAAGAGTGGATCATCGATCTCCATCTCACCCTATCCCTAGCATCCTCCTCTGTCACTCCGACCTTTTGCATGTCTTCCTTCCCTACATGCATGAATCCTTTCCTTCGGCTTGACGGCACCATCTTCAACATCCCTTGTCCAGTATTTCCACAAACCATCTCAGCCTTGTCTTGCCTCTCTAACTTTGTCTCCAAAACGCTTCACCTGAGCGGTCTCCGTGTTATGCTCATTTCTAATGTTGTTCCTCTTGGGCACTCCCAATGACATCTTAAAATTTTCAACTCCACCTCCAGCTCCACCTCCTGTCTTTTTGTTTAGTGCCACTGTCTCCAAAGCATACATCATAGCTGGTCTTGTAAACCGTCCCTTTCGTTCTATCTGCTGTCCTTCTGTCACAAATCAACCAGACACTCGTCTCCACCCACTGCACCCTGTCTGTGCTCTTCTTCTTCTTGTGCGCTGTCCATTGACCTTGGGTATTACACTCGTGCACCATCATTACCTCTTCTCCTTGCATAGTCCCTACATTTAAAGTCCTTCCACACTCCTCCAAAGATGCCAACCCCCTCTCCTCTAACTTTGTCTTAGGCCAACAGTTTCTGCCAACACTTAGCTGACCAGCAGCAAAGTGGTATGAAAATCCTATTGATGATCTCCATGTCTAATAAGGAAAAATCTTATAGCAGATATCCTTCCTGGGCTATCTGGGCTTGGGACCAAAACTAGGAGTACACTTGCTTGTGGTCCCACCATGGCTGGGTACTTTTAAGTATCTGATAAATGTGTTAAATCAACTCCAAAAGTTTGTGTGCCTCTGCTATCCCTGCCCTACTGAGGCACACAGTCCACACAGAGGCTTTGCAGGTGCCTCATAAATATACTGGAAACAAAATCTTGAACTTTGAAAAATGCCGCTAGTTTCTGATTTGTTTATATGAAACTAATTGTTGACTCAATTGCTAGACAAGACAAGATTTTCAGCTGACCTTTTTGTAGCAGTACAATCAAATCATTTGCAAAAAAGAGGCCAAGGGAGAGGAAAGACAGCTCTCCAGAAAGTTTAATGTCATTTGTATAATACAAACAGCTGCGTGCTAATTCACTAATATGATTGACTACCTGCAGGGTTTCTCTAGCCCGTGATAGTTTGTTTAGTACCACCTTCCAATCAACGTCAAGCTGGCTGTTATTTGGTGCCTTGCGTGCTCCGTTAAGCATCTGCTTTCCCTAAATTAATGCAGCTGAATGTGCTGCTGATGATGATTCAATTATGTGAGTAACTGTGTTGCAGGGCAGCAATTATCTTTTATCTGTCAAAATGACAAATAACATTATGATTATGCCTGAACATGGAACTGTCACACTGAAATCTCTTTGTTTTAATGGATCCCTTGAGTATTGGACAGAAAGACAGGAAGGCAGACAGGTATGAAGGCCTTTGTGTCCTGGCATGATATTGTTTTACTGCCCTCCTCATAAATAGAGAGAGAGACTGAGAGACTAAACCCCAAGTCTGTTAAAAAAAATGCCATTTCCTATCGTGGAAATCATATCACTGTCCCTCTCAGAAAGAGACTGACGGATGGACTCCGACAGACAGCTGGAAATAACGGAAAAGAAACCCAGTCATCAGTCCTGGGGCAAGATGAGAGAGAAGGGAGGAATGACAAAGCGATGGAGGGTTATAAGATGCTTTAGGAGATGGGGCTTTTTCTTTTTTCTCTTTTAAAATTCCCTAGCTGGAAATGGCTGTAAAGGTGTGTTTCTTTTCCTCAAGTCTGAAATTATAAATAAAAAAACTGAATGTTTTACACTAAACCTTTACTTCACGTCTCACTGCTAAATATGCTCTCATAGGAGATATGGACACAGCATTGCTTGTGGCAGCCTACACATTTTTCTGTTGGCTCTGTGTTACCGTGATTTAACTCAGTAATCAAAAACTTGGTGTGCTTGACTCTAGCATGCTTATTGGCTATTGGCACCTAGAGATGTGCTGAAGGACAACACATAAGAAGCTATCCAATTATTCTCTCCAACTTTCAATACTGTTATGTAATGCGCCCAGCATGCTGTGTGTTTATGCCTCCGTATGCTTGTGTGTAGATGTGTGTGCGCGGGACTAACTCACCACAGCTTCATGCCTTCTTAAGGAAGGAATGCACGAGTGTCTGACAGCAGCTCCATCACCTTTCATTACTTTCACCATTAAGAGAGAAGTAGAAGTGAAAAATACACAATGTGGAAACTTGTGGAGGCAAACTGGATTAGAAACACACAGGGACGTCAGGGAATCTGTGTGCTCATGACCCGAGTGTGTTCAATTTCTCAAATCAGACAACCAGGCTTGACCTCTAATCAAATAAAGCTGATATGTCCAATTCATTAGCCGTCACATCCAGCAGATGCAGGGCACACTAATATGAACCCCTGCGTACTGGCCAGCTAAAGCCTGATGTTCGCGCTTCGTTTAGCCCCGATCCGGTCTAAACCCCTAAAGGAAATGTCTTTTTATCCGCTTCACTGGGTTTACCACCTTGTTACTTACGTCATCTCTTTGCGGCTGCTGTTGTCTGTTGGTCATGGGCATGAGCTTTACAGCTTGTTTTAACAGGAAACAACACATGGGGGAGCTGCAAGTTTTATGTAAAGCAAAGTAATGAAGGCGATGAAACCAAGTTAAATTACAAAAACAAACAAACTTAAACTTCCTAAAATGGTCTACAATGATGTGATGAATAGCATAGCTGTCTGAGGTCTTCAGTTGGGGCAATCCTTCGCACAGTAAATTGTTAGTAAATTAAATCGTTAGTAAATTGATCAGTTATTTGCATTATCTAACTGTTAAATTTTACTGAACAGTATTGATTAAAGCACCTTTTTATGATTCTGACCAGCATTTCCCATATACACCATACATTAGGTAAATAAAGTTGTATTAAATGGTAAATGGCCTGCATTTGTATAGCGCTTTTCTAGTCCCTAAGGACCCCAAAGCGCTTCACACTACATTCAGTCATTCACCCATTCACACACAGGCGATGGCAAGCTACATTGTAGCCACAGCTGCCCTGGGGCGCACTGACAGAGGCGAGGCTGCCGGACACTGGCGCCACCGGGCCCTCTGACCACCACCAGTAGGCAAACGTGGGGTTAGTATCTTGCCCAAGGATATTTGGCATGCAGCCAGGAGGCAGCGCGGGATCGAACCACCGACCTTCAGATTAGTGGCTGACCTGCTCTGCCACCTAAGCTACAGCCACCCATTAGATAAATAATAAATTTCACCATACAATCAAATGAAATTGATATCTTAGCAAGGATATTTTAAGATTTTAAAAATGTTAAGTGCTTTCTTTTTGCTATAAAATCCTTAGTCAGAATTATTGTTATTGTCAGTGAATTTCCAAATTTACTCTTTTACAAAAAAAGCAAAAAAAATAAATAAATAGTAAAGCATGTTATTATTTTTTGATCAAGATTCCAAATTACAGTTATTTACTTACATTTCCTGAACACAAAAACAGTTTTAGTGGTTGAGTGTTATGCTTGATTAATTTCTGAATTCACAAACAAGCCCAGTGCGCTGGCTCAAATTTGGGAATAAAAACATCAATTCAGTTTGTTGTTTGCCTAATAGATAATAGCATGATGTTTAGTTTTAAACAAGTTTTTTGACAAATTTCCAAAATATTTGCGCAGTTTAATAACTTTGTTAAGTACTGTGAATAAAATGTTCTCTGGGGTTTTCTATTAGAACTTTCTAAATTATTTGTTCTGCAAAAAGCAAAAGGTAAAGTGTAAAAATGATCTTGAAAATGTAGCTAGCTGACAAAGCACTGACTCACTCTAACTCTGTACAAGGACAAAAAACATCTATTAAAAACTATAAACATTCTTATTCAAGTTAATGATAGAACTCTGTGTTAATTATTTAACAGTTTTAAAAAAAAATGTTAACCTTCTATGGCAAGGTGTTGCTCTCAGGCAACAAACCACAATTCAAGTTATTACCTTGTCCCATTTTTAATTTTTAATTTTGGTATTTAAAAACACAAGACACGTCACTGTTCAGTAAAATGAAGAGTCAAAGAAGGTTTCACCTTTGACCTCGGGCACCTCAGTTTACATTTTTATACATTTTTAAACTGAAATAACGGTATTAAAAAATATGTACATGTGCAATATGTGAAGAAGTATAATTGGTTGCCTTAAAGACAGATTTTGATTTATTTACTAAATTAGCATTTTTTGGTTCATTGCCTCAGGCCTGCTTTATGAAGCGAGACCTCTTTTATTAGGCCACTAGTGCTAAAGTAGTGTTTCTAAACTCTGATACTTGGGACTGCTTGTTTTCGATTTTTGGCTGCTTCTCTGCTCCAAAAAACACTTGATTGAAATGATTATCTTGTTATCAGGCAGTTGTTGATGAGCGAGAAAGCGAGTAAGAGTGGATGTCAGAATCAGCTTAGAGGAACAGTAAAGAGGTCAGGTCAAATTTGTTGATTGCTATATTAACCGGAACCCCTAGGCTCACAGAAAGTAGCTCTGCAAAAGAAGGGTGACATATATTTTTTTGTCCTTCAGCCAATTTTCCTTATGTCTTAATATTTTTCTTTTGTGTGTTTTAACTATTTGTTCCGCTAAAAGCAAAACCTGGGCTGTAAAAGAATGGTTAAATGACACAACACAGAATGAAACTAACACCATATGAAGACAAAAAAGAAGAAGAAAGAAACTGTGACCAGCTTTCATATCCCTTATAGTGGTGATTGAACACTGTTATGCAAGTTAATGATGGAACTCTGGTATAGTATTAAATATTTAACTCTTTTAAAAATGTTAATTTAACTCCGAGTGTGCAGCTCTTAAAAGCCTGAAATAGTGTTGCAATCAACTGAGAATTAATTCACCTCTGGGCATTTTGCTGTCTTTCAGAAGAACATTGAGATTGATCATGAGCACAGTGCAATAAGATTGCATAAATCTGAATTATATTATTTATTTTTTGCACCTAACCTAACAATATTAGATCTGAAAAGCCAGGAGGAGTTCTGGGTCAGACCAGTCCTCATTTGCTTGTCTGATGATACAGTCGTGATGTTGTTGACAGGAGTTTCTATGCTGCTTCTATGGCCAATGCTAGCTTGTCTGCAATCAGCAGGTCTAATTGCATTAACAATACCATCGCAAGTTGTCACTGTCTTCACTTTATCAGCTCGATTCCATGCAGGGAAACAGATGACAGAGAAGAGAAACTGGTCTGACTAAAGATAACAGCAAAATAAAGAAGGGACTCTAACACTTAACTGAAATGGAAAAGTGCACATTAATGGTTTAATTTGTATTATTAGTGTTAGTACAATATAGCAAAAGTGTTCTGCAGACAAATGCAAAACTTTCTTGAACTAATGTGTTAAAGATGAAAACTCTTACCTCGCTAATGCATGTTGGCTTTAAGACTCTTTGGGTAGTTACTCCAGTATTGGGTTACACGTCACTTCAAGGCTGACAGCTCATCAAGAAATGTGACAAGTGCTGGAGCATAAATATGATTAACTGAGGGGGAGTGATTTAGACCCCTGACACGCTTTGCTGTATTGGTAAAAAGTTTTTTTTTTTGAGGCAACCTAAATAACACACAGTCTGAGAGACACAAAAAGTAGGCTCCACTGAAAAGTTCATGCTTTATAAAAGGAAGACGCAGAGATCCACTGTGGTCTCGGGTGCAACTTGAGAATTACTGGCTTACAAAAGCAAAGTGGTACAGAGTTTCAGTGCAGGGCACAGTGGAGCAGAGCAACAAAAATGTGTGAAAGAGTACGGGAGATTTAAATGGAAGGTGAGAATGGCATGGGGACATGGGGAGAGGGACAAAGACGAGGAGGTGGGTTGGCATGTGAAGTTGCACTGCACACAAGAGCCTTTCAAGCTGCACAAAATCCTATAAAAAGAAACCTTAACATGGAAATACAAAGGCAACGAGGAAGAGAAACGCAGGCTGACAAACTCATTTCTGCACACGTGTTCACAAATAAGCGTATAACAGAGCGGTAATTTCTACAACTTCAGCTGCTTTAGGTTGTGGGGCACAAACTTTATTTTCTTTGCCCGAGTTTAAAGCGAAGTGATCAAAGTCCTGGGCTGACAGTCTGAATGGATAAAGATACAGGTTCTGGGTTTTGGATCTTCAAGGAGAGACAGAACAGGACATCTGCGGGGGTGTTAGGACAGAGGTGAAAATAAGTGAAGAGAGGAGCTGAGGTGGGGAGAGACGGTGGGGGAGCGAGGGAGTAGAGATGAAAAGGAGGCAGTGAGATGAGGTCGGGAATGATACCATGGCAGTGGTGGAGGGCTTGGACACCTTTGATTGCTGAAAGCCAGATGAGAGAGGAAAGTCACTTCTGCGCCGGCATTGTATAAAAGTGCCTTTTATTTTCTTTTTAATTGGCAGCTTGCAGCATTTGTGCCAAACCCTCATTCCTCTTATCTTTTTAAACTCTTGAACACTTCAAAATAGATGACAGAAGATTGTGTTGTTTATTTTCTGACGCTTTTTAAAAATAAGAAAAGAAAAAAATAAAGGTTTTGTGAGTGATTTTTCCTTTTTGTCTCCCCCAGATATGTCGCAGTGCCCAGTTATGGTTAGCACGTCCTGGACTATTCGTTCCAGTATTTTCATCTTTCTGCAGCCACTGTTGCTTAAGTCATAATAGAGATTGACAGACCACGTGACTTTCGTGCATTGCATGCCGGGAACTCGTGGCAAAACAATCCAAGTACCGCATCAAATGCAAGCATTTGCAGCACCGCAAAATGTTCATTCTTCGGTTCCAATAAATTCTTGCTTTTTCTTTGCCCCCCAAAAAGGTATGTACAAAACGAAGGAGAACAATGCCGGTCCGTACAAAGACAGACTTGATGAAAAGTCAAAGAAAAGATACGAGGAAAAAAATCAAACCAGTGAAAGGGTTAGACCCTTACGAGCACACAGAGGGACAAAATACGTTAGCGTGCTGCCCAACTTTCACCACGCTCATATTTATAATTATACGGTTCTTGGAGTGAGTGCATACACTCATGGAGTTTAGTAAAAACAGGTCACTGCAACAAGCCCAGGTACAGTTTGGGTAGAGGACCTTGAAATGCACCGTGTAGAAAGTAAAGTCATGCGACCGGCTATTGCAGTTAATAATACAACAGCTTCTTGCCATTTTTTGTGTTTCTTTTTATCGCTGTATAACTGATTTCAATTGAAAGCCTGCGTGCGCTAGTACCTCTTGCTACGAGTTCCCAGAATTCTTTGCGGTTTTACCCCTGAATGACGTCACATTTTCAATCTCTATACGCAATAATTTTTTTTCCCAAGAGGACTTCCCCAGCAAAGATGCATGTTATATAGGTGATATATTACAAACCACAATAATTAAAAAACCCTACAACACTAGTGTATGTTGTTGTTGGTCTTCCTTAGTAAAACTGGAACTCTTGCATAGTAAATGAAAATGCCCGCAAATATTAATCAAACAGTTGTTTGGAGCCCAAGTGAGGTGACATTAAATCTGTAGTGTCTCCCCCTTCTGTCATTGAGAGAAATTGCACAAACACTGTCTCACATGGCAACCTGTAGACAACCTCCAGGCTGAAAAATGACGATTGTGTCGGAAAGTGCATTTCCAAAAAGAGCCACTTATATAGCTGTAATATTATTTCTGCTTTGTGAGACCAGTATGAGGTGTTTTTCCTGTTCTTTACTATTATTTTTAATAACTTATCAAATAAAATTGGTTTAAAGCTTAAAGTTTGTGTTATTGGTGTTGTGGCTGATGTAGACACAGACACAGGTGGCTTTGAATCTGCTAAGCCTACACTCAGCTCACTAAACTGGACTACTTGATCATCTCGTTAACTTTTGGATGAATTTTCATGGCATTCTCTGTCAATTTTGGTGTGTGGAATTCTACCATTTTATTTTATTTTGTGGAAATGAAAAAAAATATACCTTTCCACATTGCACTACACAAAATGTTTGAATGTTTTTGTGTTCACATCCATTTCATTTCTAGCCTATAGCACAAGTGACCAAAGGTGCTTTACAGACAGGTACATTTACATTCTAGATCTCCAAAAAACCCAGTTTGAAAATACATGAAAATCGGAAAGGTGTGTTTTGTTGTATTAATTCTTTATTATGGAAAATAAAAACCACAGACGTATCCTTTAATAAGCTGCCTTTATCGGTATTAGTTGTCATTGTTCTGGGTCCTTTGACCCAGCCTTTTGAGTTATGTTGTTTTTTTTGTGTGTGCTGTAATATTTGGTTTTTCTATTTTTTGAGTATGGAGTTCTCTTTATTGTTTAGTTATATTTCTGATTCTCTGTTGTTCTGCGAAACTATCTTGTCTCCCCTTCCTGTGTGTCATTCCATGTCTTCCCTTTCGGTCATGTTTATTCCATGCTCATCATTACTCTCTCTCATCTACATTTCCTCCTGTGTCAAGCTGATGTGTCAGTCTATGTCACTGTTTCCTCTTTTATTTTGATAGTCTCGTGGTCCATGTTCAGTGTGTTTCGTTTTGCTTCCCTTGTGGCGTCACTTTCATTTGTTTCAGCTGTGTTCGTAATGTGATTCCAGTCCCCTCGTCTCCTATCTGTGCATGTGAGTTTCTGTCATTCGTTGCTGGGTCATCTCTTGTCTTACGTCATGTTTCCTAGCATCCAAGTTTCCTGGTTATACCGTGTTCAGGTTTTTAACATGTTCATTTGATGTTCTTTGTCCATTAAGTTTATCATTTAGTTCCTTCCAGTTTAGTCCTAGTGAAGTTTTACTTTATTATCTACCTGCCTTTGTTGTTACCTTCTCCCTGCCTAATAAATGGCTCGCATTTTGTTGAACTCCCTGCCTCAAGTGTCTGAATTTGGGTCCACTAACAGAAATACTGCTGCAGACCTTTGACAGTTAGTATTGGAAATACTGGTCCTGTATTTACTTGGTATCAGATTGATAAAATTTGCAGTATGTCACAGCACTACTGAAGTAAGAGAAACTTTTCTAAAGTGCTTCTAAAGTTTTCTTTCCTAGGTTACAACTTGTTACTGGGGGCTACTCAGTCCCCATTCAATTCAGTTCAATTTTATTTATATAGCACCAAATCACAACAGTCGCCTCAAGGTGCTTGAGGTTTAAGGTATCCCCATTGCTACGGTTGACCCAATTTTTCAACTCAAGCAAATGATTGCTGGTTTATATAAAATGCAACATGACTAGAGAACAACAAAATAAGTGAAGGTAAAGCAGGAAAGATATAAAAAAATAACTTTCACTTTTTTCTCTTCTGTTAAGAGTTTAGGTTTATTGGAGAAACTATGGAATTGAAGAAAAGCAAAGAAATGTGCAAGAAGAAAATGGAGTTTAGGGAGAGGAGAAGGTGAGGGGGAAAATGAGCAGTGGACTCAATCATCAGAAGAAGAAAAAGGACGCGTGGAGAGAAAATATAAGTTATAGAGTGACTATTCAAAATCCCCGTGGAAAGATGGATAGAACCATAACAGAATGAAAAACGGTGGACAAAAGAATGTGTCTAAGCTGAATACAGTAAGCCAATTGATGGCTGACTGAAAGTATTTCTCTGATGGTGAAGGCTTTGTGGAGGGAATAGGAACCAGTGTTGAGTAGTTAGGCTCACGGAAAGCCTTTAAGAAAGAACTGGTCCTAGTGTCAACTTCCTAAAATTTCCAGTCTATTTTCTGCATTGCCTTAAAGAGAGCCAGTCAACATCTTATTCTCATAAAATATAATATCATTTGCAGTGTTTTCCAGAAAGTTTGAAAAACACTTCCGCAAATTTGCTTGTCACTAAAGTTTGTACTTTGGTGTTATTTTTTTCTGCTTATGCTAAACCAGTGGATCTATAACTAATGAGCCAGATTTGAACTTTAACTCCTGCCTTCCCCCACTATATTTCAGTGTTATTTGTTCCTTGGGATTCAGAGATGATTTTGCTTATTTACAACAAATGAAACTAGATTGTTTTCTCCACGCAAGCAGTTGATTAAGGAGGTTTTGCTAGCATTGCATATCTGTCATTACTGTTCCCGAGTTTCTTCTTGTTTTACTGTTCCATTCATCATTTAATTTTCAGCTTCATGCTGTCTCTGTCTCTTTCCTCCTTTCTCCACTCACCCCTTTCTTTTCATCCCCTTCATCCCCACAGATATTTCATATTGATTTGTCACCACTCTGCATTACCATTCTCTCCATTTATCATCCCTCCTTATCTCTCTGTCTTCACATCCATTCATTGTTTTCTCACTCGTTCTTCCTTCTTTTCCTTGTGCCCCTTTTTACTCCAACCTACCGATTACTATCACTCATCCACCCCCTCCTTATTAGTTCCCATCCTCTTCCCCTCCTCTATCCCTCCCCCCTCCTTCCACCTATCCCATTATATTAATAGGTTGTTCAAAGTGTGTGATTTCAGCAGTAGCTCTTTCTATTAGGCAGCACTGCATTAGTGCATTAAGTCTGTGTGCACACAGCTGCCTGTTTCTCAGATGGACACATTAACAACATAATGGCAAACTGCCAGCTGCATTCATATTCTCTCGTGTGAACACGTGTGCATGCACACACATAGTCTAGTTCAATATTCAAACAATCCCATGCAAGGTAACTACACCGTGCACTCCCGTGCGGTGCACATACTTCACTACATCTTCCGCATACACCACTGAATGCACAAAGGGAATGTTAGGTCTGCGCTTCGCAGGCTCCGCTGGTTTAGAGACTTATTCCCGTGAACAAAGCAAGACAGAACTCAATCCATTTTAACTTGCAAGGGGAGCCGATTGGACCAGGGTCTTGAAGCTGCAAGCTCCTCACCTGATCCCAGACAACTCCAAACTCCGGCCCCCTCACGCAGCTCTTTTATTAACTCAGTGGTCACACAAATATCTCCTTAATCATGCGACAGATAAAACACTCACATGTGAACATGTGTCATGTGTGTCTGCAACAGTGAACATGTGATGCGTGTGTGTCTATGAGCATGTGATGTGATCAGTGATATGTGTATGTGTGTCTGTGTAGGAAACAGAAGTCAGCATTCATCCTAAAGATGTAATCACTCTGCTAAAGATCTAATCATCGTGCACAATGACAATCATATTGATCCACAATTCTCTAACAGGAAACTATAAGAATTGATATTCACCGAGTCACTCGAGTACATTATGTGCATGCTAATGCAGTGAGCGATGAGTCACTCTGAGTTTATTAAAGTGACAACACAAAAATTTCATTCAGGTGAAACAGTGAGTGAAGTCGGTTGATTTTTGTTTCGTGATATGTCATGTCTTGTACCAAAAAACAAAAACTCTTCAAGGTCACCTAAGATATGATTAAGGCAAAGTTTTTGCTTTTGTTGTGCAAAAATAAAAAATCAAAAAAAAAATCAAAAGAGAGATAGAGGGAGAGAGAGCAAACATCTGTGTGCTCATTTAAAGGTTTGTGAAGCAGTATGCGTGTAAAAAGTTTGTCGGGGGAGGTGGATTGGAAGACACAGGGGGGCATCCGGAAATGGAATTGCTTCCTCTCAGCAGGTGTGAGCATGTGCGAGTGCCAGAGCCTTCTTCCCCCTAAAAATAAAATGATACTCCTTCCCTCGAGACCATATGGTACAGATAACAAGCTGGTCCTTCAGCCCTCTTCCCTGTGCTCTCCCCGGTGGGATGAAAGAACCGTCCATCTTGGGAGACTTCTTTTATTGGTGTAAGTTTAGGAAAAGTAAAACTTAGTTATATCTCTTCCTCTTAACCTTGTCTTTAAAGGCATAGCAGGGGAGCTTATTTCCCATAATGCTGCAGCTGTTTGTCTGCTGTACACCTGTTACTGCGTGAGCACGCTCACCCGGCATTTCAGCGCAATTACTTTGTGTGATTGAACTTGCATCACGAAATGACTCTTGCTGACCAACTTCCGGATCAATTAAGTTATCCAAGAGCGAATTCGATAAGTGCTTATTTACACCGACATAATCAATTCCTCTTTCATTATAATTTGCTCTTTTTAGCGAGCACCTGCTACTCGACTCAGTCTTTGATTTGATTAAAACTACTTTATAGCCAAGAAATGTACACTGAACAGACCAACTGACCATTTTTATTCCTAATTTATAGTGACAGTGACTATTTTTTTTAGCAAACTGATCGCAATTACTCTTGCAAATGTTTCTCATTTATTTTACATCAGTTTTCTGCCATTTAAATTTGTCGCACTATATATAAGCGGCACAGTCACTATTTAAAATAGCTGCTTTCTATTTGACTGTGTTAACCTGCTGCTGAGCCCACAACAATAGCCATTTAGTGATGCTTGGAAGAACAAGAAATAGATGAGTGGAGTGTCTCGCCATCTGCTGCTCTGTTGTTTGTATCCTGAAACAAATGCTGAAATGTCAGAAAGCATTTGCGCCTTTTGCTATTCTATGAATGCGCTGGGACTGTTGTGGCAGCATGCTGTTAGATTCACAAAATTAGAATCCGTTTAATCAGCACTACAATAAACATCCAGAGTTTTATCTTATCAACCAACAGGTGAAACAAGAAACAGGGAGGGCTGCTTATATTTTACAGGTGTTCTGCATGCTGTACAGTGTAATGTACGCGTGTTCAGGAGGTGGGATGAGATTATCCTGAAATGCTGGTCTTCGGGTCTCTATGCGATAGTAATCAAAAAGCTGCACATAATTTCTGGCTCCTGCTTGTAATAAAAACCCCAATTTTTTTCTGGAAGGTCAGATACGTTAACCTCCATTATGATCTTTAACAAGTATCTATTCATCACTGAGTCATTACATTTTTTTGGCACAGAAAAGACGTCATCAGCAAAAAGTTTCTCCGACAGCTGCAGTTCTATTGGAATTATGTCAGAGGCATTGATTCTAGTTTTCAGTTGTGTGACTGTGTATTTCAATCCAAGTCGGCCCAAAAATGTGTGTGCAATATTTCTTGTAATGGTTCTTTATATTTATATATTTCTTTTTGCAAATTTGCACACTGAACATGACGAATGATGGTGTAGACAAAACGGGGAAAAGGGGACTTCTGAAATATTGCTAGTAATCCTAAAACCCAAACATTATTGATAGCATCTCATTGTGTTTTGCTCTCTATGTTCGTCTTTTATGTATTAGACACCCTTGTTTATGGTACATACAAGTCATTTGTTTGTGTGTAGCGAATGTCATCATTCTTAAAGGATGAAGATTAAGATGATGAAGGATGGGAAGGTTGTAAGATGCACACATTTAAGCAACTAAAACAAAGCGGACTGATTAATAACTAAATGTGCTAATGAAGTCTTGTATTAATGCCTTGAGCTGAACATTTTGGCCATCACAGTGTAAAAATTACAAGTGAGACATGGATCTGACTGTGGAGATGATTAAACCTGGACGTTCATATGCATGTCATACATAGCTGTAACTACACAGAAGGTCACTGAGGTCTTGACCTCCGTAACTTCTGTCCAAACAAGCTGGTAAAAAAAATAACATGTGACCTAGATGCTTTTACTTTGAAAAGATTAAGGCACTAAGGGAATTCTATGACGTTATCGTCCGCCCTACAGTGCTTCTGACTGGTTATGTGTAGGGGGTTAGGTTGATGTGTGAGTCATGAGGAATAATAATTGGATGGTTTAGGCACGAGAAGTGGATCGGCGGCACAGAAGGGCCTGACGCATTAAGTAACGTTTCCCCCCCTTGTGTTATTTTAATTTCAATTGGATTAGTAATTCTGAATTTTGCTAATTTGTTTTATTTTATTGTTTTTAGAAAACACATCACTCATCCTTTATGTAAAAACAGGGAAAGATGCATAAACTGAAGCTTTTTACAGTTTTCAAAATTTACAGTTCTGATTGCAGGGCAGCTGAAGGAGTCCAGCTGCTACACAGAAAATATGATTGATTGAGAAGAAAAAATCCCAAACTTAACTCATTTCTAAAGCCTACTTAGGCCATTGCAATCACATGTTTTCCCTAAAATATACTTTGCTTTATCTTTGTTTTCCAACTCCGGTGAGAACCATCCACATCCACACCCACACCACAATGCACAATCACTTAATTAACCCAACAAGCATGTCTTTGAACTGTGGAAGTAACACCACCTCACCTCTGTGTGTCCTGCTTGTCTTCCTATTACAGCTTACCGCCAAGACCCCAAGCTAGATAAGTAGTTAAGGAAATGGATGGATGGGCTGATGAACATTGTGTTGTGTTCAACAAGCCTTGAATGTAGTGATCGGGAATAGAAAGCAATTAGAAAAGTGTTTACTGGGTTCGTAGATCAAGTGGGAAGAAGGTTTATTTACTCAAACTTCTGGCAGTTTTTGCAGCCAGATGAGTCGCCTCTTAATGGACATTAGATCGAATGCAGATTTAACTCGCCTCTGCACTAGCTTCACTTTCCAAGTCAGATATTACAGTCATTGATATATATATATGTGTGTGTGTGTGTGTGTGTGTGTGTGTGTGTGTGTGTGTGTGTGTGTGTGTGTGTGTGTGTGTGTGTGTGTGTGTATATATATATATATATATATATATATATATATATATATATATATATATATATATATATATATATATATATATATATATCCTTATTCCAGACTGAAATTGCAACATTAAAATACATGAATGGTGGAGATTGAAATGAATGATGAGTGTTTTTTGAAATGGAGGAGACTTCAAATGTAAGATATGATTATATATATATTTTTCCCTCCCATAATAATGATGATTTCTTTTAAAAAAAATCTTTTGATGCACGAGGTCTTGAATCTCAATTTCTTCCCATTTTTGGCTCTATTTTTCAGCATATAGGCCAGAGATCAGATCAGTAGTGGTCTCACACATTCCCCTTTTGATGCTGATACATAATGTATTAATGACTGACTCAAGAGGCTGCCTGCTGAGCTGCTGATGATCCACTTGTGAGCGGTTAGAAGCTAAATTAAAACACAGCCATGCATGCTTTTTCATACTGTAAAATCCAAGAAACGCAATGTACTCCTGTCAGTCACAACTGAAGTGCCATGTATGCTTGAGCCATGTGTGGGCACACACTGAACTGATTTTTTTTCTACTCCTGCAAGGGAAATTTGTCATTTTTGTCTTGTGTCAGAAGAAAAAGTCCTCGCGTCAAACACTTAATCAAAACTTATTTCATAATCCGAAATCTGATCAAATGATTTTTAAACACTTTCTAGCCTCTAATTTGCTGCTAAGCAGTTTTTCATTAAACAAATTTAAAATGCTTTCCGTGCAGGTCTGTTGGCATACTGCATGATGTATGAGGCTCATTTACAAGTGCAACAATGGGAATATACTGTAAGCCCAATGGGTCTGATGCCGGGGAATACCTTTTTGAAGCTCAGATTTGCTCTGATTAATAATTCTGTAACACTGGCAGGTATGCACATTTTTTTTCTGCGTATATTTGTGTGTGTGTATGTGTCCTTTTGCCTGTGTTTTTGAACTGAAAACAAATGGAGACTGAAATGTTAAGTTTAACTTTGCATATTTTTAGGAATTTGTCACATTTGGTGCTACAGTTGCACAGTGTGAGCCAGGAACACATACAGGGACGCATACAGGAACGCTGAGAGAGAATGCTGGCAGGTGTCAAGCGCTCATGTTGGCACATGCACTGCCTCCACACATACGCACACATAAAAGCACCATCAAGCAGGAAACTCACAATGAAGCACTGTTGGATGGCGCTTTTGTGTAACTGCATGGAGAGACAAAACAGAGAGGGGAAGCTGCAGGTGGCTGGCTTGCATCAAGTAGTCTTGTGCCTTCCTCCTGCGTGTTTGTGTGGGTGTATTTGTGTGCGCTACTGGACACGAGGTTTTGGTTGCTGAAGAGATGCAGCTGTTGGAGGAATACATTATTCAAATAGTGTGCATGAGCAGAGGGGCATATTTGAGAGCGAGTGGGCTAAGTCCTAGCAAGGCAAGTAAAAGAGGCAACATTAGGAGATCTAAGCACTGTCTGTAGTTTAAACCTAATGTGCGTGCTGGGGCAGATGTAAAACGGTGTACTAAAACAGGGACATGGAACATCAGGCACAGCATGTTTTTATCCTTTCAATCAATCTGTAGTTTAAACCTGTCATGCTTTAAATTGTTTGGACACATGAGGGGGGGTGGACAGTGAAACCTGTCCTCACAAAAGTTGCCTAAAAAAGGTTACAGTTTGATTTCATTATAATTGGGCAACAATGAAGGAATCAATGCCCATGTTGATTTTCTTGCATGGAGCAATGATAGATGCTCTATAATGAACAAAATAAGAAGGTTGTCTTCTAAACTGTCATAAGTGAATACTTGAGTGTTTGTCATCTATTGAAGTCAAAAACCAAATGTGCTGCTACTTTAAGCAGCGCACTTAAACGACTTTGCTTTGCAAGTGTTTCCTGATGCAATTGTCAGGGTTTTTTCTACCAGTGTTTTTAAAAGAGTCATTAAAATTGTTTGGAAAGCTTTGCGCGCCAGTGTCTCATCAGAAAGACAAAATAAAAAGAGGATGCACTCAGTGCAGCTTTATCTGTCAAAATACCCACATTGAAAAGTGTTTGATGATAGTTAAAGATCTGATAAAGAGAAAACTTTTTTTACTCTTTTGTGCCATTATTGACTGCTGTTTCCTCTCTTGTCCTGTCTCCCCGTGCTCTCTTTTTTTACCGCGTGGGTGTAACAGGCTTATAGGGTATAGTTGTTACCCTGCAGACCAGGTAGGCAGCGTGGACACCCAACTTTGTAAATTTGATCACTTGTGATCTCGACCTAGGGTTGCCAACTTTTTAACTATGAAATAAGGGACACCCTAGCATATCAGAAGCCCATGCAGCCAGTTGGGCATAGTTTAAATATGCATAAAATTTTGGTATTCAGTTTAATCAATACCTCATCTAAAACGATAATGAAAAATACAGTAAATGATAGCTGCAATCACTATTTACTTAAAAAAAATTCCTTTAAAAATAAGCAAAAAAGAAATAAAAATCAATATTCAAAATACTGTAAATACGGGCTTCCATTACCCAGTTTAGTAGCTCTTTATTTTTATGAATCGGGCCGTCACTGACGACTGTGAGTGGACACAAGCATTGGTCTGATACAACTGCAGTCAAATCAGATTTTGTATTTATAAGAGTGCCATCTGTTGGTCAGAAAGCAAAATTGTCGGTAATAGTGAATATACGGAATATTTAAGGTAGAATAAGGGACAAACCAATTTTGCTCATTATATGGGATGTCCTGGCTAAAACGGGACAGTTAGCAACCCTGTCTCAATCACAAGGTCACAGGTCAAGTTTTCTGAAAATCTTGTGAATACTATCATTTTGAATCCCTGAGATTACTTAATATAATAAAAAGATGTGGGAAAAGGTTCTGTAAGGTCTGTTTTTTGTGAACTTTTCTTTAATTGTTTGTTTACCTGAACACCTGTGGGGAAAGTCTTTATCATTAGAAAAAGCTGCAAAACTTGAAAACTTTAAATCCGCCCAGAATTTACACCCTCATTCACATTTTCTAAAGCCATCCAGTGGGCCTGACTGAAGTCTTTGCCAGGCCCATTCTGTATTTAGCATTTATTTATTTATTGTCATTGTCAAGAACAATGAAATTGCGTTTGGGGCTTCCATACAACCCCAAAAAAAGAAGAAAATAATAAATACCCCTTAAAACCCAAGTGTACATATTTAACCCAGTGTGACTCCAATGCAATAAGACAATCCTTAGCAATAATGTTCGTAGAAATTCAGACAAAGACCTGAGAAACATGACAAAATACAACAATGCAACCCATTCAATATTATTGTACTGTGAGATATGATATCAGATATGATAGTTATCTATTTAAGAAAGAGGGGGGGGGGGGCAGGAGGGGGAAGAGAATAAAGATATGATGCACCAATGCAGACCAGTTCATTGCTATTAAGAAGTTGGATATGGTTATTGTCCGTGAGAGAGGGGCAGAGAGTTCAGGAGCCTCACAGCCTGTGGATACAGGCTGTTGGCCAGTCTGGATGTTCTGGCCTGTATAGACCTGTACCTTCTCCCTGAGGGCAGCAGATGGAAAAGGTGGCGCGCAGGGTGATGTTGGTCCCGCAGGATACTGTGCACCCTCCTCAGACAGCGAGTGGGGAAGATATTACTGATCTCTGGCAGACTTGTTCCAATAATTCTGCCAGCTTCCTTCACCACCCGCTGGAGTGCTTGCTGATCGGCCTTGGTGCAGCTGGGGAACCACACTAGAAATCCATACGTCAGAACGCTGCTGATGGCACAGTTGTAGAAGTTCAACATCAGAGATCTGGGAATGTGTGCGCTCCGCAGTCTCCTCAGGTAGTAGAGGCGCTGTTGGGCCTTCCGTACAACTGAGGTGATATGGTTGCCCCAGGACAGGTCCTCGGTCACAGTTACCCCCAAGAATTTAAAACTGCTCACCCTCTCCACCGCCTCACTGCCAATGAAGAGAGGCAGATGGTTGTTATGACCCCTCTTCCGGAAATCTACAATGATCTCCTTGGTCTTTTTGGTGTTTAAGACCAAGTTATTGTCGTGGCACCATGACTCTAGTTGTTGCACCTCTGTCCTATAGTTTGTCTCATCATTGTTGGATATAAGTCCGAGCACTGTAGTGTCATCTGCAAACTTAACAATGAGATTGGACGCGCAGGAGGAAATACAGTCATGGGTGAAGAGAGTGTATAGCAGAGGGCTCAGAACACACCCCTGAGGGGCACCGGTGTTGACCACAAGGGTGGAAGAGGTGTTCTTACCCACTCTGACACTCTGTCTACGGTTAGTGAGGAAGTCCACAATCCAGTTGCACAGAAAGGAGTTATGTCCCAGTTGGTGGAGTTTGGGACGTAGTTTGTATGGCTGGATGGTATTAAAAGCCGAGCTGTAGTCTACAAAGAGGAGCCGTGCATAGGTATTCCTGTGTTCCAAGTGCTTCAGTAATGTGTGCAGCACTGTGGCGATCGCATCCTCGGTTGACCGGTTCTCCCTGTATGCAAACTGGTGCGAGTCCAGGGATGGTGGAAAAGCAGCTCTGATGTGTTTAATGACCAGTCTCTCCAGGCATTTGGCGGGAATGGGGGTGAGTGCCACAGGTCTGAAATCGTTCAGACATGTGACATTTGACTGTTTTGGGATGGGAACGATGGTTGCTGCTTTGAAACAGGATGGTACCAGTGAACAGGACAACGAGGTGTTATATATAGAGGTGAAGACGTCCGCCAGGTCCGCAGCACAGTCTTTTAGCACCCGGCCCAGCACTCCATCCGGCCCGGCCGCCTTCCTGGTGTTAATGCTCCGGAACACACGCCTCAGCTCATGAGTGCTCAGGACCAGAGCAGGGTCGGTTGAGGGGAGAGGGGACAGGACAGGGTCGGTGTTCTCCCTGTCAAAACGGGCATAAAAGAGATTTAGATCCTCAGCCAGAGTAGAACTGTCGGCTGAGGGTGATGGTGTTCTTCTTTTGTAGTCCGTGATAGCCCTGATGCCCTCCCAGACCTGCCTTGGGTTTGTGTTGTTCTCAAACCTGGCCTCGATACGCCTCCTGTGCTGCTGCTTGGCAGTCTTGATGCCTCTTCTCAGGTTGGCCCTGGCAGCACTGTATGCCTCCTGGTCCCCGGATTTGAAAGCGTTGTTCCTTGTTCGAATAAGTTGTTGAACTCCGTGTGTCATCCAGGGTGGATTATTAGGGAACACACGGAATCGTTTCCAAGTTGTTACATTGTCCACACAGAAACAGATGTAGTCCAAGACAGTGGAGGTGTAACTGTCCAATGCGACACGATTGTCAGTGTCCTGCACCTTGAATACATCCCAGTCTGTGCAGTGGAAACAGTCCTGAAGCATCGGAATAGCATCCTGCGGCCATGTTCTCACGGTTTTGGTTGTAATCCCAGTGCTCTTGATCTTTTGTGTGTATATTGGGTGTAGCAGAAGGGAGAGATGGTCTGACAGACCCAGGTGGGGATAAGCCTGGGCTCTGTACGCATTCGCCATGTTGGTGTACACCTGGTCCAACGTTCTATCTCCTCTGGTAGCACACTTCACATTACGGTGGAAATTGTGAAGTACAGATTTCAGGTCCGCGTGGTTAAAATCCCCAGCCGCAATAAAGACACTGTCCGGGTGTGCTACCAGGCTGTTATTGATGCTGCTGCTCAATTGTGCTAACGCTAGCTTAGCATTAGCATCTGGTGGAATGTAAACAGCGCAGATGTAAACGGCAGAAAATTCCCGAGGGAGATAGAATGGACGGCACTTTAACACCAACAGTTCTACCTCTGTACTGCACAGTTTTTCCGTTACCGTGACGTTCATGCACCAAAGGTTGTTAATATAGATGCACAGCCCCCCGCCAGTCTTCTTACCTGAGTCCGCAGACCTGTCGGCTCGATAGGCGGTGCGGCCTGCTAGATCGATAGCCGCATCGGGAATGGCGCTGTCCAGCCAGGTTTCAGTGAAAATCATGCACGAACAGTTATTAAAAGTCCGTCGAGTGGCGATCTGCAGTCGTATTTCATCCAGTTTGTAACGGATTGAACGGGCGTTGGAGAGGAATATGATCGGGAGTGGTGGTTTAAACGGACTAGTCTTTAGCCGTGCCCACAGGCCTCCCCGCTTGCCTCTCTTCTGCCTCCGCTCGCAACGTCTCCTCCTGCGGCTTGCTGTTGCGGGTAGCCCCGGGGGTTGCTTAACGATCTCCGGGGGGATGAGATACTCGGATGTTAGTTGAAGATCTCCACGGCTTAGTTGTAGTAGATCATCTCTGTTGTATTGAAGTAACCCCAGACTGTGTGAAATAATACACAGTACCACCAAAAGTGCAAAAGTGTAGGAGCTCCGGGCCGCTGCGTCTGTGCGCGCCGCCATCTTGGTTGCAGTGATCAGTGATCTGGCCCTCATACCTTATGTTTGGCACCCCTGCCTTCAGGGGACGGTTGTTGTGTATTTGTTCTATATAAATAAAGCTGAATTGAATTGAATTAAACTGTGTATGTGTGTCTGTGTGTGTGTGTATGAGACAGAGACATGCGTGCTTGTGTGTATGGTTTTTGTTCAGGAAAATCCAAGTCCACTGAGGACAGACAGCGTTTTTGTGTGTGTGTCTGTGTAAGTTTGTGTTGGTTCCCTGTGATATAGCGAAGTAAAGCTGTGTGTTTTCATGTGAGAAGGAAAGTGATGATGTATTGACAGAGATATATTAAAGGCTGCAGCCTCGGGTCCCTGGCCTCCAGCCCTCTGGCCTTCCTCTCCTGTCTGATATTAGCAGTGGGGGTGTATTTAAAACTGTGTGCGCACACCTACACACATGTTACCCAAGTAAAACTTACATCATGTGTCCTCCAGCCAATCCTCTGAATCCTCTCCCAGCAGCAGGCGCACATTCATCACTTTAGTTTTAAACCTTTATAACCAAAGTGCCGTCCTTAATAAGATTTCTCTTAAAAATTTAAATGAACTGAGGTGATGGGTTGGCATTACAGCTTTTGCCTCTCGGCACAGCAGAGTTCCCCGTGTCTCTGCTTTATTCATTGTCATGCTGATAATTTAAGAACTGGTTGCAAAGGCTGGGTTTTCACTTCCATTCTGTGCTATTACTACATGCAAATTTTCTCACTTGGTAATACCGTGAACAGAAAGTCTGACTCAGAAATATAAGTGCATATTTTTAGGGCCTCAGCTACCTTGACACCATCCACGAGAGCTCGTCAAATATTAGGAGTAGATTACAGAGTGTCATTGCAAAATTGACTAATTTGTAGATGGATAGGTTGATTGGATTTAGCTGCTCTTAAGTAGATCAATAATAAATCAGTGCCATCATTCTAGTCACTTGTAATCCACGTCTTTATCTTGCCTCTGAGGTGATTACTGCAAGTCATCTTACCCTTATCTTAATTAGAAGCCACCAACTTGCTTTCAAGGTGCCCAATCTGGTGTTAGTTTCACACAAAGGCCACTCCCCCCACCCCCCAATACCTGCATAACGTTTATTTGTGATTTTGAAATATTACAGAAATTTTTTAACAAGGTTTAACAGATGAGATGCTTATTTATTTTCATTTCCTAGTGGAGCTACAAGAATCCATGGTTTAATGTGTAGAAACATATTTGGAAAAGGAGAGAGCTAAGTGATATAAATGCAAAAAAGAGGGCCACTTTCATGAGGAAATCAATTTGCTTTGATATAAGCTCTATATAGTCGGCATGAAAACAAATATCGGAGAGATTGGGGAAGTTTCCGCTGAAAGTTTTTCCTTAGTCTCTTTTTAAATGTGTGGCCTTGCATGTGAGTTTCATCCCATTAGTGCAAAGCATTGTTCCCACCTGCCGAACACCTTCTCTACAGTGTGCCACTGGAAAGCTCCAGGGAATTAATGGCTCACTGGGCCATTAATTCACTGCCTCGCTCCGTGCCTTGCTTATACTTCAGTCTCCCAGACAAACTGAGCGCTACCTTAGAGAGCTAAGAGTAACCATCGATTGAGTTCCTCTTATCTATCAGACATTTAAGGATTTGTGTTTTGATATACCTGCAGGTACACCGATCCATTTCCTTGATGACAGTGTAACTTCTTATTTGTATTTTTTTGTCTTTTTAGTTATTTCTTTTTTGCTTTTACCAAAACCAGTCTTATCCTAATCACTTGTTTTCATATAGACAGAGGAAAAATATTCCCCACCTTTTAAAAAAAAAACCCCAAAAAACCCTTCTGTCAGCATTGAGTCTCATTTGTGTTCCTTAACCTCTTCAATTTTTTAGAAAAACTAAAAAAATAAAACAACCCCGTTCATTCCTTTTGCTTGCTACCCTACTCAGATTTTTTTCCCTCTGTTTGCTCCCATCAAGTGGCTTCCTTTTTACTCTTTCAGTCTCTTTCTTTCATCTCGTCTACATTTTTCATTTGGTTGTCAACAAACAAATTACAGGCTTTTATTCTATTCTGAATTTGCTGTGATGTGCAGAGCATACACAGGGTAAACCCAGGACTTTAAAGGGAATATGTCATTGTTGTTTCGCAGCATTTAAATGAGCTCAGCATAACTTTAGATTTATTGTCAATAATAAAACTAGCAGTCATTAGGTGCATTGTGTTGCCCTAAAGCAGGGCTCTCCAACTCCAGGCCTCGAGGGCCAGTTTTAGATCTCACCCTGAGTCAACACACCTGAATCAAATGATCAGTTCATTACCAAGCCTCTGGAGAACCTTAAGAAAGGGATCTCAAACTCTAGTCCTCAAGGGCCAGTGTGTCCCTGTTGCAACACACCTGAATAAAATTAGTAGCAAGAATATAAGAACTTGACTGCATGCTGAAAAGGCAACCCCTCACCCTACTCAAGTAAATTTTTAAGTGAATGTAAGTGTTTGGAAAAATGTATTTCTAAAAGTACTTTTATTGCAGTATGTCCATTCACTCATGAGCTGCTGTAACATGAATCAAGTGGCTGAATTGCCACTTGAGCATGTAGTCAAGTTTTATAGTCTTGCCAATGACCTACTAATTTTATTCAGGTGTGTTGCAACAGGGACACATGGAAAAGTTGCAGGACACCGGCCCTCGAGGACTGAAATTTGAGACCCCTGCTTTAAGACATGTTGAGGAAGTAATTTAGCAATTTGGCTGCCCTAAGGTGTGTGTGTTCTTGTGCTTGCACTTCATGTGTGAGCTAGCATTTGCCAAAACTGGTGAAACATGCACTTGTTGTACTTTATGTGAGCTGTCTTCTACATCAATCGAGACTATAGTATTTGCTTGCTTTCACATCCATGTGAATTTGAGTGACTCCCATTCTAAATCTATTGGGTTTAATCTGATTTTACACCTGTTGTAGCCATAATACCATCAACTCTTCTGGGGAGGCTTTCCACAAGGTTTAGGAGTGTGTTTATGGGAATCTTTGACCATTCTTCTTCCAGAAATGCATTTCAGAGGTCAGACACTGATGAGAAGGCCTGGCTTACAGTCTGCGCTCTAATACATTCCCAAAGGTGTTCTTTTGGATTGAGTTCAGGACTCTGTGCAGGCCAGTCAAGTTTTTATTTTTTGAAGTACCCCTTCACCTGGCAAATGCCAAACCCAGACTTGTCCATCAGATTTTCAGACTGAGAAGTGCCTTAAAGCACTACATCTGATGCTTTGCATCGAGCTTGGTGATGTAAGGCTTGCATCCAGGTCAGCCACTGAAACCTATTCTATGAAGCTCTCTAAATGCTGTAATCTGAAGGCCAGAAGTCTGGACATCTGTAGCTGTTGACTCTGAAGAAAGTTGACGACCTGTGCACACTCTGCACCTCAGCATCTGCTGACCCCACTCTGTGATTTATTTATTTTTTTCTCCATAGCCTACCACTTTCTGACAGTGTTCCTGTCATTTGCACTCGCATTCACTGGATTGTGGAATATTTAGTAGCACACAAATTTCTCAACTTTACTTGCTAAACGGGTGTCATATCACAATACCACACTGGAATTCACTGAGCTCCCGACCCATTTTTCCACAAATGTTTGTAGATGCAGTCTGCATGCCTAGGTGCTTAATTTTATACATCTGTGGCCATGGTAGTGATTGCAACACCTGAATTCAATGATATCGATGGGTTAATGTAATTCTTGAAAATCAGTGTCCTGACAACACTATTGACTTGGATGTGAAATGGCCAGCTGTTACCATATCACCCTCTACAATTTGGATGAATTAGTCTATCCTAACATTGGACAAAAGGCTGGAAGCCATGAACAGGATTCCAGTCCATCACAGAGAGCCAGGCAACCACTCATGCTCACATGAATTTAAAATCCCCACTTAGCACAACATGCTTGTATTTGGACTGAGGAAACCAAAAAGAAACCTTTGGAAGAACATGCAATTTCGTGAACCTTTTTGTTTTGGTATGAGTCATCTTACACCTACAGCCATGGAAAAAGTAGTTTAACTATCATAGTCTACTGTGGTAGTTGCATTGTTAAAATATAATCCCCTTTTAAAACAGTTAAATGAGGATACATTTGTAACATGAAAGCCTAAAAGACCGGCACAAATGCAAAGGTACAAACAGTAAACAGGAAAAAATGAGACAGATGGCCCCAGACAGGGAGAACGGGGTTAGACGGAGCGAGAGACGCCCAGGCCTTAGCCCCAGCAGTCTTCATGCTGGTAAATTAGCTTGGTGAGATCCCACTGTGGCGATACTCTCCTCATTAAACAGAGACCAGGCTTGCTGTTAGAGGGCTAAGTCAAAAATGTTTTTGAACAAGTAAATAACTATCCAGACTTACTCAAAAGCAGGGATCCAGACGACCAAATCAATTTACTGTATTTGTGCCTATATTCTCATGGTCACCATGCTCTCTTCAATTCCTCCAGCTCATTCTGGGTGTCTAAGACTTGTCAATCCTTGTCTAAGCTCTGTAGCCTTTGAAATTATGTATACAAAATGACTACAATTTCTCTCCACGCAAAAGTTGACTATAAATTGGTTAGCGTGATTAAGCAGATAATTTTATCACGGATGACGTGACCGACCTTCCTCACGATGCCCCTGCAAGTCTGTCTGTTTAACAACGTATCCAATCCTCTTACTGACAGTGTTTGTGTGTGTGTGTGTAGGAGACAGAAAAGCGATATGTGCGTGTAATGCTTTGGGGTTAATTAGCTTCAAACCAATGCCATCTATCAGCCTTCTGCTCAGACTCTGCTTCCCTACCTGACGGCTCCATTACCACCAGATACACACAAGCACACACTATAGGCCAGTTTAGGTTGCAGTCATGCTTCTGTAAGGTCTCCACATGACAATAATTTTTTAAAACAACATTTAGAATAAAAAAAATCTAATATTTGTCATAGATTTAGATTGTTTTGTGCTTATTTTCAGCCCGTCGTAGGTTACGGTAGCCTGAAAGCACAGCACAAGTTGCTGACTCTAACATTCCTCACAAACCAGAAGTCTCCTTAGGTAAGCATATTTTGCCATGCTGATTTTTTTTGTCTTTTTGGTTCCTCTGCCAGGATGGGTGCAATTCTGTGAAATGAATATACTCAACTTTGGTTCCCAGCTGAAACAACACACACACACACACACTCACTCACAAAAAGCCAGTGGCTTGAATCATTAGGTCCAAATCCGGCTGTTAGTTATCTGTTCAGCTCCCTAGTGGGATTTAGTTGGATCTATAGTGAAGGATGAAACTGTTCCTCTCTTTCACCAAACCCATTAAGGAACAGACGGGGCAGACCTAACTGTCTATAGTGGCAGGACTTCTAGGATATTGGCTTATATTGGTTTCTATTGCTTTCACTGCCCCCAGAGTTTATTCAGGAGATACTATTTGGAAACAAAAAGCAGAAGGGCTTTTAAAGGTTTTCTTAAAGCAATGTTTTAGTCAAAGGATTTCGTTTCCAGAGCTCAAGAAAACAGTGATATTAACAGCTTGCTGGTGTTGATTGATTGTTTTCATGAAGGGGAAACATAAGCTTTTACTCTTTCAATACTCTTTGCTTAGAGGGGAATACAGCAATTAAGAATTAATCTGTTATTTTTATGGCTGAGACTAGTCTATTCCATGTTTTCATTGTGATTAATTCTATACTTAAGCAAAGGAACCAAGATTTAATATCTTTGCTGGCTGGGCCCAATCGCTATTCAGTGGCAGCCCCACTACTTGATATAGATTAGTTTGTGTTTGTTCTTAGAAAGAGTTTAGGCTTCTAATGAGGTTTTGTGGGGAGGTACAGGGAATAAGTGCTGGTTCAGAGACCTTTTGGCTTATTTAAGAGTAGTGACTGTAAGGAGGCGAGCAGCAGCATGCATACTGGAATTCTGGTAATCCAGAGATCCTTGGGAACAGAGGATTAACGATTTAAGATGCCTTCATTATACAACAGTGTGTGAAAATTATTTATTTGCTATTATATATAGACTGTATTCCGGGGATCCAAAACTACCAACAATTTGTTACTTTGTGGAAGTACGGTAGTTCTTTGAATAAAATGGGGAAAAAAAAGAGTTTAAAATTCAAGCTTTCAAGCAAGCATTTATGCAAAATGTCATATATTGAATGACTGAATTGTAATGAATAGCCAAACAAGGTTATGAACAGCATCTAGAACTAAAGAAAATAACATTAACGCTGTATGTTCACCAAAGTATTTTCTCTTGAATACAGCTATTTCTTAGTTTGTGATTGGGTCATCATTCAGGATGTCTATAAGGTCAAGTATCTCCAGGACATACTGCATCTACAGCGGTTTAGATACTTTCTGTCTCATAGAAAAAGAAATACTATCAAATTATTACATTTTAGCATCATCTTGGTTACAAACAGGCTTTTTATTTTTTTATTTTTTTAGCTGAATATAAGTCTATTTGCAACAAAAGTTTTCAGTTGCTTTATCTGTCCACTTTCCACTACTAGACTCCGATCCAGTTGTTTATACATTCAGTAATTATTGTTGATATCTTTCTGCAGTCAGTGGATATTGCATAGATGATAATAATTGTCTTCCAAAACTCTGAAACAATACAGGACATTACTCTGATAAGTGCATGAGAGTCAGAAAGTGTTAATTGAAACGGCAGATAAGCCTATACATACTCTTCCATTTATTACTCACACTTGTATTTCCCTCTCTCTCCCTCATACACTCACACACATATTCATTAGAGCAAATGGAATTAAGGGGATTGCAGGCATAATCTTCTTCCCCGGCGATGTGGGGGAACCAAGCTGTTAATTTGCCGCCTCTAACTACACCTCCAACTCAGCTTGTTTTGAAAAGGGCTCAAGTCATTGCGAGTCAATGGGAACTCACAGTACGTAAATGATTTACAACACTCAAACGTCGCTTGACATTTGGAAAATTAAGAAGGTTTCTGCACCTTTATGAAAGGTACATATCTGTTTTTCAGGGATCTATGAATGTGTCAGTAGTGGTAGTAACTTGGTAAATGGACCAGTACTTATATAGCGCTTTTCTACTCCAACTAATCACTCAAAGTGCTTTTTACTACAAGCCTCATTCATCCAGCCACACACACATACACACAGGCACTTTTTTTTTATATGTACATTTTCGATATTTGCAGTGCATCCTGATGGAGGCAACTCTGGGTTCAATATTTTGTCCAATGGATGCTTTAACATGTAGACTGGGATATCCAGTGACTATTGTAGCACTTACGTGGGTTGAAATACAGTATCAATGGATAATTACCAAGGTAATGAGTATTTTTGGGCTAGTATCAGAAGATTAAGAACGACCCTTAGAGCTCTGCTACATGAATGGCAGAGAAACCAGACAAACACAGTTGTGTGGCTTAAAAGTACTTTAGTGATGTTAAGCCTTTTAAAGGAATTTTGTAACCAACACTGAATTACAACAGGTTTTAACAGAACTTCAAGTATAAAATTTTCCCCCAAAGTAGCAAAAAAATAGAATAAAAATAAAATTGTGCACAAGTAAAGAATTGGTCTTTTTTAAGTCCAAATGGTGCTGGTGGGGTCCTTGACAAACAGGTGTATTGCAATAGAATCTGTCCAATAAGGGGAGTGTGTGTGTGTGTGTGTGTGTGTGTGTGTGTGTGTGTGTGTGTGTGTGAGAGAGATTGTCTGTCCTACCGCACTACTTGTACAGTAGAGGATTGCAGTCCATCAATGTGCAAATGAGTGTGCGTGTATATGTATATCGTCTCCTAGGATCTTAGGTTGGCTCGCCTTCCAGTGAACACTGTAACACTCTGGGTTCTGGAATTGCTGACCTGGTCTTTGGATTCGTCCCATATAAAAACCTGTTGAGTGGATGCTCAGCGTTTACGTGAAGCCACAGCTCAGTAAACCTTCCGGTCTTGTTCTGTCCTCGATAACAATTTTTAGCCCGCCTGCTCTGTTCGGCTATAGAAGCAAGAGACTGAAAACTTGGGAGCTGGTACTAAGGAAGGATAAGAGCTGCCTAGAGCTTCACTGATTGGCTGACACGAGAGGAGTGGAGTAAAACCTAACAGCTCTCATCAGAGCTCATCAACCCTCGGAGAAACTTAACCCTTGTTTAACCAGAACAAATATATAAATCTGTGTCCCTTTTTTGTTTAAATAAATATTTTGATCTCTTTTCACTTTCATTAAACAAGAACAGTAAGAACAGAAACAATGAACATAAAATGTTTTACTTTTTCTTCTTTTTTGTTTAAGATGATTTTAGGAATTGGGTTACACTATACTGACATTTATTTACAGTTATTTTTATTTATACCAGACGATACTTTATTTTAACAGGATAATGCTGTAAAAATATGTAATTAAATCATTTATTATAGCATATATCTAGTAAAGCTCCAAGTTTTACAGTATTTTTTTAACAGTACAACAGTAATTCTGAGGCACCAGCCCTATCACAACAAAGAACTGGATAAACCAAAGAAAAAGTATGGAAAGATGGCTTGTGCTTCTGCGTTGTCAGTAGCTTTGCTTGTGAAGTACAGTCGCACTTTTAAACAATTAAGTCACTCGGATATTTCACTGGGTGTGTGCTCAAGTACGGCGTGGAGCAGCAGCGAGCAAACAGCCACCTCTGCCCCTCAAACACAGGAAAGAAAGGAGAAAAGAGAAAATTCATCATGTTTTCTCCGAGTAGAACTAATAAAGCTGGAGTTTATCGATACCACAGTCTTTAATAATTTAGCCCTGGTGCACGTTTTATTACCTGTTTTCGCTACCTATCCCTAGTGACTATATAAATGTCTGCAGAAATATTTTGTGAAAACACAGGTATATTTGGGGTAGACGGTACTGGCTCTATGCCTGCAGTAGACAATACTGGATGTTGAATCTGTACTTTATGTAACTCTCGCTCCCTCACTGCACTTGCTCTTTTCTCTGCTTTTCGTCCTCTTACTCAGTAATGACTTGGGAAGGATGACAAGTCATTACTGAGTGTGTTTGTCTGAGTATGTCTGTGGTTCCCAGCTTTAGAGTGAAATAACAAAAGATCAAAGTATTAGGTTTGCGGAGGTCACAAAGTTTCTTTCCCATGGTAAACAGACGGATACCTCATACTCCTGCATCCATGAATTCAGTGCTCTTTGAAATGGATATTCAGTTATTTAAAAGTACATAGAGTAAAAGACCAAGTAAAACGGTGGAGTTACACACAGCATAGACGTGAACGCAGCAGCACATGCATGTAGCCACATACTGTATATACAGTGATGAGCTGGAATTGGCTTTGATTTTTTTCCTTTTTTGTTTGTTTATCATTACCTCTATGAATTATACATATCCTGAAGTTCACCAGAGTTCCCAATTCTATTCCCCTGACAGAGGAGACCAAAAACGGCACTCAAATGCTGGAAGTGTGAACTTCCATTGGGTTGGAAAAATGGAAAGTTATTAAACAACTGAAAACTGAGGAACAAAGCTGTTTTGTTTCAAAATTAGATATCCAGCCAGCAATAAAACAAGAATTTTTCCATTTAGTACTGAGCAATGAGCGTTGTCATAGAAGTGAAAACAAAATATTCTCTCTTCTCAATATTCTCCTTATACACAGTTAATGTGCTGTACAGGTTAGGAATTACAATTAGCATACTTCATTTACAATACAATGCATTTTTATGCTGCATGCAATAATCTTGAAACTTAGCATTATTTACCTTTGTTTACAGATTTGCTTCAAAACCACTGAAGAGAAATAACTTACAGTATCTCTCAAAATGGATCGCTGACCTTTTTAAAATGGCAAAGACAAGTATAGATGCACAGCGACAGAGACTTCAGATGATGCTCAAAGGGAATAAAGACAGTGAGTGATGGCCTTTAGAAACATTCAAGTCACATAAACACACATACTTGCACACACTGTCTGTCCTAAATCTCCCGCCTGGATTTGCTGTGTTCAGCAGTTGTCGACGTTGGTGTTTTTGTGTGTGTTAGCATGGGAGACAGACAGCTGACACACCTTATGCTTGGGCTGAGATTAGCAGTTAAGAGTTGCTTCGAATGTATGCCAATGATATGTCTGCCCAAAAACTCTGTGTGTGTGTGTGTGTGTGTGTGTGTGTTTGCGAATGTTATAAATGGAGGGGCTTCTCCCACTGTCAGGGGGAAAAATCAATCTGCCTGTCAGCCATTGAACACCTTCGGCCTGTTATGCCACCTATCACAAGCAATAGACGTGTGTGTGTGTGTGTCTTCTGTTATTTCGTCAGCCTCTTTGTCTCTCCGTTCTGCAATCTGACTGTTGTGCTTTTCTTTCCCACATGTCTCTTCTCTGTCTCTTTTAAATTTTCTCTCTATCCTGAATCTGTCAGCCATAATACAAGTGTTGAAAAATGACACCACCTGCTTACCTTTTAGTTACCACACTGTCAGCCTGTATTCATATTTCCAATTATGAAGCAATTATGCTTTAATACCTGTTCATCATCAGTATGTTTTCTTTTTCCTTTCATATCTATGAACCAGCAATTTCTCATTTTAGTTACACTGTAACTTTCATGTTGATGACTTTGTCTCAATTTCCTGACAGTTGTTTACCACACTGATCCTGCAGGGAGTGGGCGTTTTGTAATTCCTAGTTCAAATATCACTGAACCGTTTTACTTTTTCGAGTTTTTTTTTTTTCATTGTATGGGAACACATTACTTGTGGTGATAAACATTAAATTGAAAAAATAATCATATAAGAGTCTTCCCACTTTACTCATTTTAATATGTAGGCAGTAAAACAATTACACTATTTGGCTCACGTTCAGAAACACCACGCTATTAACTGTGCTTTTTTTCACATTTCCTCAACATCTTCCTTCCTTCTTCCCCTTTTTCCATCCAGATCCCGCAGATCAGCTACGCCTCCACGGCTCCCGAGCTGAGTGACAACACTCGCTATGACTTCTTCTCCCGTGTTGTGCCACCGGACTCGTACCAGGCCCAGGCCATGATGGACATCGTCACGGCAATGGAGTGGAACTACGTTTCCACGCTGGCCTCAGAAGGCAACTATGGCGAGAGCGGCGTTGAGGCCTTTATCCAGATTTCCAGAGAAACTGGTAAGAGCGAACCTTTCCTCTGTTCATCTGCATCCCCCCTTAAAACGAAACCTCAGCTCAGCCTTGATTGAGATTAGAAGACTTATATTGTTTTTCTATATCATAGATTGTTCTGATTTTGTCTACATTTTATGGCGACGAGTTTTTATCCTCCAGCTTTTCTGGGAAAATGTTTGAAGCAGCATTTATATCTCCTTCTCTTCTGTGTTGTGTGACACCTTCATACAGTATTTGCTGTGACTGTCACTCCAGAGCAAATCATAATTTAAATGGATTTGAGTGAGAGCAGAGCGGAGGTCTATACTAGAGTTAAAAAAACTGTTAGAAGGCAAGCTCGCCACTTCTGCTCCACTATCAGGATGTAATAACTATGATATGATGTTCATAGTGCACTTTGGTGTATAGTACATGAATAGTGGCTTTGGCCTGCAATTTTGGATGAATTGTAGAAAGAACACAGTGGAAACCTGTTGTTTAAAGTTCTAGAGAAACTCCGGGGGAAGTTCACTCTTTGCGTAAATTGCAGGCTGTAGATTGCAGACTGTGGCGAGCAAACTGAGAAAGTTATTGTCGCAAACATGTGATGGACAAGTGCAGCCATCTGTGTATCTGTCTTTTAGTTCTTTATGCATGTATTTCTTTTTTGGCAGTGACGCCAGCTCTCGCAGACGCATTCAGCCGGTGTGAAAAAGGTGTGCTGTCATGGTTATTGTCCCTGAGAATTAGCAGAACAAGCTCTAAACGTCTAATACGGCAACTCTAGTTACTCTAGTAGGCAGGCGGGTGATACGGCGTTAAAGAGTGGATTTTTATCTTGACACAAAGACAGGGGTCATATTAAGCAGGTGGAAATCAAGAGTGAGGTTGATTTTAATAAGGTGGTGCAGAGTAAATTGTTGGTGGGAAATGTGTCTTGGGTTTTGGCCCGCACGCAGTCATTTCAGAGCACATCTGTTGCTGGTGCAGCATTAATGTGCTGCCACTTTGGTGCTTTGATCAACAAAAGCAAAGCTAAGTCACTAAACTGCTGTAAGAACTTGGAGCAAATGTTCAGCAGTAACAGACTGTAAATGATCAGTTTTGTCATTGCTGCTTAAACTGTCATCTGCAAACTGGGATCAGTAATTTGAGCAGGACCTGTTGTCCTCTGCAGCTTTATGCTGTAGTGAAAGCATCTCAGTTCATTAAATCTCTTGATCCATCTGAAGGCAGCAGGACTCACGCAGCCATGTGTCATCAAAGGAAGGACAAATGGTGGAACAGTGACAGAGTTACGGGTGCCTGAGGCTAACTGATGTCCATGACGATCAAAAGGCTTATCTGTACTGTAGTACAATACCACAGAAGAGCTGCTGTAAGACATATCTGAACACCTTCATGCTTCAGAATGGTAGACAGGTAGTATAACAGTTGGGGCATGGTCACCCCTACCTGTCTAGAGCCTTCAGTGGAAGCATGAGTGTCTAAACTGAAACATGGAGCTAAGTAGGAATTCCCCCTTATTGCCAGGTGCATGAGCATGATTTAGCAGGGAGAGAGATAGCAGCATGATGCATTTGGTAACAAGCTATTGAACCCAGAGTAGGAAATGTTCTGCTGGTAAACCTCAGGTACTAAACTTTGTTGCTGACTATGCATGGGGTTACTACAGCTGTCAAGATACTGGAATTTCAAAGTCGATACCAATACCCAAGAAAATACTCAATACTAGATAAAAGGTTTTGAGCCCATCGTGCAACAACAGAAGTAATGAAAAAGAAGTTATTAACATTTGTTAATGTTCCACAAATTTTTCCAGTTATAAGTTAGAATTAGCAAAATATTTTTTAAAAAATGCCCAACACATATCAATAATGTAATTATTGTGGAAGAAGAGCATAATGGAAGATGGAGTGGTAAAGTGTGGTATCACTTATGCTCATTGCCTGCTTTTCAAAACTGACCTCAGAGCTATACAACAAAATAAGAAACCCATTTCAATCAATTATTGTGTAAGTAGTTAAAGCTTATCATATATTGTCCACCATTCACACTGGTCCACCTCAGTCAGCAGCTCTTTGCGTCCTTTCTTCGGCTCTTGAGCCACAAAACCCGTCTGATTTGGCTGTGCTGCTCCGGATTTCACTCTTCATTTGCTCGGTTTACTTCTCTACATTAGACTCTGCTCTGTTGGGCTACGGTTCCCCCGCTGCTCTGCACAGCCAGCAAACTGCCCCGTTCTCTGTTTCCGTAATCCGCTCTGTCACTGCTCCATATTCCATCCATGTCACGTTCAGCCTGCAACAATTATTTATCTTTTATCTAACTAAAATTCAGTAGCTGCTACCTTAATGATAACAGATGGCTAATGTGGCTACTGGGTAACTGCTAACAGTTAAACAGCTAATGTCAACATATATGCTGGCCAGGTTAGGTTTTACGATAACTTTTTAATACTTCACTGGGTTGAAATAGGAGCTTAACTGTGCTCTCAAATTCCTCCTAAAGCGCTGTTCAGTGTTAAGAACATTAACTACTACAGCTGTTAGTGATTGGAGGGGCTGTGTGAGTGTTTGCCGGCAAATTATGATGCAAATTATATTAGTTAAAATTGGTTGGTTTCCTGTCAAATCATACAGTTCACATACATAAATAATAGCAATGCTCCAAATTTTAGAAATGAAATAACTTTTAGTAAGTTACACTGCAAAGTGCCATTGTCACATTTTATTGGAGTAGTTTGTGCTTACTTGACTTAATTGACAGAACACATGATTTAAAGAAAGGATTTATCGGTCCTGTGTTAGTCTCTGCCACCTTTACAACACTATTAAATAAAAGTAGCATGTCGTATTCTTTAAATGCACTAGACCGTCACATTATAGTTTATGAAACAGTTTAGAGTAGAAATTAAAATACCTTGGAACATTTCTGTCATATAAATGCCTTCATCAGCCTGTTTTAACTGTTTATTTCTGCCATCACTGTGCAAATTAAATAAAAAAAAAAAAAACGTACAGACCTGCCTCTGGCTGCAGATTTGGGGTGCTTTGAGTTCAGGTCATGCTGCTCTGCACAGTTGGGACAACAATCGGATTTCCTGGAGAAACCTCCCTCTATTTGTTGAGCTGCTGTTCTCATGCATCACTTAGAGCAGAACAGCTGTTTTCAGAGCAGTGACACCCGTGATGAGGGAATTTGTCACCACGGCCTCAGTACTTTTGAATTCCACTTCTAGAGCCGAAAGTCTGCAGGTCTTGAAGCAGATATCCTGCTCACAGCTATATTTTGTTTCTTGTCTCCCTGCAGCAAGCTTTTGCCATTTTCTCTTAGCCAAAGTCTTGGAGAGTAATGGGCTTCTCATGGTGATATACTGTACTGTTGTTAGCTGGGCTTGTATTTAGCAGTGGGATGTAAATTGGACAGTTGTTGGCTCTTGATTTTTACGGGCTGCTTGTGATCGATGTGTTTGCAGGTCTCTTTTAGTCTCGGCCTGCATTTCTGTTCTTTTTAAAATCACTCTTTGCCTGCTGTATTATCACGGAAAGATTTCAGGGCTGGGTTTGCTGTGAAGGGACAGTAGATGATGTATTTTAACTACACTGGATGGTGGAGTGACAGGAAAAATGAGAACAAATCACTACAGAGTAAGTGAGAGTGACAGAGATACAGAAAATGAGAGAAACACAGAGAGATAGATCACTTGTCTGTTTTGATGTAAACTCTAAAAGCACGGTCCCTGTGGTCCTGGGAGCATCAAGATAGGTGAATGCAGAATCAAAATCAGTTTATGAAATCCTTCAAGTGATGTTGACAGATCAAAATGCTGCTGGTTTCCCTTGTTATGTCTCAAATGTTTTTTGAAAACACATCATGTTGGATGTTGACAAATATTTACCGACTGACAGAGCCAAGACGAGTAAAGAATCCATTTGAGGGGATTCTCATCAGTCGAAATATTTCCAGTTTTTATTTTTTATCATCCTGTTGATTTTCTTCCCTTTGTTGTTGTTGTTGTTGTTTCTCCATTGTTTGTGTGCTGATGCAGAAATGACAGTTTTTTTTGTATGTCTGTGCTGTTGTCTAGCTGTCCATCTTAGTCCCGGTGCGTGTTTGGAGCCAGCTCGCCCAGGGTTTTGTGCAGTGGCAGTCAGCACATAAATGTTTTGTGTGGTGTCAGATCAGTGCGTGTGCGTGTGCGTGTGTGTGTGTGTGTGTGTGTGTGTGTGTGTGTGTATACGTCACTGTACAGTCTGAAGCAATACTTAGCAAAGTGTGTATTTGTGTTCTGGGCCGGGGGGTGGGGGCATTATCTTGCTTTATATGTGTGTAGGTGGATGTGTGTGTGGGTGTATGGTTGGGGCTGCATGCTGTGACAGCAGTCACTCAATTCTTTACTCTGCCTCTCTGAAGACGCCAAGCAAGCTAAGGAAGATACAGGGATGGCAGAGTGGACAAAACGCTGGTGAACAAGAGGAGGGGACAGGAAAAAGTGACAGGACGGGGAGAGTTCATAGTGTGTTGGAATTAATGAATGAAACTGGACACTGGGAAATAGGTAGAATAGGAAAAGAATAAGGAAAGGAAGAGCAGCATTAGGATAAAAATAAGGACCCTGGTAATGATATTAAGCATGCGTTGTACACATATGCATGCATATATTCCCTGAGACACAGTCATATATTTTCATTTTATTGCATTTTCAATAACAAGTGGACCTCTTCAGATTCACTCGGAGAGAGAAAATAAGAGAAAGCGAGCTGCTGGGAATTTCTAGGATGTTATTTTGTAACTGCGGTGTAATGAGTGAAGTTTACAAGGCACTCTGCATACTGATACCAAACATCCATATGAATTGGTGTGTAATCATTCACCGATGAGTGTTAAAGGGTGGGTGTGTTTGAGAGAGTTATAGAAAGTGTGCACGTGTACTGCGTGCATTGTGAAAGGATATTAATTGCCAAAAACTGCTCTCATCACATTAGCATATGTCAGGGGTTAGTGGGTGTGTGTGGGGGGTGAATAGGTGATAGTGGCAGCAACAGAAAATGTTTAAAACTGTCCACTCAGACTTTTTATTTAAGACTCTGGAAGTTAAATCTTTACTTCTCCAATACGGTGTTTGAAAGTGAATATGTCCTACTTATGTTTGCTGCCGCACAGCTGCAGCGCTATGCCTCTCCCAGGAGGAGTAAGTAGAAAATTCTGCACATCTAATTTTTCAGCCAAGTCCACAGAGCAGTCAGCAAAATCTTTGTTTCAAAAGGACTGCTTTAGGAGGAAAAAACAACTGGAAACAACTTTGTTTTTAGGTTAGAAGGGAAAGAATGCAAAGAACAGGATGCAGGTGGTAAAGAAATCAACCTTCCTATGTTTGCCTTACTTTGCTAGCTCTTAACACTGGCATTAAACACAAAATTTCACTAAAGCACTAACTCTTGAGCCCACACCTTAAAAAATTGCCACAGTGGCCAACGTCAAACTGATCACAGTTCTTTTTCGTCTCCAAAAGCATGGATCTTGTCAGATCACCCCTTGCCATTAGTAACCAACCATGAGACAAAGTATTATGAACTTTGGCTTAAGATATTAGAACCCTTTGAGGAGGGAGATCGCAATGATGCTGTAAGGGGAGCCAGATAAGGTTGGCTCCCCTACAGCATCATTCATCTGTATAGTGGTTTATTATATCTGTCCAAATAACTGCAAATTATTTAAGCCTGCAGTCTTTGTGCCCATATGTCCAAATACCTGCTGGCGAAATTACCAACACAGTCCCCAAGTGGCACAGCTTGCTTGTAGAAGAATCTAACTCATAAGTCTTCCCTGATCAAACCTGACCTGACAAGGTTCATTTGGAGTAGGAGTTCTCACACAGATGTTTGGTAGCTTCTAAAAGTGTTAGAGATTTCTTTCTTGACTACATCGTGCATACTGTTTGTTAGAAGCAGCTAAAGCCTTTGACAGGGTGGAATTTCATTTTCTCTTTGAGGTCTTAGGGAGACTTAGATCATGGCCTGAATTCATTAAGCGGGTAAATGTGCTTTATAGTGCCCAGAATAAATTTGCATATTTTTTAATAAAAGCTCAAATTTTCAATATCACTATTTGATATGTTGTTTTCATGTTATCTAAAAAAATAAGTACACTTCAAGTGATTCACAAATAGTTTCATGCTGCTTTTCTTTACATGTTATCGTGAATGTTGTGTATTCAGGATAACAGATACGGGGAAGGATTTGGTTTTAAAGTAGGGATGCTCTGATGCGGTGGAGTCAACAGGCTAATAGAAATTCAATACAGAATCCTTATGAGATTGCAGCAAATACCTCAGTGTCTCACGACTTTATTTCGAGGCACCCCCCACCCGCTGCGCAAATTGTACTTAAGAAGAGGGATCTTGCATTTGGCAGTGCCTTCTCTGTCTCACAGGAATATAACTTAATTTTTAAAAAGGAAATAAAAATGAACCCAGGCTTATTTTTGTGGAATCTTTTCAGGTGTAGAGCTCACTTTAAGAAATGTTCAGCACAAATTATTTAACAAGCTTCTTTTATTCACATGAAGAAGCATTTTATTTCAGTGGGTTAGATCCAGACCTCCCACAGTTCGCCAGTAGTATGGAGAAAACTTTAAAGTGTTAAGCCACAGAGTGACTGCACTCTGCCTTAAAGTGGAATTCAAACTTTTTTTGATGAACTGTGGGAGACTTCATCCATCTGCCTCCCAAAATGGGAACCAGATCTAGTATGCAAAGGACTTTGCACAGAGGAAGAGGGGCCTTTTCCTGCCTCTCTACATGACTTTCTTCAAAGTATCTTATTGCTTAGTAATTCTCACTATTTCTTGTAAGGGAACCAAGATACTAGTTTTTGGGGTTTTTTTTGCCGGAAATAATGTTTGGTGTTGAAACTGAGCTGATTGTGCTCATGAACATAGTTTTTAGATACACCACACTAGCAGCTTTGTACTTGATACTAATTTGTCAGTGTTACCATGCAAATGTGCTACACAGAAAGGACCAGATTTACTGTTGTTTTGTTCCAGGGCAAAAGCCTCTTTGGGCTTAAAAGAGTACTATTAGGATTTTTTAGGAAGCTTTCTTTAAGCAGTCTTCTGGAATAGTTCTATAAGCTTCTTGAAGGACATTCAAAGCTCTTCTTCGGGCTTTTGTCATGCATTTTTTTTGCCAAGATGATCCCACACTGTTGGAGTAATGTGGGGTGGCCAACGCACTGATAATCTTCCATTGTGTGTGTTCTGTATCCAGAGCATCTAATTTATAATCATACTGTACTTGTACTGTTTTTGGTAAGTACATTATTCACCCCCCAGGTACATTAATTGCATTCACTTTTCTGTTATTTTGGAACGCACTTGGTCAGTATAGAAATGAACTGCCTGCGTCCATGTTTGTAAATTACCATCTTCTTAATAAATCATAAACAGAACTTTTAAATCTCCATCAGCGCATTTTAAACAGTTTAAATCATGTCCATGCAGTTTAATTGGCTTCTCATGCCAACATTTCTATGTTTCTATCCATGTAGGGTTCTCTAGTATATATTTAATATATTTTTTGTTTGCTCATCCATGCCTACATCCTGAAATATATTCACCGTGACGTTAACTGCATATGTAGCCTGCGTGTTGTCACCCCCAGCCATGGCTTTCCAGTCATGCAGAACTAGTAACAGACACAGCTCAGTGAGCAGGGGCCAAATGTGTTTACTCATCATTAGTGTGTGCTCATGAACTGGATGCATTAAACAGGTTTTGTACACAGCGAATCGATGTAGCCCACTGATCAAAGGTTAATGAATAAATAATGCAAAGGTCAACTTTTTTTAGGCAAAAGTGGCCCTGTTACAGTGTTAAAATATCACAAAGTTGCATCTTACATCACACAGAGCAGAAGCAACGCATCAGAAAAGCCTTTTTTGATACCGAATCCCTGAAGAGCAAAAAAACCAAAACAAACCCAAAACATATTTTTTTCTGACACAGAGGTCTAGACCAAAAACAGAAGCACGCAAGCATCTCAACCTGGTAGTGTTTCATTTTAGTGCTGAGACAGTCCAAGCTCCTGGCCTACATTTTCATCTAAAGGGCAATCTCCCTTTCCACCATCCAAGAGTACTGTTGACCCTCTCTGTAGAGAATACATCATGTAGTGCTGAGGCCACAGCCTCCTAAATCAACCAGTGTTTGAAACGTATGGATTTCTGCACTATAAAACAAGAGGTGGCAGTGTACTTTACCAAAGATAGAAGACATCTTTTAAATCAAGTCACGGCCCTTTCTCCTTCCAGTACCCTTCCTCACCTCCCCGTGGAATCCAGCTGGGATTAAAACTACCACATCTACATTCAGACACACTGCAGACAGAGCGAAAGGGGATGTGTGTTTGCAAGGGAGAAGGAAAGAGAGTGGGCGTGACTCAATCTGTGTGTTACCGAGTGTGTATGGGCACCTGTAAGTGTAGGGGGCAGAGAGAGAAAGCATATGTGTGGACTGAGTTCACCGGCTTAGAACAGTCAACTGCCCCTGACACTGGCCGCTCTGCTGCAGCTCTGGAAGGCGGTAATGAAGAGAGGAAGGAAATGAGCGGGAGAAAAAGGGCTGAAAGAAAATAATTAAACGTTTATCTCCAGATTCATTTAATTAGTTCTCTGGCTCTACACTAATCTTCCGCCTTTTTGCTTAGCTTTGCCTCTTTAGTTCGCTTCGAGTCCACTCTTGCCCTCCACATTGAAGGCGGTCCTTGTCATTATCCAGCACTTGCTACTAGCTATTCTGTTTTTTCATTGAGGAAGAGCAGATTGTACATTAATTGAAATGCACCTATCATCTATTTATGAGCTTTTACAGTATGTTCCATTTTTAGACCTCACTTGTGTTGGAGAAAAGGTAATGATCTGAAAAACAAAGAAAATCCTATATTTTTTGCTTGCTGTATGAATTCAATTGTTGTCTGGTGTAAGTGTGAGTTTTCTAACACAGGCTGTCGCACAGCCTCACAAAATATAAATGCTCAAGAAAAAGCAGCGGGCACTTAAACACACTCTCTAACTCTCTCAGTTGACAATGTATGTCTCTCGGGTGGAATTAGCTCTCTGTTTCTTGTCCTTGATTACACTCCCCTCACAACTTAAGACTGATACTATTCATCACCACACTCAGACACAGACACACACTCACATGGGGAACACAAACATCAACCCATCCATTTGTAACTAATTACACCAGCCTTGGTTCTCATCTCAAGGTGAAGCTGTCTTAGTTGCCTGAAGGGCCCCAAAGTCTCAGTTGCTTATAGACTTGTTTATCCTCTTGGTATGAGGCATGATTGTCTTTGTGAATTCAAGTTCTTCTTTTATTAAACCTTTTATACATATATATATATATATATATATATATATATATATATATATATATATATATATATATATATATATATATTCGGAACCGCTACATCGATCACTACGGCCGTCTTCTTCTGTCTGTCTACCACCACTATGTCCGGTTGGTTAGCCACCACCATTTTGTCCGTCTGTATCTGGAAGTCCCACAGGATCTTAGCTCGGTCATTCTCCACCACCCTTGGGGGCATCTCCCATTTTGACCTCGGGACTTCTAGGTTATACTCGGCACAGATGTTCCTGTACACTATGCCGGCCACTTGGTTATGGCGTTCCATGTATGCCTTGCCTGCTAGCATCTTGCACCCTGCTGTTATGTGCTGGATTGTCTCTGGGGCATCTTTACACAGCCTGCACCTGGGGTCTTGCCTGGTGTGATAGACCCCAGCCTCTATGGATCTTGTACTCAGAGCTTGTTCTTGTGCTGCCATGATTAGTGCCTCTGTGCTGTCTTTCAGTCCAGCTTTGTCCAGCCACTGGTAGGATTTCTGGATATCAGCCACCTCCTCTATCTGCCGGTGGTACATACCGTGCAGGGGCCTGTCCTTCCATGATGGTTCCTCGTCTCCCTCCTCTTTCTTGGGTTTCTGCTGCCTGAGGTATTCACTGAGCACTCGGTCAGTTGGGGCCATCTTCCCAATGTATTCTTGGATGTTCCTTGTCTCATCCTGGACTGTGGTGCTGACACTCACCAGTCCCCGGCCCCCTTCCTTCCGCTTAGCGTACAGCCTCAGGGTGCTGGACTTGGGGTGAAACCCTCCATGCATGGTAAGGAGCTTTCTTGTCTTTATGTCAGTGGCTTCTATCTCCTCCTTTGGCCAGCCTATTACCCCAGCAGGGTACCTGATCACGGGCAGGGCGTACGTGTTGATGGCCCGGATCTTGTTCTTACCATTCAGCTGACTCCTCAGGACTTGCCTGACCCTCTGCAGGTACTTGGTGGTTGCAGCCTTTCTAGCGGCCTCTTCATGGTTCCCATTTCCCTGCGGGATCCCCAGGTACTTGTAACTGTCCTCTATGTCTGCAATGTTGCCTTCTGGTAGTTCAATCCCCTCAGTTCTGACTACCTTCCCTCTCTTTGTTACCATCCGACTACACTTCTCCAGTCCGAACGACATTCCAATGTCATTGCTGTATAGCCTGGTAGTGTGGATCAGTGAATCGATGTCTCGTTCACTCTTGGCATACAGCTTGATGTCATCCATGTACAGGAGGTGGCTGACAACTGCTCCGTTCCGTAGTCGGTATCCGTAGCCAGTCTTGTTAATGATCTCACTGAGGGGGTTCAGGCCTATGCAGGCGGTTCCGAATGACAGCAATATCAGGAAGAAGGAACACGAGAAGCTGGAGAAATACCAAGGGCTCAGAGAAGAGCTCGAGAGGATGTGGAGGGTGAAGGTAACGGTGGTCCCCGTGGTAATCGGAGCACTAGGTGCGGTGACTCCCAAGCTAGGCGAGTGGCTCCAGCAGATCCCGGGAATAACATCGGAGATCTCTGTCCAGAAGAGCGCAGTCCTGGGAACAGCTAAGATACTGCGCAGGACCCTCAAGCTCCCAGGCCTCTGGTAGAGGACCCGAGCTTGAAGGATAAACCGCCCGCAGGGGCGCGCTGGGTGTTTTTTTTTTTTTTTATATCTATATATATATATATATATATATATATATATAAAAGCCAGTTTGAAGATTTGTTCAGAGCAAGAACACTGACAGAAACTAACCATAATTAGTGCATGTAGTAAAAACACATTGTGGAATACATTATTTTTGTTTCTTGCCTTATTGAAAATGGTTTGGCTTTTACTCAGAAATATACAGTAGTGTGCAAAAGTCTTTATTTTTTTGCTCACAGACTTTTTAAAATTAGTCTTTGTCAGTATTCCTCCAGGCTTTCTTTGGACATCGGCTGCTTTTTCACACATTTTCAAGTGATAACCTATATCTGACTATTTTCAGGGGGATACCTCTTCTTTTTTCTAAAAATTATTATTATTGTTGTTGTTGTTGTTGTTAAGCCACTTAACACAGTGACATATGAATAATTTCAAGATTAAGAAAATGAAGAAAAAGTTAAGTGAAACGGAGAAAACACAGAGTTATGCCAAATTACACAAGAACTGGACTGAAAACCAGTCACAACAGGTCTGATAGAGTGATGAATCTATATTTTCCTGGCATGCACGGAGGAGGTCAGGAGAAAGATGCAATAATGTTCACAGCCATCTGTAAAACATGGTGAACATGGTGAACAAAAGGTATCCAACATCCACAGAAGAGCTTTCAATGTCCATCAAGAAGCCTGAAGAACCATTGCTGAAGGCTACTTAAAGGAATGACAAGAAAGAGTTCAGGCTGAAGAATCAATGTGGTCATCGCAAATGTTAACCTTCAAGCTCGTTAGCAGCTCGTTACCCACTGCGCTTTTGCTTTTTATTCTGTATATTTGCATGTTTCAATAATTCATTGCACCTATTTCTTATTTTTGTAGCAAAATATAAAGAAATAAAGGTGTCGTTAGACTTTTAGACAGAAGAGGTGATTTAAATCTTTTCAAGTCTCCGGATTCTATTATAATCAGGCCAATGTTAGCCTTATGTTACCAATCTCTCACCTGGGTGAAATTGACAATATCTATTAGGAGTTAACAGCCCTCTGCAGATGGCATTAGTATTGCCAGAGGACATCTAGAGAGGGTAATTATTACCTCAGTAACTCTGTAAATTTCATCCCATCCAGCTGAAATAGCCATTTTTAGCAATTATCCCTGGCCTCCCAATAAAACATCCAACAGAAATGATTCCTGGAAAACTCTGCCTGCAATGCTTTTTCAACCTGTAAACCCATTTCAGTATTTTGAGCCCGGTCTCGGTGATTGGTTGGGAGTTGAAAGAATAATTATGAAGCAGTTTGGCTGACGTGCAATATGTTACACAATAGATTTCAAGGCCCTGTAGCACAAAACATAAATCTGTCTTGTTCGATAGCAATCATTAAAGGCAAGTTTAAATTTCAGAGTTCGCTGGTGGGTATACACAGTAATCAACAGTAGTATGTATTGGCTATATGTTCTGGTACAGCACTGGGCCACGGTGGAATGTGCTATAGTGCCTTTGCTATATGTTGATCAGTGCTTCTGTTGTGTGTAGTGTCTCTTTCAGCTCTAGTGGTTTTCTTGACAGGGATGAGAACTCCCCATATTCCACAGTGACAGAGCAAGACAGGGTGGGGAGACAGAAGTACAGATGGAGGGAGAGGGAGGATTAGTGTGCGCATGTGTATGTATATGCGTGTAACCCTCTATTCTCTGTCCCTATTTGGCCTCATAGAGATCAGTGAGAGAGAAATCTCCGCCAGTTGCTGCTAAGCCCCAAAAGTAATTTCAGCTATATTATTGCAGCAGTTGGTACACATAGGTGTGTTTCTATGTGTGTTTGCAGCTTATGTCAGGCTGTGCTGTAGGTATGTTTTAACTCAGTTTTTATATATGCATATTTGTTTATGTGTGTGTGTATATATGCTTATGCAAGAATTATGTGTGTTTTAGGTTTTGTTTTTTTGTTTTTTTGCGTGTGTGTGGCTTGTGCCAGTTTGCTGTTTTTGCGTGTGTGTGTTTTGGAAATCTTTCTGCACAAGTTAAAAGCACTTTCAAGCCTCTTCTCCGTTCTGCTCCAGTAACTTAAGGTTTTTCTCTTTCCCTCCCTCATGGTTTTTTTTATTCATTTTTTCATCTATGTCTGCAAAAAGGCTCTGGGGTCACAGTTAAAATAAATGACAAGAACCAACGTATTCAGGCACACAAAGGGAAAAAAAACCTGCTTGGCAGTAAAGGTGCTTTGAGAGATCCACCGCAGAGCTTCAACCCAAAATATCTCTATTTCTTAAAAAGTATAGTTTAGAAAACCAAACACGGGAGTTAAATAATTTAACATATGTGAACTCACACAGTCTTCCCAGCTATTATAAGTCTTATGCTGTAGTATCTTTTTTTTTCACAGCACCTGAACTGGTCGAACAAGGAAAAATAAACACTTGGATTTTTTCTACTGCATTTTGCTGTGCTGTATACTTGTGCCACAGCCTCCCATCTCTACTTGATACAAAATGAACAGAAAGAACCACAGTGTTTATAATAATAACAGAATCATTCTACTTCAGTTTTTATAATTGAACAAGGATCTCCAGGTTGTCAGCTTGAAACAATACCATGACATGGTACATTAAGGGGCAGGGATAGCTCAGTAGGTAGAGTGGTGGCCCCATGATCGGAAGGTCGGTGGTTCAAATCCACTGAACAGCTACCCTGCGGTACCCCTGAGCAAGGTACTGTCCCTGCACACTGCTCCCGGGCGCCCAATGGCTGCTCATTGCTTCACTGAGTGAATGGGTTAAATGCAGAGAGCAATTTCCCCAAGGGGATCAATAAAGTATACATTCATTAAAAAAAAAAAAGATGAAATATTATTATCATGCCTATTTGGAGTGCCATTCTGGATCATTCTGTCCTTTTTTAACCTGTTAACCAGTCACAAAAATTATTTATAGGATCTGCAATTTTACCATTGTTACCAGCAGAGGTTAAAGTCGGCAGGTGGGGAATAGTTTAGAAGCAGCAAGGCAGTGAGTTTGCCAACTACATTCTATGGTATACAGATATCACAGTCTGCCCTTCACCAGTCTAACGTCATGCATCACTAGACCACAGCACTGCAAACTAACTTAAATAACACAGAGTTATCAATATTATTTAATTTGCTTTTAGAAAATGTATAAAATATAAAGTATCCAGATAACTTCAGCAACACATTATTCATGGATCCAGTGTCCAGTTAACCAATTTAAAGCTTAGCTTGCATGTGCTAATTGTTTGTCACGCTGCACAAAAAAAGTTTGTGTGTCATTATAGCGAGCTGTTTAAAACATTGAATTTGAAATTACCTGCCAAAAAGTTACTCTTGTTAAGCTCAAGCCACTTCTGTACCGCTAGTTAGGATGCTGAAGTAGGGATGGGACAAATAAAAAATGTATGCTATAGAATGCTAGTTAAGCTGATTAGCAAGGTTTTTTTTTTTTCCATATATTTTTATTGAAATTTTTTATAGTACAATACAAACAAATGTTGAACACCCTCACATTCACACATCCATCCATACATCAAACCTGCCTACATCACATTCAAATGTAGAAATGAGCATAGTTCTCACAGCAATACAAAAATACAATGGGTTAGGATAGACAAGATTCTCCCCTCCTGTCCTTCTTCTTTTCCTTTTTGTTCATAAATGTCCTTCACCTCCACTCCCTAAAATAGTCATATATGGCTTCCACATATTCACAAAGTCCCATTGTTTGCCCTTGGCAATATATGTCAGTCTTTCCAGGCCTAGAGAGATTGCAATTTCCTTCTTCCAGAGTCCCATGGAGGGAGCATCCATACTCTTCCAACATAGCGCAATGGCTCTTCTGGCTTGAAGTAGTCCGTAGTCCAGTAATTTAGTTTTTTCCCCCGATTGCTTAAATTCCCTTGGATATATTCCAAGTACACAGAGTTTTCCTATTAAAGGGATTTTTACCTTAAACACTTCAGACAGATATTTGATAACATCTTTCCAAAAGTCCTGGATTTTAGGACACTCCCATAGACAATGAAGAAGAGTTCCTTTTTCAACTAGACATTTAGTACAGATGTCCGGAATATCATTGGACATATGATGAAGCTTGACAGGTGTTATATAGGTTCTCATGAGCCATTTATATTGCAGTAGTTTAAAGCGTGTGTTTATTGTTTGTTTTTGTGCTTTTAAGCAAGCCTGGTTCCAGTCATTTTCATCTATGTCCTCTTGGATCTCCCTTCTCCAAGCATCCAGTTTATCTGCTGCTGAGTCTTTGGAGGAAAGCATCAGTAAATTATAATATATAGAGAGAAAACCTTTCCCTTTTGTATTCTTAACACATACCTCCTCTATTTTTGTCAATGGTGGAAGTTCAGCAATCCTTTGCAGTTTTGATGACAAATAGTTTTTCAATTGTAAATATTTAAAAAAAATGCTTTGGGGGTATTAAATATTTTTTACACAACTGATCAAATGTGAGCAGTATGCCATCTGCATATAGGTCTTTAATTTTTTGAATGCCTTTATTTTTCCATATTTTAAATCCCCCATCACTTTTACCAGGCGTGAACTTTTCATTTCCCCAAATAGGGGTAAATCGCGAAAGCGATGGAGGATCGCCCACATATTTATGAGCTGCATGCCAAATTATAATTGTATTTTTCAAGAAAGGGTTCCTTGTAGTTTTTTTTAATATCTTAGTGTCTGAAGAATATAGAAAAGTGTGTAAGGGAAGATCTGGAACAGATTTTTGCTCGATGTCAACCCAGGCTGGAGGTGTTGTTGGGCAGAAATAATGGGTGGCTGATGTTAGTTGGGCAGCCATATAATACCATCTGAGGTTGGGGACTTGGAGACCTCCTCTTTCATAGGGCAAGTAAAGTAGTTGTAAGCGGAGCCTTGCCTTCTTATTATTCCAAATAAATTGGTTAAATAGTTTGTTTAAACTGTCAAAAAATGAAGTTGGTAGGGGCAACGGAAGTGTTTGGAAGTAATATAAAAATTTGGGTAAAATTGTCATTTTTAGGATATTTATCCGGCCTATCATAGATACAGGCAGGTTTGTCCAACGGTTTAGCATTTCCGTGACCTCTCCTACAAGGGGATCATAATTTATTGAGGTTATGTCCTTGAGGCTTGGAGTGATCCTAATGCCTAAATATTTAAAGCCTGTTGTAGTTGTCTTAAATGGGGTGGCCACCACAGGGCTTCTTCTTTCTTTCTCATTAAGAAACATTAATTCTGATTTAGAATTGTTAATTTTGTATCCTGAAAATTCTCCAAATGTTTTTATTAATGTTACTAAATTAGGGATACTATCTTTCAGATTAGTCAAAAAAATATAATATCATCTGCAAATAAAGAAATTAGATGGTCTCTTCCTCCAATTCTTGTCCCTGATATTCCTGCATTTGCTCTCACAGCTATGGCCAGAGGTTCTATTGCTAACACAAAGAGAATTGGTGACAGAGGGCAGCCCTGCCTGGTTGATCGCTGTAAATTAAAGGGTTTTGATACGTTATTATTAGTTAAAACTTGTGCTGTTGGATGTGTATACAATAATCGGATCCATTTCAGGAATGTTTCACCTAGTCCATATCTGGGGAGCACTTGTAAGAGATAATTCCATTCTATTCTATCGAAGGCTTTGCACGCATCTAGTGATAGCAGCGCAGTGTCCTCCCTATTGTTTTTCTCATAAAGTACATTGAGGACACGTCTTATATTATGATAGCCTTGTCTCGTTTTAACAAAACCTTGTTGATCGTCTGTTATCAAATTAGGCACACATTTATCTAGTCTTCTAGAGAGTGCTTTACACAAAATCTTCGTATCACATCCCATAAGACTAATTCCCCTATAAGAGGAGCATTCAGTCGGAGGCTTATTTGGCTTCAATAAAAGGGTTATTGTAGCTAATCTCAGTGAGTCTGGGAGTATTCCGGACTTATATGACTCCTCATACATGTTAAGAAGTGGCAGTATTAATTTATTTTTAAATGTTTTATAGAATTCCATTGGAAGTCCATCAGGACCAGGCGTTTTACCGCTATTCAGGTCGTCTATGGCTTCTGACAGGTCTTTTATTGTTAAATGACTATCAAGGGCTGTTTTATCCTCTTCTGAGAGGGTTTGAAATTTTAACTGATCAAGAAATGCATCTTGTGTTTCTCTGTTTCCCGTATATTCAGATTGGTATAAAGATTGATAAAACTCTCTGAAATTTTCATTTATTTTTAAAGGGTCTGTTGTTATAATACCCGATTTGGACTTTATGTGGGTGATGGCCTTTTCTGCTTGCATCTTTTTTATCCTCCAGGCCAATAATTTTCCTGCCTTCTCTCCTTGGTCATAAAATAATTGTTTGGTCCACATTAAACTTTTTGCCACTTTCTCTGCTGTTAATTTATCATACCTGGCTCTTAGAATAGTCAGATTGTTTAGTTTAGTGGGATCATTGCTCTGGTAAAATTCTGTTTCATTAGATTTAATTTGCCTTTCTAATGATTTTAATTCTTGGTTATATTGCTTACTCTTGTTGCTACTGTAGCTTATAATTTCCCCTCTTATGTAAGCTTTAAATGCTTCCCACCTAATACTAGCTGTGGTTTCATCTTTATTTATTTGAAAATATTGATCAATGCAAGTTTCTATAAATTTGACAAATGATGGGTCCTTTAACAAAAATGTTTGCATCCTCCATCGCTTTACACCTTGATCAACTTCGCCCAATCTAACTGATAGACATACTGCTGCGTGATCACTAATCACAATACTGTTATACCAACAGTTCTCAACACAAGGTAATAACTCTGTAGAGATAAGAAAGTAGTCTATCCGCGAATGACTTTGATACGAACTAGAATAACATGAAAATTCCCTGTTATTTGGATTCCTTGTTCTCCAGACCTCATTTAATCTCAAATCTTTCATATAGTTAAAAAGTATTTTTCTAGTCTGGGTATGAGTAGTGTCAGTTTGAGACGACCTATCCAGGTTAGGGTCCAGGGCGCAATTGAAGTCCCCTCCTATGATATAAAGGCCCTCCAAGGTTGATATTGTGAGAAATAGATTTTCATAGAAGGATGGGTTATCCTCGTTGGGGCCATAGATATTTATCAGGTTTATTTCTAACATGGAGATACGGCCCTGCACAATTACATATCTCCCGTTTGGATCTGTAATCACCCTCGTAGTTTGAAATGGGATTGACTTATGTATAAGAGTAATGACTCCTCTGGCATGTCTAGTAAAAGAAGAGAAATATACCTGACCCTGCCATCTTTTGGTTAATAAATGTATCTCTGATGCAGTAAGATGAGATTCCTGTAGAAAAATAATCCTAGAGTTAAAATGTTTTAGTCGGTTTAATACTTGTTTCAGTTTAGCTAACTTCCGTATCCCCCTAACGTTCCAGGTCGTAATGTTAACCTTCAAAATGTTCTCTTTAGTTGTCCTCTCCATAAAATATTGTCAGACTGTTCACTTAAATAAACAAAGTAAAGGGAAAATTGAAGAAGCAGGTTTGCACATACATTCACACACTCACACATACCAGATAAAGAACTTGTAAACAATTTCTGATTGAACATTTGCATTTCCTTGTTGGAAATGTCTCCCCCCTCCCTTGAACAAATTATTTGGAGGGCGTTAATCCACATCACTGAGGAGTAACTAGTCAACGCGACCTCTCCAAAACCCCATAAATCAGACAGTGTACACTAACCATATAATGATACTGATTCTTCCCCCATAATAAAGTAAAGTTTACCCTTGGTAGGACAAAACAAAACAAAACAAAAGACTTAGGTGAGGTTCAGCTGTTAATCTACAACCCAAAAACGATTGCAATCAAACTTAGAACGAATATGCGCTTAAAAACGCCCAGTTATGGTAACATAAGTCCCACATAAATTCGAGCTCAAAATTTTATCTGTCTCTTATCAGTGACTCAATTACTGGTCGGTTATGTTGAAGCAGAGGCAGTCTTATGGAGTGTCTTAATGGTTAACCTGTTGTTTAACCAACTCACTGGTGATGAGCATCCTCTGCTGTTTCCTTCGGCAGATTCTTGTAGAATTTTTCGGCTTCTTGAGGTGTTGAGAAGAGGTGGATCTTCCCACCGTACAGGATTCTGAGTCTGCATGGGTTGTGCTGGAATCCACGGAAGGCAATGATATCAATAAACAGTTTGACAACCGGGTGAAATCCCCGTCGGATCCGAACCGTCTCCGCAGACAGATCCTGTGCAAATGTGATCTTGGCCCCATCATGTGTAATTTGTTGTTTTCTTGCTTCCCGATATACCAGTTCCTTCTCTTGGAATTTTAAGAAACGAATAAGCACCGCTCTGCTCTGGTTTGGTTTCCCGGAGGCAAGCGTGCGATGCACTCGCTCCAGTGTGATTGACTTGTCGGGCGCTAGCCCCAGCCACTTAGGTAGCATGATGTTAATAAAGTCGAAGAGTGATTGTTGCCCCTCTGCTCCCTCTTTTATGCCGAAGATGCGCAGGTTCTTTCGTCGTCCGCGGTTTTCCAAATCATCTGTTTTGGCTTCAAGAAGTGCGATTCGTTTGATAGCCGAGTTCAGTGACGTTTCTGTTTTCTCAAGTGTGCTTTCAACTTCGGCAATGCGGGCTTCGGCCTCTTCGATATGAGCCCCCTGGTTCAATATGTCTTGCTTTACCTCCGAGACTTTACCCTCCAGTACAGTCACTGCGCTCGCCATCCCAGTCAGTCTTATATCGATGCTGTCCAACTTGGCTCCAAAATCCGACCGGAGTGATTTGAGTTCATCCAAAACCTCGGCTATGCTAGCCATGTTAGCATCTGTGTCGGACGTTGATGGTATAGCGCCTGTCTTGTGTCTTCGGGTAAAGATGTCACACTGTTTCACAGATGAAGCTTTTGACATGTCAGTGCCGTATATTCCAGACCACACTAACAGCATATGCAAGGGTTTTTTATAGAAAGTTTGTACACTGTCCTGAGAGCGACATCGCTAAGCTGCCATCTTAATGCTTGGCCACGTGACCCCCCCCCCTGATTAGCAAGGTTTACTCATAGATTGTATAAATGGTAAATGGCCTGTATTTGTGTAGCGCTTTACTAGTCCCTAAGGACCCCAAAGCGCTTTACACATTAACTTTGTAAGTTCATTGCATGGGCACCACCTAAATAGTGCTAACATAAATAAAGTGAAACCTATTTAAAACATACTCAAATTTCACTCAATCTCAATCAAAAAAGGAACTAAAAAATAAAATAAAAAGAAATGCTGTTGTTTTAGAAGAAAAAGAAAAGTACGCTTTTATTAATATTTAATAGCACTGCAAGCCTCAAACGCACTTGGGAAGTCTAGTTCATTGCCATGAATTAGCTGAGGTGTAACCTAAAAGAAAGCTAGCAGTTTTAGCCACCTATAAAGAGACAAAAGTTGAGCTTTTTAGCAATAGACTCTCTAAGAAGAGGTCCAGCCTTAAGTGCAGTCAAAATCAGAAATGTCTTTCTGATGCCCACTAACTGCTCCATGTTCTAAAAGAAAATAAAGTTGCTATTCTATTCTAAAATCTATTCTGTTTTATTAATATTCACACAAATATTCCTTTATTAATGAAAAGCCATCTGCAAGCATATTAAAAATCTGATAGGGATTATAGCGATAAACACCAAAAAGTGTAAAATCTCTTTTTGGTGTTTTATGTGTCTCTTTGCTGTCTATGCTGAAATAATGGACAAAACCATATATGTTGATAGGATATAACTAAACAGAGACAGAGGCTACTCAAAGCATTTTCCATGTGTTTAAGTAAACTTCACCTTCTGTCATTTAAATGCAATCCTCTTTCATTGCATTAGGTAAAAAATCAGTTTCACCATTATAAAATCTGTCACTTGGACGATTTTTGGAAAGGGCTTAGCATAGCTTAGTGACTTTAAGCTTGAAGCGTCATTTGTAGAAAATGAGATTTACAGTCAGTGATCAAAGCAAAATTTAACTTTGATGTTGTCAGCCTGCCGTGATCACATAAAAATCATTGTATGCTGATTCAAAATTGCAGAGAATTGTAGCCTCTTTGCTTTTACTCAGCAAACAAATGGTGGGAGGCCAAAGTCAACCCATGACTTCAAAAAGATTAATGTTTAAAGATGCTGCAAAGAAATGAGTACAATGGTGTCACATTGAGTGTCGGATAACTGTGAGGCAATCATGGAGTACAAAGGAAGGGAACCTGATGTTTCTTTTTAATTTCACATAAAGTGCATTGCACACAAACGCAACCAATACGGAGAAAAGATGCAGAGAGGAAAAAAAGCTCTAAAACATCTTACATTATTTTACAAAGTGGGTCTAACAGGATCTGAATCAGGCAAAATCTGAATGAAGCGGTTTTGTCAACAAGATTTGTAGGTGTATGCAAAATGCTGTAGAATCTGTGAAATCTGTATTGTTGGTCACAAACATCTTGCTGGTGATACTATTTATCTTCAGTAGGGAAGGTGAACAGAATACAAAATATGCTGTTATACACTACTCACAGTCTGAACAGAGCAGTTTTATGGCATAGAAATTTGAGGTGGAGAAAACAAAGATCATGCACTGTGTTACCTGTCACTTTCATTGTGCTTTTTTAGAACTTTTGCAGTGTATTAGGCATAAAATAAATTGAGCATATATGTTTGAATTTTAATTCAGATCTTTTCATATTTGTTTGTTATTAGCTCTTAAGAGAGTTGTGTAAAACTCTCTTAAGGGGTTGCAGCTGAAAAAAAGGCTAAAACTGAGACTACACAGTTATAATTAAAGTCAACATCTGCTTGAACCTGAATGACAGACCACTGATACTGATAACCCTGTTAACTTACAAATTCACACGTTTCTTTTTGCTTCAGTTCTTGATTTCTTTATGTTTTATTTTTTTGTGTGGAAAATGTGTGGCTTAGATGCAACTTTTCTGATGCCAGCATCACTCAGACCCAACTGTATAGTGACCGGTTAGGGTTATTACAGTTGCTGGGTGTAGTGAATCCACATTAATATGAAAGCAAAGCTAGTCTGTGATGAGATGTTCTGACATTCACAAAGAGAGGCAACTAGCTACGTTCACACTGCAGGTCTTAATCCTCAATTCCGATTTTTTGATCAAATCCGATTTTTTTTTGTCTGCTTGTTCATACTACAAATAAAATGTGACAGCAAACGCGCTCTAGTTTGAACCCTCAAAGCGGCCCGCATGCGCAAAAGAAGACGTCACACACAACGCACTCTGTTTAGACCCAGACCGAACAGTATTGTTTGACTGATGGCCCTTAATATAAAGACTTGTTTTGGACTTTACGTTTCCCAATTTTGCTTTAAGTTGTAAAGTTATTTTGTTATTCACATATGGCCTAATAATGATCCTTATTGCTGTTTTAGAGTGGAGCGGTTCTTCAAAGGATAGTTGCAGATTTCTGTTAGAATCTGCAGATTTTACAGTACAAATAAAATGTTCCCATTTCTCCAACGTTGTCTTCCCAAAAGTTTCACTGGATGGCCAGGAAGCGTTCACGATGTCTTCTCGTGCGCTTCTCCGGCGCTGATAATTGGCGTCTGTCTTGTGTCAGTGACGTAAAAGACGGATTTAATGCGACATGGCCATTCAAACATCAGATATGTATCGGATTCAGTACCACATACGAAAGTGACCCAGGTTGGATTTGAAAATATCGGATTTGTGCTGTTCATACTGTCATACCATGATCGGATATGGGTTGCATAGGGTCAAAAAAGTCGGATTTGATGCACTTTCGCCTGCAGTGTGAACGTAGCCATAGATATCCACCTGGATCTTTTCACTTACTTTCTGTCAAAAAATGTATACAAGCAGAGACGCACATCCTGTTGTCCAACGGACTGACTGATGGCCAGCTGGCAGTGGCCGATTAGCTAGGACAGAATGCAGCAGAATTACAACTCCATCGGAACTGCTTTTGCATTGCTGCTTTGACTATGATCCATGTCGGATTGCTGGAATGCTGGATTACGGGAAGGGTAATCGATGTTCTCCATCTGTCTCTTTGTCTGTTTATTCCTCTGAAACCATCCTGAGTCTTACTGATTTATGCTTTATTTCATTTCTTCGGGTTATCGTCGCTTCTTCTATTTTCTCATTGCCCTAGTATCCTCTGACTTTTTCACTATCCCTTTTCCTGGGGTAAAACTATGAGCTTGTTGGGCTACAAGTTCCCCTAATGCAAGCACACTGCAGTTCTCTACATATCATATAATCCCCTTTTACTCTTCCTCTGACACACTTCACCCTCTCCCTGTTAAAGTCTCTTTCATGACTCCCTTTTTCTCTTCTCTATTTTCTATCGCCACTGATTAACACATCTCGTGTGTCATCTGCTCTTCTCCCTGGTATTAAAAGGCACTTGTTGTGGAACTGAATAACTTAATTTCACAGACTGGCAATCTTCACTTTATGGAATATTAGAAAATAACACTGATAAATCATAAATACTGATGATGGCAGATGGCGTATATTTCCCCTGTGGGTCTCTTGCCTTTGTCTTTAACTTCACGAACTTCCTTTAGCCTTTCAAATTCAGTAGCGTACGAAGAGCATGACAACAATATTTGGCACAGACAAAATAATTAAATGCAGCAAGATGTGAATTCATACTGACTCTAAAGCTAGGAACAGACACAGAGAAAAAACACAAAGACTAATCTAAAAGTTAAATCGGAAGAGCAGACACAGAGTATACTGTTAGAATGAGGGATGACACAGAAAGTGCACTAAAATGCGATTTCCCCTAATTTTCTCTCATAAAGTTGAGGCCTCCTTATCGAATTCAGTCAACTTGTCTAAACCCCATTTCATACACCATAAAATGTGCCACTAACTGTTTAAACGCATAATGCAATGTTTTTCATGAAAGGCAAAGTCAGACGAGTCTCACCTATCAAAGCCCTGTGCCGTCCTTACATCGGCTGCCCTCATATTTACATCTAAATGATGGTTGATGGTGACAGAGGTAGCGCAGACCCAATTATGCGACAGAGTTGGCAGTGGAACCTGACAAATGATGGGCAATGGCTGAGGATTGGAGGCATTTCCAACACTCCACACTTTAACAAACATAGCTGTGTCTCCATAGTTTGACTCTGACAGAGTAATTTATTCCCACTCCGCCAGCACGGAACCATGGATTTAAAAGTTTCACCACTTATCCAAGCCTCCCCCATTTTTCTCTGCGGAATGAAACTGTTATTATTCAAAAGAGAAATAGGAATTTATGCAGGCTTACACATGGCCTTATATCTTCACTAACTTTCCCCCCCTTCTTTTTCCTTTTGTATTTTTCTTTCTCCCCTGTTGGCTGCTTTTCGTTTTTTGGGTTTCTTTTTTTGTTGTTGTTGTTGTTTTTTCCCCCAGAATATATGCATATTTCCTGTTCTGTACCAAGTGTTTTAATTTATTTTGGTGCAGAACAGCTTGCCTGTATCTGCATCTCCCCTTTCTGTCCTCATCTCTTTACTACAGGATCAGATGCTATGAAATTGGAATAAATCAGTTTAGTTTAGTCTGCTAATGAAAAGCTGAATATATTTAAACAAAGTTTTCTAGTTCAAACTTTCATAAATATGCTGTAAAAATGTAAAACTAGATCTTTAGAGGTGCAGAAGGTAGAATCTTAAGAAGTGTGCGCCTCAAAAATTTCAAACCTCACTAGAAGCCTGATTAATTTTTTTTCTTCTAGCATCATGCTTAGCAACTTCAAAAAACGATCTTCTGCTCTTCCTTTGAAAGGCAGATCATGTGCTTTATATGATTTTCTTTCAATATAGAGGAAAAAACAGTGCATTATTACCTTTATTTATTTTGAGAGTGCTACAACAGGAGTCTTGTGCAGTGACTCTCTGCCAGTGTGTTGAGAGCTAGTGCTGATGATAGCAGCCACAAGAAATCACAAGACATCAAAGGGCTCTGACATTCCTGTGAAAACACAGATAAAGATAGACTGAAAATATAACAGTGTTAGCACTATGAGTGTGACTGTCTAAGTGAAAAAACCCCAGATAAATATATATAATATGTGGATATGGATTTCAGAGACATACACCCTGTCTGCTTTTAAGATTAAGCTTAAAACTTCCCTCTTTAAAAAGATTATAGTTAGCACTCAGGCTGCTGCGAGATTTCTTTTCCTTTCCCTTTTTTTCTCCTTTCACCTTGCTTTCATTCACTACTGGATTTAATCTTTAGCAATTTTTAATCTCAGCCTCCCTCTCATTCCCCTCACCACCAAATCACTCATAACACATGACAGCCCCTCCCTGAGCCTGGTTTTGCTGGAGGTTTGTTCCTGCTAAAAGGGAGTTTTTCTTTCCCACTGTCACCAAGTGCCAAAGGGGTCATCTTTTTCCTTTTTCCTTTTGTTTATTTGTTTGAAGGGTCTGCAGCCTATGATTTAAAGTACCCTGAGGCAACAGTTGTTGTGAATTGGCAATATACAAACAATTGGATTGTCTTGGATAGCATTACACAAATGCTGCAGGATTTTTAGCTGCACATCTCCCGTTCCACCACATCTCATAGCTGTTCTATGGATTGAGATCTGGTAACTGGGGAGCCATTTGAGTGAATTCACTGTCTTCTTCAAGAGCTTTGTGACATGGTGTGCTATCCAGGCAGTGGTTTTCCAATTTTGCTGAGTCCCTGTGGATTATAGATAGTTTCTTAGCTGAGTGGCAACGGGTGTGTTCTTCACTTGTTTCAAGAAAAGGCTCTTCTGCATACCTTGGTATTAATGAGTAATTAATTTAATTACTGCTGCCTTTGTTTCAGCTCAGCCCATATGGAAAGGATATATATATATAAATCTTATAAGGTTTGTATCTGTCTTGTGTGGAACTTGTATGAAAAGCATACAAGAGTGAAGACAGATATAAGATCCCTTGAAAAATTATATAAATGGAACTTGTATGTTTTGGATACTTCCTAAAACAATATATGGAAGTAATGAGAAAGTGGCCACTTTCATGAGTAAATCATATAAGCCTTATATGATTCACTATATGAAGCAAGCTAAAGCTGATACAAGTCTTTTATAAGTTTTTCCTATTTCTTTTCCACATGGGAGAGCAGTCTGACAATTGTCCTCTGATATCTGGCATCAACAAGGGATTTTGTCATCCAGAGAACTCCTACGCACTTGATATTTGGTCTTTTTTTCCCCTGAATTCTGACACCACCCCATCCTGGTCCAGCAACCATCATACATTTGAAGTAATTGAACTCGCCTTTCTTCCCCATTCTGATGCGCGTTTTGAATTTCAGCATTCTGTGTTGACATGTTTACATGCCTTGAAGTGTTGGGTTGCTGCTGTGTGCCTGGTGTTAATTAGCAGCTGAAAGGTATACCTAATGAAGTGGACGGTGAGCGTAATTGATGAATGACTAGGATGCAATCGTTTTTCTGGAAAGGAAAGTATCAAAAACGAGTGAATACAGTAAAGGAATATATTGTGAGATCAAAGAGCAAGATGAAGCAAATGCAAATACATGACAGAGGAAATGAAAGTCAGCTATGAGAATCCACAGCTGCAGCTATAAATCACTGATTGTAATGTTCTCCACCAACAGGTTTTTGTTACTGGCCTGAAAATTATATTATATATTTTTAAAAAATTATATTAAAGTTTCACACCAGATGTTGTGATCTTCAGAATATTTATGCACTTGAGGATAAAAAAAAAAGTTGCAAAACTAACCCATTCCTTACAGAACAATAACAACAAAACAAAAATAAATAAAATAAACAAACTGTTGTTTGGTGTGATCACATGCAATTCTCTTTGGTAAATCTCCCTGCAGTTCCTCAAGGTTCATGGCAGATGGGTTGTTTGAAGCATATTGGAGGACTTTCTGCAGTTCCCCTGTGGATTTAGACGGTCTCAGTTGCTTCAGCCTCCTCATCTGATCACAGATTGACTCAATGATGCTTAGATCAAGGCTCAATAGGGGGGGATGCCCCTGTTGAAGGACTGCTTGTTCTTCTTGTTGCTGAAGGTTTTTATGACTCTGACTCTCTTTATATTTGCTGTTGGTGTCACGCTGTAGAAAATAAACATTGGACTGATCTGATGCTTCTCTGAAGAAACTGCATTTGAAACAGAGTAGTGTAAATATTTGGATAGTTGCAATTTTCTAGAGTTGCTTGGTTTACTTAACTTTTATTTTTAGGAGAGACACACATTATAGACATTCAGTCATTAACATTCTATGTGAGTCCCAGTCGCAGCACTTGCTAACAGCTGACAGAAGAAAAACTTGGACCACAGTTGGGTTCTGGCGACACAATCCCAATTAAAATGGTCCATTCACTTAATCACGTTGTGTTCACAAGCTGGTGGGAAGTTTCTAAACATCTGGGGCTTCCATGCTGGATGCCAACCTTAGAACAGAAATGGCAAACAAACACTGGTATCTAAGAGCTTCTGGTAAATTAAAGCACTATTCTACTCAAAAAATGACAACAAATACCCAACAAATAGGTGAATACAGGAAACCAGAACATTTAACATCTGACTTTGAGCATCAGTTAGTGCGCACCAGATTTGATTTGATTGAGGACAAACTGTTATGATTTTCCCTGGAAAAAGTGAAAAAATACAGACTGTGGGATAGAGATATCATATACATCACTCGCTAACTCAAAGCAGCCTTTTTAGTATTAAATGATGAATTTTGCCTGCTTGTTCAACTTCTGTATTACATGACATGCAACCAAAAATCACAATCTTTCCTAGCCTTAACCAACGTGCTTTATTTCATGTGACTCCTGATCTCTCACATCATTGTCATTAACTTTATACACCTGTTATCCACCAATATTGCCACATATTCCAGCACACAGTTGTGTTTGCCAATGTAGTGGACTCTACTTAGAGAGTTATAGAGAAAGAATAGAAAAATTCTCTTTCAATGTCACATTAATATGTTAATTTAAACCGCAGAGTGATTAAAGGAATAGATGATAAATGGTTTCTGAACAGTCCTTTTAAGCAAGTTGCACTAAATACAAATGGATACTGACGCTGAAGGGTTTGTTTATTGATGCTATGGATAAACATATTATGGTTAACATCAGATTTTATTTGCTGAATATTATTATTAATATTACTTTTTGCCTATTGAGTGACAGATAGGCAAACAGGATACTTAAATACAGACAGACATCCAATAATACACTATTTGGTACAAATGAAAGAGGCGAGCATTACTTATGCATTGATTTTAAAATCCATTCCTCACAAATTATTTATTTAGACATTTGACTGAATTCGTCACATTAATGTTTTTTTCTTTTGGATTTGCCTACTGTGTTGCTATGGCAGCAGAGACAGAGAGGTAAGGGGAAGCAAGGATTGGGTGGAGTTTGTGCGTGCGGAGGATAAACTTTATGATGTCACATTTCATCTCTGGCTTGTTTTCAGGGACGGTTTTCTCATTTTCCTCCCCACACACTGAATTGTGCTGGCACTTTGGTCTGTGAATGTGCGTGGAATATCCGGATTGAGCTTGAGATCCTTTGACCTGTCTTGTGTTTGGCGTTGGGTTTTGGGCTGATAATTCAGATTTGATGTGAACAATAGATAAAACTGTGCTAATAACTGTCAGAAAAACCCTCAAAAGCAACAACAAAAAAAGGAAGGAACTCTGAAAAATAGTTTGCACCTGTTTCTCCAGGAGGCTTCGACCCTATTCTAAATTCATGAGGTAGAAAATACAAGGAAATGTGCTGCTCAACATGTAGTGTTTTGCTGCTTGTGTTGCTTTCAAGTGTGTCTTTGTGGTGGTCGATGCTGGACTCTGCACATGCCTGCAGCTGTTGTTCTTACGGCAGAATGCAGAAAGCTTTCATTGAAAAAGGAAAAAGGCTTTGTCTCTGTCTGCAGCCCACTTTTTGTTTGTCTCACCTTTGGTTCTTTTTCATTCTTTCTCTCCCGTAGGCAGTCTACTGTCTGACTGTGACCACGTCTTCATCTCTCCTCTCTTCCCTGCACACACATCAATACATGCATCTTAGTCTATGTATTAGTTGCCTATTGTGAAAGATAATGAGCTCTCATCTCATCAGGTCACATTATTAACTCTTCTGTGGAGCACATCGGGCAGTTTAAATGCATGCGTTTGTATTTTCAGCCGTCGTGATGTGTGCGATGCACTGCAGGTGACGTGCACGTGGGTTTGCATGTGTGAGTAAATGAGCCATGCTTCAGATGATGCAGATTAGTGTTTTCACTTCAGATCACACCTACAGCTTCTATGGGAAAAAGCTTTAGAGTTCGTGTTTAGTTTTGAACATGTAATCATATTAGAAACCACAGGATGTGGATGACTTGTTTGTTTTGAATTCAGTGATTTATTCATTAATTTTTTTTCTACAACTTGTTTTCTGAGGCTGACAGCCTGAAAGATGAAACGGATGGAAATGACCGACTGAAACAGAAGCAACGCAACACTGTGGTCATGCATATTTGTGCGCATGAAAACTTTCGCTGTGCGTGTGTGGTGGTGTTCAGCATAGTGCACATGAAAGTCTCTGAATGGCTATCTATCTGTGTCTGCCTGTGCCTGTTTTGATGTCCTGATTAGCAGTGGTTATATTTAGATCACATTAATCTGTTCAAAGTCTGCATTTCCCAAAGGCACTGTCAGACACACACGCGCACAAACAGACATCCCCTCATCCTACTCATCAACTTCAGGACATAGTGAAGGAGAGGATGCAATAAAGTGGATCGAGTCCAAGTGATAGAGCTGATAGAAACGAGTTTCCAACCTACTGGAATTCTGCAAAATGAGTATATGCAACACGTATTTGACAAGTAACTGAGGCCTGCTTGCAAGTGTGGATTTTCCAAGCATGAAGGAAATTTTGCTGGAGCATTTTGGACATGCTCAATTTGAAATGTGCTCTTTTGCTAATATGGCTTTGCCTCCAGCTGTTTTCTGAGAGCATTCTTGCTGGTACTTGGATTCATAAATGGCACATCTTTGTCATAAACTTTTTCATGAAGTTCTAATTGAAAAATGCAGATGGAGCAGAGAAGTTGATGGAGGTGCTTACACTTATAAAATAACTTCTATTCTCTGGATTTAAATAATAATAATAATAATAATAATAATAATAATAATAATAATAATAATAATAATAATAATAATAATAATCCTGTTAATTTTCTTTGGCCTTTGTTGTATTACAAACATTTTTTTATTCAAACGTTTTTTGTCTTTACACACTGAAATATTGCCTCAGTTGAAGTTGTTTCTGAATGTTCTGTCTGTGTCCAGAGCGTTCTCACTCCCGAGGCGTAACATGTCGACGTTTTGTCACGTCCCGCGGCGTTCCTGAGGAACGCGAAAGGAGACCTTCGGCGTTCTTATGATACGCGGCGGGTTATGGCTGGAATCCAGTGCAATGACGCTCCCGCGGTAGTAGACGTTCCAGCCCTGTATTCCAGCCCTAAACCTAACCTTATCCCTAGCCCTGACCATAACCTTATTCCTGACCTTAACCAGGACTTTAATGATGTTAAATAGCGTGTTTCTAAGCGATTTGAAGAAAAAGAGCGAACATGTGTAGGTTCAGTCCAGACGGTTCTCATATTTCCTCTTTTTCCGAGGTCGTCATTTAGGAACGTGGTGGGTAGCCGAAAACGTAATATGGTGACGATTTGTCACCTAGCGTAAAATGTTACGCTTTGGGAGTGAGAACGGGTTGCTGTGTCAGTATGTGATATGCGATGTGAGCACATGCATGTGCGTGTGCACACATTGCATGTGTATAACAAATCCCTGCAGTGTGATGGTCTTGGGTCATGTGTTGCCTTGTAATTGCTTTGAAGAGAGAATTCCAGAGACTTGTCACTGTTTACACACATCATCGCCTACACAAAAATGCCTGTGGGGATCATTTGTTGCATTACCCCTTAGCCCCTTACACTCTCCATAATGGAACCTGTAACCCGAGTCTGAACCTAATTCTTAGCTTTACCCTTGAAAGCAAGCCTTAAACCTCAAAAAGCAGTGTCTACCTTAGGGACCTCAATTATTGACAAAAGTCTTCATGGATTAGTGTGAAGTGAGGTCAAAGTTGTCAATGGGATATACATGAAACACACACACATACTCCAGGATCCCCTCTGTACCTTTTTTTTTTTTTTTTTTTTTAATGAATCTTGCACACACCTGGATCCTTGGTGTGAAATATGGAGGGTCTCCTTCAGGATCGGGGGCATTTTAACTGACAGATGGGGCCCAAGAAGATCTTCAAATGAACCTCAGGTGCTCAAAAAAAGTTGTTTTTTTTTTTTTTTTTTCCAAAAATCTTTATATTTTGCTTGGAAAATAGGAAAGAGCTGTAGCAATATATTACAACATGTCCAAATATAAATGAAAATATACCTGGTATGGCCACCTTTATTCTTCAACACTGCCTGAACTCTCTTAGACTCTTGTCATTTCTTTAAATAAGAAATAACTTTTTGAAGGATGTTCTAAGCTTTTCTTTGGATGTTGGCTGCCTTTTGTTCAATTCCCTGTAAAGATGGTCCCACACTGCTTTGATACTATAGAGGTCTGGGGTCTGGAGAGGCCAATCCATGACTTATTGTGTTCCGTTGTGCATTTTTTCTATCAAGGTATGCTTTTACTGGATTATTAGTGTGTTTGCCATGTTAACATTATGGCATTGCATAGTGTCTAGATCTGACAGCACATTTCTGGGATCGTAATTTCATCAATTTTGACAAGATCTCCAACACTTTTATATATATGTATATAACTATAACAGAGCCTCCTTGGTGTTTTGATGGCTATTGTACGTCTCTCCTGAACTCCTCCATACATGTTTATGATGATTTGAACCAGGCTGCTAATAAAGGTTTTTTCCTTGAGTTAGGTTCCATTGTTATGCTGAATGATTAATAGATCAGTGTAAAGTGGCTTAACAAACAATAACAACATCCAATGTCCAATGAAAGACAGCCTAGAGAACTATTGCTTAAGACTACTTAAAAAAATTACATTGAAGTCAGGCTCCCTGCAAGCAAAATATAAATAAATAAGGGATGGATCAAGACTTTTGCACAATACTGTACAAAACTGTATTTAGATATTCAAAGGAGCTTGCAAAGAAAAGCGTCTGGACTTCTTTAAGTTGCTTGAAGACGTTTCACCTCTCATCCGAGAAGCTTCTTCAGTTCTAAGGTCAAATGGTGGAGAGTCCCAGATATAAACCTAGTGGGAGTATCCCCCCACAGAGGGACAAAAGGACCCCCTGATGATCCTCTAATCGCCTGAGCCAAGGTGGGAAACTGGGCGTGGGTCCCAATCAGCCAGAGTTTCGGGTGTGTTCATTGTGAAACCTGGCCCCACCTTATCATGCGAATTCCTGAGGTCAGATGGCCCAGGATGTGAGTGGGCGTTAAGGCGTCTGGGAAGGGATCTCAAAACTGGATTATAGATGGCAGAGAGTTGGTGTCGTAAACCCCCGCCTCTGTTCAAAGATGGTCGCTCACAGTGGACATAGATGGCTTCTTTCACTCCTCTTTTCACTGACTTTCAAAATAGTCAGTAGCATAAACTCAGCCACTTACAACATTGCTAAACACCTTGCTACCATCCTTGCGCCTCTCGTGGGGAACACCCCACACCACATCAAGAACTCCACCGACTTCACCGACAAGGTCCAGAAACTTACCCTGGATCCAGATGAAACCATGGTGTCCTTTGATGTAGTCTCTCTCTTCACCTGCATACCCACCACGGAGGCCGTGGAGACTGTCAGAAAACGACTACAAGAAGACAGCTCCTTGGAGGACAGGACCAACTTCACACCCGATCAGATCTGCACACTGTTAGACCTCTGCCTCACCACTACATATTTCAAGTACAACGAAGGCTTTTACAGACAAAAACATGGCTGTGCCATGGGCTCCCCCGTGTCACCTATTGTAGCCAACCTTTACATGGAGGAAGTGGAAAGGAAGGCTCTTGGCTCTTTCAAAGGAAGAGTACCCAGCCACTGGTACAGATATGTGGACGACACCTGGGTCAAAATCAAGACACAAGAAGTGGAATCCTTCACTGTGCACATTAACGCTGTGGATAAGAACATCAAGTTCACCAGGGAAGACACAAAGGACGATTGTTTGCCTTTCCTGGACTGCGCTGTGCACATTGAAGAGAACGGCAAACTCAACATCGAAGTTTACCGGAAGCCCACACACACGGACCAGTACCTCCTCTTTGACTCCCATCACCCTTTGGAACACAAACTTGGAGTAATCAGGACCCTACACCACCGGGCAGAACATGTTCCCTCTAAGCCTGAAGGGAAAAAGAAGGAACACACACATGTAAAGGAAGCACTCAAAACGTGCGGCTATCCTAAATGGGCGTTCTTAAAGTCAGCAAAGAGGCACAGAAAAGAAGATCAGACACCAGCGAGGGAGGACAGACGCAACAACATTGTCATCCCCTATGTAGCTGGTGTATCAGAGAAACTCAGGAGAGTTTTCTCCAAGCATGACATCCCAGTGTATTTCAGACCCAGCAACACGCTCAGACAGAAACTGGTTCACCTGAAAGACAAAACGCCAAAACACAAACTTAACAATGTGGTGTATGCTGTACAGTGCAGCGAGGAATGCTCAGACCTCTACATTGGAGAGACCAAACAGCCACTTCACAAGCGCATGGCACAACACAGAAGAGCCACCTCCACAGGACAAGACTCAGCAGTCCATCTGCATCTTAAGGATAAAGGACACTCTTTCGAGGATGCCAATGTTCACATTTTGGACAGAGAGGACAGATGGTTTGAAAGAGGAGTGAAAGAAGCCATCTATGTTCACTGTGAGCGACCATCTTTGAACAGAGGCGGGGTTTACGACACCAACTCTCTGCCATCTATAATCCAGTTTTGAGATCCCTTCCCAGACGCCTTAACGCCCACTCACATCCTGGGCCATCTGACCTCAGGAATTCGCATGATAAGGTGGGGCCAGGTTTCACAATGAACACACCCGAAACTCTGGCTGATTGGGACCCACGCCCAGTTTCCCACCTTGGCTCAGGCGATTAGAGGATCATCAGGGGGTCCTTTTGTCCCTCTGTGGGGGGTCACTCCCACTAGGTTTATATCTGGGACTCTCCACCATTTGACCTTAGAACTGAAGAAGCTTCTCGGATGAGAGGTGAAACGTCTTCAAGCAACTTAAAGAAGTCCAGACGCTTTTCTTTGCAAGCTCCTTTGACTACGATGACCTGGATGACTGAGAACCTTCACAGACATGTATTTAGATATAATTATGTAAAAATAATACTGTAGCACTCTTCTCCAAAGGTTTTGGGACCTCCTCAGTTTTCACATTGTATGTTTCATATGGGTTGGATTTCCTCTCTCCTGCTAACAGTGGAACAATATCTTTGTTTGTTTGATGTGTCTTTGTTTGCATTTACTTCTCTTAGTTGAAGCACATTTTATACCCTCTTTGGTGTCTCCCCGTGTCTTTTGCCAGTTTGCAGTCACATATTTGTGTGGGCATAAAGCAAGTACTCCCGCTCGTGGAATGGACGAGTCAATGATTTCAGAAACACCACACTGAGCTCACTCACTCACACACACACACACACACACACAGCTACACACAGATAGCATGCAGGCAATGCCAAAGCTTTTTTGGCTTATTGTGTTATACTTCCTCCCCTATGGCGGGGATGACCATATGTCTTCATGTGGCTACACTTGTGGGCGTGTGTGTGTTCATGTGGATTTGCACGCACGCCTCGTGTGCATGCGTGTACCATGCCACCCTGCAATGTGTTATTTCCCAGTGTGTGCATGTGTCCTGTCAAGCAGAGAGAGAGGCTGCTAGCAGGTTTTTGTTGGGCGAATTTTAAACTGTGGACACAGTAGTGAAATATTTGAACACCAAGAAGCTGCAACTGTCTTTCAAAATAAAAATATCCAACCGTGAAAAAAAAGCTGTTTTGCGCTTAAAATTGTATCAGTTGCATGGCATTTTTTGATCCTATTGTGTTAAGAGGCGAGTTATTAATGTGGAGATTCCTACAGACAATAACGTTTACAAAATAGCGCAATTTTCACAGAGTAGTATTGAGCACTTAACGTTACTGTAGGTAATTATTGTTTTTTCGCAATGAATGTTTCAGAATGAGCCCCTTGAACATCTATCCTTCAACTAATTAAACTGCCTGATTTTCAATGAGCTTAATTTCTAGTGCAGCTGTCTGTCCAATTGCCAGATGCCGAAAACTACATAATCACTTTGACTGGAAGCCATAGGGATGTAAAGCAGAGGATCATTATCCCAGTCCAAGGCTGCATATATTATATTATATTGTTCACCAGGCACACACAGAAAGCTGTTAGACTGTCATGTTTTCTGCTATTTTTTATATTTTACATGTATGATTATATCCACAAATCTTCCATACCACCACATCTCAAAGGTGCTCTACTGGATTGAGATATGGAGGCTATATGAGTGAACTGAATGTCATATTTATGAAATAAGCTGGAGGTGATTTGAGCTTTGTGACATGACGCGATGTCCTGGTGGAAGCAGCCAGGTACACTGAGATCATAAAGGGATGGAAATGATCAACAGTTGGCATTTCAATGATGGTAAACAAGGAGCCCAAAGTTTTCCACCATAACCATCACCAACCAAACTGAGGAAGGATGGATCCATGCTTTAATGTAATTCTGACCATCCAAGTATCGCAAGTCTAGAGATGATCGTGTTGGAAAATCCTCGTAGAGCAGCAGTTTCTGAAATGGCACCAACAACCACGTTACATTCACAGTCACTTAAATCGCCTTTCTTCTGCTTTATGATGCCCGGCTTGAACCTCTGCAGGCTGTCTTGAACATGTCTGCATGGCTCGGTGCATTGAAATGCTTCCATATGATTGGCTAATTAGATATTTGCAATGCAACACATGTATCTAAGCCTAACAAAGTGGCCAGTTTATATATCATTCCCATATTAAATTTGTCTAGGAGGACATGAGCAAGTGCAGTGGCAACATGAAATTGGTCTGGATGAGCATTTCTCACATTTTATTTTGGCTCACAGATGTTTACACTACCAGTGCTTCCCCTAGAGTGATTGCTGTTTCCCTCTTTGGCCATTCAATATGAAATCAGTCAATTCTGAGAAAAGCTTCCATCTGAGCCCTGCCATATCAGCTAATTACTGTAATTTTTCCTTTAACTAAAGCATGTCTCATGAAGCCATGCAAAATTATGTATTCATACTGTAAAACCTGTGAAATTTACAGACTCTGAAAGTACAGACGGGGGACTTTTTTTTTTTGGAGATTAAGTATTGGAATTTAGAATAGAATAGAATTCAACTTTATTGTCATTGCATGTGTCACGAGTACAAGGCAACGAAATGCAGTTTGCATCCATCCAGAAGTGCTTTAGCCATGATATAGATATATTACATTTCAGGAGCATGACCACACCTCCAAACACGCTCCTTCCGGTTCTCATCTATATAGGTTCCCCCAGTACTACAAGCTGTTCATTCTTGTTTAAGTACTCCACCCTTCCTCCCCTTTTCAGTTCTTTAACCTCTTCACTTCTATTTAGTACATGGCGATCTGCCAGGCCCGGGAGCCGCCTCCAGTCCCATTCGAGGCCTTCCCCAAGCTGCAGCTCAATTCATGTCCAAGCCATTCACCTTTACCTACTAAAACGCTGTCAAACCTAAAATGAGGACGTGGGCCCAGCTAGTGAATGTCATATATCTTTCTCCCAGGATTTTTGCACACAATTTCACCTCAACTCTGTCACAATCTAAAGCCCAAACCTCTTTTTTTTTTTTATTCAACTAAGAACAATATTGTCTTCGATTAACTTTGAACTTGAATATCATGTGCTATATTATAGATTTAGCAAACCTGCCTCAGAAGCAAGTTGTGGTACCCTAGATGTCTGTTTTCAGATAATACAATTGAAAAGGTACTAAAACTGCTTTTTGGGTGATATGAAAAGAGCTGTATCACTATGTGGGTAAGGTGAATGGTCAAAACAAATTATATCATATGAAACATCTCATTTTCACCTAAAGGCTAAAATAATTTGGAATTTAGAGTTGGTGTAAAATTGAGTTGCAGCTTTAAGCAGAGCTGAAATGTATTTTTAATGTGCCTTTCTGCCGTACTTGCTCTTGATTAAATACTGCATGGCGTTTTGCATGTAAATTAAATGCAGAAGTTCTTTAACAAAATCAGCTGATTCTGAAGGGGGCTGGTGGGACGTGACAAATCCACATTTCAACCTAGGTTTATCTTTATAACCCTAAAACCAAGTCTTAAGTCTCAAACAGACCTTTAAAAGACTTTAAAAAGCTGTCTCTAAATCTGGATGTATACATATGTAGAACCTGCAATCTATCCCCATTCTAAACAGCCACTGTGTGTGTGTGTGTGCGTGTGTGTGTGTGTGCAGGTGTATGTCTGCACATGCATTAGGTGAATATCTCTTTATTAAGAGATTTTTTTTAAATCAAGTACTTTACGATTGCCTGCAAGTGACACATTGATCAGACAACTTATGAATTGTAGCTGTAAACCCCCCCCCCCCCCCCCCCCCCCAAAAAAACCCCAAAACAAAACAAAAAAACCCCCCAAAAAACCATGGGATACAATTTCCCTGAAGGGAAGCTGCACTAGTCTAGATTTCAATAGCCCACACGCCTGGCCCAGTCACCTCAGCAATCCTGGCATACACACCGAGACAGCCCGGTATTGTCAGGAGCAGTGGGACGTGGTGCAGTAGGCGTTTGGTTTCAAACACCTGTGGTTTGCATTTTGTCTCCCTAAACCTACACCTGCAAACTTGAAAAAGAGAACCAGACCAGAGCGGGAAGCGAGAGGAGCTGAAAGAAAAATCCATATGAGAAAGACAGATGCAGAATGAGAAAGATGAGTGGTGTGGGGAGGGAATAGAAATCTCATCAGCCCTTCCACTTTCTCACTTTCTCTCGCTGTTTTGCCAGAAGTGAAGACAGACTAGCTGCTGCTAGTCAGACTATAAATGAAGCGAGGATGTAATGTTCCCCTTCCAGTAGAATATCAATGAAATTCAATTTTAGTAATACTCCATGTTGAGAACACCACAAACAATAAAGTTGGCTTTCAGGCTTCCACACTCATCTCACACTGCAACTAAACCGTCTAACAGGTGAAGTATATTCATTTTATTGAGAATGAAGTAGAAAAAAAATAACACATTTTTACAGCACTAGTTTAGAACTGGTTAGCTAAGCCAGTTTTAACTGTATAACCCTAAAACCAAGTCTTAAGTCTGAGTAGCCAGTTGCTGTTACACTGACTTGGCAATCACCTAACCTCGTCTCCTTCTTGTCTTTGTATTCAGTGGAATTCATTGTTGACTGTCACTGGAATTAGCTACGTCCTTGACACTGACATTAGCTTTGTTCCTATCGATCTACAGCGTTGCAGTTCTTTCCTCACAGAGACTTTAACTGTTTGTGGAGGTTCTTAATGATATACTGGATCTCCTAACTTATGTGAAGAATTTAAATAGAATAAAAGATGAACTTAGATGAAGGTACTGAAAGTGGATTTATTTACAAAGCGAAGAAAAAAGACAGAGAAAGAGTGAATTTCCTACAATCCCAGAGGAGTCCAGTAGACCACAGGTATAAACTGGCCTACAAATGGCTTTGTTACCATCCTGCTGTTCACACCAGCAATGAGAAAATGTGGCATCATAACATGATGGCAGCTGGTTTTGCTACTGAGTTTCTCAGTTGTCTCAGGTCTATGTTGTTTTCATTTCTCGCAACCCACCGTGATGTTTCCGTTTTCACTCCCTGTCTGACTTTCTCCCATGGATTTTATTTTTTTTGTCTTTCCCCTTCTCCCGACCTCACTGTCACTCGTTCGCGCAACTTCAGTGACCCTCGTAAAATTTGCTCCCCTAACATGTGCCAGCAGTGTAATGTTGAACCAGAGACAGTGCAATGGAGCATCAAACAGCAGATCCTACACTTTATTACAATGCCAGTATGTCTCCATGGTTCAGTTGCTATGCCAGAATGTGTGAAGTCATAACACTGACGCGTTACACAATGCAGTGGACGTCTGGTGGAAAGCAAAAAAGGAAAGCCCCAGATCTTTAATGCATATTGTTGTTATTCTGTGTAGGTAGGTATCATAATGTTGACATTTAATTAAATTTATGGGGATTGCCTTTTTTTGCAAATCTGCTTTTCATTTTTTATTCTAACTGTTATTTTTATGTATGCTACTTCTATTTATATTGGCTGCGGTTTATGCCTTTATATGCAAATCATGTGCCCAACAAATTGGAAGTGAATAAAATTAGAAGTGCTATATATATAAAAAATCTCAAAGAACATGTTACTGCTATTGTTTCACTGCCTGTCCCACAGCAACACAGTACAGTGACAAATGACAGATATGAACACAGAACAGCCTGTAGCAGAATTTGAAACCAATTGGGATGAACCGTAGCATGAAAAACAGCACGAGTGAAGAAGGGAACACTCTGATGTTGGGTTCTTTCTTGTCCTGTTGATCCGTGAAAGGTGCCTGATGTAACAAGGTAATGTTTACAAGTCAGTAAAACACCTGTGTCAGGAGCCCACGGTTGACATGTCATGTAGATGGAAGAAGATTTGCCTGCTAGGATATGCAGATTTAGGAAGCAATAACAATTGCAGAGATTTTTTTTTTCCAGAGTTTGTCCAGAGAGTGTCATCTTTTCAAACTGTTTGAAACTTCTTCCTTTGTATCTGGAAATCTCTGATGTCCTGCATGGATATATCACTGAAATGATGCGGGAAAAACGACACTATCATGTGCTCATAACTTCAAAGAGACTCACTCCAAACTGAAACACATTCCCCTATACCTGCCTCCCCCTAGCAGTATAATGTTGCCACTGCACTCCTGCAGAGTCCAAAGCGATTCCACTTCCTGAACACTTTCCTGTTCCCAGTCTAACCTGCAGAATATGCCAGAATAAGCCAGATTCACAATAGCCACAGTGCACAGCACGACTCCAAGGATCAACTGCCAGGATTCAGAGGAAACCCTCAGAAGTCTTTTGTCCTTTACGACGGGTCAGTGGTGGCTTATACAATTAAAAAGCATCGAGCTAATGGATTTATTATTTCGGCTGATTCATATACATGTGTGAATGTCTCATATCATCTCAGGTTCTGCTTGGTAATATAAATATCTAATCCCCTGAAGACTTTCCCAGCACCTGCCGTTCAGCAGTCCCCTGTAATTGGCTTGCAGGGCTAAAATGTGAAAGTGTGGATGTATGAAATGTGAGTGGCAGTAACAGAGAGAGTGCTAATGAAGGCCCCACAGGACCGTCACTGAAGTAATCATTTCTTAAAACATTTTTGGGCTTTCAGCCCAAAATCTAAAAGCATTCTGAAGCATTTCCAACCCTTACTTTCAGAAGTGTGCTTTTATTCCTATATGCTTGTGTGAGTGGGTGTGCTTAAATGTTTTGCCTACTCCTGTATTGTTTGCATGTTAATGTTTTCCTGTATATGCCATACTGCTTTGTTTGTGCACTTGCCTCTGTGCTGTGTTAGTGTGTATGTGCAGACTCATTAATAACCACTCAGCTTGTATTTTCAGTTAAAGCCCATTGTGATTACCGTCTGGCTAGCCTAGTTCTTCTTTAGCCAGTCATAGCTTATGCTGTCCTTTCAGGGCATTAATTAACAACCAAGAGACTCTGTGTTTGTGGGCAGGAGCCTAAGTGTGTTTGCTCACACTATACACTAATGAGAAAAAGTCTTTTGTTCATGCAGGTGCAAATACACAAGCCTGATACCAAATTTAAAATAGCTTCTGTTGATACTTCCAGTTGTGTGAGAAAGTTTGGGCACTGGTGGGAAAACTCTCACCTACACTGTACAGAGTTTTTCTTTATTTATTTCACCTTCTCTGTCTTACAAACCATGTAAACTTCTGAGATATTTTCATCTTGGCACTGCCCATTTTAGCAAGCAAAGATTTGCCAGGTTGTCAATTATTTTGAAAGCTGGGCTGACTGTTCTGGATCATTCCAAAAGCGTTCACTTACACTTTCCGAATTAGTTCTTGGTGGAATTTGAGGTTGAATTCGTTTGTTTTAAGGTTCACTTTTGCATCTAGTTGTTGCAACTCTGTAACTGGATTGTTTTCCCTCTTTCTCTGCAGTGTTGCAGTTAAGCTTTTCTTTTTCTTTTTCTTTTTTACTGACTGTGTTTATACATTAAAGCTGCAGAGTTGAGCCACCAATCCATGCTATTTTTACTGACCTTTTGACTTTGGAAATTGCAAATTGAATTATTGATTTTTTTATATAACCTTTCCTCGCTTTCCCGGCATCAATTATAATTACAAATTTCATTTTTAGATCCCTCCGTGGATTTAGTTCAGGAGAATGTATGAAACTTTGGAAATAGCAGTTGATAATTCCCAGTGGAAAGCTCTGGACTTACTGTAAAAGCCCTTAATGAGTTAATGACATTTACAAGTAGAAGGGTGGCCAAATTCATTAAATAGAAAATTAAAAAAAAAAAGTTTCTAGACTGCTACTTTTTAAGCTTGCTGCAAGAGTTGAAAGTTTAAACTATATGTGTGTGTGTGTGTGTGTGTGTGTGTGTGTGTGTGTGTGTGTGTGTGTGTGTGTATAGATAGATAGATAGATAAAATTATTTTTATTTATTTTTTATTTTCATTTTAAAACTTAAATTTGCTCAGAGCTGCCCAAAGTGAGAGATGGCAAAACTAAAGAGAGACAGAAAAGATGAAAGAGATGAAAAAGACATAGAAGATGGACTTAATAAAGAGCAGAAATGGGGAGAACATCACACACATACAAACACAGTCCCAGTTCCAGTGACAGCTATAACAGAATGGACTGTTTAACTTAGCTCCTGGCACTTCTCCAGAGAGTGCTTAACCAGAATACCTGATCATGCAATTATCATGGAAAGAGCAACAACAGCCTCTGGGCACTTTGTGTGTGTATTTGGATTTGCTTGTGTTGTTGTCTCTGTCACAGCAGTATTTTCTATGGGAATTATATTTGCCCTCATAAGTTTGAATCTTTTTAGACTACAAGGAATGATTAGAGTTGTGATGCTGGGAAAGTAGCAAATCCTGCTGAAAATAGCCTGCTTTCTTAAAGGTCATGCAAATGAAAAAACCTTTCTCTTGCATTGTAGGGTAAGAGAAGTCGACTTCCGCCAGGTAGAGTTTTCAAGTTATGACATATTTCTTTGCCAGATGTGTATAGTCAGGCTTTTAACTGGCTTTTCCCCAGTAACAGTAATTAGTTTGTAAGAGATTTGAGTGTACATCACATCTCAATGCATTTGTATATCTAAAATATTCTCAACTAGACTGAAAATGAAAGTCTAAATATGTCAGCTTGAACCAGTAAAAATATGATTATTTGGTAAATTCATACCTTTTTTTGTCAGCATCGGGTTCCCCCCCGCTAAGATTATCACAATGCTAGTATTTCAAACTCGATACAGATAACCAGGAAAATACCGTATTTGCAACAACTGAAGTAATGGTGAAGAAGTCGTACCTCGATAAATGTATTTGTTTTACAACTGATTTTGATTAGTTCTTTACAGATTGTCAGGGCAAAAAATATTTTAGACCCTACTAATAAACCAAGGGTACACAAACAACAGAATTTTTGCACAGTAAAATAAGAAAAGCAGTGGAGTATAACAAAATCATTTTAGAACATCTTTTTTTTTTTTTTTTTTAAATTGGAAACAAACAAAACCCAAAACAAAAAAGACAATAGTTTCCACCAAAAAAAGACGGTCAAGGTTGAGGGAAAAATCAGATAATTTACTTTGAGCTTGGAAGTGGATTTATAGTGAACAGAGTGCGATGAACAGTAAATGAAATGAGGTTTTCTAATTACTGTGTAGACTGCTTTGAGTTGCAAATCTCTTTGCTTTGTGCACCTGAATGTTGTAACTAAATGATTTTGATCTCTCTGCTGTGAAGACAAGCAGACATTTCTGTTTGTTGCAGATTTAAAAAGAATCAAAAAAGTAGTTTTGGTAACTAACGCTGGTGAAAATAAATAAAAATAAATAAAGTCAAAAAGGGAATAACATCATTAATCAATTAGTCAATCAATTTAAACAACTTTATAAACATCTGTTGCAACTTTACAAATGCCACCTAATGCTCTACAAGCCAGTAATTATCACTTGGTCAGTAATTATTAATCCATGGTTAACTAACCTGTGGCACAGTGGTTAGCACTGTTGCTGCACAGCAAGAAGGTCCCGACTTCAATTCCACCATCAGGCCGGGGTCTTTCTGTGTGGAGTTTGCATGTTCTCTCTGTGTTTGCATGGTTCTCCCCGGGTACTCCGGGGTGTCCAGGGTGTACCCTGCCTCTCGCCCTATGACAGCTGGGATAGGCTCCTGCGGCCCTGAAAAAGGATAAGCGGATGGATGGTTAACTAACCATTAGTTTTCCCTGACAATGGTTTCTCTCATTCAGTAAATGCGAATATGTTAGCTTCCGGGTCGGGGATGAGTTCCTGCCCCAAGTGGAGGAGTTCAAGTATCTCGTGGTCTTGTTTGCGAGTGATGGGAGAAGGGAGCCGGAGATCGACAGACGGATTGGGGCTGCAGCTGCAGTAATGCGGACGCTGCACCGGTCCGTCGTGGTGAAGAGGGAGCTGAGTGTAAAAGCGAAGCTCTCAATTTACCGGTTGATCTACGTCCCTACCCTCACCTATGGCCACGAGCTGTGGGTAGTGACCGAAAGAACAAGATCGCGGATACAAGCGGCAGAAATGAGCTTCCTCCGAAGGGTGGCTGGCCTCTCCCTTAGAGATAGGGTGAGAAGTTCGGCCATCTGGGAGGGGCTCAGAGTAGAGCAGCTGCTGCTCCACATCGAAAGGAGCCAGCTGAGGTGGTTCGGGCATCTGACAAGGATGCCCCCTGGGCGCCTCCTGGGTGAGGTGTTCCAGGCATGTCCCACCGGGAGGAGGCCCCGGGGAAGACCCAGGACATGCTGGAGAGATTATATCTCTCGGCTGGCCTGGGAACGCCTTGGTATTCCCCCGGATAAGCTGGAGGAGGTGGCTGGGGAGAGGGAGGTCTGGGCCTCTTTGCTTAGGCTGCTGCCCCCGCGACCCGGCCCCGGACAAAGCGGATGAAGATGGATGGATGGATGGATGTTAGCTTTAATGACAATAATTGCATAACATTCCCATTATATGGCTACAGCAAGACCCTGAGCAATAGATGCACTTCTTAGTTCTCTGCTGGAAGAAGTAGTTACCTAAATTGTTGAATTTGTTTGGACTTTACAAACAAATTTAATCCCACTGCCCAGGCATACCAACAAATGATGAAGGCCTTGCTGTCTAAGGAAGTTTAAACACCATCTTTAAAATATCAATAAAAATGATTACCTTTGCCAAATAGGTTATGTTTTTGGTTGCATTTGTTATTGTGTCGTTCTGTTTGTCTGTAAACATTTTAGCTTGGGTGTACAGTGGGGTCATGTTAGCAATCTGTTCAAATTTGACTTACACCCACCAAGGTCTTCAAAACTCACTGATTAATTTGGTTGAAAGCTGACAAAAAAAAATCACACTTAGACCTTAAAAATTGTGATTCATACGGGTGTGATGTGTATTGTCAACATAAAGAAAGCACCATATAAATATTTAAAGTACGTCACATTTGACCTCTGACCTCTGACTACAACTGAAGTCAGAGGTTTGACAATATATAGGCATATAGGGAATGATATATGGGGATTCTAATAAAAGCGCGACCTGTGACCTCTTATTCGAGGTCAAATAAGGTCATACTTTCATAAAATACCTTACCTTACACAGAAAGTTTAAATTATGCAAAATGCCTGGAATTTGCACTTGTTTTTAATGCATGTATATCTGTATATATATCTGTCCATCTGTCTATCTGTGTATTTATATGGAGAATCAGGAGTCTTTTTTTTTTTTTTTATTCCAGTTTATGCAGTTTCTTAGGTACATGATCCTTTAGCCTGCTAAAAGATAATGTACGTAACCTCCATTGTTTCACTTTCTTAATGTGAAAAAAATAAACATTTCACAGCTTTCTGTGAAAATGTTCTTTTTAACAAGACGGTATAAAACAGTACAGCACTACTCAGTACAAGAGGGAGTTTCCAAATTTCTGTCCTGTAATCTGTATATACTAATTAATCGTGGAGAATGTTCAATAGGAATAGTCAACGCTTCAGTAAGTGAATATTGCTATACACTCATTAATTAGTTAATTACCATGAGTCTCCCTGCTCTGGAATTGCCCTTTAAAATAACAGTGTTGATGCCGTCACAGTAATGTCATTTTCTTTTAATCTTCATTCTGAACCTGCTCACTGTGCAAATATGGTGCCTCTGCATCTGATATGAAATGATCACAGCTCATTGTTTTCACATCCTTTTATCACCACCATGGGTATTTTGGAGAAGGACAAACATAAACGCAAGGACGAAACACCTCTCGTTTTTCCTCTGATTCAGTGAAATTTAAAACGAGGCATGCAGAGGTTTGGTGAACAGGAATAGAGTGGGGTTGACGGCCTGTGGAAAGTGACAGAGGGGGTCATCAGAACATGAAGAGGCTTTTTTGGTTGAATAGTTAAAAAAAAATAAAAAAGCAAAGGAAGAATTGATTTGAAGGACTTTGGAAAACAAGGGAAAGAGACATTCAGGTGCCGAATGTCAGAGAACGGGTCAAAGGGTAGATGTTGGACAGAGGATGATGGCCTTTGGAGAACAATTAAGGCACAAGGCGATGACAATTTTGAGAGAGATCAAGTGAGAATGAGGAGATAAAGATGAGAGAGATCAACTAATTTGGCTGAATGCTGCGGAGGAGAGTGACAAAGACAGCGCAAGGAGGAGAGACGGCATAAAAGATAAGAGTTGAAGGAGTGACTAATTTGAAGCTCAGACAGTGCTAACAAGACTGAAAAGGAGGAACAGGAGGAGAGACAGAAAGGTGAAATTAATGTGAAGCTCAGGTATCGCCGCTTCGGCTAATTTCGGCACTTGATGACATGCAAGCTATTTAATGTCCTTGCCCAGTGTTCATCAGAAAGGTTATGGGACTCTTGTTTGGGAAGCGACTCTGATCTGTTTTGTCATCTGGTTTGGTTTTGTTAATGAAACAGGTGGTCTGGCACGGAAAAAACAAATCCTCTAATCAGAAAGGCAAAGGCAGAACCAAAGCTATATGTAATACATCTTGGATCGACTCCACTCTCACAGCTGAAAAATGTGATGCGCTTTCATTCCACGCAGTTTATGCATATTTTATATATATGATAGATGAAGGAAAGTAATGTTTTCCCAGGATCTTGAGAAATGTGCTGCACCTCGTACTTGAGCCAGTGCAGTGTCCCAGAAAACTCTGGGACACTTTACTGTAGGTCTTACTTGTTTGCTGAGCTTATACACTTTGCTCTACTACCACACCTCAGTGGTACTTCGAGTGGCATCCTTTAAAAAGGCGGATCCATTTTTGGGGATTGAACACACTGATTGGGCTTCAGGATTTGTGCGATAGGCAGCCTTGTGATGTTTATGCGTGATCGATCGGACAGCGGGGGGTTGTTTAGCTTTGGATGACAGATTCGCAGACTTGGGGGGTGGGGTGGGAGGGGGAGGCATTTCTCACTCAGGAGCAACAGAGGTCTGTCAATGAAGATCCAAAGAAGCAGACAGTAGATCAATACCACATGCACAACATGGATTTAAATGCACGCGCACTGTTCCAGAACATGTTGTGATAGCCAAAAAAACAAAATTTAAATCCTTTGAAGGCTCTGGACACAAACATGATTTCTTCATATCTGGTATGCCAACACTCAGTGGTGATTGAAGCTTATGGAACAGCTACTGTATATATCGCTTTTAAAGCTGCCTATAAAGTGGCAGCTACCGGTGAGTCAACTTCAACGACAACATACGAAATAACCACTGGCAAAGCAAAACGACAAGGTCCAGAGTTAAACTTTTCTCAACTTCAAGGCCAGTGATTGAAGCAACTACGAACAAGAGTGAAGAATAAGACCGGGTGTAAATAGATTAGAGGTCTACCTGGGCAACTGGAGCCTTAAATGTCCATTACTGACCAACCATCAGCTATGGGGGCGATGAATGATCAAGTGTGGACGCCCCTCAGGGTTGAATTTTGTTATATATGAATACATGATGAGTTAAAGCAAGATACAAATGAAAAGTTTTAAAGGCAGGAACTTACTTCACTAATATAATTAATGTAGAACAGATGATATCCTTTACGTCACCACTCATATCAGAACAGCTTGTATTTTAAGCACAGAACAAACATCTGACTAATTCACTGACTAAGACTTGTGACTGAGTGGATGCTAATTTCACCAAGTGAGTAATGCAATGCTACGCCTTCCCTGATTGGTCATCTACAACATAGAATGAAGTTGTCAGTGCAGGTGATGATGAACTCAGTGACGTGCTCGTCAGGCAATGCAAACAAAATCTTGGTCGGGATGAACTCACTGCGCTGCTGTTGCATAACTACAGGTTTGATCGACTGACTGTGAAAGAGCAAACTCGAAAAATAAGGGTTTACTGTGAAGTAACACGTTAAGCATTTATCTGATATTGTGATTATAACCGAGTACGAGTGTAAGTTTAAGACCCAGTTAGCAAGCAGGCTTGTTTAAAGTCTTTTTAGGTGCTATCCACACTGATTGAAAGTGGAATTTCTAGAAAAGAATTAAGAGTTGAGAAAGATATTCAAAGAAGAGAGTGAAGGGCACAGCAGAAGCGAGGGATAGAGAGAGAGAGAGAGGCCTTTGATGCTCCGCCAATATTGTTCAACTGTGATGCCAATGGAGGGCATTGAAATTGAAAGAGAGGGAGAGAGATCACAGAGTCCCAGGAGAGGAGAATCCCCAGCGGCTGAGAGCTGAGACCTCTCTGCATTCCTGTCATGACAGAGGCAGGAATAAGCGAGAATGACAGGGGAAGGAGAGAGAAAGTGACTGAATCGCAGAAAGGGAGAGGGTGGGAGTGATTTGGATGTCATGTGATGGAAATGATCCCAAGCACTTTTCCACACTATATTGCCCATTCACTAGAACTTACATTCATATTCACATGCACTGAAGCAACGGTGTCTGTTCCATCCCACACCTCTCTTTCTGTTCTCCTTATTCGTCTTAATGTTTCTGATGTTCTGCTAACCCCTGTCCTTTCAGTCTTTCTTTGACTTTGGCTCATTGCAGCACCAATTTGTATTCTTTCTCTGGTCACATGAAAAGCAGGGAGGAAAATGTGATGCAGTAGAAAGGAGCAGAAACATAAAGGTACATGGAGGTCAGAGGGAATGAAGATGGAGGAGGGAGCAAAAAAGAAAAAGGGGGGAGAGGTGAATTGACACCCTCTCTTTTCTGGCTTTGTCTTATACAAAGAAAACCTTAAAAGCAGTAGAGTATATATATATATATATATATATATATATATTTATATTTTATTTCTTTCTCCTTGCTAAGAGCGAAAAAAATCTGTTTTTTGTTGTTGTTTTTTGACTGGCATCTCTACTGGAGAGGTATAACTCCCAAAGGAAGTTGAGAAGTAAAGTTAGGATAAAGAGTGTTCTAGCATAAAGACCGAATAATAGGAAGCAGTGATCCAAGGTAACAAAATCTGTCAACCAATATGTCATTAAATAACACCTTGTTTGTTTATCTCAAGAAACAAAACATCTTTACAGCTTGAGGAGTGAGTACTTGTGTGTTATAGAGGGAGTGTGCATCATTCAGTGATCCCCCTTGTTAGCTTTGATGGCTGTTATGGATCAGCCTCATAATCTTTTACTGAAGTCGTCTTTTAGGTCTCTGGGCTCGCCCATATTGGGAGGAACATTTGCACTCCACCTAAATAGCCAAAGAGGAATAGGGAAAGAAGTAGAAGGAAAGAAAGAGGAAGACAAAGGAATTAAAGTGGGAATCAAAGGAAGGAGCAAAATAAGAGAAATAACTGGGTAAAGTGGTGACTGAGGTGGATTGAGGGAGGAAAGACATTGGGAAGGAAAGTGAGGAGGAGCGGTAGGTTGGGTAAATGCAGCGTGGAACTCGAAAACAAAGGGGCAGAGAAAGAGAGAAATGCAGCAAGGAAAGAGAGACAAATGAGGTTGAGTACAAGAAATATAGCGTGGAAGGAAATGCAAGTAAAAGAAGTAAACAGCAAGTGTTCAGGAGATTGGAGGTAGAAGTGAGTCTAATGAATAAAATAGGGGGTAAAGCGAGAAAAGACAGATGGAGCAATAGATCAGTGGAACGAGAGACAGAGCTGTAAATGGATTTGAATGACCAGCAGAATTTAGTCAGATCACCCCAGAGATGGTGACGGCAACGAAACGGAACTGGGCATCTCTCCTCATCGCTGTCTCTCATTGAATCTAATCATGATTTAGGCTACCGCACCTCAGATTTGTCCCTTAGAAATGCCCAAAGAAAATAACAGTTTTATAAGCACTTCATTGGCCAAGTTACCTTCTGATCAAAACAATAAATAACTAAATAATAGAGATAAAACCAATGAAAACACCAATGTTTTATGTTTTTCTGCATTGGGATTCTCAAATCCCTGCTTCTTTGTTGGGGATTATTAATTTATATAGCCATGTTGGGTTTTTTCTGGCTATGCATGTAATGGCACTGATCCATAGTTTTCACGTTATCTCAGAGCCACAAAGTCATTACGAAGGGTTTTGGGCTCCAGTGAACCACAGTGAGAGCAATTATGCGACTGGAGAAAACTTGGAATCTTCCGAGGACTGGCTGGCCTACCAATAATACTCTAGAAGCGCCTCAATGACTCATCCAGGAGGTCGCAAAAATAACCCTCCCATAACCCTCCCAGAGCATCTAAAGAACTGCAGGCCTCAGTTGCCTCAGTTAAAGTCATTGTTTATGATTCAATAATAAGAAAGAGACTGGGAAAATGGCATCCATGGGAGAGTTCCAAGAAGAAAACCACTGCTGACCAAAAAGATCACAAAGGCGTATCTTGTGGTTTAAAAAAAAATTGATGAGAATCCCCAAGACTTTTTGGAAAATATTCTGTGACAAGACAAAAGTTGACCTTTTTCAAAGGTTTGAGTCTCTTCACAACTGGCGGTAAGCTAACACAGCATTTCATAAAAAGAACACGCTATCAATGGCAAAGCATGGTGATGGTAGTGTGATGGTCTGGGGCTGCTTTGCTTCTTCGGGACCTGGGCGACTTATCATGACTGATGAATTTTGCTCTCTACCAGAAAATTTTGAATAAGTCCACCTCTGAAAAGCTCCCAAAAAAGTAACTAGTCAAAGTTTTCGCATCTTTTAATGAATGAAAGCATTATTTAAAAACTGCCTTTCATTTTTATTGGGGCTATCTTTAATATTAAAATTTGCTTGATGATCTGAGCTTTTAAGTGTATCAAATATGCAAATAGTTTTTCACACTCGCACTGTAACTTTTTTATATACTCTAGTTAGTATATGAGAGAGAGAGAAAGAGAGAGAACCACCCAAAACTTTCTGGAAGGCATGTATTCATATATCACAGAAAAGGTAGTTTGAATGGGCTCTAGTTTTTAAAAGTCAGGAAGAAAATGCAATTATAAGTGCTGAAATTAATCTTTCAAGAAGAAATGCCAAAGACTTTAATCATCACATGTTGCTCACATTTTCATTTTTATATCACTGTACGCTTAAAAAAAGTATAATCTTTGTGTCTGTGATCTTTGGAAATGTTATTTAAAAAAATCGTTTAGGTCACTTTGCAATGAAAAGTGCAGATAGTTACAGCCCTAGTTTCAAACAAGCTGTAGTGTTAGTAATACTTTTGATGTTGCTGTGCCAGAGCGCTGAATAAGTCTTGACTTAACCTTGTAATTCTCAACCTTAAGTGTGACGTGGGTGGGTAGATTGTACAAGGAAGGTTAGAGAACGACTCTGTTAGACCAAGCTGACAGCACCAAACAGCCACTTTAAGACAAGACGGGATGTGTGCGTGTGGGTGTGGATGTGCTGGTGTGAGAGCTAAAGGAGGGGGAAGGTGCTCTGCTTTCAAGAGACGGGGACTAATGCCTGGATGGGACCGTGAAATAATTTGTGTGTGTTTTAACCGTATGGCAAAGCAATTACAGTGAATGTTTGTTACTGTGAATCTATTACTGGAGAGGAGCAGTCCATCACATTAGAGTTAAGACCAACCTTATTAAGATAAGAAAAAAATGAGACACCTAAAGTCTGCAGGAACCACCGGGTTGGTTATTTTGTGTGTATTTGCATTTACACATATGTGTCCATGTTTGCGCATCAACATAAATATATATGAATGCCATATCATCTTCTGTACCGTAAGCTCTGCAGTGTAGTGTCTCGCTTGTTTGCCTACCAAGTGAAAAATGCCCAGCTCAAACCTGGGAGGGGACGAAAATGCCTCAGGGGTTGTGTCGGGCTGGGCATCCTGTATTAAGAGCTACCAAATTGAACATGAAGAACAACCTGCTGTGGTGACACTCCCTTGTGAATAAGGGAGCAGCCAAAAATGTCACCTTCTGCTTCACCCTCTCACTTACTTTGAAGGAAACCAGTGAATGTTGACTAAACATGGCTCAAGGCTTTCTCATTGGTCGATCGGGTTAAAAATCATGCACTTCCCTGTTGATGATAACTAAGGCTTTTTTTTTGGTGAGGAGATGTTTTTTGAAGTCCCCGTGCAAAGTTACGATCTGGAGGGAAACATTGGTTATGTTAGGAAGCGTACCTCAATCACCTGTCCTCTCCACAAAGAGCATTTGAGATGAGATGTGTGATGGTGAAGTAGACAAATGTGAAATAGGATGCAAGTGTTATATAAGTAAATGATCTAGAAACAGCTTTAAGCACCAGAATCTTTGTATGTGTAAGGCTATTAACTTGTCAGCCAGTCTTAGACTTCTCCTTGGTGCAGCAGACAAGGATGCACCGACATCTGAGAATTAAACTGCCAGAATGAATTGTCAAGTGAGCGATCTTACGTAAATATTTTGAAAAGGATTTTTTTTGTTATTTCATCCATTAAAAAAACCAAAAAAAAACAACATCTTTCCACTGTTTGATTCTGATCATCCCCGAATGAACCAACTTTCTAATCGGTTCCCACTCACAAGTGCATTACTCCACAGCAAAAATAAGGGCAATGAACTGCTCAATGTGATGGAGCTGATTTCTGTAGCGTACCGAAATGAACTAGAGCAATGGCTGCCTTGAAGACAGAAATTCAATCTAAAAACTTTAGTGAGAAATGGTCAGCATTAATTTACGTGTACATATTTTATATTTCATGCAAAACTAATGATATGGTCCATGAATTCTTAAAGTTCTGTATTTCCCTTTTCCTGTAGGATTTTCGCCCCTTTCATTTCACAGTTGAATAGAGTTCTCATGTCTGATTTTGCTCTGCGCAACACTACGCCTAGCCAGATGGGACACTTTACAAAGCTGGGGGGTAACTTTCATAGAAACAACTTTGCTTTATAGGAACCTGCCAAGCCTGGTTGGTATGCACATGTGCACACGAGCCTGCTGCACAGATTTGGACATGCACAGACATACTCGCTGTCATGCCCACAAGTGGGCAGTAAATGTTTCATTTGCTATCAGCCCCTAAGCTCATAAAGACCAGGAGAGGAGATCCAAGTAATCAGTGAACATGCTGTAAACTTGGAGGAGGATTGTATAGGTGTGTGTGTGTGTCAGGTAGCAGACACAGTGATAACTCACACGGTGCAATGATGAGAGGGGAGAGACTGCAGTGGCATACAGCTGGCATTTTATGGCACCACGGCACTCCTCCTGGCTGCTTGTCTCTCCTTTTTGCTGCCCCACTCTTTCACTCTGTCACCACTTCTTCCCTTCCATTCCCTGCATTACAGCTTTCATATATTCTCTTCCTCACTGCACACGCCGGCCCACCCTCTCACTCCCTGTCTTCCTGTTTGATATCTCGGAGCCAAGTCTCATTCCGTTTCACTGCCTGTCTTTTGCTGTCTTGCCCGAATTCTCTCCTCACCTCATACAGCTTTTTTTCCTTTCTCTGTTTTTTCCAATTCCTCTCCCCTCCCCTGGCTCACAGAAAAGGTTCTCTGGCTCCCCACCACCTACCCATCCCGTCCACCCACCCATCCCATCCACACCCGCGATGTCTGTAATCCCTTCTCTTTTTCTGCGAGGCATCAGGGCTCTCCAGTGCACAGTGTGAATGCCTAATGAATCTCATGCCTTTTACAAGCCCCAGCCCTCACCCATCTCTGTCCTACCTCTCTCTTCTTCTTTCTAGCCCTCCTTCCTGCCACTCTTCTACCCATCTTCCACTCTCCACTCTTTCACTGACTCTCTTTTGCTCTATTTACTAGCCAGGAGCCGTCCAGCTGTTTACAAGGAATAAGAGCTGCCCTGGGGACACTGGAGGGGGTGGGCAGGTTGCTATTTCCTTTTTTTTTTCCCCACTAAGGAACCAGGAAGCTCTGTGTAGGGGAACGGTTGTAAAAGCTTTCTTTTCACAGTGCACATTTAGGCACCTAAGTTCCTTAAACATCAAACCATATAAATGAGAGATTTTGTTGGTTTTATTTTTACGTAAACCTTGTTTTTTCATGGTTAAAGCTCACTGTGTGCATGCGTGCGTGTGTGTAACCCATCACACTTTTATGTCTGACAGACTGTGTGCGTTTCCTGGCTATAGCCGAGATAGATTGCGATTCAATTGTTTTGTGCTGAGGGAGAGTATTGCTCATTGTGCTCTCATGTTGCCAATATCTTCCCTGATCATCCTCCCATTGATCTGGGCTGTTGCAGAAATGGCTGGTTCATGTGTTTTTCTGTACCTCAGGCTTCTGATAAACAACCTGTTCATTCACACCGCTGATAAGCCTCAAACTGACTTTTTGATCAAGGTATTGATTCAATTCGTGTCAGAATCACCTGTGTGAACCGTCCAACTACTGTCATGTATGGAGGTTATGTTATAGGCGTCAAAGCCTACTGCCTTCATTTATTAGGTATCCAATGTATAACTTTATGATTGAAAATATTCATTCTCTTGACGTTATTAGTGCTGCGATTTTGCAGAATAACAATTAGCCAATTAATCATTAAACTGAGTTTTGGTAATTAATCCTCGGTTGTGAGGAGAAATCCCCTTACTTACTTATATTTTTTTAACAGAGTGAATGAAATATGGATTAGGGACTCCTTATGACTGTTCTAAAACCTAAATCTTTTACAAGCCTCAGAACCTTCTCCTTTCCCGGCTGCAAGTGGGCTGAAGGCGTGGTTGAGGCAGGAATTCTCTTCACCTGGTGTGATGTGTAATTTATTTATTCTTCACTGACAGCAATGCAGAGCAGAATGATTTTGTGTAGGGACACCCAAAAAGAAAAGAAGAAGAAGAATATAGAAGAAGTTCACATTTTTCAAAAGTGCACAAAGAATCTTAGCAAGGAACCAAAAGAACATCCAAAGGTAATGGTGTTTTCCTGAATAAGTCGGAAGTCCGAAAGTTCCCAGTCAAAAATTCAATCTGGAATGTCCCCTCAACTCAGATTTGGGAATTTGGAGCAGCCCTACCAACCCAGAGTTTGCAATCCAAGGTGGTGGCACTGAACATATAAAGTACTTAAACTATAAACTTTTGATCTGTAATGACAATATTGTGTATTTTTTTAATCATTAAATAAACCATACACGGAGCACTGATCAGGCTCTACACATGAAGGTGTTTTTTTAAAGCCCCAAAACATAAGTGGTATGTTTTATTGCTATTAATACCTGAAGGAGTCTGCCTTGCTAAGAACTAAGACAAGTCCTTTTTTTTCCCTCCTCTTTTTGGAATGTGGAAACATCCGAGTTCCAAGGTATCTGGAACACGGCATAAGCTTTTCGCTGTTAGAAAGCTAGCCAGCTCTTCAGCCTCGCAATTCCACCATCTCTCCCACAGGAGCATCAATGGACAGTGTAAAAGTAGCTACTGTGATGTTTCCTTTTCATTGTCGTTATCTTGGTTTAAAAAAAAAAAAAGACAATCATGTGACAAGGAGACGTGGGTCTGACCCTGAAACCGCTCGTTCATTGGCTGACAACTTTTTAATGAGCCTGCCAAAGATAATCCTCCATTCTGAAACACAGTAAGTCCAAGATTAAATAAACAGAAGTCTTTATTCATATGATCTGAAATGACTGACTGACATAATAAACTGAGGAGGAAAGTTTTTACAGAGGTAAGTCATTCCCAACTTTTTTGCAACCACAGCTATACCTTCTGATAGAGTCCATGTTTTTAGGTACATTGGCAATGGCTTACTATTTCCAATCCGGATGTTACGGTGCCTAAGAATTTTTTTTGGATTACCTGTCATAAAAACAAGAAAACACTAATGTTTTAGAAATCTGTTTAAAACTATTATTTTTATGCAAATAAGAAACATAATTTATAATATGTTATTTATGTTATATCCAAATTTGCAGACTGGAAATTAATCAAGCACAATGTTCAATCAGTAAAATTAATTTACTCTTTTACTAACTAATTGTAAAGTAAATAACCAAAATTTGGCATCTTAATTAAATAATAATAATAATAATATTGCACTGTACTATTTTTGCAGCTTTTTTGTGAAACAATATTGTAAATTATGGCGCTCTCATTTATCCTTTTTTATTTATTTATTTATTTTGTAATAGTCCAAACACATTCTCTCTCACCACAATACATTTTGCACAGTGACTCACTCGCGATGCATAATGGCTACCACAGGAGGTACAGTAGATGTTAAACACAACTGCCACACAGATACCATTTCTTAAACACTGCATTTTTCCTCATACTGGCCATTTTTCCTCATACTGGCCACTTTAAGTAAACAATAGTATAAAACATGTAAATATCTTTACAATACCTATAAAACTGAAGCTCTGAGGTTACAGTATGTTTCTCCTAGCCTCGGCTTAATGTAAAAACACTGTCAGGACACATCTGCCTATCACTCCGCTCTCCTCACGCTGGTTCTCAAACATCTTACCACAAAATGTTGCTTCTGTGTTATCCACCCACGACTATACACTGGTTTAAATGGTTCAGTTGCCTTTAAATGAGCCGAGACATTTAGAGAAGCTGTAGCTTACACCATCGTTGCAGTTAACTTAAGTCTCTCTGCGTAAAAGTAACAAGTCTGTGTCTGTGTTGTGAATGTAAATGAGAGCACACGGAGTATGTGGAACAATTATACCGCTGCTTAAACAGACACTTTAAACCCATTTCTGCAGTTGCAGAATGTTGTATTTTCCTTTCCACGCAATATTTTATTTTTCCATTTCTGTTTAGTGGATTTTCTTACAGTGGGGTCATCTGCAGTATAGATAAGCATCTGTTTCTAATTCTAATTAGAAGACTATCGATGCTAATGTGAATGCTGAAATCTTTGAATTTCAGAATAACGTGCTTTTGAAATGCTTCTCATTTGAGAGCCTACACATCCTAAATTTAAACCTTTTGAGATTTAGTTAGTGACAGATTGAGAAAACTCACCAGGGAATTCTGATTTATTCATGCACATCGCTGGACTGGCTGCTAGATGATCTTGCATACAGGCAGGCTGCTTCCAAAATCTCCTCAGAGTACTTCTAGTGGACGTCCGGCTTGTTTCCCTGTGGTTTCTCTGTCATCTTCATAATTGAAAAAGAAACTGTTGATATTCAGTCTTGTTGAGCTGTCATTCACCTGTCTCTCCGGTAATGTAATGTTAATGGAAGGTTGCACTCTGGAGGGCATGCCTTCCGTTCTGCCTGGTCCTGATGGTGCTTGATTATCACTCTGTGCTGTGGGGTTTGCTGTGTGTGTGGTGACACATACGTATATAAGTGCTTTATGAATATTTACACGTATCATGTTCGTGTTTACCTCGTTTATTATCATGGGTCACATACAGCTTACTTTGATCTTAAGTTGAAGTTTAACTACTCGTTTAATTTCTCAGAAACTTCAGCACAAGAAAGTAAAAAGAAAATCAGTTTTTCCACATGATAAAGAAATGCTGCTGTAGTAGAAGAAGAAATCTTTCACCATGACACTTTGGGCTTAAATTGTGAGAAAAAAATAAGTAATATAAAAAACTGTTCTGTAATTTGTTTGAACTTCTTGTGCTTGTCATTTGGACCTGCTGTTAAAGCAAATATATGTATGCACATATACACATATGTTAAACACAACTGTGTTTTATATACTGTGTGTATATGACTGTGTGTATATATATATATATATATATATATATATATATATATATATATATACACACACACACACACACACACACACACACACACGTACTCTTGGGAGATCTACATCCAAATTCAATACTAAAGCTCTTCATGATATTTAGGTTACACGATTTTCAGACTGCATTTCTAATGTCAATATTCTGTGTTGTAAACACATTCAGTATGTTGGTCCTGCTCTGCTGAATTGTCCATTTTATTGACTTCCATATGAATTTGAAACTTCACAGCTGAGAAAAAATATAAATGGCTCACTTTCTGCACTGAATTGCTTCTACTCACACTTGTTGTCCTCTATTTGGTCTAATGTGCTTTTATCTTTTAGTTGAAATTACATCCAGTGCTTCATACTTCTTACTTCTTACACCTGCTTTGATAATAACAAGGCTGCAATAATGATTCAACATTTGCTTCCAGTTTTATGGCTTTTTATATTGGTATAATTCTTTAGGATTTTCTGGCGCTACATTTTCAGAGTTTCTCTCAGGAAGTTAGCGGAGGGTGTGAGGCATAGCATTGGTTGGTTTCAGATGTATATGACTCATTTTGACCCCCTGTGACCCACTCTGGCATTTTCCCTCACTGATTACTTGGATCTCCCCTCCTATTATGTTTTTGGTTTTTGTGTGTGGTTTTTTTCACAGACATTGGATGATTGGCTCTAAATAGCTTCTACAAAGTGTTGTGATCAATTAATTAATCAGCTGCTGATATTAAGCAGATCAGGATTAGTACAGATTAGCACGTTCCTATCAATGTCAGTTGTAGTTGGCAGTTTAAAGACATTACTAAGTGATTGAACATATTTCCCCTTGTACCCTAATGGGCAGGTAAAAGAATAAAAAAAAGTAGTACTTACATTTGTTTTTAATTCTATGCTAGAGAATTAAACACACAGCACCCAGTCAGTCATAATTTTAGTACTGCAACATGGGACATTCATTGAGTAAGTGCTGATATTAAACAGAGACACTGTTTGCATTCTTGGCTGATTTAGATTTTGGACAAACCTGGATTTTCTTCCTAAGAACACATTTGACAGCATAAATCTATTTTAAACTTAAAAAAAAAAAATGAAATGCTTTATATCTGCAATTATATGTGCCGATGGCAGTGCAGTTATTATTCTGTGCACAGCTTCTACGTGCATTTCAAACAGTGTTGACTGAGCTGGGCAGAGCCCATCATTTCCACATTTAATTGCTCTGGAGCTGAACAAGTAAACATCAATTTACAGCACATTGTTTTGAATGCTGTATATGTGATTCTGATCAGGCAGTCATCAGTCATGAGTCCAGTCGCTGGCTGATCCATCAGTGCATCGCTGAATGGTACAGCTCGATTAAAAACAAATTAAGCATCTTGCTACTGTGTAGTTGTGTACATAACATATTATGTAGGACGGTGTTTGAGAAACAGCTTGAAGAGAGAGGGTTGAGGGGCAGATGTGTTTTGACAGAATTGCATTACGTTAAGGTCGGGGCAGAACATAACCTCAAAAGGTTCTGCTTATAGTGACATGGATGGAAGGAGAGAGGCTGAAGGATTGAAAGACTCGAAGACTAATAGAATTATTGTGTATATGTTAACTGAAAAAGAGAGGAAACATAGAAGGGAGGAAGGCAAAAATAATAGCTCAAACAAGGACGCTCGCAACGCACCATTGAGCCCTTGTTTTCCCCCTGTTGCCACTGTATTTTTCCTCTCTTAGTTTCTTTCTGACAGCTTTAATCAACACAATAAGGCTTGCTGAGATTTCATTATGGAGCCTTGGCCGCAAGGGCCTTTATAGAGGAGTAGATGGATGGAGAGTTTGTAAAGAGAGGAGGAATATTGAGATCAGGATGGAGGGAGGGACAGGGGGGAGATGTAGGTAGGTGTGGAGCATAAGATGGACAAAGTCAATAGTAGCACAAAGTGAGAAGAAGTGAAGCAGAGAGGGCGAGATGAGCGACTGAAAACGCAGGGGGTTGACAGTGAGAACGAAATGATGAATATAGCTAGAGAATGGGATTAAAGAAAGAAGGGAATCGATGGATGGACACTGACACCCCTGCAGAGGGTAAGGCTGAAATAATGGTGTTATGTGGCCACTTGATTGGACCTGAACAGCATGGGTGCCCACAGAGGAGCAGCTCAGTCTCACACTTCCTAGATTACAGGGTCAAAGGGCACTCAGCAGTGAGACAGATCACCTTAGATGGTTTTAATGGCAGCAAAGGGAAAACACACAAAACTCCCAAATATATTGCACTGAAACTTTCTTCTTCACAAATTGCACAGGTTTACATTTATGCAGCAGGCTAAACTCTTTTTCAAATAAACTTTTGGAACAGCCTGTAAATCCTTGATGTTTTTACTGGGCAGTGAAACAGTCCTGACTAGAAAATCAATAATGATGACTGCAGATCAAGGATACAACATAAGCTCTCTAAAAATGAGTTAGCACAGTAACAAAAGTGGAGCTGCATACGGTCTGTATAAAGTGCACCAAATGACAAATTAATTCACTGCCTCGTGTTTAGAAGTATCACCAATGAAAGATGAAAATAAAGTGCTGATAAGAACATAGAAACTGTTGGGTTAAAAACACACAAAGGAAGTGGTAATACTGATTTTTACAGTTTTTATTCAAGATGTATTTGATCAAAACTGATATATTGGAAGGAAAACAGCCCATTTCCAGCCCCCAGTTCTCAGCACAGACTATACTTTTTTTTTTTTTTATCAGTTTATTGGTAATTTGCCCTGGTTTGAACTGCTATTGGTCTGCCGTATATGGAAAAGAAGGTTTTTACAGGATTTTATGCACTTCTCTTCTCTCAGAAAACTAAGTACACTAAGTAGCACTTGATTAACTGATCATCAGGAAGTGTGAGCACCTCTATAAAAGCAGACGTTTTGGCAGCTTGCTGATCTGGAGCATTCAAATGTGTGTTAACACAATGGCAGTCCTCCCAGTAGTGGACATTCCAGCAAATCCAACCCAAAGTCAGACCTTGAAGTGCTCAATGGACCTGCTATAAACCCAAAGGTTACATCTCAGCCTTTAATATTTAAGATCATGACAGCATAATTTCTAAAAACAGACTGAACATGTATGCTTGGAAGTGTTTTTAGGAGAAAGCTTCTCCTCTCTATAAAGAAAAGAAAACCGCAGCGTAGGTTTGCAAGGTTGCATCTGAGGAAACCACAAGTCTTTTGGACAGACGGGACCAAGGCAGAGATGTTTGGCCATGATGCAAACATTTTGGCACAAACTAAACACAGCATGTAAGCACAAACATATCATGTGTCAGATAAAGTCTCACTTCTGAAGATACCCTATTTAGCTTTTGGTGATGTGCGGTGACTGGGCAGGGTGTACAAGACATACATGCCACATACTGTACTTTGAAAATCGTTTTCTATAACCTCACCTTTATTCATTTGGACATCACACACACTTTGCAGTTTGTAACTGGCAGTTTAGAGACCATTTAACGTTCGATCAAGCTGAATCTGAAATTGGACATTTGCTTTCTACCAAACAGCTTTGCCAGGAGGCTCAGGTGCATGTGTGAAAACATCTATATATGTGGTGAGAGCATTAGATAGAACAATCCTAGAGATTTCTAGCAACCCAGGAGGAAACCCAGATTGATCTCCCGTTCCTCCGTCAAACAAGAAATCTAATAGTATGTGTGTGTTGTTGGTGTCGAGGTGTGCATGTGTTTGAAATATGCAGGTACAGCATTGTTTTTAGAGATTTTTTCTCTTGTCTCCAAGGGAACTACCAACTGGTAAAACCTTTTTAAAAATGTTGGCTCAATATCCTCAAATAACAGGAGTGAGTTTTACAACTGCATAATTGAAATGAAGTGTTCATTTCCATTACACCATTTTTCAAATTATGAAAAAAGAGGTCCCGATTCCATCTCTAGAGAATGCCTGTAATTTCTCTTCTCTTCTCTTCTCTTCTCTTCTCTTCTCTTCTCTTCTCTTCTCTTCTCTTCTCTTCTCTTTAGTGATCCATCAGTAATCTCTAGTCAGGGTTCAATCAACCTGTTAAATTCTCTCCTAACTGAACTGTGAAGCCATCACTGACCCCTTTTTTCTCCTGCTAACACGCTTGACTGGCAGGAGTTCAGACTGTGTGTGTCTTTTTGTGTAAATTCCTGTTTATCCGCTGGTGCAGAGGATATTTTTCTGTGTGTTTTTGTGTGATTATTCACCCAAAGTATATTTCTGTCCTCTATCCTTTTTGTCTCTGAAACACTCACCTTATTAAGTGCTGAGTAAATGCCAATGGACTCTGCCTCCCTAACCTTTTTCAACAGGCCTTGCTGTCCTTCACAATTCGACACAACCACGCGTTCAAACAGACACATCAAGCGGCATTTCATCGAGCAGGCAAACCAAGTGCAGCGAAAGATGGGTGAATGTATTCTGTGCCCATATTCGTGTGCATATGTGTATTTATTAACTATAAAAGACGTTTTCCATTAAAAGAAATAAAGTTTCACATGTTTAGCCATGGTTAGCTTATTGCGCTACAACCACTGTCTGATTATGAGATCAATGGACAACTTGTGGTGGCTCTGATTGCTGGTCCTGGTGATAGAAAGGCCATGATAAGATGGATAAACCAGAGTGTTTCAATTTCTCTCACTCTCTCTCACCCTTGCTGTTGTGTTTTGTAGTGGGAATTATAATTTACATGGAGTAAAGACAAGCCACATGACACTCATATTGCCTGCTGGGAGCACTGAGGCAGGCCAGACTAGACAGGATGTGCACAACAAAGCCTGCCGCTGAGAGTAAAGAGTTGAAAGATAAAGTCGGGGCATAGATGGATAGAAAACACATGATCACACAGACACAGGCTAGCTGGCAACATTGGAGGCATGATGCGTGTGGTGGGAGGCTTCAGCGAGGTTATGGATGCACAGCATGGAAAGGCGGAAAGAGTAGATAGAAGGGAGGCGAACACCATGCTGCTGATCTCTCCCCCCAGGGTATAGAGGAAGAAGGGAAGGCAATGGGATGGAAGTGAATAAAGGAGAAGGGAGAAACGGAAAAGAATAATAATGAGATGAGATGGCAGAGAGAATGTCAAAGGGGCAGTGTGGATGTGGGGATGTCATGTGAACAAATATCTCAGTAGCAAGGTGATGGTCATTGTCTTTTAGTGCTATTGTTGACATCTGTTTTTTTTTCCACAGAAAAGAATATTGTGGTCCATCTGTGAGTGGTTTTCGTGTTCAGAAAAATACATTTCATTCCTCTTTGCTCCGCGTACTTGTGAAATGGTCTGAGCAGGTACGCAGCATAACCTCAAATCACCATAATCCCGAACAGCAGAAATTGCTCTGCTGCATCTTCACCATTATCACACCCCTGCTGAACGGTTATGCCTACTAAAGGTAATTCAAGTTCAGAGGGAGGGGAAAAAAGGGAAAAATCGCCAAAATATCAAATGCTTGCAGCTGGGATTAAGACCCCTGTGTGTCTGTCAAAAAAATGTCATTTTACCTGTGCAAAGCCTCTCTGTGCTCTGTCATGAAAATGGAGCCCTTTGACTCATGTACGTCTGCGTAGCACTGCTTTATTTATTTATTTTTCACCTTGTCACTTTAGCTTTTGGCAGTAAACACCGTGTCCTAGGCCAGCAGCGAATGCATCAATACCCAAAGAATAGTTCATGTAGAAGTCATATTGATCTGGTGAAATCTATGCATGGGACTTTGTTGGCCAAAGCAATAGTGCATTCACAGCACCAGGCCAGAGCATGAGCCACTCTTTCTATTACCTATGAACACAACAGAAATGCCCTGAAAGAGATTCATAGAATGCTGAGGTGGCTGATGTCTTGAAGATAGGATTAATATTATATTAAAAGGTGATTACATTTAATGTAATGTAAAAGTTAATCCAAAGTTAATGTACTTCTCAAAGAGGTTCAGCCTTCACATAATTACATTTGGAGACACATTGATTTAGCCACCTTAAAGCAAATTATAATCCATCAAGAATATGTCTAAAAACACCCCGCCTAACCTGCGTGACCGAGGTTTTTTTCTTTATTTTTTTAAAATAACATTTACAGCCAAAGTTGTAGTTATTTTAACTTCAGCTATGTAATTTTATTTCATACATTTCTCATATACCTGCGTCCCACACATCTAACTGCCAAGCAGAGTAGCACACATTAGTCTTCTTTGTCAGTGTCAGGCGTTTGTTGCACTGAGCGCACACACTCGAGCACAGACAGACACGGGCACGTGCACAGCCGACCATGTATTCACAGACTGCCAGATTTTTTTTTTTCTTTTCATCCTCATTCATGCATCATGTTTCTCTATGTGGATGCTATCTACAGTAATAAGCCATCGTGGTCATTGCTATTCAGATGCCATAATGCTGTCTATATATTCTGCTCCCTGGCAGATTCTAGCAGGAGCAAATCATTGGCTGAAGTTTCTGTGGGCTGCCTGATTAGTTGTGTGTTGTGTTGCGCTGATGTATCAATGAAGTTGCTATTGAATATTTAATGCATGTGTGATTGTATATTTCATCTAGCACAATAATTGTCACTTCCCGATGACTCCATTAAAATGCTAACATGGCTGTCTGTTTGTGCGCTGCAGGGTGACTCATTCTTTTGATTTGGCAGAGTGATAAACTCCGGCACTAAAGACACGAGCCATGATTTTTTTTGCATTCTTATGTTACATAGCTTTATTTGTATTTATAAAGCACTTTTCAAAACCAAGTTACAGTACTAATAATAAAAGCAACAAATGTCAGTAAAGTTGAAGGTAAAAATTAAAAATGGATAAAAAAAACAATTTTAAAAACAATTTAAAATTCTCAAGAGTAAATACAGGAAGGAAAGACCGTGCATATACACTCTTGGGTCTTAATACTGAAAATGGTTGGATAAAGGCATTAGCAGTTATTGAAATCAAAGGGAATTTTAGAGTCATGGGGCGGGGAACACAAAGGTTCAGTCAGCTTCAATGACTAAACGAGCCTTTGGAACTACTAACCATGCTAGAAGATCTCTGTGCATGTTATGATAGGAGATGCCCGAGTAAAGTGCATGGCTGTAAACAAGTCTAGAAGAAATAAAAGCATGGATGATTGCATCCTGGAAGAATAATGGAGGTTGGAAGTGGTAGAGTCATATACTAATCATTAAAAAAAGTCCACTATGTACGACTGCATGTTTCAAAACTGGTTACATAAATGACTGCAAAGTATCAAAAGAACGTAAAGAATAGAAAGTAGTTGTCAAAGACATCTATGTATTGTGTTGTAGAGCCATCTACTGAAACAGTGTAGTCTAACATGAGGAGTATAAGCGCCAAGATTTTTTTTTTCACAATTGCTAACAGACTTCGTGAAACCTTCACATCTTTTCTTTAAAAAAAGAAACCAAGAAAAAAAATAAATAAAGCACACGTCAGAAAACTCAACAGAATTGTTTTCTCTGATTAAAACCACAGAATAGTTTCAAAGAATAGTTTCAGATCATTCACAACATCAGACAAAAAAAAGGTTCTGAAAAAGATAACTTGGGTGTTTTCTTTATTTGTCTGTTTTTGGAAGTCTGCAAAAATCATGGCAAATATGAAGTAAAAAGACAAACAACTAAACAAAGTGATCTCTTTTTTTTTTTTATATGCACGAAGAGGGCAAAGTCAACCGGACTCAAATTCCTTGTTTGTGTGCACAAACGTGCCCAAATAAAGATGATTCTGATTAAACCAAACATCGATATGGTAAAGACTGAAGATTATGATGATCTGCTACAGTTTTTCCAGGTTGTAAACACACACACTCACACAAAGTGGAACTACCAACAACATGACTCCAAACTAATAAACTCTAAGCTCTGTTGGTCTCCTTTGGTTCAAATGTCATTCTCAAACACAGCTTTGTAAATCTCTGAAAACAGATTGTATCATTTAGCACACTTTGTTGACCTATGGGAACACTGGCCTTCAAAATGGAAAACACTGATTACCAGTTAGTCTCACTCATGTTGAACCGGTTCAGCGTCGATTAGAAAAAAATTAAATCATGTGTCAGAGTCTAAAAGAGGCATTTAGGGACTTATACAGGTGTTAGGCAAGAAGATGGAGCAGCATGAACACAGAGGACTAGTCAGGGTAAAGGGAGGCCTAGGAGACAGCGAGGACAATTTACAGTTTGTTTTTCTGTTTTTTGTCACTTCTCCTGAACACTTTGTATTATAGTAAATATTTCTTTGGATACGTTTTGTATCTGTGCACTAATTTTCTGTATAATACAAGGATGGTACTGGTTGTTGTACTTGTTAGAAAGGTGAGATTACAGAATTTTGCTACGTACTGTGTGAAATACTAAACAATTTGCCCTAAAACGTTAACAATGCATAAACTGCTCTTGAGGTTATCTTATCTTACCCTGGCACTGAAAAAAATCAACAATCCACAACACAAATGTAGTTTTTTGGTCTAGAATATGGTTAATTGATATATTTTAATTCTTCATTTTTAATGTAAAAGCAGAATTGCTCCCTGCCGTGACCATTTTCACTATATTTTGCTGAGTGTTTTTGTGTAATCCCTTTTCCTTGCATTCTTCTACAAGTCTAGCGTTTTGTTAGAAACAGCCTTGCTTATGTGTGTGTCTGTGTGTGTTTACATGAAAGATCCTTCATCCTCAGATAAAACATGAGCTAGAGGGACAGCAGGACATCCCGGGCTGGGGAGTATCAGACATCAGCAGGCATCTGATGCAGTATCAGTGTGTGTTCAGTAAAAAAAAAAGACAGCAAAGAAGCAAACACATGTATTCTCAGACGCACACATACACAAACAGTCACATGCATGTACACAGCCCTACTCCGGGGGCACTGCTGTAATTGGATGTCTGATTACTGTCAGATAGCGTGTGTGCATGTGTGTGTGTCTCTCTGTGTGTGTAGGGGTGGGGGCACATTTCTATGTCAAAGAGAGGGCTGTTGCAACAGTAGAGTTAAAGCAAGAGAGATCAACACTCAGAAGTCATACAGAGAGTATCAGACAGAGAAGTGGGCATGTTCTCTCTTTGTGATTTCTGAGCTTAACGTTGACCTTGTGATTTTTATCTGTTGTCTGGCATCCAATCATCCCTTGCTTATCTCCCTCCCCCTTGCTTTATATGCTACATCGTTTCATCTTTCCGTCCTTTTCCATTTCCTCCTTCCCTAGTTCCAGAATCCTCCTCTTCTACTTATCTTCTCATTTCTCCACCCGTCCTGCCTATCATCCTGCAATCCCTTATCCCATCTCTTCGTTTGAGGTCTTCGCCATCTATCCCCTCTTGTCTGGCCCACTGCCGATCCTGTCCTCCCACCACCCAGCAGAAGCCATTGGGATTAGTCTGATTGATTAGAAGTACTGGTGATGTGCGACTGGCGATGGAAGGTCAGATGACTCAGTGGAGACATCGAGACTGACTTGTCTCCTGCCTCACAAAAGTAGTCTCCCGTTGCAGTTGTCAGATCTCACAGAAACTTGTTCAAAGCTAGTGGAATTTCTATATACTTGCTGATATTGAAGAATAAAGTACGAAAAGTGCTTATTAGTCAGCACTTTCGAGCACTGTTTGGGTTTTGGCTTGTGCAGATTTAGAAATGGAAAAGCTTTTTCTGTTTCCTTTTCTTATGGGTTTTAGATGTGGGTTGACGCGTGTTATACCAAATTCTGTGGAAAAGCAAAAAGAATGTAAATACTCAGATATATATTTGCACAAGATGATTCAGATACAGCTGTAAGTTGGGGTCTCGTGTGAATTATCACTACAATGCTACTTCCAGTATTTTCTCAAGGTTCCATTCACAGCCACTAATTAGGGGGGAAAAATGAATACGCAACATGTATAGCTTGTGCTTTCCTACTAATTTTGTCAGTCTTTCTTAACCACTAATTTCTTATATTTTCCAAAGTTCTTTATGTTTTCTTATCATATTGCTTTTTAATGGAAATGCTTACAGCATTTAAAGAGGCTGCACACTCGTCTGATGCGTGCATGGCGCTCTGTGCATTAGGCTTCCACCTTTCTTCACATTAGACCTGAGCAAATGCTGACTTCAGCCGGACTTCATGACTCCTGTGGTGATGACAAACCTGCCAACTCACACAGTTCATTTCAATACAGTTCAGTTCAATGCAATTGTATTTATATAGCACCAAATCACAACAACAGTCATCTCAAAGTGGTTTGTATTGTTAGGTAAAGACCCCACAATAATACAGACAATCCCCTGTGAGTCAGCACATGGCGACAGTGCGAAGGAAAAACTCCTTTTTAAGGGAAAGAAACTTCTGGAAGAACCAGAATCAGGCAGGAGTAGCCACATGCCACAACTGGTTGTGGGTGAGGGGTGAGGGGAGGGAGACAGGACAAAAGACACACATTAAATGCAAAATTGCATATAAACACATAGAGTGAAAAGAAGTAAGAGAAGAAGAAATGCTCAGTGCAACCCCAAATTTTATATATATACTTTTAAAGTGCTTTAAATGTGCTATTATGTTGCTTTTTCATGGAAATACTTGCAGCAGTTAGATGGGTTCCATTTTTGCCTGTGATGCACATTCGTCTGATGCATGCACAGTGCTGCGTGCATTAGGTGTCCACCTGTCTCCACATTAGACCTGAGCAAATGCTGACTTCAGCTAGACTGTCTGACTCCTGTGGTGATGACAATTCTGCCAACACACACACACACACACACACACACACACACACACACACACACACACACACACACACACACACACACACACACACACACACTCGTTTTCATATCTTAGTGAGGAGGTCCCCACGAGTTCAAACTCGTCCCCATAAGTCACCATTGGTCCCCACAAGTATAGTGGCATTTCAATTTTCTGTCCCCGAAAAGATGTCTAAACATGTACACACACACGCGCATACACACACGCGCATACACGCACACACACGCGCGCACACACACATGTCAGGTGTTGCTACACAGTGCACTCAGACATTTTCTGTGTGACGGTAGTGAAACTTAGATGCTAAAAGGCCAAGATTTACTTTACAAGGCACAGTCTGACCTCTATGTATGAAATAAGTATAGGTGACAAGTTCAAGTCCTTTTCATTTAATCTGCAGTCAGTGCCTCTGTCCTTCACATTTGCCTCACAGATGAAAAGTAAAAGGACTTGCAAGGGTTTGTGACAGGACAGCATAAAGATTGATGCATTAACATGCTTGGCTTTTTGCACCACATAGAAACCGTTACTTTACCCTGCAACACATTGTAAATTAGTTTTTTTTTTTTTTTTTTTAGTTTTAGCACATATGACACTTTCAGTTTAATTATACGTACATATTTTAATGTTTATTAATGTACAGGATTTTCCAAGTTTTAGATAATTAGAACTGTAATTTACTGTAGTATCACCCAGTAGCCTCTCTTTAGTTGCCCACAGAAGGAGAGACAGTTAATTCCCATCTGCTCACAACTATGTTTTGATGTGTTTAAAAGTTTATTCTATTTTATTTTCATATCAATTAAATTAGTGTTGCACAGAAAGTTTCAAGTGATTGTACTAGTAATTTTCAACCCTTTCTACTGGGATGTTTGAATGTTAGGGTCAGATATTGATGTAAACAACATTAAAGCTTGGGTCCATCCTGCCTTGTGTCAGTGGTTCAGAATGGTGGTGATAGTGTAATGGTGTCTTGGGACACTTTGGGCCCCTTAGTACCAACTGAGCATCATTTAAATGCCTCAGACTACCTGAGTATTGTTGCTGACCATGTCTGTCCCTTTATGACCACAGTGTACCCATCTTCTAATGGCTTCTTCAAGCAAGAAAACGCACCATGTCACAAAACTCAAATCATCTCAAACTGGTTTCTACAAGATGACACTGATTCCACTGTACTTGAATGGGCTCTGCGGTCACCAGAACTCAGTCAAACAGAGCACTTTTGAGAAATGATGGAACAGAAGATTTGGCTCATGGATGTCCAGCCGGCTAACCTGTAACAACTGTGTGATGCAATCATGTCAATATGAACCAAAATCTCCGGGGAACTTTCCAGCACCTTGTTAAATCCATGCTGTGAAAAATAGTCAAAATCTATAGTTAAATAGACATAATAATTATGTATGTAATAATTAATCTAAACATTATTAAAAACAAAAACAAAAAATGAACGCTCTGGTTTGTTTTTAGCCAATTCTTGCTGTTCACATGCTGCCTATAGATACTAAATAGAAAGATGTTTTTGTTTTCTGCAATGTATTTTCCATTCTTCACTTGCGTACAAAAACCACAGTAACGCACACTAAAGAAAAGACAGATTTTTCCAGTGCCTAGGATTATAATAATACAATATAGATGCAGACTGAAAGATAACTCCTGCAACTATATTATTAAATTCTGCTATAATATACTGAGACTAGATTGTAAATGAGGTTTTTAGATAGATACCACAAATTATTGTATTTTGTCTGAGCATCACCCGAAGCGGTTTATGCTGTGCCATCTAGCAAATATTCAATATCCACCCACTGATGCAAACTAGTGCCTTCATTTATACAGTGGGAACTCTAACATAATGAGCAATGTTCCAAATGTTGGTGTGGGGTTGTAATTTTCCCTCAGTGTGTATTCACGCTACGCTAATCAAAAGTTGACCAAAACAACATTCTTTTTCTGAAAACTGAAGAAACTCTGCCCGTTTTTTTTAGCGCTCCCTGCACCAACCGGTGTTCCATTATCATCAAATTATAAGCTACCAAACTTGAACCCGTTACAAGTTTAGAAAAACATTTTCACCTGAGGGTGGTTTCAGGTCTGAGCAGCATCTTTTTTGGGTTCGGGTTTGGGCCGCTTTGAATTTTCAAGCCGGTCTGAGGCTCTGTGACCTGCATCCTTTAAGGCTTATTTTAATGGGAGGATGCACATTTCTTTGGACAGCGGTTTGTGGGTTGTCAATGATTCATTAGGAAGCCTGCAGAGGACATTTACCTCAGAGGCTGAAAAAAAGACACACATTGTGTGGGACAAAAAAATTTGCGCACCACATGAAAAACAGCACAAAAAAAAAAACCATATAAAAAATTGGTAAGATCCCATGTTAGTAAGTACAGAACTTAAACAAGCATTGTTTAAAAAAGCCAAGTGCACATGCACCACCACACATACACAAAAGAAAAAAATCATTGCCTTCAAAGGGCCTATATCACAGTACCCCCACTCATGAACAGAAGCAGAGGGCAACTTCTAATTTTAAAGTGTGTGCTAATGAGGTTTGGAGAGAAAGAAAGAGTGTGTGCATGTGTCTAAGTATTCTCCATAGTAACAATCCATTGGCAAGTGTTTATGTAGTGGGAGTCCGGAGACAGGGTTTATCAAGGAAATACCAAGCTGGAGAAAGAAATTAATTTCTTCCTTTGTGGATTTGTAGACCACACAGAGCCTCGCATTTGATCCAACCATGTTTAATCCTGTGCTAATAGTAACAGCTGATAGGGCATGTGTGTCTCTCAAAATTATCAGGACACACTTGCAGGCTGCTTGGAGGATAATGCGACTGTATTGTAATGGAATAATTATTACAGAAAGGGAGTCGGATTTTATTGCCTTTGTTTCACTTTATTACTCCAGTCATGTTTAACCCAGAAATATGCACACCCGCACACATACACACACACACACACACCAGTCACTAGCCATGAAGAAATTTCATTCATTGGCCTTAACACTTTGCATATGACTGGGTAGCAGTAGTGATTTATAGTCAGCAGCCTGTGTTGTTTATGTGTTTTTTACTATATTTTTCAAGTAAATGCATCAGTTTCTTTTGTCGTGAAGACTTAAGATTGGGTGGGCTTTAATGGGACTTTCTGGTTTTTAAGTGGGCTGCAGTACTCTTGACTTTTGGGAATGGCTGTAAAGTTTTGAACCACGTATACTCTTAATTTTTTAATTCAGGTGTTTTTAGTTCTACTGCCACAAGTGATTAAAATCAGGTCATGTAGTCTGACTTTACAAACATCTGTGAAAGAATGGGGTGTTCTAAAGAGGTCACTGATTTCAAGTCTGGTACTGTAATAGGAGGCCACCTCCTTCTAGATGCTCCACAATCAACAAATGGTATTATTGCCAAGTAGAAGCATTTGCAAACCAAATCAGGACTGATTGCATAGTGTGATAAAGTCACCAACCTGCATTGCTGCAGAGCTCCAAACATCCTCTGGCATTAACATCAGCAATGAAACTGTGAGCCAGGAGCTTCATGGCATGGGTTTCCATGGCTGAGCAGCCCATACAAGTGTAAGATCTAAGTGACCTTGTACTTTTATTCATGTAGTACAGCAATATTATAAAATGCACAGGTTTATCAGTGAATGTGTGCAAACCTTTACAGAGTCAACAACACAGTTTGTGCAGAAGCAGAAATGACTGCTGTGAAATTCATGTAAGGTAGGTTTGAGGGATTAATAAAAACAACATATGAAAAAAGAAGAAAAAATTTGCTTGTTGCATTTTATGCACTGTCTGATGTGTAAGGAGTTTAGGTAATTATTTCAGGATGCAGTGCCCCAAGTTTAGCTAGTTCGTTCCTGAAATTGTCTAAATACTTTGGAGGTATTAGGAAAAGTTTGATGAGCTACAGGTGAGAAGAAATTGACAAAAGCAAGACGCACACAGTGAGAAGGATGAGTAATTTCTCTCTTTTTCTTCTTTCCCATTCAAGTCTCTGTTGGATAATAGATGAAATGGTGCAGAGAGAAGGGCGTGTGGGAGGGAAGCAGATTGTTAATTAAACGCTGAGACAGCGGCGTTTCCCTTCCTGCAACTGAAAAAATTCAACCTCTAAACAGAATGGAGTTAATTACCGACTGCCAGGGTTTCGTTTGGAGAGACGCTGGACACACTTAACATTGGATTTATCATCACAGCTTGCACTCTGCCTCTCTCTGTAACAGCTGCAGAGGGGACAAGCGGATACAAATGCATAGTAACGTGTAACACGCACACAAAAATGCACATTAAACTGCATGTATTTCCACAGATAGCTGAGTGCATTGATTCATTCCTCGTGGCCACAGGTTGATTCCTATTCACACATACAAAAAACAGGTATTCACGGGGCACAATGCTACACCTCGCATCTGCGCCCAGAGATGTGAAAAACATGAGCGCGCACTCACACGTTCAAGGAATTAGGATTCAGTCACATTCAATTCCACAGCGAAGGCTCAATAATCAGGTTATTAGTGATAAACGGAGAGCTCGGTGTGTTGGTGCTCAGTGGATAAAGAGCTCATAATTTAATTAGCCCATTGTAGATGAACGTGCTACAACTGGCAAATTATGTAACAAAAACTGACTATTACAGTGACACAATACAGCTGTTATCTGAAGTGAATGAAGAGATTTTCTTACGGTTTCCACATTAGCATGCGCAGCGTGTGATCATATGTCTCCAAACAATTAATTATACAGTTTACACACAATCAGCCAAATTACGAGCCTTTGACTATAAGACAAGAACAGCTGAAAGTTAAAATTGACTGAACAGCTTTTCACACTTTGATTTCTCTAAATATAGCACTAATTCCGACTTAATCCAATAATGATGAACATTATTGACATAACAAATGCCAGTAAATAATGTGTTTACTGCTTTGTTTATCCAGAGGATAATGAGTGTCTAATGCTCTCAGGCACAGTTTCCCTCCTCGGGAAACAGCAGCACGCTTCTGACTTGATTTGCTTTGGAGACTACTTGAGGTGCTGATTTTAAAGATTACAGAATACACTAAAAATATTTTTGCATATTAGAAGTTTTTGACAAAGAGCAGAAATATAGGCTACATATATTCAGGATATTTTTTGCAAATTTTTTTCTTGACTTTTTCTTTTTATGCATGTCTGTGTTTGGAACGTGAACCCAGTCCTCTGTTTCCCGTGCCCTGCTGTGCAAGGATTTGGATATTGAACCTTGTTTCCTGTTAAGCTTTCAACTTGACATTCTGGGAGTGATTAAAAAAGAAGCTGTTGATGCGTCTCCTGACCTGCCTCGCAGCTGTGCTTTTAGCTGAGAAGCAAAAGGTGTGCGCTAATATCTGACGTTCACTTTTAACATGCCGTCAATTTTTTTTTCCATTTCTGCACCATCAAATATGTGAAGTGTTTGGCTGCGATAGTGACAGCCAAGTGTGCGCGCACGCGCGTGTGTGGAGAAGCTCTTAAGTTTACAGACAATATTTGATATTTTCTTTATCTGGGAAACTCGTTCTCCACAGGGACAGTTATTAATGATGGTTGTGAGGCTGTGAAACAAACAGCGATTTAATCACTTTTATGCTGCTCCAAGGACAATGGTGGGAGAATCCAATCGTCAGCGCTTGTGTATTTGAGTGTATGCGTGTACATATGCCACGCTGAATTTATTTATGATTTGCTGTTTTTGTATATGTATGCAAAAGTGCATGTCTACTTGGTCATTATCCTTGAGAACGTATTTTGAACATTTAAATATTTGCTTCTTGTGTGTGTCTGTGTGAGAATGAGTGTAAATGTGTGAGTGTGTAGGGGAGTGGGGTAGAGGTGGGTACTTGTGCAGATTTTGTCACTTTAGTGATTATCCTTGAGAGGCTTTTAATTTGAGGCTAATGAGTATTTGTTTTAGCGCATTTATGTGGATGTGTGTGCGTCTGTGTGTGTGTGCGTGTGTGTGATTAAGGGCTGTGACATAGTGAAAGCGACAGACTGTACAGATGTTCAATAAATGGTCTGGAACAGGCAGGGAGGAAAGGGGACATCATTCATACTTTCTCACTTCTATATACAGACACACACACACTCACGCTCTCTCTCACACACACACACACACACAGACATTCCCAGAGACGTGAATGAAATGAATGTGTAGACTTACACACTAAAGACATGGATACACAATGTCCATCATAAATTCTGTACAGATATAACAAAGGCAATGTACAACAATAACATAATCCTACACACTCACACACACATACTGCTAAAAAGAATTTGCACAATAGCTAATGATTGAATGCAGCCAGAGTGAATTAACAGCTTAAAAAAAAACACCTCCTGAGGTGGCTGAAAACAGTATGCAACAGTGTGTCCGTGTGTGTGAGAGGGCTGAGGGATCAAGGCGGAACCAGGTAGACAGAAATCTTCATTATCTCATATTGTGAGTGAAATAACTAATATTGCTGCACTCGACAATAGTAAATTAAGGAGGTGAAGTGGGTACAGACGATATTTCTTGCCACTTACTCTGTGCAGTGCCGTGATTTTAAATCATTCATGCCCCATTCCTCTTTTCCTTTGTTTCTTACAGTTTTCTCTCCTGTGATCAACACCACCTACCTCCACCATCATCTCAATTCATTTTAGCAAATTCTTTTTTTAATGCTCGTTCTCCTTTCTTGCTTTTCCCCCCTCCTCAGCTTCCCACTGTTTATTTTCACTTCTTCCTTTTAGTCTTTTTCGGTATCAATTTTAACATCCCTTTTCTTCTTCAGCGTTCCTCTCTTAGAATTTCCCAGTCCCCCAGATTCCTCCTACCCTTTCTCTACTTTCTTCCTACCTAGTCCGATCTTACCTGTCAGTTTTTGTTTAATCTTTTCAAATGTTTTTTGTCTTGAATCTTTTGGAGAACAAATTGTATTGAACAGCCAGTACTATTTTACGTTCAGTCATGTCTCTTCCCGGACTTTAGTGAATATCTTGCTTTCTTTCTCTGCTGCCATGTTAACCAACCACTTACTCTTACCTTTATCTCAAAGCTGTGAGGGTGTTCGAAGTGTTAAAGCCTTCGTCAGAGGCCTCGACACAGAGTGCTTTGAATAGTTTCAGAAATGTGTACAAGCCGACCCGAGAGTGAAATTTGTGTTGAAAACAGAATGGAAAATGCAAATCAGTGAATCTAAAATAGATGATGCAATCTGTCCCTCCTTTTGCTTTTCCCCCCTCTTCTGTCTCAGGTGGTGTGTGTATTGCCCAGTCCTTGAAGATCCCCAGGGAGCCCAGGCCAGGGGAGTTTGACAAGATCATCAGACGCCTGCTGGAGACCTCCAATGCCAGGGCCATCATCATGTTCGCTAATGAGGATGACATACGGTACGTGTTGTGCACTTTAAAAACGAACCCTGCTGGTCAACTTTCCCGCTGCTATCAGGTGTACTTTTTTGTTTAATAAGATTTTCTGTGACATTTTCAACATATTTTACAATAGAAACCTTTTGACACCTACATGCTCGCTGTGATTACAATTATGTTATTCTGAAGAAGAAAAGACCTGGTTTTCATATCGCTATTCTTTAGCAACTCACTTGGTTAGAAGTGTTGCATTGTGGTACCGACAAGAGTTCGCACTATACTACAGGCACAATTATTGCATTTACATCTTGAATGATGATGTACATAATTATTAGGCAGTTATGAAAATTGAGATTTAAACAAAAAAATTCAAATATTATAAAATGCAGTTTTGACTCATACGACCCCCTGAAATGGCTTAATTACTGGTCAATCAGACCTCTTGTCTTTGGGTCCTGCCAAAAATGCTTGAAGAATAAAGCCTTTTTAGATAAATGCTGTCCAGAATGCTAAGCTCCAGAATGCTTGAGATTTGGAAATAAATACTTGATGACATGTTTTTCACACATTTTATGGATAGAAAAAAAAGGAGTCACTCCTCACGGGCAAGACGGATGCTGCCTGTTGCTGCATCAGTTATAGATATAAGCAGTGGTACAAGAAAAAAGCTGCAGTGATCTTTATGTAGGGTTAAGCCTAAATCAATACCCCACTGCTCGACTTGTCTGCTGTAGTCTATCTTCAGATATTTGAATTATCTTTTCTTTTTCTAAAACAGACGAGTTCTGGATGCAGCTAAAAGGAACAACCAGACGGGTCACTTCCTGTGGGTGGGTTCAGACAGCTGGGGGTCCAAGATCTCCCCTGTGATTGGCCAGGAGAGGGTGGCCGAGGGGGCCATCACAATTCTTCCCAAAAGGGCATCTGTGGATGGTAAGGATAATAACAAGCATATACGAAGCTGTCAGCACACGTGCAGGTAATAACTGAGAAGATGTAAGGAATAATAAAAGTAGTTCTCACCTGCACTGAAACTGGATTTGTGGCAAATGAAAGAAAGCCGAAGCAGCGTCTGCTCAAACTTTGATAGATCAAATTAAGGATTCAGGGGAAAGACCAGAGACAGAAATGAAATGGACTCATGTTCTCTCACTTTTGATCCCAGTGGGCAACAAGTTTTTGCCAATACACCAGGGAGAATATCCTCATTTGCTCTCTGTCAGAGCTCTCTATTAGATAATTGACTCCTGGAGGGCCACATAGGTGACAAGATATAAACTGGAAGCGAGGGAGAGAAATAGAACTTTAAATGAATCAAAGGGAGCTTTGGCAGATTCACAAGAAAGGCTATGTCGACTTTTTTTTTTTTTTGTTATTCTCTTTTTATTAAACAACCTATATAAACACAAATAATCCAAAATAAACATATAATCAAGAACAGACGTAAATAAAAAAATAAAATAAAATAAAAATAAGAAAAACAGACGGGTGTACCCTCTAGTGTGTATGTACCCGCACACACATATTCACTCACACACCCATATTCTTAAGCATACATACACATACCTACTTACATATGTGTTCACTTGTAGTCTCATACATACTAACATATACATATAAACACATAACGATTCAGAAATGTGGCATATATAGTTACAGAGATTCAAACAAGATCGGGTCTCCTTAACCGGATGTAGTGTTTCCATTTACCCCAAATTTCACTAAATATATCAAACTGGAGTCTTTTAATGAAGGTAATTCTTTCCATTTTAAACATCCCATGTACAGTCTCATGCCAATCACCCAGTGATGGAATTTTCACACTAAGCCATTTCTTGGTAATAATTTTACGGGCAGCCAAACTCAGGATACCATACAACTGCTTAGACATTTTATCTACATTTACTGAGTATAAATATCCAAACAAAAGTTCGTCCCAATTAAAGGGAAGCTGCATACCAAAAATAATCTGCAACTCAGAGTGGATCAATACCCAAAAAATGTTGATCCTTGGGCAAGACCAGAACAGATGAAAATGTTTTACTCCTTGGGCCCCACAATTTCTCCAGCAATTAGAGTGATTAAAATAATATTTACTTTGTGCAGGGGTAATAAAAAACCTACAGATACTCTTCCAACCGTAACATCTCCATGTATTAGAACTAGAAATTCTCCACTGAAAAGCGCACTGTTCATACCAAATGTTATCTGATATTGCTATATTTGTTTCATTTTCCCATTTTTTTTGATGTAGGTAGTATTCCACTTCTTAACCTCTTGTATACCCTTGTACAATCTTGAAATCACCTTAAGGCCTGTGTCAGCCTGATAAGCCTTGACAAATATACTCAGAACAGGTAAAGAAAAAAGATCTATGTCGACTTTAAAGAAATGACAGAAGAGATGTGAGTGAGGATTAATGACTAGACTTTTCTTTTGGTACACCTAGAAAGAGAATGCAGTATAATGCAGCAATTCTGCAACATGTGTTATATAAAGCTTAAAATGTGTCTAAACTGTAATTTATAGTGACATAGTATAGTACAGTACATAGACTCAAACATGGGATCTTTTTGCACATGAGGTAAATGTTTTCTCACGCATTGAGAATTATTCTGATGCCATAACAAGCTCATTGAAATCATCTTTTGGGCTCCCAATGCTGTATAATTTAGCTTTTATTTCCACAGGAAACAAAAGAGAAGTAAATGAAATTGTTGGCCTTCCTGCTAAAAACAGATGTCTCTGGCCTGTACTTTGGAAGTACTTCCTTGCTGTAACTTTAATAATTTAAGGCAAAACTTTGCTTCACAAATGGTCCAAAAACACCACAATGTTGTTTTTAACGCAGTGAGGCAGCAGTTTTAAATTGTGTTAATATGCCACAAATTCCCTCAACAGTGTCACATTGTGTTTACCTTTGCTATTGCAGTTGCCAGAAACAAGGGAAACAGCTAGTCTCAAACAAAACAAAACAAAAAGGAAAAACAAAAGTCACTCTAAGTGCATGAGTCACTTTTACATTTTTTATAAGGAATATAACACCAGATAATATTTTTTGTATCTTTGAAAAAAGGCTTTCTGTTTTTCCCATCCAGTAGTCTTTGAACTAAGCTAACTGTCTTCAGGCTCAGGCTTCACATTTAATCTGCAGATTAGAGGCAGAAGCATCAAATAACATTTCTGATATGAGCGACTTTGTTGATTTCAGAGGTAGTTTTTTATGCCCTGCGACAGTCCTGGCCAGAGGCATTATGTTTTTACATAAATAATCCATATGTATAACTTATTCTGGTGAACACATTTATTTTCTGAAGGTAGACAAAGCTGACAAACCCGACCTGTGCTATTCTTGTGAATGTAATATCTCGGGAACACTGGGAGGAAATTTCATTCCACCTGTCTTAAATGTTCTCTTGGAAATAAGCATAGTTATCAGAATTTGGTAGTCAAAGATCTCGGTGACATCATGATTATTTTTGTGTGTGTGTGTGTGTGTGTGTGGGGGGGGGGGGGGGGGGGTTGCCACAAGTTGATTCATTTGAATAAATTTTACACAGATATCTAATTGGATAAAATGATTAGCTGGTGTCATTTTATATCCAAAAGGGGAGAGCTCTGCTTCACTCTGACATGCTAATGTTTTGCAAAAACACCCTTTCTGGCTGCTGTTCAACACCATAATTCAAGAGTAGATGCAGAGATGTTGAGCACTTTCAATTTGGTCAGATACTAAAGTGGTGACATTAATCTTTGGTGGCCACATATTAAATTCCATTAATATTTTTACTCCATATATTATGAGTCTGGGCAGACATTGATATATTACTTTACTTAGCTGGTTGGAAGAGGCTTAATAAATGCTACAGTATTTTTTTTATTTTTTATTTTTATTTTTACTAACCTGAAATTGTATTACCCTTTAAAGAACTTTAGAACTAAAGTCTACATGGTTTCATCTCTATTCATCAGTACTTAAATGCAGTTTTAAATGAATATATCATTGTTCACAGAGTTCAGTTTCAACACTGATTCAGACTGAGGAAAGGTTGGCTTGGTTATATCTATGTATTATTACACAGGACACTAAAAATGTCATATGAACTTATTGTTTTACAGTCTATAAGAAAGCAGTGCATGAGATGTACCAAAATATAATCTAAAATGTAATCATAGGAACTGTGTGCTTCCAAACAACTGCCCAACTGGTAGCAATACTTCTATTTTTCTATTATCATTGAATTAAGTTTGTGCTTTTTAGACCCTCAAAGTACCTCAAATGATTATATTTCTGTTTTTAGGAATGTAATGTTATCACAATGGGAAGCATGTGATTCCACATGGCACATCTTACTGTTGAGGCACAAAAAGAGTAAGACTAATATTTCCAGCAGTCAAATATCAGTAGAGCATCCCAGGTGCACACATTACCCATTTCCACAACAGCACATTGAATTAATCAGGAGAGATCTTTTTAGCTTTTACAGTGAATCTGGCATGGCACAGGCTGTCACACCTCACATGGAATCATTCACGTGCCCAGTGTTACACTTAACTACAGAGCATGTGTTGCGCCTTCTTAGTTAAGTGTAAATGTTTCTTTGCAGTCATTTCTTCTTGCCCACCCGGTCACAAGCCATCTATGGTTAGATGTAGGACTTGGGTTAGAGAAAAGCCTACTCCTTTTAAAGTACTGTGTAAAGTCTTGAGCCATGCTTCATTTCTTTAAATTGTGCTTCCAAAGAGCCAGATGTTCTAAAGGCCTTCCAGAGTTTTTCTTTGGACATGGGTTGCTTTTTCACTCATGTTCAGTCCACTCTACTTTCAGCAAACTCTGCAAGACAAGAAGACGAAAGAAGATGTGCCAGGCTTAAAACTATCTAAAGTGGCTGAACAGTTCAGGAAAGTCATCTCCTTAAGGAACAGGGAAAAATCAGTAAAGACCTGACAGACACTGTTCACTGAAGCCTCATCAGAAATGGTCTCAGTGGAAGAGTGGCTGTCAAAAAGCCATTCTTAAGGAAGGGAAATGGTAAGGATGAGATATACCAAATGTGCATGGAGGAGGTGAGGAGAGAGGTACAGCAGTGAATGTCTACAGCATCTATAAAACACAGTGAAGGCTCTGTTGTGGTTTGGGGCTGCATTTCAGTAAGTGGTGTCGGAGATCTTGTCAGAATTTATGAAATTATGAACACATATATTAGATTTTGATCTATCATGCAATACCATCTGGAAAGCATCTGACTGGCAGCAATTTTCAATATGACAATGCAATGATCCCAAACACAAACACATGGCAGTACAGCAAAAGCATGCCCGGACAGAAAAAACACAATTGAGCACCATTAATCATGGATAGGCCTCCCCAGCACCTGGACCTCAACATTATTGAAGCAATGTTGGACCATGAGACAGAGCACAGGACAAAAGGCACCCAACAACAAGAAGAGCTTTGAATGTCCTTGAGGAAACCTGAAGAACTATTCCTGAAGACTACTTGAAGAAATTATGAGAAAGCTTGCCTAAGAAGTTCGGGCTCTGTTAAAGAGTAAAGACGATCATACCAAACACTGACTTTAAAGCTCATGTAAAAACTCTGTTTTTGCCTTATATGCTGTATTTCTGTTTTTTTGCATATCTTTTTTAAATAAATTACTGCACTGAGTTTTTATTTTAGCAAAATGTAAGAAATGAGGGGTGGCTTGAGGCTTTTGCACAATAGAGAATTTTTGCATATTTGGAACATCCAAAAAAGAAAAAAATCCATTAACCAAAAACCTAAATTTCTCAAATATATATCAGAGAGTTCATGTCAAAGCTAAAATCCCCTAGGTTGTAAAAGTTTTACTGTAGCATACGGCTAAAATGAAAGTCTAACCCTGCACGGAAACAAAGAAAGATAGCCGATGAGCTGATGAATTGTTAAAAGGTTCATGTGGCAGATAAAATGCCATGCATTTAAGAAGCTTCTTTCACATTTAATTATGGTATGAAGAAAGTAGTTTTTTCTCATCTGCACGTCTCTTTTCTTTTGCCCGTATCTTTATTCCACCCTGCCACTTGCTGACAGGTATTTCATTCCTATGAGTAGAGAAACATGTTCCCCTCTTTTAGTTCCTCTTATCTTGTTATTAAAATGGACAAGTATCCAATCTATTGTGGAAGCTTATTTTAAAATGTATGCTTTTCTTTCTCTTTACGTCAGTATTTGATAGGAGCTCCAATACTGACCGGTTCAACCAAAATAGCTTTTCAGCCATACCATACGTGGGCTATTCATAACCTACGCATTTATGTGTCAAAATCTATTACATTGTGCTGAACACCTAATTTTCTAGCACAGACAGGCTCAGTAGAAATGAAGCCAATAACCCCTGAAGCACCGGTGCCCTCTCCTATTACGCCATTTAACAATATCTGGGTTGAAAGTGTCGAAAGCAGCTCGTCTAAACAAAATAAATAGGGAGATGTATTCAGTAGAGTTTTAAAAAGAAAAACAAAAAAAATAATAACTCATTTTCATACTTTTTAACCTTTGCCCTGTCTGTCTTTTACACAGCATTTGACCGGTATTTCCGTAGCCGTTCGCTGTCCAACAACAGAAGAAATGTTTGGTTTGCTGAATTCTGGGAGGAAAACTTTAACTGTAAACTGGGAATGCATGGTAAACGGCCTGGTAGCCTGAAGAAATGCACAGGTAAGACTATATTTGACTTCTTCCATTATTTCACTTGCTATCAACCATTTGGGGAAAAAGTCAATAAAGCTTAAATGTGTAAATTGTTATTTGACTAGAGATCCAAAGAGAGATGAAAATGCTCCAAGGTACTTTGGAGTTTTACACTTGAGGGTATAACAGATTGTTTTGTTTAGCTGTAATTCTACAGATCTATACGAGCTTGTAAGTTTTACTTTCTGAGAAGTGTAGCAGAAGGTCAGCTATAATTGGTCTTCCTTTATCCCTGCATCGGCTACCTCCTTGCATCATAACCAGTGTCATTCTATGTCACGGCGGGGTGCGCCGATGTGTGCGGAAACAGGACCCAAAAGCAGATGATGACGAGGAATAGTAATGATTAACAGAAAAGTGAACCTTTATTGCGATGACGACAGGAAATGAACCAAGAGACCAAAGCAAACAGGCAAAACACTAAGAAACAAAACACTAAGCTGGCAAAACACTAAGAAACAAAACACTAAAGGTACTAAGACCAAAAACTATAACTATGATTGAGGTGGAAAATAAACAGGCTAAGACTATGACTATGACTATGACTGTAACTCTGGTGAGATAAACAGACGAACTGACAATGGCATGAAGAAAACAAAAGGCCAAAAAAAAAACAAAATGTCCATCAAAATCACAGGAGCGCAGGGAACAGTTCATGACTCCTCAGGGGGCCGACCCAGAGGGTGACGGTCCAGAAAGTCATAGTCCATGTGATCAGGGGGCCGGCCCGGGGGGTGACGGTCCAGAAAGCCATAGTTCATGTGATCAGGGGGCCGTCCGTGCGGACGGCAACGGCGGCGACACGGAGACGGTTCAGGGGGCCGACCTCGACGGCGGTGACGTGGAAACAGTTCAGGGGGCCGGCCGTGCGGAAGGCGACGGGGCGGAAACAGTTCAGGGGGCCGGCCGTGCGGAAGGCGACGGCGTGGAAACAGTTCAGGGGGCCGGCCGTGCGGAAGGCGGCGGCGGCGCCCAAGTGTCAGGTGTACCGGCCGAGGCTTGGAGGGCACAGGACCAGGACCAGGTGACGCTGAAGCAGAGGCTGGCCCAGGTGACGCTGAAGCAGAGGCTGAGGCCGGACCAGGCGTAGCAGAAGCACAGGCAGAGGCCGGACCAGGCGTAGCAGAAGCACAGGCAGAGGCCGGACCAGGCGTAGCAGAAGCACAAGCAGAGGCCGGACCCGACGAGGCTGAAGACTCTGAGGCCGGACCCGACGAGGCTGAAGACTCTGACGAAGCCGGACCAGACGAGGCTGAAGACTCTGACGAAGCCGGACCAGACGAGGCTGAAGGCTCTGATGAGGCTGGGCCTGGCGAGGCTGAAGGCTCTGATGAGGCTGGGCCTGGCGAGGCTGAAGGCTCTGATGAGGCTGGGCCTGGCGAGGATGAAGGCTCTGATGAGGCTGGGCCTGGCGAGGCACAGGCTGAAGCTGGACCAGCCGATGACGAGGCGGCCGCAGATGGCGGCTGAACGGTCCCCTCGGACCCTCCAGCTGACGAGGCATGAGGCTGGACGGGCTCCTCGGGCCCTCCAGCTGACGAGGCAGGTTGCTTTTCAAGTTGCAGCAACACACAGTCTATAGTGGGTGAAATGAGTTTGTATGAGTTCTCAGACTGAGGTGTGGCAGAACCAGGTGAGGCGTCGTCCTCAGGCTGAGGACGTAGAAGCAGCAAGCAGTAGCGCAGCAGGTGGTGGTCCTGCAGGCGGCGGCACGGGAGCCGCAGGAGGTGGCGCTGCAGCCACAGGTGGTGAAGCAGAAGGTGGCCAGACGGGCTCCTCAGGCCCTCCAGCTGACGAAGCATGAGGCTGAACGGGCTCCTCGGGCCCGCCAGCTGACGTGGCGTGAGGCTGGACGGGATCCTCGGGCCCGCCAGCTGACGTGGCGTGGTGCTGGAAGGGCTCCTCGGGCCCCCCAGCAGACGTGGCTTGAGGCCGGAAGGGCTCCTCGGGCCCCCCAGCAGACGTGGCATGAGGCCGGAAGGGCTCCTCGGGCCCCCCAGCAGACGTGGCATGAGGTCGGAAGGGCTCCTCGGGCCCCCCAGCAGACGTGGCATGAGGCTGGTGCGGTTCTCCTGAACCCCCAGCTGACGTGGCATGAGGCTGGATGGGCTCCTCGGGCCCTCCAGCTGACGAGGCATGAGGCTGGATGGGCTCCTCGGGCCCTCCAGCTGACGAGGCATGAGGCTGGATGGGCTCCTCGGGCCCTCCAGCTGACAAGGCATGAGGCTGGATGGGCTCCTCGGGCCCTCCAGCTGACGAGGCATGAGGCTGGATGGGCTCCTCGGGCCCTCCAGCTGACAAGGCATGAGGCTGGATGGGCTCCCCGGGCCCTCCAGCTGACGAGGCATGAGGCTGGTGTGGTTCTCCTGAACCTTCAGCAGACGAAGCATGAAGCTGGCTGGATTCTCCTGAACCTCCAGCAGACGAAGCATGAAGCTGGCTGGATTCTCCTGAACCTCCAGCAAACGAAGCCTGAAGCTGGCTGGATTCTTCTGAACCTCCAGCAGACGAAGCATGAAGCTGGCTGGGTTCTCCTGAACCTCCAGCAAACGAAACATGAGGCTGGCTGGGTTCTCCTGAACCTCCAGCAGACGAAACATGAGGCTGGCTGGATTCTCCTGAACCTCCAGCAGACGAAGCATGAAGCTGGCTGGGTTCTCCTGAACCTCCAGCAGACGAAACCTGAGGCCGGACGGGCTCCCCGGGCCCTCCGGCTGACACTGAAATTGGCTGCACCAGCTGTACCTCCGTCTCCGGCTCCAAACCGGCCTGGATAGCAGTCCCACAGCAGCTTAGCTGAGCCTGATGGCTAGCTTTTCCAGGGCAAACAGTCTCTGTATAGCCGGGCTCATTAACCGGAAAAGTAGTGTCAATTTCAACAACTTCCTGAGAGAAAACATGAGGAGCCAAAATGTAATCACTCACTTGCGTTTGTGATACGGAGCGTCGGTGGCGCGCACGCCGCTTTTTCTTAGGAGTGGAAGACGGCGGAGCGATGGGTGGAAGTCCCTGGTAACTCCGAGGTCCCCCGAGAGCCAGTCGAGTTCCCCGGAAAGAGTGCTCGTGCTCCGGAATGAGCCACGGCTTCCACCGGAGCTCCTCCTCCAAGAGAGCGCAGAATATAGACTGGCGCTCGTCGTCGTCCAAGTCTATGGTGTGCGGCGCTTCCTCGCGCTGAACTGTGACAGGAGTATGGCGAGACTGTGATGAGGGCGTGGAAACTGGTGAGCTGAGAGGTGGTGACGCTGCGGCGAATCTCAGCGAACCGACACGAACACACTCAGGTTCCGGAGGCAGCAATGGAGATGACTGATTGTGGGGTTGTTGTGACTGGTGGGTGCTGGAAGCCATTTCCTGACTCAACAGTCCCTGGGCCTGCAGCATCTCCTTTATCCTCGTAAAGGCATCAACTATGGCAGGTGAGTCCGGGAGCTGGAGAAGGCGGGGATCCCTCTCCATAATAGCTTCAGCAACGTTAATCATTACCAGCTTGCTCTTCAAATCGGGCGCTGTAAAGAAGCGGTCGAGGATCGCTTGGATCCGAGCAGTCTCCTCCAGACACTCGGTGAGAGCAGAATCCGCTGGGTCCATGACTGGTCAGTTCGTTCTGTCACGGCGGGGTGCGCCGATGTGTGCGGAAACAGGACCCAAAAGCAGATGATGACGAGGAATAGTAATGATTAACAGAAAAGTGAACCTTTATTGCGATGACGACAGGAAATGAACCAAGAGACCAAAGCAAACAGGCAAAACACTAAGAAACAAAACACTAAGCTGGAAAAACACTAAGAAACAAAACACTAAAGGTACTAAGACCAAAAACTATAACTATGATTGAGGTGGAAAATAAACAGGCTAAGACTATGACTATGACTATGACTGTAACTCTGGTGAGATAAACAGACGAACTGACAATGGCATGAAGAAAACAAAAGGCTTAAATACAGACATGAGGTGATCAGGGGAAGTGGCGACACATGGGGGAAAACAGCTGACAGACATAAACCTAATGACAGGACCAGGAGAGGAAAGCTAAATACAATGAACAAAGAACACATGACATTGTCAGAATAAAACAGGAAATGACAACACAACTTAACAGACCTAATACGTGATGAAATAAATAGAAAACCCCAAAACATAGAAAACCCAGGAACAATAACTGCCTAAACTAAAGGCAAATAGGAAATAACACAAACTAATAACATATCAAAAAATACAAAGAAAACTCAGAGTGCTGGGTCGGAGACCCAGCCTGTGACATTCTACTTATTTTGGTACAGCGTAAAACAATAACTAGGCACACCAGACTGACAGTTTTCAGGGAAACCAGTTTATCCTAAAAGCAGGCCCAGCTTTTCATATTACATCTGCCAGCTGATTAAGCACATCACATTAGATTGAATAAGTCTTCATTAGAACATCGTAGCTCTGAAAGTCTGTCAACAGAGACAAATACTGTCTTCTAATTAGTGTGTATATATATATATTGTGGAGTGCACTGCTGGCTGTAATAAGTAACCTTAAACCCCAGATCAAATTAGCTGTTGGGATTTAAGAAGCAATATAGCTCAACAAGAGCAACTGTTTGTGTACTCGAAGCTTGAAGGGAAATTAAATAGTTGTTGGAGTATGTGCTTGTAAATGTGGCAGTGCACTCTCTTCGGTGCGTTTTGTTTTGTGTGTTTGTGCATAGGGTATATATGGGTATTAGTTCTGTAATAAGCACTTCTTGGTGTCATTTTTTTGTTTTTTTGCATTGCTTTTATATGATTTATGGTGGTTTGACCTGCATTTTTCAGTCCTAGTCCAAATTGTCTGCAGCTTGTTATTTTACAAACGACCCAACGCTACAGCTGATTTTTGTCTTGTGCTGTTGTCACATTCGTGTGCACGTGATCCAGATGGTGCTGTGTGTGCACTTTTTCACTGCCTACACCTGTCACTGGCTAAAGTGTTATACTTTTTAGAAGAGTTAGCAATGCCAGTGGACATGACCTGTAGGTATATCTCTGTGCTGCCGTGATCGGGTCTGTATGTTTATGTGTGTGTCATAGCGACTACTCCCTGGCTGATGCCTGCCATTGGCTCACATAATTAGGTTTGTAAGGGCTGTGACTCCCATTGACCGTCTATTACTAGCCGTGGCATCTGTGTATGTGGGCATCTATGTGTCGAGGGCCCTGTAGTCATGAAGCAGAGTCCATTAATTCCAAGTGCTGGGGTTTGTGACCTCCAAATCATCAACACAGAAGCCAATCAGCAGCCTGCTGCTCAAGGTCACTGTTGTGAGACAGCTGATGGGAGGATGTGGAAATGTATGTGATTATTGCACGTGATTGGGCTGGGAGTGGGGGAGCGGTGAGATGATGTCAACAGAAAATTAACAGTTAGAGAAACTGAAAAATGCAGCTGGAAACAAATTACACAAACAGTGACAAAGATAGCATAATAAGATATTCAAGTAACATGGGAAATATGATAAGTGGGTGTGGGCAAATTAATTGTAGATTGTAAGACTTGAAAAGGATACGGGAATTAAACAGTTCTGAGTCTGAAGAACTTGAGGTTTAACCTATTAATCTTAAAAGATTGGATGAGGTGATGACCTGGAGTGTTTGATGGTGTTCATTTGAGAGTGAGAATAGTCATCATCACATATGTATTATCAGAGGAGGTTGAAAATCCATGATGGACTCCAAAATAGTTACCTCTGCCACGGAGGTTATGTTTTTGGTTGTGTGTGTGTGTCTGCGAACATGACAGCTCAAAGTTTTCGTTTTCTTTTTTTTGAATTCTGGTAAAACTTTGTAGGGGTTTAGCATGGGCTCGTGTTAACAATCCATCCAAACTTAGTTTACATTCTCCAAGGTCTTCAAGGTCAGTTTACTGGATTGTCAGTTAAAAATTGACAAAAATCCTTGTAATTTAGAAACTATGATTCTTCCAAGTGTGGTGTTTATTGTCAACATATAGAAAGTACCATATAAAGATTTCAAACATCATGTCACATTTGACCTCTGACCTCTCCTTCAGGGTCAGTAGCTCGACCTGGAGGTCCAAATGATAATAATGATAGATAGAGCTATTGTTAGGTATTTTAGTACCATGGGAGCATTTACTGGATATTGTTTTATAGTGACATTATGCAGGAAAACTCTGTCATTCAATAAGGCCCCTTTGTTTTAGTTATTTTTCTCTTTGACCCAAGAATTGATGTGTGAGAATCACAGGCTGGTACAAGGTTGAAATACCACAGAGATCACTCCCTCAGCTACATTAGTTTCTTAATCTTTTAGACGCCTGTTGAAGGCCAAATGGTTTGTTTCAGATTTCACTAATGTAAGAACTCTTCGTTTTGTGCCTTGAAAATATGTCGCTGAGATAATCACAATTGTAGCTGAACTGATACACTACACAAAGGATGCTTCTTCACCCATGGGCAGGAAGACACTGCCTTATCTTGGTCTGTACTGGTTTAAACTGATAATCTGCTGTCTCATGAATTTTACCCTCTATATAAACTGTTGTACTTGTGAATAAAGTTGAGTCAATTTGGGAAGACAACCTGAAGCAGTCTCTGTTTTCTTGTTCTCCCAAGCTGCTCCCGAGCTCGTACTAACACGCTGAATGGCATGCTTGAATATTACTTGAGAATATATTTGACTGTGTTACAGACTAAGGGACATTCTCTGCTGATAGGTGAAGGTACATTCTCTGCTGATAGACGTCCACGCCTCGAAGGAAGTCGATCCACGGATTAGGCCTTGGAAACCGTTTCCTTCAGCTATATAGAACCATGTTTCTTACTGCACTTTTTTATGCATATAGGGAATGATATATGGTGATTCTAAATATCACGTGATTTTGCACTTATGACTTCTCTGTCAAGGTCAAATAAGGTGAAACTTTCATAAAATGACTTTTATCTTTAAAACTGTGCTTAAAATTCTACTGCACTTGGAAACATTCTGGAAATGATACTGGTATACATGGTTTACAAATATCACATTATAGTTTGCATCCGAATATCATGTTGCATTTGACCTCTAACTTAACTCCTACATTTCTAATCTACCTTTCTTTCAAGCTGCGTGGTTAAATAGAAATATACTGTAATATAATATTATATAATACACTCAATATTCACGTCCATTTATCAAGCAATATTTATTATCCATGACTTGCTCTATATATTGGTGTAATCAAAGTAAACCAAATATGTCTGCCATATTTTAAAGTTATATGCATGGTTCTAATAAATCCTTTTTTAAGTATTTGTATTATATTTTTATAAAAGCACTCATTTCGTCTTTGTATTTAGTCTTTTTGCTGCACATTTAATTGCTCCAAATGAGTGTGCAAAAATTACAGCATATTCCTCTGAGGTTTAGCAGTGAAGTACTGTGCAATGGAACAGCTTGAGTAGTTCAGTTACATTATAACCCAAGCAGCATTTGTTTGCTGTATTATGCTGCATAAAAGAAAAATGGCTTTTGTCAGAAAGAGGCCGTTGACAAATAAAGAAAATGAAGCCCCATCACCTAATCACTCTTGCGTCATTTTCTCTTTACTTCCTTTCTCTACTCTCTTAATTTAACCTGGGAGATATTGTTTCCTTTATTATTGTCAGTACAAAATGAATTACATGAAGATGATGCATTTTTCATAGAAATATCCCCAGCCTACTGTATAATGTAAAACAACATACGTAGCATCATAGTAGCTACATGATATCCAGTGATTTGCTGCTAAAGCTACTACGACCAGCCAGACATCGGTTCTTCAGTCCAATAAATGCATTTTAATGATTTATTTAGAGTGCATTACCACAACTTTCAGCTTTCATCATTTCATCTTTCATGAAGAGAATAGTAAGTATACAAAAAAGGGGAAATCCAAGGCACTCAGGCTGCTGAGTGTAAAAAGCCTCTTTTTGAGACATGGCTCATGAGGACATCAGCCGACAACTCGGATGCTGGAATAAAAGTGTGCTCTGTTGAAGGCATACATTTAGGTAAAACTAATGCTTCAGGGCAAACTGATTTAGGCAGACACCAGATCACAAATAAGACTACACGCTTACATGGCCAGAAACTCCCATGCATACTGCTTGTAGATCATCAAGAAGGAAAATGCAACATTTCTTACTATATGTGTGTTACTTTAAAACATGCGTGTTCTTTTTCTGTTTCTAACCCAAGTAGGCACACTCATCGCACGTCTTTCTAAAGATGCCATTTTGTCACAGCTGCTAAAGCTAGACCAAACACAGCAGGACCAGGCAGTGTCAATGACCCAGAAAATCCATTTGGCGTTTAGCATTTGGTTGTTGTTTCAAACTGACTTGCCAGGTAGACTGGATCTGAGCAGGATTTGGAGTAATGTGGCACCATAGTGAAGAAGGCTGAAATACACACACTGAGATAAAATGCATGACAAAATGCAGATCTATAGAGCGAGTCTACCCACTTCTCCCTTCATACATACAGTAATGCTCTTGGAGGTGAATCTCTTAATTTCCACATGAATCTCTAAAGTTTTCATACATTCTAGATCATTTCTCTGCTTTCATATGGAGAAACGTACATTAAAATAGGCAAAAACATAAACAATGTTTAATAAAACAAGATATGGTAGCACAACCACTAGCATCTCTGTCCACAGCCGCCATCAGACTTTGTTCATAGCAGTGGATGTTGACTAGAGCTGTAAGCCTCAGGTACACTCAGAAGAATTAAAGTGCACTGTGGACAGTTGGACATTTGTTATCCTGTTGATTTCTATACTTCTGATTTCTTTGCCTTTCTGTCTGAGTGGATTTTGACTTGTGTCACTCTCAAGGGAATGATACCGGTTTGTTATCGTTCTCTACTTTGTCAGCCATCAAACTTCTTTATCTCGCCTTGTCTGTCTTTTCGTCTTTCCATTTCTTGCATCTGTCATTTCTTTCTCTTCTATAAAATCCAAGTTTAAAGTGTTATTTTTTTTGTCAACGTTGAAAAGGTGAAAATCAGTAATGCTGTCTCAGTGTGGGTTTTTGAATTCCTTAGCCTAGCATAAGTTCAGGTCAAACGCAGTAGCCTTCTACCTGTCTAATTGGCAAGCTTGCTTACAGATTCTGCATATCTACAAACCATTTTGCAATCCATCTTGACTCCAGCTGCTGTTCATGCTGTTTCTGACCCAATCAATGTCATGCATGTGTCACTGAAGTCTGCCCCATACAGGTTCCTGCTGCTGGTCTCCCTGCCTCTGGCTTTCAGGTTCAGCATGTGGAAGAGTGAGGAGGTCCCAGAATAGAGCCATACTTCCGAGTATAAATTATCGGAGATGGAAATAACAATATTATTTTTGCCTGTAGGAGTCCAGTCTGACATTATTTTCTCCCTTTGCAAATCAATAACAGTTTTAAATTATGTTATTTTTTTTCTGAATTGAGCCTGCCTTTCCTCTGCACACTCTCACCGTCTTGCAGCCTCTTGTTCTCATCCTAATTTGTATGGCCAGAAAATTAATCTACTGCATTGTTTACACTGTAAACATGGCAAATAAAAGTAATATCTTAGTCTATGTAGTATTTATTTGCAAAGCAATACATAATATATATTTTATGCAGATGTGTAGTTTCTACTTTCATTCCTTATATTAGCTTATTATTATTTTACGTGAAGTTATAGTTGCATGCATGCTGTTTTTAATGGGTCCAGGAAAACTCATTCAGAGATGTTTTATCTCTATTAAATGAGGGCAAAGCCCGCTGTGCAAATGCAGGTAGTTAAAACCCTATGAAGCAAAGCACAATTCAATGAATACACACCAGGTATATTATTAGAACCAATTTTTAATTATATAAATGTGCAATAAATGGAGAACTGATCTGAATTTATAAAATATTGTGATTTCCTGGAGTTCCCTCTGCCTCACATTACACCTGGAAAAGACCTTGATTATAAGAAATATTGATACATTGGAAGTTTATGCCTCAGTATCTTAAACAACTAGAGGTCACATCTACAAGAATTTGCTGGGGCACAGTGAAGAGAGCCCAAAACTCTTACCCAGGTGAGAAGAAGCCTGAAAAGCTTAAAAAGATGCATGTATAGTACTCTGTGAGGGGAAAAAAACAAAAGAATAACAGTTTCATCTCTCGCCCGTTTTCCTGATTAGCAAAATTACCATAATGCTGTAGCTTTTTTTACAGCTGCCTAATGAAGGTTATGCTCTAACTTCCTTCCTACTTAATAGGCAAACACAGAGGATTATCAAATGCTTGCACACACCACACACACACAGCTTTATACTTCCTCAGTTTAACATAAATAATTAATACTTTATAGAGTATTGTTGATGAGGAATTTATCTTCTAAAGGCTCCTTGGCTAGTTTGATGCCCTTGTTTTCTGAATGCATGAATGCTTTTCTTACTTGGTACAAAAGTCATGCTTTTAAAGACACAGAGCCTTCATCCAACACTAGCGATGTGTGCATGTGTCTGTCTGTGGGAGAAGCACAGTACCATTCCAGAAGTTAATGAGATCCTGACTTAGCCCAGCATGCACACATTTACCCTTGCGTACAAACACATGTTCACTCACTACAAATAGACCATATCCTAACGAGGTCGATGGGGAAGGAGAGTTATTAGGCTCACAGGCTGAATAAACTGTTCCCTCCCCTGTGAAAAGGCCTAAGGACTGAACAGACTGAAGGATGGAGACGAGCACAGATGGAGAGCTTGATGGACAATTAGAGACAGACAGGCACAGACAGACAGATTGCAGACTATGAGACAGAGACAGCAACAGACAGTGCTATATGACTCCTTCCAACATTAGTTTTCAGTAGGTGAGATGAAGTGTCATTTAGCTGCAGTGAAATGATCCTTTTTCATTTTCTTGCAGAGGACATGGTTATCTATAGCTCTCAATGATGCAATCTGTGTGCATATGTGGTAGCTGATTTATGACTTGCAGTCCTACGATAGAGAGCATGCTTGTAACATGTGCCTCGATTCTTATACTGAGAAACTGTATGGGTGAGCTGCAATCATAGCCACTACTTTGGCATTGGATAAATAAGTAGAGAACTGCACATTTGCCACTGTTGTATCACAGCCTCACACAAACTGTAATCCATCTTGATGAGACCCAAATCTCATTGTAGAGGAAGGAAAAAAAAGTCCACTAATGAAAAAATGTGGCTAGGAGGCAGGAGTATGCACATAAAATATAATGTATTTGTATGATCATTGTTACCTCAACATGTTCATGTCATGAGTTGAGATGTTGGCCAGCACGATGATGCAGAAGTTAATACTGTTGCCTCACAGCAAGACGGTCCTGAGTTTGAAGCCACTAGCTGACTGGTTGCGTGATTTGTCTCTGAGTACTGTGGCTTTCTCCACAGCCCCAAAACATGCATTTGGTTAGGTTAAATGACGCTTCTAAACTGACCATAGGCGTGAATGTGAGCACAAATGGTTGTCTGTCTATGGAAGAAAATGGAAAGATGCAGAAGTGAGTTTTGGACATAAACTATAAAGACAAAATTGACATGAGGTTATAATGCAATTCAAGTTTATTTATTTATGCCAAATCACAGCACAACAGTTGCCTCTTTACTGTGTGGTAAACCCTCCAGTTTTAGAGAGGAAACCCCAACAATCACATGCTCAACAAGCAACGATGGGAAGGAAAAATTCCCTCTTAAACTAAAACCCCCAGCATAACCAGGCTCAGTGAGGTGCAGTCATTTGCTGTGACTAGTTGGTGGATGAGAGAAAAGAAAAGAAAGGGAAGAAAGCATAGTGAGACAAGACAAACTATGGGAGTGAAGACACAATTTAAAGACATGCAGCAGCAATGCATTGGGAGTAAAAAGAGAAGACTAATAGAAAAATGCTGAGTATATCATGTGAAGTCCCCTTGCAGCCTGAGCCTATAGCAGCATAAAGAAGGGATGCTTCAGGGCAATGTGATGTTGTTAACTCTGAGCTTTATCAAAAAAGGAAAGTTTTAAGTTTAATCTTAAAAGTAGAAAGAGTGTCTGTCTCTTGAATATGAAATGGTGGCTGGTTCCACAGGAAAGAGACCTGAGAGTTGAAAGCTCTTCCCTCCCATTCTACTTCTGGAAACTCTTGGAAGCACAAGCAAGCCTGCTATCTTAGAACAAAGTCTTCAGCTGGGACGATATAGTACTGTAGAGTCTGCATGTGATGATTTGGATTTAACAGGGACAGACTGGCGACCTCTCTGGGGTGTACCCTCTCATCCTATTGCAGCTGAGAAAGCCTATAGCCCCCCTGCCATCCTGAATTGGATAGGCGGAAGAAAATGAATGGATGGATGAATAGATTTAACAGGGAACCAATGAAGAGAAGCTAATGGTGGGGAAAAAGTGTCTCTTTCTCATTCCTGGCAGTACTGTCACTGCAGTATTTTGGATTAACTGGAAGCTTTTCAAGAAACTTTTAAAAGAAGGGATGCTTCTTTTATAAGATAATATTTAATTACAATAGTCAAGACTAGAACTAGTCAACGCATTTTTTCCTTTTTCTTCATTATCTCTGAGACAGCATGTGCCTAATTTTAACATTGTTATATTTCTCCAGACAAGTGGAAGTCTGAGATTTTCTCTCTCTTTTTAGCTACCTGCCCACTTGTTTGCTACCTATATAATCTATGTCATACTGTTTCTAAGTATATAACCATCAGCAATTTAATTTTACAGCAGCCATTTTTCTGTATTTTTTTGTCCATTTCTCAAAGTTTTTGTGTCGTTGTCATTTTCTCAATTCTTCAGTAGTTGCTTAGTACTGACACAGCTGATAAGAATGAAGGTCAACACTATAAAAATTAGGCCCAAGTTTTTAAAACTGCCCCCCCCCCCCCCCCCCCCCCATGCAGGTCTTGGAAAACTGAGAAGTTTTAATAGTGCTAATGTCACCCAGCTGAATCAAATGCACCTAATCATATTACTGATCCAGATTCACAGCAAACTTGTTTCTGATTGTGTGACACAAATACCAGCACTGTAAATATAAAAACTAACAGCAAGTATGTTTGTGTGTCAGAGCATTATATTCAATGTATTTGTCGTTTAAAGCTATTCACGTCTCTTATTCTGTTGTTTATTGACCTTGCTTTTATAAACCTAAAGTCTATCTATCATCTTTCACTCCAGCTTTTATTTTTAGCCCCCACCATCCTTCTGTTTTGTTTGATATATTTTCTCTGCTGTCTCGCTAGCTTTACTGTGCTCTTTCTCTGCCACCTGCCTCTTTTGTTCCACAGCTTTCCCCTTTCGGTGTTTTATAGTGTGTTTATAAATGTGCTTGTTCAAGGGTGGGAAGGGAGAAGGTCCGGTGACATGAAGCACACATCCCTTCAACAACAAAAAAACATTCATGAAATTCTTGTTTATATGTCAAGTGAAAGCTGGGCAAGAGAGAGATCAAAAGAAGGGAAGGAAATTTAAAAAGTTGAGGAGAGAGAGGAAGGGCTAGTGTGCATAGCCAAGTTATGCCAGGACAGTGATTCAGCAAGATATGAATAATGACCAATGAATAATTTATATTAGCTGTGTGTACCATCAGCAGTAATATATATCAGCAATAATGTAGAGTGTAATATATATTAGCCACATATGTCAATGGCATCACATTATTCATGAAAAAGGGTGCTCTGCTACGAATTGCTCTTTATAAAACAGACAACACTCTCACTGCAGCCTGACAGCAGGTCTGAGAAGAGAGAGGGGAAAGATGAGAATAGGAGCAGCAGCAGGATCAAAATGCCACATATCTAATAAATGCTTGCTCATTTGAGCTCTGGTGCTATTTCTGCCGGTAAAAGTAACAGTGATATTGAGTTTAGCAAGTCAATTACCGAGAACAGGCAAGCCTGTGACATTAGTAAGGAGATGGCTAAACAAGCTTATGCACACAAGCAGTGTAATGAACACAAAGGTTTTAGTGTACTTCATCTAATTTCTACTGTGTTTACTCATTTGATAAAAAAAAACATGCTGTTAAAAGAAAAAGATGAAAAAACAGAAAACATGAATGTTTGCATGAATTCTTCTTCAGGTACTCTGTCTTCCTCTCTCAGTCCAAAGACATGTAGTTAGTAGAGTTAGCTTAATTAGTGAATTGTTGTCTGTCTCTCTGTGTTAACCCTGCAACAGATTGGCGACGTGTCCAGGGTGTACCCCGCCTCTCACTCTATGGTAGCTGGGATAGGCTCCAGCACTCTTGCAAACCTGAGAAGGATAAGACGGGTGATTAGGTGATGGAGCTCAGCCTCCCATGACACCTGCAGCTGAGCTACAAACCAAACTCTGCCACATTAACTAAACAAAACACTTTTTGTGTCAGTCACAGAAAGCTTTGCATCATTTTGCCTTTCATTGGCCCCCTTACTTTACACAGCAGACTGATCTGCATGATTGGTTTGGGCGAAATTCTGACCCCACATGCAATCCTTTATTTTATCCTGGGTTGGGACCAGCAGGGACTTGACAGTTACTTGTGACACCCTCCCCAACCTGGAGTTGGCTGTGTGTTTTCTCACAGTTTTAACAAGGATCTTTATACTTGTGAGGTGAATGTGCTAACCCTTACATTACGGAAAAATATGAGCTGTGGCCTCTTCATTTTATTTATTTACATTTCCTTAGTTACAGTACAAGCAACATTAATATCCTTGAAAGGTTTGCGTATAGGTTTCAATAGTGTAAGAGTCAACATGTTTGCCTAAAACACTAAAAGTCCTTGTTTTGCAACTAGGAGGCAACTCAAACTCAAGGTCATGCTAGGTGGTCACAAGCAGGTGTGGTGGTCCAAAAGCTGGATAAGAGTGATCAAGAAATATATCTTGTGTAAAAGTCTCCACCAAACCAAAAATGTTATTGTTACCCTAACAAGAAAAGTTCCCAGAACTCCTGTAAAATCAACAACAGTCAGAACTCAAGTATTGACTCAAGTTGTTTGATGTTTTGAGTTTTCAACTTCTGATTTTTTAGAGTGGACACAGCAAGATTTACAACTTGAGATAATTGCAATACAAAATACTCCAAAAGGCACCGACACAAACTGGGTAGAGAGTCCTAATCAGTGACAAAAATTAGTGGCATTGAAGGCCGCCTGTCAGTCAGATGCCCGACTCCTTGAAAACCTTAACACCTTTTATGATTTGTTATGGAAAATCTTTAATAAAACTGCAACCAACAAACAAGCGTGTCTTTTGAAGTGAGGTTTATTAGAAAAGAAAAGAAAAACACTGCAGTGGAGAAAAACGTTCAGATCACACACCTAACCCGTTTTTCTGAGGGAAAGACATCACCCTGAACCCTTTTATACCTCCCAAACAAATCCTGAGAAATCCTTATCTCTTCAGTCTAGGAACAGTTCCGACCAACCGTCATCTCCTCTGCAACAGGATGTCCAGAGCCCTCAAGAGGAAAACGAGTCTGCTGTGAAGGTGCAATAAAACTTGGGCCCCACTTGTGATCACATCCCACATGCATACAACTGATGTCAAGAGTGAGCTTTCTATACTAAGTACAGAAAGTGTTACTACTATTACTAAAGTGATGTGATTATTACATAAACTAAAGACATTTCCAGTACAGCTTTAAGAGCCAATTTGCCAATCTGCAATTAAAAAACCCACCACCACCAACAACAACAAAAAATATTTTAACACTGAGGTCTCTGGGGATTTACTTGTTTTTGGAGCCAGCTCTGGCTTGTTCTTCCAGGAAGTGCAGTTCATGTCACTTCATGCTTGACATGTCACCCTCACCCTTTCACTCACACAGGTTGCTGCTCGAGTAAACTCTGATCAGGTAATTGACTTCTAAAAATGTTAGCATTGCTGCACGAAGGTGCAATTATTAATAAGTTAATTTGAGACTTCAGCTATTAGAATGCTTCCCAAACTGTAGTGAGGTTGAAATGTCTTTTTTAGGAACTTGTTCATCTAGTCATCCACCCTAAAGCCAGCCTGGTGATGGGACTTTTAACCAAGTTCTTTATCTCTTATTCTATCTGTTTTGTATTGATAACTTTTAAACAGATATACTTTTCTATTCATCTATGCATCTTCTTTATTTGTTGTTGGATCAATACAGTAAATTTGAAGAGTCTACACAGACATGTGTCAAATAACATTTGACATCAAGCTTCGATCCCACACACGAGGCACTAGTTATGAAACAAACACAGTCACACAGGCGCACACACTCTTAGATGTAATTGTACAAACACAGACACATACTTGCACTCAGGCTTGAAGCCACTGACTGGTATTTATGCAGCAGTGTATTGACACAAGCCTTGGCTTCAGTGCTCTGTTGTCAAATCATGTAGAGCAGATCTCTGTCTGATGCTCATTTGCTCTTTTTTCTTATTGATTAGCCATGTCTTCCTTGGTAGATTAGCCTCAAAGATCTAAGCCAGTCAAATATGGTTTGCATGGTTTTTGTATGTTAAGAAATATGAGAAATATGAGAAACGCATTTAAGCAGAGTGGTAGTTTTATATTTTAACAATATTGATTCATAAATGTCTCTGAATTATGGTGTGTGTGGGCAGCATCACTCTATGCTGTCATCTTTGTGATGTTTTTGAGCCATCGTTGATAAATGAGAGAAAAGCTAATTAAACAACCTTTATGTAAATGTATTCATGAACATCTGAACTTAGGTTGCATCATTCCAGGGCTCATAAATAAATTTCCTTCTCATATATTTTTATAAGCCAATTTGCCTACAGAAAAGGAAAGGCGGATGGGGGCGTCAGGTGGTGGTTGAGAAGAAAAGAAAGCTAGAGTAAAATACTTGCTAGCTGTTGAGAGTTTAGAAGGAGGGAATTGAATATGTGCTGCAAATTGATGTTTAATTAAGGAGCTTGTTCACATCATTAGTCTGTCTGTCAGCTGTGTTGCCATCAATCACTGCATGTAGAAAATCTGCCCAGCACACTGGTCTATGAAGGCATCCATCAAAGCATTTAGCCAGTTGGCATTCTTGCATTAGTCTCACCTCGATGATTTCATGTATTGCTTTATGTTTGTATTAGACAAGGAACTCGCTTCACTAGCAAGGCAGTGAAACATGCATTTCAGAGGTTTTGCTGTTCCCAATTTTTTTTATTTTATTTCATATCATGAAAATAGTAGGATAAAAGATACAGCCCCCCCCCCCCCCCCCATGTTGTAATCTTAATCCTTCTTGTGTAGAGAAGGATTTTAATTTTAAAGTAAGTAGGTATGTTAATATTTATTGCAATTTTGAATATTATGGATAATCACACATGTAATCGTGAAGAAGTCCCACAAAGCAGACTTGAAAAATGGCCGTCGATACAGCCAGTAGCTCCTTAGCTGTCAGGAAGAAAGTCAGTCAAAACATCGGCAGTCATTTCACAATGTGAATAGTTATATTACTTTTGTATAACTAAACAGTATAATATAATAGTGCGATATAAAGTTATTTCATAATTGCCTTTTAAAGACTCCAATCACTCAGGGCTAGCAACTGCTTAGCAAGTTATATTGCTTGGCAGGTCAGCAAGTGGTTGTTGGGGATTGCTCGCTGTCTGTGAAATTGATTGCTAATGCCCCAGTCACAGAGACCAAGAGATTAGTCGGTCAGCAACACTCCGGGCAACCATATGTAGATCACTATAAAAAATGTCTGTTCCCCAAATGGTTAGCTAGTGGTTGGTAGATGAAAAATGGTTACAAAGAGATATACACTGCTGCACCCATAGCTTGCATGGAAGGCACCAACTTGTCTGCAGATCCTTGCTGAGCAGTAGTGAAACTGTGAAACACGCGGTGCACACTATAGCGCTGAAATGAAAACATTTTGAAGGGTGCAACGATCTCTATTTCCCGTGTTTGTCCCACTTTTCACAGGTTCACTGTAGCTCAACAAACAGTTGATGAGTGTTGACGTTCTATGCTAAGTACTGACAACCACCACAACCTGCTAGTAACCAAAGAAATTATAAGTAGGTTTTTGGTGAAGCACACTCTAATACACATTTTTCCATAGTGACCAGCAGTGTTGGGGAGTAATGGAATACATGTACCGCCGTTATGTATTTAAAATACAAAATATGAGTAACTGTATTCCGTTACAGTTACCGTTTAATAAGGTGGTATTTAGAATACAGTTACTTTGTTGAAATAAATGGATTACACGGCGGTATTTTCCTGTTTCATATTGTCGCGGGTCAGGACTGTTTGGGTTTTGTTTGACAGCTACGTTCTGTTGTTCCCAATGACTGCTTTCTACAGTCATTGGTTGTTCCAGGCGGCAGCGTTACGGTTGCCATGGTTACAGGGCGACGCACTCTCTCTGTGACTGTGTGTTTCCTGGGTGAGAGAGCGCCTTTTTGTTGTTGTTGTTGTTGTTGTTGTGCTAAGCTATGCCGAGCAGTTTGGTTAGCGCTGGTGTGTTTCTGTTGGAAAATAAACGGCTGTGCTCCCTGGCAATTCAGGGAAGCAAGACCAAACGACACCTCTGTCTCCTCCTTGTCTGTCCATTTTTGGTAATTCCAAAACTCCGGTGGAAACCCAAACAAAACACGCATTAAGAGGCCCTAATGCCCGTGTCTCAATCTCGCGTCTCATAATGAGGAAATCTTTTTTTAAAAATGATTTAATATAAAGGCATAGGCAGAGTGTTACAGACATAGCGCTAAAGAATGTAGCCTCATTGGTAGTGTAGTCCGTGCTGCAGGGAGAATGGTCATACCCATTGTGTGTCTGTGAGCGAGGGAGGGAGAAAAAGGAAAAGTACGAGTTGTCATCGAGCAGAAACGGGAGCTGGAAGCATGTAAATATAATAATAACCACTGCAGCCAAAAAGAGTGCCTGACGAGCCCAGTTGTAAGTACGCTATCAAGACTTGACTGTACACTGTGTTCGTGTTTTCCTCCGAAACAGTAAATTCTGGAGCAGCCTTTCAACGCCTCTCTCTGTCTCTCGCTAGCAAAGTTGACCCACACAACAAAAAGTAAAGCTATTTTTCAGCTACGAGCCCGACACGAACCGGACGTATTAGCCAGAGGTCCCCCTACTACGGTTCGGAGCCGCGGACCTTCAGTAATAGTAATAAATCACACAGCAATGGTACATTCATGTAGCTGTAAAAAGCATGATAATATATTAAGTAATCCAAAGTATTCAGAATACGTTACTCTCATTGAGTAACGTAACGGAATACGTTACAGAATACATTTTGGGGCATGTATTCTGTAATCTGTAGTGGAATACATTCATTCATACAAAAGTAACCTTCCCAACACTGGTGACCAGAGGTTTCAGCCGATCTCTCGGCCTGTTATTATGTTAAAATCTGTCGCAGAAGAGATGCTAAAGTCCTTCAAATCACTATCATCCCCGACCATGCTGCAAAAAAGGTGTTTTCATTTGTAAGCTTCTTACTTTGACTCCTAAGGAAATACATATATATCTTGTCTTTTGACTTGCACTACTAATAAGAGAATTCAAAGTATCACCACCTCTGCATTGATTTTGAAGTGCCGAGTTTAAGATTTGTTTGGAGAGGTCTGTTTATAATGCAGTATCAATTTAAAAGAAAACGAAAATGATGAAAAATATCACCACAACTTAATCTTCAAAGGCCCCTTTAAAGTGCAGGGTCTTGACTATTAAAACTCCTTTTCGTTTGTAGTTTAGAGACTTTAAAGCCTACATTTTTATGCTAGCATTCAGTTTGTAATAGCAGGTGTCAGGATCGACAAATAGCAGATCATCTCAATTTCAAACAAAACTTTCATCATAAAATTGGTTTTTGAACATGTTTTTTTGCCGTGACATGCCTGTAGCTTTTATTAAACAGAACCAAGATGAGTAATGAATTTGTACAGATCTAGAATCAGATCACAGCAGTCGGCCCGAGTGCCTATGTAACAAGAACAAATAATCAACCACGAAATATGAAAATGACTTGGAGGCAGATATGGAGATTGCTTGCTCATGCATTTTTGTTTTTTCTTTTCGGATTGCAGATCTTGGATGAGACACGAAAGTTACTTTTTATCTGTCCTTTTGCCTCCCAGAGTTTTCAGTGCAAATCCTCGTTTACCAAGGCGCCAACCAACTAAGTTGCCTGTGGTCTCTGATGTCATTAACAGTGAACAGAAAGGCTGAATTGCATTTAGCAGCTGCTGGCTACAAAATGGAATAAAGTGTGCAAATTCACTTCAGCAAGCAAACATTTTGTCCAGTCATCACTTTCTCTGCCTCCACTTCACCTTTATTGTTGTCTCCTGTTTTCCACACTGATACAAAAACAAGACTGCACTACATTAAATATTGAATATCGTAATTGGGTCTTAAAGCCTCAGCTAAATCTCTAGTTCTGATTTTGCACCTGCTCACATAACGTGCAGAGACTAAATGGGTGGATTTCATACATATCACACACTGTTACTGGCTGCAGACAATGGGCAGACACATCCAATAAAAGCTGTATTGTATTGTACTTTGCACACACTCAGACGCACACACACACACACACCCGTTGCTCCGGTTTCAACACCTGACGCAATCCCAGGAAACAGACACGGTAGTGTTTTCCCAGTTAGCACTACTCATAACAGCAACAGTCATTTAACTGTCTCAAGGCACGATTGCATTTTCTTGCGATATACTGATTAATGATGCATCGTGTCATTTCACATCTCATAAGAACAGCAGAGAGAAATTCTCATTATTACATGGCATGTTGATCTATGGCTCAAAGTACAATACTTTCATTACTTGGTTGTGCTTTTTTTTTTTCTCTGAATGAGAATTTGCACAAATGCTGAATGCCAACAACTGCATGCGTACTTGTAGCGATGCATTAAAAGGAGATGTTTTAATGTTCAGAAAGACATAAAACACAAGTTACATGCAATGAGGCACAAATCTGGAGAGAAGAAAAGACAGCATTTAGCAGTCTTGTATTTCATTTTTTATTTTTTTTTAAAGGCCAAAGCGTCTAAAAAACATGCCGCTATTTTTATCTAAATTGTGAAACCACTTGAAAAGACTCTTTGCCCTTTTCAGGTGTCTTTCTTCTTTCTTGTGAATGGTCACTGACCACAGTTTGTTTTCTAAGAGCTGCACAACTGTTGCTAAAAAGATGTACTTTCAGTGCACCACTGCCAGACGTGTTATATAAAGGTATGTTGCTGTGAAAGGGCTTACTAATTAATGTCTTGTTTAGCTTTGTTTGTAGACTATTAGCATAATTAGATCTGTAATTATGGTGGAACGTTAGACAGCTCAAGGTACTTTTGTTGACTTGGGAGGCTGTCTAGGTATATTTCAAAATGCACTCTTCTTAGAAACACAGGTTTCTTAACTGTATCTCACAGCTGACCAGTTCTAAAGGCGCTTGACTCTATTCTTTCTTTTTTGCATTCCTGTGCATGTATACACGTTGCTGTTTATGTGCTTGCCAACCATCTTAATGAGTGATTCAGCTTTTCACTACACCAATGAGATTAATGGAATGAATAAAACATGGCATTTCTGTCTGTCTTTCCTTTGCTTAAAGTCATCTTGATGCACTATGGCTGAACATATTCACCTTTCTGCACTCCTTGCTGGCTGAGGAAATGTTAGGAATAGTAAATAAACCTAAAAAAATTGAATATGTGCAGTATGGGGAGTGAATATTCAAAAAACAACAACAACAACAACAACAACAAAACCCCGCCCCGATAAGTGCTTACTTACACTATATGGACTCCATTATATGAACTGCTGATTGACTGTAGAGTTCCAGACTTCTCCTGGCATTAACATCAGCACACAAACTATGCACCACACACTTCTCATAGCATGGGCTTCCATGCCTGAGCAGCTTCTCTAGGTGTTGTGTGTAGCTGGGCCATACACTGTATGTCAGCCTGTAATTTAAATGATATACTTTTTTTGTACTTTTTACCTGGTGGATATAAGTGGATAAAATACAATCGGGTTTTAACTTACAGTGTTTCTATTTAATGTTGAATCAATTTTCACTCTGTTCTGTTCTAATTTCCTTGAATTTGGTTACAAGAACAATAAATGGACTCCCATCACATCACTTAGCCACACAGATACATTTGTTTCACCTTGCTGCACTTTTCTTTTTGGGTTTTGTTTTCACAGACATCACAGTCAGTTGAATGTGGTGTACCTCACCCTGCTGCACACATCAGGATTCAAGTGAGCTTACGAGAATCAGTCACATTACAGAGGCTGTTACCAGAGTAACCTCAGGGCAAGACAAGACTTTAAAAGCTCTAAGAAACTTTTGGGTTTTAGTAGTATAGTTTGATGCATACTAGCCTGACACCAATCAAATGTGATTTGTAAATATTCTTTTAGCAAACAAAATGAAAGGGAAATCAGCAAAAGAAATTGGGAAATAGGAAATAGGTGCAATGATTTATTGAAACATGTTCAAACATGCATGCAATTCTAACAAGCTTGAAAGTTGAGATTTGGTATGACTACGTTTATTTGTTAACACAGCTTGAACTCAGTAAGTCAGCTTTCTTGTCATTTCTTTAGTCTTCAGAAATAATTCGCCAGGATTCCTGAAGGACATTCAAAGTCCTAAGGACATTCTCCAGGTGTTGGCTCCTTTTTGTTCCGTTCCGTCAAGATAATCCCACATTGCTTTAATAATGTTGATGTCCAGACTCTAGGGAGGCCAATCCATGACTGGCAATGTTCAATTGTGTGTTTTTCTGTGTACGTGTCCATGACTGGCAGTGTGTTTAAGATCAAGATGATATTGCATGGTGGATCAAAACCTGATGGTACTAGGTACTTGGCTTCTTGACAGCCACCCTTTGACTGAAACCATTCCTGATGAAGCTTCAGTAAATAGCAGATGGATCTGAGGGCCAGATGCATCTCTCAGGTCCTGTGCCAGATTGTTACTGGATCTTTCAGATACTCTTGATCGCTGTAGATACTTTTTGCAACAGGCTGTGCCTAAGTATACGATTTAAACTGGTTCGTCATTCATTGCCTGATGTGTAGACACAACGCTGGTTCATCTTTTAAGTTTGGGATTCTTTTTGTCCTCATAGAACATTGTTAAGTGGTTCAGGAAACAAAAAACATATATTCCTCTAACAATGGTAAAATACAAGGACTGGACTAAACAAACAGCTAATGTCCAAAGAAAAGTGTTGAAAGGCAGACAGAAAGCCTGGAGAAACATTGTTCACTTCAAAATTACAAGAACGTCTGACTCTTTAGAAGCAAAATATAAAGAAATGAGGGGTGACTCAGGACTATTGCACAGGACTGTAGCTCTGGCTGTGAGATTCAAAAACTGGGCTTGTGGCCAGAATTTGAGATGCTAATGAGAAAAGCTCTCTTCTCTTTCAGTGACTACTGAGCTGTGAATGTGTGTATTTATGAATGTTGAGCAGGTTGTTGGCCAAAAGGTGAATGCTTTTGTGGATAAATAAAGGTTATGTGATTTGTGCAGCTGCTTTTCTAATGAAATGTCAAATTAAGGGCAGTAATACACATAACAGCATATCTGCCAGCTCTGAGCAACAAGTTGTTTTTTTTTTTTCCTTTTTTCCCCATACTTTTTAGGAAATAACTCAGTGGGTTTTTACCCCCAGTTTCAGTCTGACACCTCAGGCAGGTAGTTGTCCACATGTGCATTTTTTTCAAGCCGGACGGATCATCATCGTATATACACACACAAAATCAATATTGCCGAAAGCACCCTCCTCCACCCAGCAGTGTACAGGTCATGAAATAAATACCCACAGGTTTGAATAGTTGCCTCAGCATGAGGGAGAGTGTCCAAACAGGTAACAGAAAACAGGGTGCTGCAGAAACACCCCCCCCCCCAAAAAATGTATTGTGTTAGCCCTCTTTGCAGGATCAAAAAACAACAGATTTTCGTTACAGTTGAAAGATAGAGACTTGTACTTTCTGCGTACTTTGTTCTCTGTCTTTTTCTTCTCTCCACACATATGCACACATTACAGTGCTCCTGTTTACTATCAAAGTTCAACTCTTAGGCCAGCATTGTGATCAGCTGTATGGCTGGACCACAGTGGCCCGGAGAAAATGCTAACTAATTTCCTGCTGGGGTTCTTACCCATCACCACAGGCACCAACAAACACACGAATAAGGACATGCATACAAAGCACCCTACAGCCTTCCATAACTGTGGATTGGATTTTATTCAGGGGACCCCATTAATTCCTTATGGATGCTCATATTGATTCTGGGTGCCTCTGGTCTTGTTAATTCAGCTCAGCCCAGATGGGTTTTGATTCGGTTTGTGTTGCCTGAAGGTGACTGCTGCTTTTAAAGAAAAAAAGAAAAGGAAAAAAAGAGTGAACATAGCCAAGATAGATGCAGTAGATTTAGTAACCAAACGGAGGGGTAGGACAGAAAGAGAGAATATGAGAGAATGTGGTCGAAGCGAGAGATAAGGATAGAGAAACAAGAACAAAGAATATATCACATAAAGTCAGATATCGTGTGAGAAAGGAAGATAATGAACGTAGGATGTTATGTGGTTCCACTCTTTGAACTTTTTGATGAAAACAGAGAAAATGAATGTTACACTCAATTACTGATTTTCATCTTAATGCATCAAGGAGGTTTTCACTCTCTTCTTTTTTCATTAGCTCATTATGCTAATGAGTCATTACATAAAATCCGCTCAAAGAAAATGCAGTTGGGAGACCATTTGCATGCTTTTGAGCATTGGCACATATTTATGTCAGGGCAGGGATTGTATGCATGCATGTATTTTGTACATGCATGCAAGCATAAAGACCAGATGTAAGTATTCAAATATTCATCAGCAGCTTATGAACCTAAACATTAATCTGCAGTAACTAATAAGGCTGCAGCAGTAAGATAAGCTCAGAAAGCAGAGCTAAATGGTAGTATACACTGAAGACTAATAACTGTATGTGAAGCCAAAAGTAGAGACTTATAAGTAAATTAAACATGTCAAGGCTCAACACATGGTTGTGTGACTAGTCGGAAAGAGGATAAAGTCTATTTTGTCCCCACCAGACACTTTCTTGCCTTTCCTGTATACACAGAAATGCCATTATCAGTGGTTCAGAAGATGTAAAGAAGGAACATGTTGTTCTTTCTTTGCTACCAGGGCGAGAATGGACTGAGAGGAGTTATTTGTCATTGTCATGCTGAGTGCCCCGTTGCCTGTCTACTGGTCAACCTGTCTTGCACAAAGATTTCATCTCTCATTTGGTCTCTCTTCATTCCTTTAAAGTTTCTCTTCATCTAAACTCTCTTTTTCGTTTTATTTCTTACCTGTTGTCTTTCTTTCATCTCTTTCTTCAGTCCTTCTGGAGCCAACCGCTGCCCACTTTCCTCTACGTGCTTTGGTGCCATTATTGTAGATCTTGTTTCACCTGCATTATACATTTCTATTTTTCTGTCACCACTTGACTATTGGCTTTTTTATGGTGTACATGGAATATAATAGGACATAAATGGGCTATACAGAAGACAAAGCACAAACAGAAGCAAAAGCTGTGACAAATGGTGATGGCCTGGCACTGTGAAGACGACAGTAGGCACACGACTGGCTATACAGGTCAGGTGCCAGGCTTCCCTATTAGAACAGACTCAAGGCGAGACTGCAGAATGATTATCATAAAGTCATTTAAGGCCATGAATAAGTTTCACATTTACCCAAAGCATCAAATGCCATTCACCACACAACCGTAGCATCTCGTACCTGAAGCATATGATTCCTTTTTTCAGTTCATGTGGGGTGATGGATGATACATGGCCTAAAGAAATCTACTTCTGTATGCTGTAACTTTATATCATTGCACACAAGTTTTTCCCTATAGCTCCCCGCTGATCTGTTATGAGAGGTAGACGCAGGTGGAATGTATGTTGCTATGGATTTCCATACCTTGATTGTTACCTAAAACGAGTCCCCTGGGAGTTAATGTGCTTTATCTTACTTCTAATATTCCTTCTCTCCCTTTTAAGCACATCTTTTCTTCTTCTTGTTCAGGTTTAGAAAAAGTTGGCCGTGACTCCAGTTATGAACAAGAGGGAAAGGTTCAGTTTGTGATGGATGCAGTGTATGCCATGGCCCACGCTCTGCACCGCATGCACCGGGAGCTCTGCTACGGATACCCAGGCCTCTGTCCACGGATGGCCAACAATATCGATGGTAAAGAGCTACTCAACCACATCCGCGCTGTCAACTTCAATGGTAAGTTTTCCACTTGGTTTAAATGTATAGGATCCAATATAATGCTGGGTTTTGTTTTTTTTCAACGATTGTAACCTTTTTCAGGTGCATATGCTTTTAAAAGCATTCTTATCCTAGTAAAAAAAAAAAAATTACATGCTGACCATTCAAACAAAATGCCTTAGATTATGCTAACCTTTTTTTTTTTAGTAAAAAAAAAAAAAAAAAAAAGATTATGCTAACCTCCAGTAATACTTACTGCAATTTATATGTGTGTGTGTGTGTGTGTGTGTGTGTGTGTGTGTGTGTGTGTGTGTGTGTGTGTGTGTGTGTATATATATATATATATATATATATATATATTGCACAAATATGACAAGTACCCTTCGGATATTCAGATACACATTTAAATCACACCACACTATCTTCTTCCCTGTGTTTTAAAGCTTGCATGTATAAATCATTTAAATTAATATCAGATATGAGTGTATTGACAATGAAATTAGAATATATAAAGAGAGATATAGGAGATTATGAACTCAGATCACCAACTTGCAAACATTTCAGCCTCTTTAAAATCATGAATGATACTCACTTTTATCTTAAGACTTATCCTTTAACATCTGCCTTGTGAAGAACTCAAATTAAATATAAATTAATTCAGAAATGTAAATATATTTATATAAATATAAATACAAATTTAATTTGCATTGTTATTCTTGATATAGGTAAGCATTTGGGACAGAGAAAAAATACATCTCTGAGCAAAGTAAAATCAATCAGCTCTTTTATTACTTCCTTTTTCTTCTAGAGTTTCTGAATTGAATCTAAAAACAGGCTCTCTTTAGTGGAACATGAACTCCTGTCTCCTGGTCAAAGTGCTTGTGGATTTATGTACATTCGTCCGATCTGTTCCACGGCACAGATTTCTTGAGAGTTAAAATCCTTGTTCCTGTCGTTTTAATGCTTACATGGCTCATATTAGATGTTATTGATGTCACTGTTTCGTGGAATGACCTTTTCCTTTTCTAACTCTTGGGTGGGGGGGGTACCTTTTAAGTCAGTAAAAGGTTTAAACCACTTATGTCAAAATACATATTTCCATATTTTCCAAACATTTTCTGTTTAATTGTCTCCAGTTCCTCCGTGTGTATTGTCTCACTTCCATGCAAATCTTGCCACAGCAATGCTGCACACAAGTGGTTGCTTATCCATAGCTGCCCTAATGTGACATTAGGCTAAAGCCCTGAGGGCTGTATTATGAAGTGGGATTAATTGATTAGTGAGGTATGTTGAACTTAAAGCCAGAGTTTTCAGTGTCACACCGGTGGCTCACTTTGGGCTGTCTTTGTGCCTTGCTGGATCACCATGGTAACTTATGCTGAACACACAACCTGTTTGGGAGCAGGTTATTTTCAGGGCTTCAGTTTAAAATCATTTGGAACCTCTATGCTATCACAAATTCTTACAAAAACCACTGAATGGTTCTCAAGAACGCATACATTCAGCTGGTGTGGCAGAAAATTTATAAATGTTACAAGCACAGATTAGACAACTGACCAGTTATAGTTGTAGGCTGTTTATTAATGACAATATAAAATCATTCCAATTAATTTCACTTTGATCTAGTGAAAAGCTAACACAATTTCCACATTTCGTTCATGATGCTGTCAGAACTGAACAGACCCGTCATGTGGTGGTTAAAGCGGTAAAGATTAGGACCCAAAATGCAGACTTGCAGGTGGAACTACAATCAGCACAGTTTTATTGCTGGATTATGAAATTAAAAATAAATAATAAATAAATAAAAACAAACTGGAAGGAACTAGAAAACTAAACTAACAGCAACCTGGGGAACACAGCTGGACACAATCTAACAGATGAGACGGGACAAAACTAAATATAATGCATACAGGACAGGAGACTGTCAAAGTAAAACAGGAAGTAGAAGAAATTGAGATGCAGACTGACTATATACAGGAAACAGAGGGAGGAGAGAGTGAGGGCAAAAGAGCAAGGGATGAGAGGAGACATGACTGAGAGAACAGGCAACTAAACTTGGAGACTGATGGGCAAACAAACATGAAGACAAGACTTACTTAACTGGGAGACACTGAGGTAAGGAAACAGAGAAGAGACAAAGACATGAACGGGACCAATTGGCAACCAAGACACCCCAAATTAGAATTATACGGAGAAACACACGGATGAGGGAGAACGCGACACAGAACTGAGGGAGACGCGCACATAAATACACAGAGGGTTAACGAGGGAAGTGGGAGCACACGGGGAACACAGCTGACACAGATAATCGTAACGAGACAGGGCAGGAGTGAACACAAAATGACGCATACTGACGAGAGACTGTCAAAGTAAAACAGGAAGTATCCAGAGGTTCAGACAGGAGGAGAGAGAGAGAGAGAGCACAGACAAAACGGGCTGGGGAAAACATTGAATGAAACCCAAGGAGGGGAGACGAGGGCTCACAGATACACAGAGGGGCACACAGGGCATAAAAGTCACAAGGGGAAGTCAAGGAACAACTTAACAGAACATCCTAGAAACCAGAATAAAACACAAAACACACGAAAACTAAGAATACTGGGCCAACATGGCCCAGGATCATGACAGCATCATGATTTTATTTGTTATATAAGTTTTTTTTTTTTTTTTTTAAATAACCTGTTCCTTTGACAATATCTCTGATTGGAGTAGGCAATGCTCAATTGACCCATTTTGTGTGGAAGAAAGAGAGTTAAATGATGCATGAAACGTCCACTTTTATGCTTATTTCCAGAAGCAGGAGACCTGAATTAGCAAAGCTTCTGCTGCAGTTTTAGACTTTGTCAAGCCAGAAAATGCAAAGAAGGCCTGGCTATCCTGAGTTTACGTTGTAGAAATACCCTTCTGATGTGTGGCACCGGTGTAACCCTTAAATTTTAGTTAAAATGAACTTAGTCTAGGGCTGTAGCCCAGTGTAACACTAAGCTTATCAGCAAATTTGTAAACTTTCTGATAGACCACATCATTTACGAGATTCGTTTACCATGTAAGGTAGATTATTGTATTATTGATACGTTATAGCTAGTCAACATCAGGTTTTGAATAGTGTGTTAATCCTTTTGTGTAAACATTTGGACAGTATCACATTTTTAATAAATTGTAGACACATTACAGTATTTTTTACCCAACTTGACTCAACAAATTCATATTTTAACAATGCTAAACGAAACGTCTAATTTGTCCTTATCAAAGAACATGTCACATTACCTCTCACACCTAACATTAGATTCAGTTTGTGTTTTCTCAAAACATGTAATCTTTTTACATTTTGCTTTTTTGCGAATAGCCTTGTATCACTTTGTACTGCTCAGTAATTTCCCCTCTCTCTTTCTCTTTGCATGACTTCCTCAAGTGTTGACAAATTTTAAGTGGATAAAAAAAACCCCAAAACACATTTGCTCATTTCAAAGTAGCATCAGACACCTCATTTGAATATTCTACTATTAATCTCCATTCCTCTCCCTGATGCGCCTGTACCTGCTTCTCTGTCAGCCTTTTCATTTCCTGTGTTCCTTCGTCCAGCATTGTGTGGAATACATAATGTCTGTGAAAGCAAGAGGCAGAGTGAGACTGGTTGCATTGTGAGGTTTACAAGAATGCTTTTCTGATTTAGAGGAACGATTAAAATTGCTTGAATATGTCTGTATAGGAATGTACCCAAAATATGTATCAGTGTTTGATGCTTCCTGCTCTGTCGGTGTCTGCCCTTGCTAAAAGTGTCAGAAATAAATTCACAGGCAGGCAATGATTGCTGTTTCATACAGCAGCGGCAGATTTGCGCTCAAGTGAGTTTCTCAGTTATTGTTGGCCTGGAGGGTAGAGAAATCCTCCCATAACTACAAGGTCGCAAACTTTATCCCCAGATGAATCACCGAATCCTTCTCGCTTAGTAAAAGTTGGCCCAGACAGAATGAGCTGTAAGTGATCCTGACCAGACATTGAGACGGAATAAAATTTTTTTAGATAAGATGGAGCTGAAATGATATGGGAATACAAGCTTGTATTAGAGCTATTAAATTCTTTCATTAGCCTCTGACACTTTGTAGATGGCACTACAGAAAGTTATGGGTAACAGTGGCAATTATAATAAATTATAATGCAATTAATTTACAGCTGTGTTATCCTTTTAAGGTCACATGCTGCATCCATAAAAGTGAGAACGCTACAAATGTATAATTTACTGATGAAATAGGGGAATACTTAAACTAAAAACAGACTTTAAATAACTAATAATTTACTCCAGACACACCTCTACCCTCCAGTATTTTGAAAAGGAAGAAAAAAAAAGAAAATTTGAAGGAGTAATATAGAAAGAGTGCACTTGAATGCTTGAATTGAGGCATGACATGATTACAGAAAATAAAAAAAATTAATAGGTGGAATCAATCAATTTGCCAGTGTCTGGGTTATGCGAAGATGGGAATTAAACACCTACACGCTTACCAGCCACATCATTTGATTCATCTGTTTAACTGTCTGGTTAGTGCAAATATCTAAGCAGCCAATCAAATGGCAGCAACTGAATGCATTTCGGCATGTAGACACAGTTAAGATGACCTGCTGATGTTGAAAAACAGCATTAAAATGGTGAAGAACGGTGATTTAAGGGACTTTGAATGTAGCTTGGTTGTCTGAGTATTGGAGAATAGGTATGCAACAATAACTCAAATAACCACTAGTTACAGTTAAGGTATGCAGAAGAGCATCTCTGAACACACAACACATCGAACCTTGAAGCAGATGTGCTACAGCAACAGAAGACCACACTGTGTCCTGCTCTTCCAACTAAATCAGGAAACTGAGTCCAGATTTCACATGGGCTCATCAAGACTGAAAAATGTTGACTGATCTGGTGAGTCTCGACTTTCTGCTGTGACGTATGAATGATAGGGTCAGAATTTTGTGTAAACAAGATGAAAGCAGGGTTCCATCCTGGCTTATCAGAGCCACTGATACCATCCTTGGTATCAGTGGTTCAGGCTGCTAGTGGTGGTGTAATGGACCGCCATCCCCGGAAAAAAGAAAGTTGATCACTTTTTCTGTCAGTCTGTTTTCCCACTGTAAGTACTTGAGTTTGATTTTTAAAAAACTAATGAGTTTCATTTGCTGGGTGGTTGTTTGTAGTAAGTGGATCTGCTGGGGTTGTTCACATCTGGTCAGATGCCTTGAAGAAATGAAGCTTCTTCTGGCTACTTTTTTGTGTGTGTGTATTTTTATGAGTGTGTCTGGATACATTTGTGTTTTCTGATTAAAAACAGTTTCATTATTAGTGTGGTTAGGGTCACCATTACACTGATAACCCTTAAGGAGAAATGTGGGAAAAACTGAAGGCCTGCGTGTGTCTTGCCTGTGTTAATTGCACATCATGGGCATGGAGGAGAATAAGCTAGAGGTGATGATGGAGCATGGATTTTCTTTCTTGTTGCTCCTTATGGATCCATATCCATTTGCCTTTTGAGCAGCTACATGACAAAATGAGAGAGAGAATGGGCTGCTTTCTGACCAACTGAAAACCAGTTTGGTTGTTGCTGTTGCTGTAGAACCACAGAATCAATGTAGAAAACCAGTGCACTTCAACTTCAGCAAAAAGCCAACCGTTTAGCAACCTCTTCATTCAATTTGAGTACAGCCTTAACAGAATTTCGGCAGATGTCCATGTTAACACTAAAAATCAAGTTTTTTTTTAATGGCCAGAGGACAAACTCTTTTTTTCTCTCATTTGTTCTCATGGGTTCTGTACACATCCACTCATGAAGGTGATGATTCCATTCGCATCAGAGTGGCATGGGCTTTTTTTTAAGGCTTTAATCTAGCTAAAAAGGTGATGAAGAGGACTCTTGTCCTGTTGGATCTACACAGGTATATCTTGAATTCATATCTTTCATACCTTGTGACCTTTCAATGGGTATATGCTATGTTATCAATTTGAAACAAAAACACAGCCATGAAAGCTGAGATGAAAATGAAAGAAGTAAATGGACTGGTACTTACGTAGTGTTTTTCGACTGATTTGAGCACTCAATTCACTTTCTTAATGCAAGTCCCAGTGACCCATTCCTTAAAGTGTTTTTGTTTAATACCAAAGCACTTTTAACTTAATGCTGATAGAATCCCACCCCAATGGATGCATCAGGGCGAACTTGTCGTGTAGTATCTTGCCTAGGATACTTTGACATGCAAGCTAGAGGAACCAAGATCAAGACAGACCTGCTGATTAGTTGATTCCCCGCTCTACCTCCTAAGTTACAGCCATATATACACCTCATTCTATTAAGAATCTCAACTTAAAAAGTTTGTTTTTTATTTTGAAAGGTAATTCATTCCAAAGTTTTATAGGACAGTATTTAAAGTTTTTTTCGCCGTGTTTTGGCCTTTGCAATAGCATATGACAAATCACGTCTACCTGATGTGATTTGTCATATGTAATCTGTCTGCCTCACACATGATTGATTATGGCAGCTGGAGTGCCATGTTAACTGAATAATTTGTTATACATGGTTAAACATGGTTGCCTAGTCTAAGCAGTATCTTATACTATCATCACTTGGCATTGTGGCAGAAACAAAAAGCCACAATGTTTTCTTTTATACATTCTTGCAGAGATGACGTATGGTTTATGGTGGCAATTGAATAAAATTATAATAATAATAATAATGGATTGCATTTATATAGCGCTTTTCGGAACCCCTCAAAGCGCTTTACAATACCACTATTCATTCACTCTCACATTCATTATGTTACTGCATTTGTATTTTGAGAAGAGGTCACCTCAGGATGCAGGAATACAGTAAACAGCAGTATGCTTATTGCTCATCTTTTTTCACCTAGAAAAAAGCCCATAACACTATCCACACAAGTCAAAGTCATCCACTTTCTTACTTTCTCAGTTTCTCATGCCATCAGGATTTCTGAACACCTCAAATTTTTAACATGATATTGCCCAGATGTAGCTCCAAGCCACTTTAACACAGCAAGACTGATTTTTCATGTAGTGATTTGCACATTTGCCTTACAAAGGAAAGAGCCTTGGTTCACTCCCAGGAAGAGGCACAAATCCCTTTGGGGTTGTGTCAGGAAGGCCATGGTGTAACAAATCAAACGCGTGGCACTGTCGTGAACCCTTTTTAACAAGGCTGCAGCCAGAAGTATTATTGAGTTTGATTACATACTATTATATAAAAACAGTGTTTGCTTGACCTTGCCGGAAAATCATTTGCTACTATTTTGCACTATTTGCATTGCAGAGAAAAGCTCATGCAGATAAACAGAGGTAAATGCACACATACAGTACTGTGCAAAAGTTTTAGGCAGGTCAGAAAATGCTGTAAACAAAGAATGCTTTAAAAAATGGAAGTGTTTATCATTTATTTTCATCATCAATTAACAAAATGCAGTGAATGAACAAAAGTGAAATCTAAATCAAACCAATATTTGGTCTGACCACCCTTTGCTTTCAAAACAGCATCAATTCTTCTAGGTACACTTGCACACAGTTTTTGAAGGAACTCGGCTGGTAGATTATTCCAAACATCTTGGAGAACTAACCACAGATCTTCTGTGGATGCAGGCTACCTCACATCCTTCTGTCTCATCATTTAATCTCAAACACACTCGATGATTTTGAGATTAGGGCTCTGTGTGGGGCCATACCATCACTTCCAGTAATTTGTATTTTTCTGAAGATAGTTCTTAGTGACTTTGGCTGTATGTTTGGGGTCATTGTCCTGCTGCAGAATACACTTGGGGCCAAAAAACAATCATTTATATTTCTGAAAGCATTCTTTGTTTACAGCATCCCCCCTCCCACCCACACCCACACCTGCCTAAAACTTTTGCACAGTACTGTATATCACAGATTTTATGCATAATGAAAACTAAGGCAACTTGTACAGTTTTGATCCAAGGCACAAAAATAAAATATTAAACTGAAATAAATTTAGGAACGTCAGGAAAACAAAATGAGTTGGTTTGTTTGATTGTTTCACTTCATGTTGAGAACTTAACTCAGACCAGGTCAAAGTATTAACAGATCCAGATATACATACATTTACTTGCTTTTACTTCTACTGGCTTTGTTACTTGTAAGTACTCCCCCAGAAAAGCATTTCAGATGACGTCCTTTCTAATGCTTCTTTCTCCATCACACTCTCTTTTGTCCCTTCTTTGCTCTTCTGTTTCATTCTTTCCTTTTTAGCATACTTTCATTTGTTTGTGCTTCACTGTTATTGTCCTCTTTTCACCAACTCTATTTTTCTTTCTTTTCCCCCAGCTTTCTGTTTGACTCTCTGTTACTCTTCTGTACTCTGCACTCCTACCACTCGTACACCCTAAAGCCATTAAGTCATCAACTCATGGCACTATAGGCTTTATAAAGTCTTTGTTTGTTCCTAGGATTTGTTATCCACAAATTGTAAGGAAAATGTATTAAGTTTCATCAAAACAAATGTTTATTTTGAAACAAGTACACAATTATATATGTAGTCTGACTCGCTCTGTGTCAAGCATACTGCTTTGTTTGTTTGCTAAGCTGGGAGCAATATACCATGTTTAACCATCAGTATGATTATTATTGCTTCTCTTTCCTTCAGCTCACATTTTACATTTCATCGGCAGATTTTCAGTGAAACTTTACTTATTTCAAAGCACCCACGTTTATGTTCAAACACAGAATTTGATTTGGGAATAAAATGTTATTCTGTTCATGACCATATGTGCTCTCTTTCAGACTGAGTGGTTTAAGGCTAAATGCAATTTGGATATGGCTCACAAACAATATGGGGTGGGTGAGAAAAAGGGATAAGAATTGTGATTCTTACTGAATACATACAAATAAAACACTGCGCTACCAATATATATATCGTTATGTGTATATATATATTCTTATTCTATCTATTTTGTGTCAAAGACCGGTTCAATATAATATTTTTCAATTTACATTTCTTGATAATCTTTAATTTTTCCGATCGTCATCAAACCAGTTTGCTTAACTGTTACTTGTACGGACAATAGCATGACAAAGAGCCAAAATCAAGTGTTTCCTCCTGTAAATCAAGAATTGTTTTCAATAAAAAACTAATTCTCAACACCAAGAACTGAATTAAATTGAACTGAACTGTGAGATTTACAATTATTCCCACCTCTAGTAGGGAAAAGAAGGGCCTATTTTTGTCCTTTACACAAGTTTATATGTGGATGTGTTTTTCATGCAAGGTAACTCTCATTGTGATCTTCACTATGTGTGGTTATATTCCATGCAGAGAGACAAGATGGACTTTCACAACTGAACTGGCTTGCACTAATTAGAGGGGCTTGACTTTCATATGAAGAACTCTATACCTGGCTGAACAGCCTTGAGGAGAAAGAGAGAAGGATAAAAAAGGGAAGGTTTTGGTTAATGACATTACAAAAGGAACTGGCTTGGGGGATGAAGGCCACCTGTTATGAGAGAAAGAGTACTTGTATTATTCTGGAGAACTAGCTTCCCTATACATGATGAACTTGAACAGTCACAAATGATCTTGGAATAAGAAAGAGGGAGCAAAGGAGTCAGAAGAGCTTATCCCAGTAGAAAGTCTATTAGGGCTATATGACCTTGAAGGGATATAGGAGAAAGAAGATATGGAAAACAGACAAGAGTAGAGGTTGAAGAGAAAGTGAATCAGAGAGATGAATGGGGTAAAAAAAGATGGAGAGCTTGCTGAAAAGCAGAAAAGGCAAAGAGAGTGCAAAAGACAATGAGAAAAGGGCAGTGCTTTAGGGCGGATAAGACAGATAAAAGAAAGATGAACTTTGCTTGGTCAATAACAGCTTTGGGTAGAAGAAAACAGCGAAATAAGAGTCATCTTCAGTCTATCCATGGGGCAAGGAAGAAAAATGGATGGAAATCCAGGGCATAGTAAAAGTAAAAAAAATACCCCAAAAACAAACTTTTTTTTTTCTTTTTACTTTAGGGGCTGCGTAAAATGACCTTCAAGATGAGCTGACAGTGATATATCAAATTTATGTTCAGCTCGTAGACTTGGATAGAAAAGAAACTGTAAAAGACAAAGAGAAGCATGAATTTAAAGTTAAACTGAATATGACATTAGAAATGACAAGAGAACAAAAAGAGAGAAACATGGAACATGCTAAACATATAATGGCAAATATGCCAAATTTTCTTTGGTTAGGGCAACCATAAGAAGGGAAGAATGCATAGGGAACTGTCCTGGTTTATTATTCAAACTTCAAGTAAGTGGAAGGGGAGAATAATAAGAAAAAGGTAATGCCCTTTCAATCCCCATAAAATCAGTGATATATTTAACAACAACCTTTTTATCCGCATCTACCTGATGTTGATTCTTTATTGTCAGTTTAATACCTCAACAGCTGTTTTTCAGGTATTCTTAAACCCTTTCCCCATCTTTTAGGTCTGTTTATTCCTAAATTTTTAATGGAGACAAAATCTTTTGGATGTAGTACAATATTGAGTGAGAACACTATAACCAGCAGCTGTGAACGGCTGCAATATAATCCCAGGAGGAAACTGTCCATAGCAAATTTAAAGTGCTTGTTTTTTTCCACTGACAAGCTCAGATTTGTATTGACTGTTTTTAAGTTTATCACCCTTTGCTTTTACATGTATTGATGTCAAGTTGGCCAAGTTCTAAGTTTAGAATTGTGTTGTCCTCCCTCTATCGCCAATGTTGGAAAAGCATTCTTCAGAATTATGGGTTTTAGTACAGAATTTATTTTCCTAATTCCTTGGCTCTAGTTATCCTGGTCAAAACAGTCACTCAAATATAAGAGTCTGGCAAAGTGTATGTGTGGACCGGAGGGCTTCCATTATTTGTAGCTCAGCTAGACACAGTTTCAGCCTAAAAATACTCTCTGAAAGGTTTTAATAATCATATTGCCACAATTAAGAAATGGTCACCTGTAAACCAATAAAATCTTTTTATTTATTTCTTAACATATTTGTACTCCATCTCTGCAATATTCCTATGTTCCTACCCCAAATAGCTCTCTCCAACTCCAAAACGCTGATAAAACTTTTAAGACTTCTCACTAAGTGAGACGTCTCTTAGATGTGAGATGCGTCTTTATAGCTAGAATGACAATCGGATCCTTTCAGAATCCTCTCAGTGGCAAAAACATTGCTTCTAGTTGCTTTGTTTTTTCTGCAATCACAATCATTTCGACAGTACATAGATCAACCGGTAAATTGGTAGCTTCACTTTCATGGTCACCACAATAGACCAGTTGAGTGTCCACATCACTGCTGATGCCATACCAATCTGTCTATCCCCCATTCCATTCTCCTCTCAACCATGAACAAAACCCTGAGATTCTTAAAGTCCTCCATAATGAGTTTAGCACAACTCTCAGTCTCAAGCTAGGACTCCTTCCTCACCACAGAGGTGACTTTGCAAGTCCCAAAAGCCAGTTTCAGTAGCTGGAAATTGGAACACCAAGGCCTCCATCCTTCATGTCATCCACATTCTCCAGACCCCTACATCCTCTGGCATCCTGGGCAATGGTTCCAGTATGGATCAGTGGATCAGTTTTAGGCTGGTTGCGCCCACTGGGCTAAGAATACTCCCAGTCAGCATTACCCACTGTTACTATTACTATTATTCCCATTGAGGTCTCTTGAATTGCACCTGGTTAAATTGTTCTGGTATCTTGAGTTAGTAAATACTCTTTATAGCAGGAGTGTAAAGATCCTTTTAGTTAAAAGGCTACAGAAATGTAACTTCATGCAATTAATTATGCACAATGTAACATAGGTAATCATTTATGAAATTATGTAATCTGTGAACACACCACCACCTTTAGATGTTTAGATTTTTTTACAAGACTTATAGTCTTATTAAATTATCTTATTTCTCTAAAGAACGTAACTCAACAGCTACAGTAGCTCTGTCTAAATTTGGAAAGTCAAGCGCACCAACAAAGCTGTTGAGTCATGGGATGTACTTAGTGCTTCACTCTATATAGACTCCTCAGGTCCAAACATAATCTCATACTTACTACCTGCTGTCCACTTACAAGCAGCAGGTAGTAAGTAGAAGATTATTTGCACATTTTCCAAGTGTTTACAGGTAGTGTCATGGTAGCTCCATAGTGTAATGGTTTACACATTCCCTTAGCAAGGGTAAACTCCCTAGTTTATCCCCAATTGGGATTTGTTTCAGGAAGGGCATCCCATGGAAAAATCTGTCAACTTTACTGGAGTTACCTACTGTGGTGACCTCTTGCGATTGAAGAAGCAGCTGGAAGTACCTATTGTACAGGTAGTGTCACCTTGCCTGCTGTAGAAGAGCTCTCTTACAGTGCTTATTTATTGTTTGGTGAAGCCATATGCAGTATATAGTTGGCCGTTGAATAATGTCAGTGTAAACTGTGAGAGACAAATGGGCAAAACAGCCATCGTATAAAGTAGACCTTGTTCAGCTACTGTGTATCTATAGGCTGTGCATATAAAAGCATTTTCTATCCTCTTGCTATTGTTTTCAATATTATACATTACCCCTTTCTTTTGCAATGAGCTAAGTTCTGAAAGAGGATCATTAGCTGAATATAATTTTAGATAAGAGGAGTGAGTAAGAATAGGTAGAAACTAAGTAGGTATAAAAGCAATCATACAGAGAGCCCAAATCAGTGCAGCAAAGAGGCAAATATACACTCACATGGGCACAAAAACAAACCACTATTGGAAATACATTTAATTCAGAAAAATAAGAGGCAAGGATAATAGAGTAATCATTTTTGTTAATTAATTAATTTGTTAATTATTACTACTATTATGCAGGTCTGTTGGACAGGACGATGCAAACCCATCTAATCAGTTTTATTACTCCCATACCCATTTGGCCTGTGGGTGCTCTCCTCTACCTTGGAAGGCTTAGTAGGTTGGTTATCATCCATTGCAATCAGTGATAAAGGGTGAGCAGCACAGATTATACTTCTAGCAGTCATGTGAAGAAGAACACTTACATTGTCTGCTGATAAATGCTAGCAAATGTAGCTTTGTAATATGTGCTTTACATCATAAAAAGGGCATATTTTTATGACATTTATTGATTGAATTGAATTGATATACCTTTATTAGTCCCACAAGGGGAAATTTCATAAGGCTGCCGACCTATTGCACGCAATGGCGGCGCCATCTTACCCTCCGACCATACATACATTACACAAAACATCACATGGAGAAGACAGGTCAGAGAGGTATAACAATGGAAAATGCACCACATGAGGAAAGATAAGGAGAAAAAAATAACTCCCCCCAGACTGAGCTCCAACAGGGAGATCAGTTTGAGAACAGAAAAAAACACCTCTGCACATAGCACATGAAAAAACTCTTAATACATCAAAGAAACACATGACAAGCCACAGGGGTGGGTAAAGGGTGAGAGACAGCCGAATTAGACAGTACATCCGGGCCTGCGTGCGCTGGTCTCCTTGATCCACCGTCAGCATCGGAAGGGGGGGATGAGTGTGTGCATATCAGTGTATATGTATGTTTGTGCGTGTCCAGAGTTCAGCTGAGACAGTGTCCTTCGCCCTGCTAGGCTAAGTAAACGGTCTTCCAGCCAACCCAGGTGGCCTTGCATGGAATAGGAAGGAACAGACTAAACACAGTCGTTATCAGGGTGTTGTTGTTCAGCTCCAGCCTTGAGACCGCAGCTGGTGCCAAATGGGTATCCGCATGAAGTGATGGTGGTTTTTACTTTAGTGCGAACAGCTCATATGAATTTCAAAGCAGTTCTACAGTCCAACACTGGTCTCTCAATCTCCCATTGGAAAGCCATGAGCTTCGCCATACTTGCGTTCTGTGATGTTGTCATTTCTTTTGCTCAAGGAGCCGATTCTGAGAACTCACGGCAGTGTGCCTCCCCGAGATGTCATCCAATTTGCGCCCAGAGATGTTATTCCGAGCTAGCCCTTCCGAGATGTATCCAGTCTGCAGTCAAAGATCTTATTCTGAGTATTCACAGCAGCCGTAGCCTTTCCAAGATCTTATCCGTGCTGCACTCAATGAGCCCATTTTGAGAAACTCACGCCTCTCCCATCATTCCAATCCCAGCGGGCAGCTCTGTGGGGGTTTGAACAGCCGGTTCCGCTTTCTTAATTCTTTGATAAGTCAGGGCCAAGCCAGCTCCGATCTGCCAGAACCCTGTTAACATGGTTCCGAATAGGTAGATATCTTCAGCACCAGTGTTGGTCAAGTTACTTGAAAAAAGTAATCAGTAATTACCGATTACTCCCCTGAAAAAGTAATCCCGTTACTTTACTGATTACTTATTTTCAGAAGTAATTAATTACTTAGTTACTTAGTTACTTTTTAAAAACACGATTTACAACCTGAATAGGTGATAAAGTGATAGATCTTTCAGCCCAATTCTACTTTTTCTGCATGATCCATCATACAAAATGTAATCAAATGGAAAAGTCTCTTTTTAAAACTTGTTTTATTAGTTTTAACTTTATGCATCAAGGAAAAATTTAATTATATGCAACATTTTCTGACTGGAAGAAATTTGTTTAACATTTAAACCTATTTTCTGCACATTCCAGCACATAAAATATTTTTGTGTGTGTTTACACTCACTCTTTCAAATAGATGCAAGTAAAACACAGCAGAAAATAAATAACATCAAAGACTAGTGGTCCTGTTGCTCTATTTTCACCTGTAAAGCAGGAGTAGGGTAGGCGGAGGGGTGCTCTGGTGCAGGTGTGCCGCAGCGGTCAGTGGAAGAATCCGCGAGTTTCTCTGTGAGTTTCCCATTACGCCGTAGCGCACTCGGTGCTTGCTTGGAAGTTTAGGGGTTTTTTTTCGCTTTAAAAAGAAGTCTTCTTCCCACGCACAATGGACGCTAATGTTTTTGTCACTTTTTATGGAATCAAACTCAAAGTAAGGTCCGTACTTCCACGCTTTAAACGCTGCACGCTCATACTCTCTCCCGCACTCAATATATGATGCACTGTTGATCTGCACACAGCTGTTGTCACGAACGTCGCACTCGCTTACGTCACTGTCATGAGACATTCTCGCAAAAAAGATCACGGTTTTAGTAACGCAGTAACGCAGCGTTCCTACGGGAAAGTAACGGTAATCTAATTACCGTTTTTGCAATAGTAATCCCTTACTTTACTCGTTACCTGAAAAAAACAATCAGATTACAGTAACGCGTCTCTGTTCAGCACTCAGGCTCACCCAAGCCCAAACTTCTCGTTGAGAAAGGGGTGTCAATTGCATTTAGGGACCAGTTGATCCAATCCATAATTCCTCTTTTAGGTTTTAGAGAACAGACTGTGAGAGAATGTTCCAGGGAAAAGTAATACAAAAATACAAGACTAGACAAGGACATAAGAGGCTAAGCAGGGAAGCTAAGGGAGAGGAAGAAGAGGAGAGGAGAAAAGTGCGACCGCCTTCGTCAAGAGCAAGAGCAGAAAAAGTTGTTTGTCTCTAAACCTAATTTAGCAAAACTCATGACTCTATGATTCCTGTGCCAGTGTTGAGAGTGGTATGGCCTGTCCTAGCCTCCATATATAAATTTCTTATATTTCTACCTTGGTTGGGCATGGCCAAAAAACTGTCCTTAAATATTATGATAAAAACCTCTTAGCTGGCAGAGGAGCCCAGGTATTGGTGAACTTTGCTGTAATCGTCTGAACACTTTTAGGCAACTTTTCTAGTCTTTGGGAGCTCTCTAGGCTTCTTCAGACATTTTGACTGATCCCCAACACCACTGGCTGAAGCCAAGACGTGAACCATAACGTTTCTGAAGAATATAACTTTATGGACCATGGTGAGATATGGTTGGGTTTTGGCTAATAGCTGGTTGGAGAGCAACTTGTTGGTAGAAAAACGCTGTTCTATGCTTATAAACTGTGTTACCATTGATATATTTCATAGTTACAAGAAAAGAAATGGGAACAGTTTTTTCAACAGGCTATTAGCAACAAAATGCCTAAAGATACAATGTAAAATGTGTTATTTTCTAGGTTGCCTGTTATGTGTAGACAAAATAAAGGTTCATCCCATTAAGTTAGATGTCTTTTTATATTTGGACAGTGCATGGGGCAATGCTAAGTGACTTTTGCAATGCTATACGTGTGTATGTTTGTGAGATTTTTGCCTTTTGAAATGCAAGTTAGTGTACAGGGTTAAACTGAAAAAAGGTTTTATATATTATAAAATTGTTTGACTGTAAAAAAGTCAAGCAGAGAGTTGAAACTGTAAGCAGTGTAGCTATAAGTAACACTTGAGCTCTCTCCTTGACTGTTTTCCTCTTTCTTCTGCCAAGTTTGTTAATGTAACTCCTTGTTTCTTGTTTTGTTTATTTCTCCTCTCTCCCGCTTTTATTCCCTGCAAATTGCATTTCTATCCCCGGCTCAGGCTGTTTTGTCTCTTTTGATCAGCTTAATATGGCCGGCTCCCACGGTTTTTATCGCTTTTCTTACTCTTCTCTCTTCCATTTTCTCAAAGGCTGCAGTGAATGCAGATGATGACACAAATATTGGCTCAGTAAATTAGTTTTTTGTAATTACGGGAGACTGCCGTACAAAAATATATGTATATATTTTCTTGTGCCCTGCATGTGTGCATCATTCGACATAAGTCATGAAAAACATGTCATTTCAGTAGAAAAGATTCTTACTGTATTTTATTTTAGCCAAAGTGTTTCATTGTTATTCACACGGAGAATCGTTTAGATCTGGATCCTCTTCAAACATGTTCCATTATCAGCTCTGTTTCCCTCAGACAAACTATCTCATGGTTGTTTTGCTTTTGCACAGACAAGGCGAGGTGATAACAGAGATGCTGAGAGGAGAGATGACTCCACGGGAAGGGATGGGTATAGCGTGCTTTGGAAATGCACAGAGGAAGGGGGAGGGGAGATAGTTGCTGTTGGATCAAACAGATTTAGAGGTAAAGAGTGACCAGATGGGATGAAATGATTGGCCACGAGGAAAGTTGTACAGCAAGTGGCTGCAAAAATGTCCGATTATGTGACAGAAAATTGGGAAAGGACAGAAAAAGAGTAGAAAAAAGCCATGAGAACTACTGTTTAACCAGCTGCTCTTTTACAGTCGCCTTCCCTGCGAAAATGTGAAAATGACAGTTTTTTTCTTCCATAACTTCAGGTTTCATCATTATTTTTCTTCTGTCATTTCTTATTCTCTTTTTGTGTTTCTTTCCCTGTCTGTCTGTGTCGTTTTCCCCTATTAGTGCTATCGATGCATAGCACACAGATGGGAGCCTGTTGGCAAAGAACACACACACAGACCTATGTTTTATTAATGCATGCTGCAGTGTAGCTTTTGCATCTTCCCTTCATATAAATTTAGTCTCTGGTATGAAGACTTGCTATTCTTCCTTGGTTCTTATTAAGTGTACCAGGCAAGACTTGAGGCTTTTTTACCAGCTCTTCTATTCTTTAATTTTTCTGCCATCTTTGCATCTATCTTAAGTTTAAGTAAAAAACATTTTGTATACTTTCTGTGTCCTTTTGCTGCACCACTTCCATCTGCCTCACCTACCGTTCTTTGCTCTTAAGTGGACTGATATCTCTCTGCAGCTGACTGTGAAGTAGACAGTATCGAGTACTTGTCAGCATGCCGGATCCGTCATGTTTTACCTTGTTCTTCCTCTATCATTAATTTTACTCTATCGTTTCTCCTTTGTATCTTTTTCTGTTTTTCTCTGACTGTTAACCCTTTAAGACCTACCATAGAACCAAGTCCGCCAGAGCTTACTTTATATTTTTACATGCTGTAGAGCCATTTTTGGGAGCATTTCAAGTTGCTATACATCAATACAACTGTTATAGCCCATATTTTAATAATATGTATACATTAAGTCCATAGTAACTACATTAATTGCAAAAAAGTGCAATAAACTACAAAAAAATTGAAAATCGTTTTTGTTTTTTTTATATATATTTCTACTTGGAGAAATTTAAGAGGCTTATCCCTCAAAACTTTAAATACAGAAAAGTTGCAAAAAATAGTTCACAACAACAGTAAATTTATTTTGAGTGTCTTCATAGTTTTATTTTTGAGATACAGCAATTTTTATATACTGCAGGAAAAACGAAAAACAATCCTATGATGCAAATTTGCAAAGAAAACAGCATGTGCATCAAAATAAACTATTTCCAGCAGTGCAATTCGAGTTCTAAGCATCCCAGAAACTATTCAGAAAAGCATAAAGTCAAACATGATTTATAAAAACACCAGTATAGGCTTTTAAGGCCTACAAGTAAAAAACTACATTTTACGCAAAAATGACGTCACTTCCGGTTTCGGGCAGGAAATGGCGGACATGCGATCGTTCGTGCTGACGTCTGTTTCAATGTGGGAAGTGTTATGAACAGCTGATGGGATCGGCAAAGCGTGTTTCTGGCATATTATATTTTTGTTCCTGCAAGCGCTTTTTATGCAATTTTTCCAAAGCTATATGTGGAAGGAAACCGTGACCTAGGACACGCTGATGGTATAAGATGTAAGTACAACTCCTCCGGTTTCATATGCAAAAAAAATTATTGTGCTCAGGTTCTAATAATTACACAAAACGGAGCGTGCCCGTAAAGGGTTAAGCTAGCCAAGGTTTCTTACTTTCACTCCTGTATTCCTTACCTTCATTTTTTGTCTTCTTTTCAGCTCTCTCAGATTTGTATGACTGACATTGAATATATTTGAATCTAGTGGAAACCAAATCATTTCTCCGTCTTCTTTCCTGTGCCAGTATTACTGATTCCCTCTTATTTCATCCCTTTCCCACCTCTGTTAGTGTATCTCTGTCTGCAAGCTCATTTCAGCCAAATTGAAATTCACATTGGCTTCTTTGAGTTCTTGGTTATTAGATATTTTATTAGATTACTGAAGTAAAAGGTCATGACCCATGATCTTCTTTTTAACAAATCTAGAGGGAAGTTGTAGTGTATTGTTGATACCCAGAGGGATAGCCTCCGACTCTGTGGGGAAGCTACAGAGCGCTGTTGCTGGCAGGCCTGGAAACAGTATTTTGCCATAGGACACTTTAGTTGGGCCTTTGTCATTTTAGATGTCTATCTGGTGCTGCGAGGCGACCTGCAGAGTTAAAATAAGCCCTGAAAAAATGTTTTCTTGCACATACGCACTCTTCCTGCCTTCAAGTAGAATTTTTACCTGTTCTCACTGTGCTCAAGCAGCACAATCGCAGCACCCAAATCCTCCTCCAAAAATGAAAGACTCAGACTTCAGAATTCAGTATTTTTCTCAATCACAGTAAGTGAAACAATGCATTATGTTACCTACATCTTCCCCCTGGCCTTTTTTTCAAGCACTTTGTGTCAATTAGCATAACCCAAAGCATGCCAGCTTTGGGTTATGCAGAATAAATCCATCACAGGCAAATAATTCACATGCTAAACAGGAGAGGTGACAAACTGTGATCCCAAATAACAAATGGTTTACAAGATATACAAAAATATTTGTGGCATATGGATGTTTAAGGAGAAAAACGTGTCTTCGGGACAAACGCAGCACTTACTCGCACATTATGACAAATATGTTCTGCAGTGCAGCATCTTGCTTTGAAAAGCAGCTCATAATGGGTGTCACTATGGATGAGGTGGAGGTGTGTTGCTAGGGCAACAGGTGATATTTCGTGTTTTGTTTTTTTTTTTTTCCCCTTCCAAGGTCAAAGCAACTAAAGCGAGAAGTATTGAAAGTGTAAAAGCTGATTTATCACTGCCCCTTACTGTACGTTGATGACAGAATACATCAACACGGCAGCAAAAGAGACTAAAAAATGTGATTAAGTATCCTTAAAGGTTAAAAATGGTGTGAAATTTTTATATCGGTTTGTAAGCAACATGCACTGGATTCGTCACGCAAGCTTCTGTTGTGCCTGTTTTGTGTTTCTTGTGTCTTTATCCACCTTATCCAGAAACTTCCAACAAAAGGTGCAAACTCTATGTGACTGAATAATCAAGGTAACTGCCTTTTTCATGACAAACAGCCTGCCTTACCTCCGTCTTCACTCCAGGCAACAACTTTAACTGCTGAATTTTGCAAAGCAGCCCTAAAGAGGCATGATTGGTGTGATCGAATATTACAGAGCAAAGCCAACCAATACAGCAGGGAGGAAAAATGACATGCTTATCGTCGGGTGGGATGCATCTTTTTTTTTTTTTTTAATCATGCATGAACATATTAGATGCATGCAGACCAATGCAGTTGTAAATCTGTCAACCCATTCATTATTGTAGGCTCTGTTTTGTTTTTTTTTCTTCATCAGTGTTGCTCGTTGGTATATGGCCTCTCATTGTGAAGCCTTGAGCTTACACTTCCACTAAGAATGGCAATGGCTGTTGCTATGCTGGCTTTCTAAAGCCAGAGAAAGTGGAGGATCTGACCCAAGGATACTACATGCAACTTGCATCTTGTCAGTGGAAAGTTTGTTGAAAGCTCTACTGGTAACGCTTAAAACAACTATCAAAATGACACATTATTAAGCATTACTAAAGGAGTAGTAATTATTTCATCATTTATAAAGCATTATTCCATAGTGTGTATTATTAAACCTGTATAAGGCAAAAGTAGTTCTCATTGTAGATGTCACACAAACGTGTAACTGCCTGAATTAAGCATCAAAGTATACTATTAAATTAGTATTTATGAAACCTCTGTTAAAACACAAACAAACAACGAGCTCATATCTTAATCATTATAAACAGAAATGCGCATCTAAACAGCCGAATCACTTACTTAGACTATCTATATGCCATGAACATATTATATATGAGCTTATTATTCAAGAATAAAAATATATACCTGTTGCATTTACCTGTGTTTATAAATCACATAATATGGAGGAGTAATAAACACTAAAACCTTACTAACACTTAATAGTGTGTCATTGTTATAAAGTGTTATCGCTCCATTATATGATCGTCTTTATCGTGTGTCAGACTCCAAATGTGGAAACATTTTATAAGATTAATGCCATTTAGTAGTGAAAGGAGACTTAAACAAGTAGATAAAACCATAAATTAATCAGAGAATTGTTTAGAGTTAATAAATCCTCTGGGAACAAGTGTTGTCGCCTCCTGCCGTCCATTAAAGCATCTCCAGGTTTAAGTAAAATCGCCGGCCTTGTCTGTTGTTTGTAGTAAAGACAGTGATGCCTGTTTTCATTCTTTGAATATCAAATCCTGCCATTCTGTCAAAGCTGCCAGGATCTCAAAGATACACGCAAGGTGTCCTTTGGCATTAGTGCTGGGGTGTTGTAGTCTTGACATGGGTATCACTCTCAATTTGTCAGATATGAAGGATTTTCAAGGCCCCCTTGTCACTTTTAAAAGCAGCAGGAAACAGTGAGTGTTCTTTTTCATTGTGCAGGGCTAATGGGTATACTTCTCACATGCAGACATGACCTTATAATAATTATGACATCAATGACAACTTGTATCTATTGTCTCAATCCTTTTCCATTCATCTTCCTCAGTCTCTCTCAGTAAGATTCCTACTTATTACGACGTTCTCTCTCTTTCTTTTACCCATTATGTGCATATCTCTCATTGTTCTGCTCACAGTGGGCCACTTCTACTTCTTTGTCTTTGAGTTTGTCTCTTCTGTCCTTCATCTTCTCTTCTCTCTGTCATCGTGATTGGTTTTCTTTCTGTCATATCGTAAAGTCATTTCTCTACCCACGCTACTCTTTTATCACACTTGATCTCCTTCTTGCGTCTCTCTGTTCAGCTTGGTTTCTTTTTTGTCACAAGAACTTTTCCTTCTTTTTAAATATATTTGTTGATATTTTCTGTTTCGGTGTTTTCTTTTTTCTCTGACATGCTTTTCTCCGCTTACTCAGTTTCCAGGCGTACGCTGTTTACCTTTTCTTGCTTTAAATGCATAACTTTTTCTGTCTTTCTTATCTTTCCTCCATCAGCATTAATGAGTTATTTTACCTGGGGTGCAATTTCCATAATGTAGTGCTTTTTCCACATATAGATTATAATTGGATTTCCTTTATGCTGTGCTAGTTTCAGTAATTTGATTTGATTGCATTGCTACATAAACAAGATAGCAAGTAAGACAGAGAGCGAAAGAGGAAAAAAAAGTTTGTGTTAAAAATCAAAGGTGGTGGAGAACTAACTGGTGGAGGATGTTGCCTTGCTACAACACCCCTCTACTGAGTCTCCTGGTTTGCCTGACACTTTCTTTGTGGGGTTTGCTTGTTGTCTCTGGATTTGCTCTGAGGATTCTAATATGGAGAGATGCTCTGTGAAAATCATCCCTTACTTTTCCTCTGATTGGTTAGTATCCATATCGTAGTCCTGGTTAGAGTTAGACTGAAATATAAGGCTCACAGAAGTAGGCAATGAGAAAATTTATGAAATACAGGTGAAAAAACAAAATGTGTGTAAAATGCTGGCACAGAGAGAAGCTGTGTGTATATAGCTGATTTACTGATAACTTATTCTGGTGCTGTAAAATAGTAAGAATGCAATAATGGTAGCACAGTCTTCAAGAAAGACTTTATTTCCGTATATTGTGATAGGAAAATGGAAATGGGTGCAACGATTTATTGTAATGTGCAAACATAGATGGAAATGCATATTTGCAGTTTGAACAAGCTTGAAAATTGATATTTATTCTTCACCTCAGCCTCTTAAGCAAGCTTACTTGTCATTTTTTGAAGTAAATTTCATGAATGGTTCTCATTCAAAGCTCTTCTTTTGAGGTTTGCGCCTTTTTATTCTCTATAAGATTTGACAAGATCCTCCCTTGCTGAGGTGCAGCCCAAACTATGACAGAACCTCCACCTTGTTTTGACAGATGGTTGTAGACACGGTCGTACACACTGCACACCATGCTGATATGCCATGATGTCTACTAGTAGCTCTTTGTGAATCACATTGCTGGGTTAAAAATACCTTTTTGTGTCCGTCAAACTGTGTTGTCTTTGACATTTTTCTGCAAATGCCGGTACACCTCTTGTGTTAGGTCTTGCAAAGGTCAGTGTGTAATGGCTTAATAAAACAACAACAACAACAACAACAACAAAAAAACATTCCGGTGAAAATGTTTAGGTGTAAGCACTGGTAATGAAGGGGGGAAAATGAGTGAAAAAGCAGCCAATGTCTAAAGGAAAACTGGCTCAAAACCACTTTAAAAACATTATAGGAAAGTCTGGCTCTTTGAAACCAAACACAAAAAAAAGATGAGTGGCTCAAGATTTTTGCACAGTACTACAAATTCTGTAAAATTTCATCCATAGTACATCAAACTGTCATTATACTCCTTTCTTTAAAATTGCGCACACAGCATTGTAATACCGCCACTAAGTAGAATCTCTAAAATACACATTAAAATAAGAAGAAATGATGACTTTCCGAATTTTTAATGTCTTTAGTGAAGCTAGAAAATAGAACTTTTCACATTTCATTCCATTGAACCTTTATGCTTTTCAGGAGTAGTCGCCTGATCAAGAAAAGTGAAAGAGCATCACAAGAAATTACTAAATTGACGCCGTCTTCAAAACCTGTTTCTGTTTTAGGAAGTGCTGGTACACCAGTGGTTTTCAATGAGAATGGAGATGCTCCAGGGAGATACGACATATTCCAGTACCAGATCACCAACAGATCGACTACTGAGTACAGAGTCATCGGCTCCTGGACCAATAAATTACACCTCAAGGTGAGATTTTTACACACGTATACCAGTGTACCTAATTGGTTTTTACAATTTATAAGCTGACAAAACTGCTCATATTTTTCACACATATAAATTGAATGAAGTCAATGGAAAAAAATTAGGAAAAGTGAGGCAAAAACTTGGAAAATCAACTTAAAAGTGAAGCTCGAGTGAAAAATACTAGTTTATTATGAAATATGTTTTCAATGATTAACATTTTATGGTCTAAAAAGTTGTTCAGTACAGAACATACTGTATGCCATTTACCATAGTATATATTTCAGATGTGTTTCCAGCTTGTCATATGTTGAACTATCTCATTATTAGTATTTTAGCATGACACGTCTGTGTCCTAATGAAAAATGTCATATATTTTGATTTGAGTGCCTCATTGAAGCTTCTGAGGCATTATAGATCAGACACCTTGGAAGAATGAAAATTCAACATGACTATGAGCAGCTGCCATGATTTCAAAATCCCTTGTTACCGGGCTGGATTCGTTTGAGTTATTGCTCTTATTCAGGTGCAAAAGTTAGTTTTTTCAAGCAAGTGTAGATCTTTGCTTCTATTCAGAATACTAATCTTTGTGAAGGAGAGAGACTTGCAAACATTCGCAACTGTGAAAGGTCACACACCTACAGAATACACATAATAACCAATGCTACAGAACCTGGAGAATATACAGTGCCTACTTAGATCCACAGAAAAACAGATAATTGAATGCATTAGCAAACTGAATTCCCATTGTCCCACTCGCTCTCTCTGTCTCACTGTCACATGCACAAAAAAATCTTTGAGCACGCAGCAGTGCTAGGTGTTATAAATCCACCAAGGACTTCATTAGAAAGGCCAGATGACAGATGAGAAAACTAATAGACACAAAACGCTTTCTGGCTGATGGACGGTGTGTTTGTGTGTGTCAGTGTGTGTGTTTGTACAGCAGTACAGAAGTATAAAACACAGAAACTGAAGTCACACATGATTTGGCACTTTAACAATTTCTAAATAGACAGACATATTTAATTAGGTAAAATCCTGAAAGTATGCAGGGTAGCAGGGGGTAGTTTTTATTAAGAACAAAAAAGTTTGAATGTTCATCATTATAAATACAAGACAGCACTGTGGAACATAAGAATGTACAGCATGTGAGTCTCAAGAATTCACACATTCAAACCCTGTGCAAACTGAGTATTGGCTACCTTGAGTGCACTGTCGTGCTATGCAACACTGAGTTGAATCAGCGTTGGGAGATCAGAGGAGATCAGGAGAGATAGCTGTAGACGACAGACTGTTCATCTGCTGTCTACAGCTATCTGTAAAACATGCTGCAGCCACTGTCTTGTTTTGGCATTTTAGCCAGTGATGTTGGGGATCTTGTCAAAACTGATGGAGTTATGAACACAGGAAAGGTTTCATTTTTCAGTATGATCCCAAAAACACTGCAAATAAAATTTAAGTATATCCATGGGAAAAAATGCACAATGGAACACCATCAGTCATGGATTGACCTCGCCAAAGCCTAGGCCTCATCATTACTGGAGTAGTGTGAGATCATCTTGACCAAAAATGCAACAAAAGGCAGACAACGTCCAAAGAAGAGCTTTGAATGTTCTTCGAGAAGTCTGGAGAACTATTCCTGAAGAATACTTAAAGAAATGACAAGAAAGCTGCCTAAGAGAGTTCAGGCTGTGTTGAAGAATAAAGGTGGCCATGCCAAAAATTGACTTTCAAAATCTTTGAAATTATACAAACCCTGTTTCTTTGCCTTATATTTCCCTGTATGCTTTCATATGTTTCAATAAATCACTGCACCAATTTCCTATTTTCCTGGCAAAATAAAATGAAGGCTGACACTGCACTGTAATAAAATATGGGTCTGTGTTGTTTAATTTATGCCTTTTGATAGAAAATAAGGTGATAGTATACAGATATTAAATGGGGGATATGAATAAGTAATGAGCAAAATTTCTCCGTAAACAAAGTTTCTCCTTAGTGATATATGTACAACACTGTGGGCAGCAACTATCCCATTCTTGCATATTAAACTCCATGAGAACTTGTTTCTGTTTGTGTGTCAGTAATTAACTCAAATCCACCCTCTCTAAGTCTAATGAATTTTCCCTTCTAACTAGTTGTTTTAGGACTGGTACTTTTTGTGTTTAAAACAGTAATATTAAATTTTGTGCAGCACCCTCGGCGATGGTTAAACCTCAGGGAACGCGGTAATGACAAACTTCCTCACAACTGCTCGCGCACACAACTACAAATTAGTACACACACATTCAAACTCACTCGCAGAGGACGTACGGAGAGCTCAGGGATTCACTATAATGCCAGCATGACACAAACACAAATAAACAAAATGCACACATGGTGAAACATATGCGTGTGCACACTCACAAATAAACACACACACAGACACACACAGAAGGAAATGCAGATGGCCTATTTGTGCCAAATCTGATTATGGTCTGATTGCTGGCTTCCAGACTAGCTGGTGTTAGTTTTGTGCCTGGCAGCACTCAGGAAAATGATCAGAGGATCTGCTTGTGCTAATTGCTCTGCGAGATGCCCTGAAGACACACTTTTTTTTGAAGGTAGAGAGAAAGCTGAGTGTTAAAGGACTGTTAACATACAGTTTATGTCAGCTTCTGCAGATGGCTGCCAATCCTTATGCTCCAAGATGTCCTGTGAGAAAATAAGAAGCTTCATTTTGCCGTTTTGACACACAAATAACAACACACTGCTCTTCTCTCAGGTGGAGGCCATGCGTTGGAGGATGGGTGACCCAACTTTCCCTGCCTCCGTTTGCAGCCTCCCGTGCCGTACGGGTGAAAGGAAGAAAGTGGTGAAAGGGGTGCCGTGCTGTTGGCACTGTGAGCGCTGTGAAGGATACCACTTTCAGGTAGATTTCTGAAGAAAAATATCAGCTATCCAAAACCGTCAGCGTGATCCAGAAATTAAAATATCACAAACACTGTGACATCACAGGTCACATACAAATCTGGCTAGATCTTGATTTGTGTTTGACAAAAATCATGCATCAACCCTTTATCAATTTAGCAGTTTCTCTGTCAGTCTGATTTCAGCACTGATTATTTGTGTTTTCAAACCTAGAGAGGCTCACAGAACTTCTTAGCCTAACCAATTCATCTGTGTGAAATTGACTTGTCAAAAAACGAGGTAAAAATGTGGATTTTAATCAAATGTCTAACATTCCTTATACACCCTCTCCCAACTTTACAAATGAAACCGCATTTGTTGGAACGCTTTAAAAAGAATCAGCTGAAAGACCTATTTGCAATAAAAACTGTTTGACATTGTAAACGTGTTAGCTTCTGCACACATCGACTTGTTGACAGCTGCTGTCTGCTTACTCCTGCTCTTTTTTTAGGCAATTAAAAAAGTGAGGCACTTAGATTGTCCATTTTGAATTTCTATATAGAGAAAGTATCTAATTTGAGGAGAGGGAAATGCCCTGATCACACATTTTGAAGCTGCATTAATGATAAAAAAGAAAGCACAGCCTCTTTCAGTTGTAACGCTTTACATATCAGGACATAATAAAATGATCTGGTCCTTATCAGGTCTTCAAATTAGGTAGATAAATATCAGCAGGTAAAATATTACACTGTGTCATCATTTATTTTAGAAATACTGAGCTAAAATGCAGAATCAATGTATGAAAAAACTAGTTTTGCCTAAATATAGCCATCCTTTTTCTATAGGAATAAAGAGAGTCAGGGATGTCTAGGTGCTGCTAATCAAAAGCATTTGATTAACTGATCAGCAGCAGCACTTCTATAAAAGCAAAGGTTTTGTCACTTTGCTGGTCTAAAGCATTCAGGTATGTGTTAACACGAGGCCAAGGAGTGATTAACAGTGATCTCTGAGGAAGAATTGTTATTGGTTATCAGTCTGGGAAGGGTTATAAGGCCATTTCAAAAAAAAAGTCCATTCAAAGATTATTCACAAGTGAAAAACATTCATGAAAGTAGAATAAGAAAAAATCTGAAACTGAAGTTTGCCTGGAAATGCTGCCACTTCTTCTCTTTCTTGAAAAAAAAAAAGAACATGGCAGCACAGCTTCAGTTTGCAAAGTTGCATTCAAACAAACCACAAGACACAATGTCCTTGAGATAGCAGACAGGAAAATGGAAATGCTTGGCCATAATGCACAACACCATGTTTGCTGAAAAACTCAAGCATATCAGAACAAACACCTCACACCAACTGTCAAGCACAGTGATGGAGGGGTGATGATTTGAGCTCGTTTTTCAGTCAAAGGGCCTGGACACACTGAGTCGACCATAAACAATGTATACTCAATCAATCAATCAATCAATCAAAGCTTTATTCGCCACGTGCAGGTTGCCCTGCAGTGAAATAGGACCCCCCCCCCCCCCCCCCCGACCTTACACACACAACACAGACATCACATGGAGATACAGGTCGGAGATCGGTAGCGTTACAGAAAAAAAACACTGAAATATACACTACAATGGGAAAGTACAAGAGGAAAAAAAGTGACCTCTACTCATGCTGGGCTCCTGGGAGGACAGCATGAGAACAGGAAACAAAAAGAACTCCTCTGCACAAAAAAGCACATAAATGTCCACAGCACAACATTATGAAACACGTGACAAGCCACAGGGTCGGGTGGGGGGTGAGGAGTAATCCGAAGCAAACACAGCAGCCATCCTGCCCAGCGCTACCATTCCAGCGCGGGCTCAGACCCGCCGTGTTCCCAGGAGGGAACAAGCATCGAAGGCGTTTGGAAAGGAAAAAACATGAGACTAGACAAGGACATAAGAGGCTAAGCAGGGAAGCTAAGGGAGAGGAGGAGAGGAGAAAAGTGCGACCGTCTTCGTCAAGAGCAAGAGCAGAAAAAAGTATATTGTAGTCAAATATGAGAATATGCAGCAGCTAAAGCATGGCTGAAATTGGGCCATGCAAGTGAACAATGATCTTCAGTACACCATGGAAAATTAGATGTACTTGAGCCATAACCATATATCCATATATCGTTAGCTTCATAGCATAATTGCCTAAGTCATTTGACTAAGTCAATGACTTAGGCACTTATGCTATGAAGCTAACGATATGTGAAAATTAAATTATCATTGGGGACCATTTCAAAGTCTATCAGGCTTCCTGTTTAGTTGGAAAAATACTTGAACACGCACGTATATGTAAAAAAATGTGCTTAGCAAAGAAAATAGAAAATATCAGTTACAGTGGGGCAAAAAAGTATGTAGTCAGCCACCGATTGTGCAAGTTCCCCCACTTAAAATGATGACAGAGGTCAGTAATTTGCACCAGAGGTACACTTCAACTGTGAGAGACAGAATGTGAAAAAAAAAAATCCATGAATTCACATGGTAGGATTTGTAAAGAATTTATTCCTAAATTAGGGTGGAAAATAAGTATTTGGTCACCTCAAACATGGAAAATCTCTGCCTCTCACAGACCTGTAACGTCTTCTGTAAGACGCTTTTCTGTCCCCCACTCGTTACCTGTATGAATGGCACCTGTTTGGACTCATCATCTGTATAAAAGACACCTGTCCACAGCCTCAAACAGTCAGACTCCAAACTCCGCCATGGCCAAGACCAAAGAGCTTTCGAAGGACACCAGGAAAAGTATTGTAGACCTGCACCAGACTGGGAAGAGTGAATCTACAATAGGCAAGCAGCTTGGTGTGAAAAAATCAACTGTGGGAGCAATCATCAGAAAATGGAAGACATACAAGACCACTGCTAATCTCCCTCGATCTGGGGCTCCACGCAAGATCTCATCCCGTGGGGTCAAAATGATCATGAGAACGGTGAGCAAAGATCCCAGAACCACACGGGGGGACCTGGTGAATGACCTGCAGAGAGCTGGGACCAAAGTAACAAAGGTCACCATCAGTAACAACGGCAGGGAATCAAATCCCGCAGTGCCAGACGTGTTCCGCTGCTGAAGCCAGTGCATGTCCAGGCCCGTCTGAAGTTTGCCAGAGAGCACATGGATGATACAGCAGAGGATTGGGAGAATGTCATGTGGTCAGATGAAACCAAAGTAGAACTTTTTGGCATAAACTCAACTCGTCGTGTTTGGAGGACGAAGAATACTGAGTTGCATCCCAAGAACACCATACCTACTGTGAAGCATGGGGGTGGAAACATCATGCTATGGGGCTGTTTTTCTGCCAAGGGGACAGGACGACTGATCCGTGTTAAGGACAGAATGAATGGGGCCATGTATCGTGAGATTTTGAGCCAAAACCTCCTTCCATCAGTGAGAACTTTGAAGATGAAACGAGGCTGGGTCTTCCAACATGACAATGATCCAAAACACACCGCCCGGGCAACAAAGGAGTGGCTCCGTAATAAGCATTTGAAAGTCCTGGAGTGGCCTAGCCAGTCTCCAGACCTCAACCCCATAGAAAATCTGTGGCGGGAGTTGAAAGTCCGTGTTGCTCGGCGACAGCCCCAAAACATCACTGCTCTCGAGAAGATCTGCATGGAGGAATGGGCCAAAATACCAGCTACTGTGTGTGCAAACCTGGTAAAGACCTATAGTAAACGTTTGACCTCTGTTATTGCCAACAAAGGTTATGTTACAAAGTATTGAGTTGTATTTTTGTTATTGACCAAATACTTATTTTCCACCCTGATTTACGAATAAATTCTTTACAAATCCTACCATGTGGATTCATGGATTTTTTTTTTCACATTCTGTCTCTCACAGTTGAAGTGTACCTCTGGTGCAAATTACTGACCTCTGTCATCATTTTAGGTGGGGGAACTTGCACAATCGGTGGCTGACTACATACTTTTTTGCCCCACTGTACAACAGCAGCTGCTCATGTTTATGAGGGCGAGCACTCAATAGTTATTTTGCAGAAACAAGCAGTAATTGTGGAGTTGTCAAAAGCATAACTGATAATAAGTCTTTTCCTCAGAATTATATTAGATTGTGTCTTATGGAGATCAGGCACACATATATTTACACAAAAAGAGTTTTTTTTCTACATGTTTTGGCAAAAAAATAAATTGATTAACGAATTAAACCATATAAATGATGTCAATGATGTAATAGTCAGCTCCCGCTCCAATAAGGTCCTCATTCTGTGAACAGACTCCTTCTGATCTATGAGATGGTGACAGTACTCCCTGCTCTGTTCTGCAGCCTCAGTGAGATACAGCACACCACCTTTCCTTCTGCTGTGGGTTCAGATGAGATTGGCCCCGGCAGTCCAATAGATAATAATGCATTGGTCTGACTGCAGGAAGAGAGACACAAGACAACAAAATGAAATCAAGGCACACCACAACAGCCAGATGGCCAGATGGTTTTTCAATCAGCCAATTCATGGTTGAATCGGTGTTTAACAGTCAAATTATCATTAGAAAAATCTGTTTACTTAAGGAAAATGAACTAATGCATGTTCTAAAACCTCTCTCCCCGTTAGGCCTCAGAGTTCACCTGTGAGCTGTGCCCATACGAGAAGCGACCTGATGCCAACCGCACTGGCTGCACTCCCATTCCGATCATCAAACTGGAGTGGCACTCACCCTGGGCCATCGTCCCCGTCTTTATCGCCATGCTGGGTATCATCGCCACCTCTTTCGTCATCGTCACTTTTGTCCGGTACAATGACACGCCCATTGTCCGAGCTTCGGGGCGAGAGATGAGCTACGTGCTGCTTACTGGAATCTTCCTGTGCTATGCCATCACATTCCTGATGATCGCGACGCCGGATGTGGGCGTGTGCTCCCTGAGGAGGATTTTCTTAGGCTTGGGGATGTGTTTTAGCTACGCTGCGCTGCTCACCAAGACCAACAGGATACACCGCATCTTTGAACAAGGGAAAAAGTCTGTAACAGCACCCAGGTAAAAATGCCATTACGTCTGCTCTTGGCCCTTTTGTGCGTACATGTTTGGGCTGTGCAGATTTTGATGGGTTCAGTGGCACTTAATATTGCTATAAGTGTGGCTTTTTTGCACTCAGGTGTGTGACTTTACCTGCACCCTACTTTTTCAGATACTTGCGGTCATTACTCATCATTTATTTTTCATACATTATTTATGAGAGTCATGAACTAACAATTTCCTATTGTACTGCTTGCACTCAGTGTGAGTGACTCTGGGAGAGAGCATCCACTAAGTGGCTAAATTGTTAATGCAGGATTTAATAGTGCTCAGGTTCATGGCCCTGCTATCCAGACAGTTAGATTTTTTCCTTTTTTTTCCCTTCCTCTTCTTTTTTTTCCCATCCAGCTACAGACTTTTTACACAAAGTATTTTGAGGCTCTTTTCAGGTTACGGTTGTGACTCTAAGGTAGTCAAGCACTGAGCGTCCTTTGAACTTGAGAGCTTGAAGGAGTGGGTTGTTTCTTTCATTCTGATGCAAGTGGAAATATAGTTTTTGTTTTGGGCCATGATTTGCACCCCGGTTTTGATATCTCTGTCATCCTAGATGATCATCACATTTTCTCTTTTCAGCTCTATGTCTTCTTGCAACTGCTCATCCTTGTTTCTCCCTTTCTTTCTTGCTGCAAAACCCATCATTATATTTTCCCTGATCTCGCTCTAGCTCTCAGCGTGGATTTGCTGGAGTGTGTATGGTCGCATTTATAGAAATTTAATATATTGCCGCTGTCAAGTGGGAGACTTGTCTCAACCTTTTAGAGTCTAATAAAACTGTTTTCTTTTCATCTTATTGGGACAGGATTTTTGAGTGTTTGTTAAGTTATTTTTGGACCGTACTGGCTGAAGACTTTATGAAAAATCAAATTCTGTGGAAAATAGAATAGATCTAGTCTTACGGTGAATCTCAGTGGATCACCATGTCAGCCACTGCATTATGATGTTTCACTGAACCTGCTTGAAATTTTATACCTGTTGGAGTCACCCGTTCCTGGTAGGTCAAAGAGAAAAGATAAAATGTATTTACAGATCACACAATGGTTATTGAGAGCCTATTTATGGGTTAGGCTTCTACCTCTGTGTGCAGATGCATTCCTGACCCAAGACAGATTAAAGTGAACAAGGTATATTACTGCCCTACATGCCAGATATTGATATTCTGGCATTAGCTAACTAAGCTAACTGAGTAATGTATATCTGTATTTGAATATCCAGAATCTGAAGTCAAGGAAAATTCTATTCTATTCAATAAATAGTCTAAATTCTGTTACTCAATTATGTTTGAACAATAGTTATTGTCCAGTAACAAGTACCCTTTCTGCATTTATCTATATTCATAAGCAATCTCTGGCTGCCAAAACAGAAAATCTTGGCCTGAATCTTTGTTGGCTACACCAGCCAAATACCCTCCAGAGGTTAAGTCACCAGACTGGCCAATGCATTACCAGACTGCTATTTAACTAACCATATGACACTGAAGCAATGTTTAAGTTTAGTTCTATTGGAAAAATTTAGCATGAATTCAAAACAACAGTAATCTAAGGGAGCTTTATATTGAAAGGTAAAGAGCATACGGTGTTACTCGTACAAAGAGTAAACTCAAGTGACTGATCCCCCATGAGCAACCACTTGGTGGTGGAGGAAGTGCTGCCTTTTGTCAGGAAGAGACCTCTGGCAAAACCAGGCTTAGATAAGGGTGGCCATCTGCTGAACCAGTAAGGGGTTCTGAGGAAAGAGATGGCAGACAAGAGCGGCATAGAAAGACCACGACCAAGAAACAGGATAAAATACCAGCTAACAAATAGTTAATGAGATGCGATTGTGCTATATCAATATGAAAATAGTGAAAAGAGTTGAGTGAAGCAGAGGTACTCCGTTTATCATCGCTACAGCCTATATATCAGCAAACTAAAGGATTGTTCAAGGTAACTTATGAAAGAGAAAAGAGAGGGGGACTGTCTCCTGAACGCAAACTGGGAGCTGGTGGAACAAGCTCTCAGCTCATGAAAAGAAGTTGGTGCAACCTGAGAAATGTAAACCATGAGTGCATATTTTCTAGCATTAATTGCAGTTTTTCATCCTTGCTAAATCAAAATTTAATTAACCATCCTGTTCTTTACAGGTTTATCTCTCCTGCCTCCCAGCTCGTCATCACCTTCTCCCTGATCTCAGTTCAGCTTCTGGGTGTCTTTGTGTGGTTCGCCGTGGATCCTCCCCATACTGTAGTGGACTACGGCGAGCAGCGGACCCAGGACCCCACGGCGGCACGTGGTGTCCTCAAGTGCGACATCTCAGACCTGTCTCTCATCTGCTCCCTGGGTTACTCAATTCTGCTGATGGTTACGTGCACGGTTTACGCAATCAAGACGCGAGGCGTGCCCGAAACCTTTAACGAAGCCAAGCCTATTGGATTTACCATGTACACCACCTGTATCATCTGGCTGGCGTTCATACCCATCTTTTTTGGCACGTCCCAGTCTGCAGAACGGGTGAGTGTGTTTATATTTTGGATGACACTTATTACATCCTGAGAAAACGGAAAGTGTGTTGTTGGTGTCTGTCCTTCAACCCCAATCAACTGCAAGATTTCTGAGGATCAAACTGTAATATGTGTCTGCTTGCTTAACTGTTTGTTTTCCCTTTATATCACCGCTTTAAAATTCAAATCAATTCCTCTTGGAACATCTCCATCTACTGTGAACAGCAGGGCAAATTTGTATTTTGCTGTGCTTGAGCAAAGTTAGATCTATATTTAAGTGCAATAGTTTTTTAAAATACAAAACTTCTCTGGCAGGTGCAAGGTGGTTGTGCGATCAGTGCGCTTTTGCTTCACGTGGTTCAAAACTCCTAAGCAGATTTTAAAGCAAGTTTTGAAATTGCATTTTGAGCCATACGTGTGATGTATTGCTTTGGCACAAAGTGTCCTTTTACTACCTCCCTGAAAATTCTCAAAATCAAAACCGTATCTTTTGGCACTGAAGTACAGAAGTGTTTTACAACTGTAGCTATACTATTGGCTTAGAGTCAGAAATCTCCCGACAATCCCTCGTGAGTACAAGAGGATTTACTGTCTGTCTGATGGACTGGAACCGTGCCATGGTCTGGGCTTATAGAGAGTTATACTGCCGAGCTTATTCTTCCTACCTGTAGTTAATTCTTAATGGGTGTTCGATGAGAATAAAAGCCACGTGAGGTGTGTGTGAGGGTATGAGTGATAGCGTGACTGGCTCTTAAACAGTGTCCTTTCATCTTATCAGCTTAGAAACAGTGGGTTTGAATGCGCACGTAAACACCAATATAGCTAATCTGATTCATAAGACCGTACACATATTGAAGCGGACTGTTTACTCGAGCTAAAGCAGCAGTGGTCTATTGATTCCATTTCTTGATAGTGCGAATATGCTGCTTTCAACAATAACACACTTTATACACTCATTGAGATTCATGACAGGTCATTGATTTTTTTTTTTTTTGTCCAAGTCACATTTTTTACATCACAGTGCTAAACACACTCTATACATCTGTATAAAGAAAATGTGCACATTACTCTAGATCAATAGAAGTAAACAGGCATATACAGTGCTGTGACAAAGTATTTACCAGCTTCCTGATTTCTCATGTTTCTGTGTATTTGTCTCATTAGCGTGTTTCCAATCATCAAACACATTTTAAGAAAGAACTGCAGTTTGCGATAACTGGTAAAAAGTTTGTCACATCTCTATGGAGGACTTGGCCTGCTGTGAACAGCCTGTTATAGGTCATGTAAAAGCATCTCAATTGGATTTAAGTTCAGACTTTGACTAGGCTTTTTTTTAACTTTCTTTTTTGAGCTGATGAGTGGACATTCTCCTTCAGGAGTTTCTGGTAGCGAGCTGAGCTACCAGAAAGTGAAGCAGCAAAGCGGCCCAAGACCATCACACCACTGCCACCGAAAGTTCAATTTGTCCCATCAGTCCACAAAATATTTTCCCAAAATCTCAGAGATCATCAAGATGTCTTTTTGGTCAGCAGTGGTTTTCACCAACTCTCCCATGGACGCCATTTTTTCTCAGTCTCTTTGTTGTTGAATAATAAACACTGACCATAACTAATTCAAGTGAGGACTGAACACACGCAACATGGGAAAGTGTTCCAGTGTGTACATCTGATCTGGGACCGCTGCAATCTTCGACTGCGCCTCCAGCTGACCCGATGTCCACATCAGAGGGGAGGTAAGCGTTGGAGGTGGCGTTGGATCCGGGGTAGGGAGGGTGATGCGTCAGTGAGTGCTTGTCAGTATATGTATGTGTGTGCGTGTCCGTAGTTCAGCTGAGACAGTGTCCTTCGCCCTGCCAGGCTAAGTAAACAGTCTCCCAGCCAACCCAGGTGGCCTTGCATGGAATGGGAAGGAACAGACTCAACACAGTCGTTAACTTAAACTTAACTGGATGTAAATCCAAGTGAGATGCTTTGACATGACCTTAAATGGGCCATTCAAGTTGGACAAAATTCCTCCATAGTGACGTGATAAACTTATCATTTAAAAATTGAGTTTTGTATCTACTCAAATACATGTCAACATGCTAAGATTGAGGCTCCAGATTCCAGAGGATAACATCGCTGTAGCTATATCAAGTGTTTTATAAACAGTCCAAGACCTGTGTCCGCTGAATATTCCAGATTTCTCTTCCTCTACCTCTACCAAAAACGTGTCAGCTCTAATAATCTCTTCCTATTTTGGAGTGTTAGTCAGGATATTTTCATTTCCTCCTTTTCTCTACATCTAAGCCCATTTTCCTTTCAAGACGGGTGCCAGCCTCTGTCACATGGCAGAGAGCTGACATCAAAGTGATCCCGTCTAATCACACATCAGGGAAATCATACTCTTGCTGGATGTTTCATGCACTCTCATTTTTTCCATAAGAAGTCGGAGAGTAATTGTTGATGCAATACATTTTAAGTGTATCTGTAAGTTCAGTATTTCTCCTTTTCCCCAGGAATAACCTTACTCTACAGTTATACCAAAATAAGGAGACTATTTCTTATAACTGCAGCTTCTCAAATCCATCAAGATACTGTGTGTGAATGACAGGCAAGCTGCTCATGTTATGCGAATTCTGTGTTTGTGACTACATGCAAAGTTTTGTGCTTGTGACCATTTAAAGGGGCCGAATGTTTCATGGCAGGATTTTGCACATCCCTGACTGTAAAAGTAATTTGTGTGCATATTCATGAGGCCATATCTATGTGTGAATTCTATCGGACATAGCATCCTGTCATACTGGACGGGCATTGCAGCGTCCATGCCTTGTTTGCTTGGCTAATTAGAATGTCCACCAGCAATTTTGTGTGCATTTTGTGTTAGCATGTTTGTCCGATGGGTTGTATTTAATTGGAATATCCACCAGCGCACATTCGCTTGTCTCTGTATGTTGTTTCTAATTGGGATATCCTCTGGAGTGTGTGGCAGCTGGCTGGCTAACAGAGAAAGCAGAATAGAGGGAGGAGAGAGTGAAGTGAAAGGAGTAAACAGGTAATGATGTGACTTGCTGATGGGACTTTAATGAGGAGAGCTCTACCAAGGGCATAGGTTTGGTTTCAGACAGAGGGGAGGGCGATGGAGCTGCAGTGAAGTTAGTTGGAGGTTAGGTGACAGCATGACTCTCATTATGATTAACTTTGTGATTATCATGCTTCACCTGGTATCTTGATATAAGGGTTAACATTTGTATGACTATGCACACAGTTAATAGAAGTATACCACAGTGCAGCAAGTGATAATCAAGTCTGGATGCTTCGGCATGCTCAGAAAAGTCACAGTTACATTGTTGTGTGCTATACCTCGTCTAAAATGCTGACGTCAGTGAAATTTACAGGGACCTGAAAACTTTACTGCAGTTAGTTCTTGGCTCTGGGATTGTGTGGAGGCTTCTTTCAATACAGTGACTTTCACACTGGCCTTGTGGGAACATTTCAAATGTATGAGAGCTTGGATTATAAGAACCTTTCTTCAGCAGGTGTGCTTCAGCACTTCTTTTCACAGTCAGTGTTGGGGAACACATCTCAATGGGAGCATTTAAACATTTATATAAACAAAAGAAAATCTTTAACTCAAGGTCCACTGGCGTACATCTTTTCAGATTCTTCAACCACATTTCAGGGCCCATGTTGGCAGACAGAGTTTGCTCAGTTGTCATGGAGATAGCTTTGTTGGCCATTTATTGTCTGTGTGGTGTGGTGCTATGGCTCAGAATCTGCTCCTCGTGCTCTGGGTAAAAATATTCTAAAACAGAAACCAACAAGAACCAATTCTATCAAACAGCCCCTTGCATTAAGTGTGAAGCAGTTACAGAATGTGACAGTTTGTTTGTGCACATTGATACAAGTTGGCATTTGTTCATTGCACTCAGCAGTCAGATTATGAAAGTAACTCACTGCATTTGAAAGTATGTTTCATGCCTGTACCACACGTGCTCTTAAAACTCTGATGGGATTCTGATGACCACCAAGTCATGACGAAAGAGCGTTGAAACTCATGATAACTGTTGTTTAACTAAAGGTAGTATATACCAGATATGGGTGTTCTACGAGCCGTGGCCCAAAACCAGCCTGTTGGCTGTCCCGGACCGGCTGATGAACTCCCTATCAGAGAATAACTTACTTATAAGTAGAGATGGCACGATACCACTTTTTTATGTCCGATACCGATACCGATATCATAAATTTGGATATCTGCCGATACCGATATGAATCTGATATAGTGTTTTTTTAATCAACAAAACTGTTTTTTAAATATCTTGCTGCATTTTGTATAAGTTCATACTCAAGTTTAAAACAACAACTACACTAAAGCTATTCTGTTATACCTGTATGCAAAAAAAAATATTTCATAGTTCAGCAATACTGATCAATCTAATAAACTTAAACCTACACCATCCTCCCTATTCTGGTATTTTAAAGAGTACTTAGCATAAATATTAAGCAACCTAACTAATAGGGTTCCAACTCCCAGCAACAACAAAATTAAATAAATAAAAAATAGGGAACCACCCCTCACGCTCCACCTCATGATGCTTACTCGACGTAATCAACCTTAATTTGATGCAGTGTGAAAAAAAAATGCACAGAAATCAATTATTTTTCAAGAAATATTAAATAGATTCAACATCTTTCTTCAACAAAATTGCAGACTGCACAGATGTACCTTCCCAAAGGAAAAAGTACTATAGCTTACTAGGGTATATATATTAGACTTAATAGTTACTATATACAGTAATTGACTTCTATTCATTTTACATCAAATTAAAACTTTGGGTGTCAGATAATTATTTATTAAAAGCTATTTTAAATGAGAATAAGAAAGAAAAGTATGTCTTTGTGCCCCCTTTTCCCTGTTAATGCCCTATCGGCCCCCCTGGCTAAACTTTGCTAGATCCGCCCCTGCACAGTTACCAGCCGTCAGCTACGTAGAAAAAGATCCTGGAGTAGAAAGTAATAATAAATAAATTCTAACAACAGCTGATCAAGCTTAAACGTGCTGCTGTTGTTCAGCCGCTGGTTTCCTCTTTCTGGTGCAAAGTGGGCCAAAAGCAAGCTAGAGACACGGACTCGCGACAGAAAAGCCGATCAGCTGATCGTTAAGCAGTTTCATGATTGAAGTAGCAGCAGGAGAGGCAGTCGCTTGTTAAACTTAACGCAGGAATGCTTTACAAACATTCAGAGATGGACTTACACACTTGCTTTACTTCTCTCGGGATAACTTTGTCGGAGATGAAATGCCGGGTTGCTAGCGAAGCTCCAAATGCTATCCAGACCACCGACAGGTCCCGCATGCCACAGCCGCTCTATCACGTGATGCATACTGCTCCGACGTGCTAACGTTCTGAGGTGAGTTACAGCGTGTTGCAAGTTTTGTGAGGTGCTTTCGTGATATTTAATGGATCGGATTACATTTTTTATTTTTCTCCGATATCCGATCCAGTAATTTAGGTCAGTATCGGACCGATACCGATACGTAATATCGGATCGGTCCATCTCTACTTATAAGTGGCAACTTCCCTGGTTGAAACCAATGTTTTTGAGACATGTGAATTTGCCAGCCCTGAAAGATGTCGGCTCGCATTAAAAAACAAAGAGAGATTGATGTGCAATGTTGATCTTTTCCAAGACCATAAATAAAATTATAATTATTAAAGTTTAATCCTTGAATAAATAAATACTGAATACTGAGTTTGAATAAACATTAAAAAACTAAATGTATAGAGAAATTGACTTCTGAACCATTGCTAGCAAAGGAGCAAATGCAATAACAAGTTGTTGTTGTTTTTTTACCACTCTTTACACATCCAGGGATGGAACTGTCAAGATCAGATTTGTGATTTCCCTCAGAATCACAAAAAACAGTAAGTCATGAGATATGAAGTTTGTCAGAGTGTGTTTGGTGGACTCTGTGCTAATATGCTCCTCTCCAAGAAAATGGTAACAAGATGGATCGAAGACATTGGTGGAAATGTAGAGCTTTAGTTTAAAATCAAAGCAGACAATTAAATTTTTTTTCCTTTGGTTCTGTATGATAGTTGGGATGTCTGTAATGCAGGTAACAGGACAGTTATAACCACAATCCATCATCATCTGGTGGCTTTGAGATAGAATGCAGGTTTAAGGCACTTCCACATTGGCTTTATATATACATATATATATATACATGTGTATATATATGGAAAATGGCCCTATAAGTCAAAACTAGTCTGCAAAGAATCGCTGCTGTTGGTGTCCAATAGCACTTCCATTCCATACTGCTGGTGTCCATGAACAACATTAGTAAATAAAATGATGTCAGTGTAGTCGTTTTTAATGTTTATACAGAGGATAAAATAGGTGATTGTCCATCAGCATTATTCCGAAAATTTGTGCTGTGAGACTCCGGTGGACTGTGTGTTAACTATGAGGCAAATTTTAAAATCTCTGTTTTATTGCTCAAGACTGGCTCTTGCACTCAAAGTAAATGGCCTTCTTGATATTTCTGCGGTGATCCTCTGACTCTCATTTAATGACCTTTACTCCTTCCCACACACACACACCAAGCTGTGTTCAGCTTTTGGTCTGGTGTTTACAGGCAGCTGTTGTCTGTTTCTGCTGTTCAGCCAGCCTCTTGTCTGCAGCCATTTCGCTGCTGCTTTTTGAAGATGTTGCATCATACGTCACACACTTTTTAGGATATCTATGTTCAGAAGACAAGAACCTTAGAGGTTTCCTGTGATACTGTAAGGGGCCTGTGTAAAATTTAAAAAAGAATACATGCAAGTTTAGACTCTCTTTATTTTCATGGTACTCTGTGTGTATACTTAGAACTGCTTTATGTAGTTCTTTTACTGACAAATATAGATTCGAGATTCAGAGCCACAGCAGGCAAAGGGGAAGAGGAAGAAGTCAAAGGGTGGGGGAAAAGCATGTAGATGGAGAGGTAAAAATTGCAAGGGAGTTTTATAATGAGAGATGGAGGGATGCAGGAGGACTGGGAGATACAGGCTAAGGATGTGAGAGATAAATCATCAAAGAAGGAGCTTCTTAACCATCACAGATGGGTAAAAAGTATTGTTATGAAATAGGTCATGCATCGATGCAGAGGATGGAGGCTCCAAACAGCTTCTGCCACACCCTGCAGAAATGTGAAAGGTTGTGTTGTGCGAACGTTGCATGTGCGCTTCCCTCTACCTCACTCTGCTTGCTGTAGAGCCCTAACCACATGGTACATCCTCTCTGCAGCTATCTCTCTCAGTGTGCGCCTCATCATTCCTTTGCCCGACTCTATCGACATAAGGCCATCTTTCATTTCTCTGCTTTCTCCTGTCTCTGTCTGTTTCTCTTTATCTGTACGTCTCTTTGTGCCTCTATGTGAGCCGGCTCTCTTGTTCTCCAGATGTCCTAAATATGGCCAACTTGTTATTTTCTGCCTCCAACCGAGGAAGAAGCAACCATACGAGTTCAACTCACAAACCCACTCGCTGTGTGTTTGTGTGTGTGTATGTTTGTGTGAGTGTGTCTTTTTCACAGCAGGTGGATATTTTTTAGTGGGTTTGTTTTTGAATCGTTAAGTGCACACCAGTTGCTTGCACAGAGACATCTTTGAGTGACTTTTATGTTATTTAATTATCCTAGTACCAACGGAGGAACTGCCAAGAGTTAAAATATCTACATGTGTAAGTATAGAATTAAGCCATTTTGCGGGGCCCAGGAGAAATTCTTTGCTAAAATATGACTTTATTCATTAGATTTTCTTTTTTCTTTCTTCTCTAGGCATGAAAACTTTGGGCTACATTACAGAGTAAAACAATGAGATATGTGATACAGCCTAAATCCAGGCTAAGAAAAGACTGACTCATGCTGTGATGTAATAGAAGGACACAGCTGCATGCACTGAATAATATGAATCAGCAGGTTCAATCACTGTGGCTCCTTTTCGTATACACCTATGCACCTTTTGTCTCTCGCGGCCTCCCCTTCAGCTCATCATTCTACTTTTTAATCATAAATTTTTCATCTCACTTTTTGAAAACACACATAAGTACATAAGCACTCTGCTGTCTAACCCAGGAGAAAAGAAGGAGTCCTGACCTAAAAATACCCAACACTGGAAGTGAAATATTGCAGTAACATTCCTCATTTTTGTTCTTTTCTTGGTGATTATGTTTGATTTTCAGGAGTGTAAAGCGCAGACTATCAATCTCTTTGCATTATAAATCCATCTCTGTCCTTTACCGCACCCACCCACACACACACACGCTGAGACACACACAGTGTCGCAGCTCAACGTCAAAAGATAGATTTATGGCTGTAACTGTGATCCCGGTGGTGCACCAGCAGCCGCCCAGATCTTTACTAGGAGTAACCTTCAGTAATCAATCTATAGTAATCAGAAGAGGATGTGAGAGACGGAGCAAGAGGGGAGAGAGTGGGCTGAGAGGGTGGCAACAGTTCTGAAAAAGAGATTGGAAGCAAGTGGAGGCAGAAAAGATCACAAATGTCAAGTGGAAGGAGTGAAAATACAAGGCAGAATGCTGCAGAGAGGCAGTGAATCAGAGAGTGTGGGAGAGCAGAGCGAGAGAGAGACATTATAAAAGATAAAGAGACTCAAAAGAGGTGGGACTGACACAGCCATCAAACATTAAGATGGAGGAAAGTTACAAGCCAACATCAGAGAGAGAGAGAAAGACGGAGAAAGAGAGAGATTATAATGTACATCAAAGAGGAGAAACTATAAAACTGAAACAGAGATACAAAGAGGCTGAGAGTGGGATAAAGAGGGATGTGGGAAACAAAATAACGTTTCTGAATCACTGTGGAACCAGACAGATAACCAAAGCTGTGCTCATGCACTCATGACCATCTGTTAGGTTTGTAGCATAAACCTATTCGCTGGAACGTTGAAGGCAATATAATTACACCGCAAAGCAAGACACGAAGTAGGCAAGTTCTTCATGTTACTCGTGCACGGGAGAGACTGGACAGAGCGCCGTCCCTTCGCTTGACCCCAGTAGCTCTCGTCCGTTCTCCCGTATCACTGTCCTTTTATTGAGGTTACATGAATATGCATAAGTTCATTAACATATGACGTCTACAAACACAAAGAGTACCTTGCCTGTGTGTGTGTGTGTGTGTTACTGCTGATCGAAGGGTCATATAACATCCTTGGTCAGGAAGAGGGTAGACTAGACCCCCCCCGGTGAGGAAGTCCAGCAGTTCATCTAAACAGAAAAGCACTTAGACTAGAACAAATGTAACTACGTTAATCCTACCATAAAACTATAAGGCAAGATGCAAACTTTTCCCATGCCCCCAAGATGCAGGTGTGCATTCCAGGAATGCACACCAAGCCTCTGTAGCCTGTTAAAGATCACACAACTTATCACTACACAATTAATTATACACTTCTAAGCATCTATGGTTAAATATTTCTAAGCATAAATGAGTAAATGTTTCTAAGCATAAATGACAATCAACAATACAACTCTATCATTCCCCCCTTTTCGACATTTATGCTAGAAAAGTTCCCAGTTATGAATACCTCATGTCTGACAGCTTTAAGGCAAACATTCTTATACTCAGCATATGTCAAATCACCCTAAACTACTGAAAAAGTACACAGTTTAACAAATGCATTAGCGGTTATCCCATTCATTGAGCTCATCTCATGGCAAACTGCATCTTACGAGCAACCAAAGAAATTGTTAATTTAATAGTGAAAATAAAAAAGTAACATTTTCAAAAACATCTCAGCTTGGTAATGCTTCCTCCGGGTGTGCACATCACATGTCTCTCTGCAGAGTGGTTTGAGTTCTGCAGGGCGACATAAATGTCTCGTCCAGTTGTTTCATTGTCCACAGGACCAGAGTCCAAATGTATGTAGGATAGACATTCTAACATACCAGTTGGTTTTGTTGTTTGTCAACATGGGTCTCAGCTATTTCCAAAGCTGCAGACCTCTCAGCACTCTAGTTTTATGGCCTCTCATTACCCCATTCAAGCCTTCGTCCTGTGAGGGGGATATTTATGACTCCTTAATTGTCCACGCTCTGCAGAGAAACACCTCTGTGGAAAGGGTGCAGGGTTCAGTTGTCTTACTGCTATTATAATCCCAGCAGCCTTCAGAGTGTCATCGTATGCACAGTACAGTGGCACATTAGGTGATGTTCATAGTAAACTGCTGTCATCACCACCATAGTTTCTGGTTCCTGTGCTTTCACAGAATCATGATGTCATCCTCGAACTCCTTCTGCGCTGTCGATGGAGCTTGGCACGCTCCTCATCCCCTGAGTGTTTATGTTCCAACGCTGCTGAAGGTTTAAGGCAGAGCACGTCGTACACCTTAGTCGTCTTCCTCAGCGTCAATATTGAATCTTTCATTGTATTTAAAATCTTGCTGTGGGAAGTCTCCTCTTGATTTCCTGGAAGCTTAGTAGCACAGCTCTCTGTGTCATGTCTGCTGTGCTGAAGATGATCTCTGATCCTCCTGAAGTCTCTCTCCCATCTTGTGGACGATCCTCTCCTCTATTTTGCAGGCAGTTTCATGGTCCTTGCTGTGGCTCCAAGGTCTGATTTCATGATGGGCCCCAACCAGCTTGATCTTTGACCTCAACCACTGCCTGGGCTGTCCGCTATGCCTGGAATGTTTCTCCTCACTGCTGCACCTGTATTTCAAAAAAAAACTTCTATTTGGAGAGCATGTCAACAATCATCAAACCACATTCTTTAGTTCAGTGAACTTCACTATAGGCCATCATAGCCTCATCTGAACATGGATGCACCACTTGCATAGATTTAATACTTGTAAATAAACAGCTAATCACACAAATCACTGCAACAATAATAGTAAACATTGTTTAATATTAATTCTGGACCCCACCTCTTGACGCATGGACACGCTCATGCGTCAACTCACCAAACCTGGATCCCTGTCTTAAAAACTGGCTCCACCAGGAGCCCGCATACACAAGATCTGGAAATAAAATCAAACTTCACACGTATAAACAATTATATCAAAAGAGTAACGAGCATTCAGCACGGGCAAGACAAGTGTCATGTGCAAGTTTTCTCAAATCATTAAATCACTATTGTTACCATAATTCGCCTAAAACATGGATCATCCCATGTGCTCAGTTAACATTAATGTAATTGGTGACTTCTCTTAAGCAAAGTCACTCCACTTTACATATTATTATTATTATTATTATGGGCTCAAAGTGGCCAGCAAAGAGCCCACAACAAACTATTCCATAAACACGTAAACTCTTATTTGTTTTACTCATGTCACTTGTCCGTTTCAGCTGAATCTTCCACAGCATTCTCAAAGAAACAAACATTAGCAATACACATTGACTGTGGTCAGACAGAGGTCAGACACAGGTCAACAGGTTCCAGAGGTGCCATAAAAACACCATAAAGTCAACCCTAGCTGTGGAAAGAATGTTAGTCACATGTAAACCCAAAAATCCTATAGTAGAAAAACATTAACTAATCCTCTTATAAACCACATAATCAAACACATAATTAACTGTAATGCTGTAAAAAAGAAAATGCAAATGTTAGCGCTGCGCAGTGTGTACACACTTTTCTCACAGTAACTTCTGTGCAACAAAAGGTAGGGAATATCACCCTTGGTAAATGCACAGACACAAAAAGTGGCATTTCACAGGTTAAATCATCATGCACTCTCGAATGTTGCTGTCATCTTACTGCTCCTGTAACAAAAAACACATAGATTCATCCACCCTTTTGTCCTGTCTAGGTGGAGATTAACTTTGAGTCGTGATCAAGTCTCGTCAGCTTTTACCAGTCGGTCAGTCAGTTTGTTTTTATTTTATTTCCATTCATACATTCATTCATTCTTTCTTTGTTTCTTTCTTTGTTTCTTTGTTTGCTGATAGTGGAACCTGTCGTCGCATTTTAGTTTCCACTCGCAGCAAAATGACATCATTTCAAAAAAAGAAAAAGAACTTTAGATAGGATTACATCGCTGAATCCAGCTTTAGGCTGGGACACTTATAATAAGTGGCCTTCCCCAGAACCCAATTTAATGTGGAGAAAACTCACTTGACACAATTTTCTCGACGACGTGTAGCATTTTTAATTCCCGACGTGCGGATCTGCTTAAAGAAAAGAAATAGACAAACAAAATCAGTGTCTGTTCAAAAGATAAAAATGAAAAATAACAAATTATTAAACCAAACTTTCAGTGCACTGTGAAAGTATCAAAATAAAAAGGCCTTGTTAAGTCATGACACAAACTCCTCATCTCAGGTAAATCATACCATTAGCATGGTTCCTCATACCATCATACTAATCGGCAGGCTCGACTTCACAACAGAAGAAAAATCATCAGCTAGATTCACTCCAAACCAACCATCAACTGCACAACACACAACAGTCTAATGTCTTATTAACTTATGAGTTTAATCACCAGGTCTGTGCTCTTCACTCATTTAGGCCACAGATCTATTTTATTCAATTTTCCTTTTCCCTTCATCATAAAACATGTGACATGCTGTGATGCACTTCATAAAAAAAGTTTGTTCTGACATATTCAGAGTTGTGTATCTAGATACAGAATTCACTCGCACATCAAAGCAGGAAACTCAGTGTTTTAGGGTCTCCATTTAACACAACAAACTCCAACACATCTCATTCACTCGTGCTAAAATTCAGTCACCTTTCATTAATCTAAGAACCGATCAACTAATTTGCATATCAGCTATTAACCCACTAAGTTGACAGGACGACAGGAAAGCATGTTCAAAATAGTATCACAAAAGACAATTTCCCTCATACAGTAAATTACTTGTGCTGCATTAATCAAGCAGGAAGCTTCTCCCAATTTACCATTTTAACACTAAATTTATTGCCTGGTCACTGATTTATCAAACCAGGATTTTTTTTTTTTTTCCCACAAAAGTTAAATTGTTGTCCTGCAACTTGGAGAGTCAATTTTTTTTTTTTTTAGGATAAATTCAGTATTTGATAACAAGTGTCTGCTAAATTGACACTATTTTACACTGATGAAAGATAACAAGCTAATTTTCATTGCATGTGTGTGGAGCTGTATATCCAGCAGAGCATGCAATGTGCTATGAGTTTCACTGGTCTTTACATCACACGAGGTGACTTGGACAAGATAATAAACAGACTCACACACTTAAAATGTTGTCTAATCTTCATAAGCTATTTTGTGTTTGGAATTGTTAGTAGGGTTAATATATGTTCTGTTTTTATGTATCTTCTGAAACAGGTTACCATCGGCAACCACACTGTGTGTTGTTAACCCCTTCTACAAATACCCTCTTTTAATGAGTAACACTTTGTGTATGGTCTTGTGTTATCTCTGGTGGATATTAGCTGCATGTGTGGTGTCACCTTTCCATTTTCTAACAGCACACTTGCATACCTTAGTGCTCGTCCTCTTCCCCCTTTTGTGGTGGTCTGGACACTGTGTCAATCCTCCACTTCCAGGCAGTCGCTTGTCTCCCCGAATTCCTTAACCTAATTTGATTGCCCACACTAAAACAGCAGCCTCAGCCCTCTTCTGCTCCTCTCCTTCTCTCCCACTTTTCAGTCCAATGGCAGTCAGCTTTTTTCCCAGCTTTGTCCCGTGTCTCTCTTTGTCCCACTGTCTCTTTCATTGCCATCTCACTCCAAACATGGCAAATGTCAAACTCAGACAGTCTTCTCAAAAGTCCTTCACACACAGTGAGGTTGCAGCTGGCTGGAAACGCATCTCCATCCATCCAATCTAGATGGTGGTTCTTCTCTTTCTGATGCCGTTTGCCCACAGCGCTGCTGGACCTCTCTGCTCAGATTGTCTCTTGGACTCCTGTCCACTGTTAAATGTTCATGCTCGTGCTTCTGAAACTGCACTCGGTGTCTTCAGGGAGAGATTCGTTTCCTTGGAGCTTGCTTGTTCAGGATGAGGACGGGAAGCTGCAAAACAATTCAGCCAAAAATTCTGGCTGAGTGTTTCTAATTTTTCTAATGATTTCAACCTATAATTTTCTTACGACTGCTACCCGTGTAGGATTGATCCAGGTCCGTTCCCCACCTGTAAACAACAGACTGAGAGACTTTCATTATTATCATCACTGCTTAATCATCACACATCTCTCTCTGTCTGTGTGAACAATCCTTTCTTAAAAGCAGAAAATGACATTGTAGTTGTTTTTCGGCTGATCAACACAAAACCTTTTTCCTATGATTATTATTATTTTTTTTTTCGTCTACAATGTAATTTGTCTCTTTTTCACTCTTTTTTTTTTTTTTTTTTTTCTCACAATAGCTGGTGGTCTGCAAAATCACTGCTCTCACTCACAATCAAAGGCAATTACTTTTGCACAGTGCACAAAAACACTGTGATGTCAGACACATTCACACTCACTTTTTCATCTGCATAAATAAACCATATGGCTGGAGATATGTGCCATGCTGATCCATAGGCATGATCACCAGTTTATTTAATTATTTTTAATCCAACAAAACAAATAAACAAAAACATGATGCTGATGCTACACACACACTAGTCAAGGTGCAGGAAAACTGCTCATGGAAACGCTGCACACTCCAGTTATCATAGTTATCATAACTCTGTTTCTTTCATATTCAATACAGCTTCTCCATCATGGACTTTTAGATGTTTCATACAGGGTTCAGAATACTGGTTGTTTTCACAGACATGCTCTATATCTCAACAATGGCTCATAATAAGACGACAGTCTTTCACACAGGTCAAGTGCCTCTATGCACTTCATTAGTTTAAATATTTACCTATATCACTTCACCTCACATGTCATTGTACTGAATTTAAGCAACCACAAGCTTAATGTAGATTACTTTTAACAACTATCCACCTCAGTGGTTTGGCACACAGGCTGTTAACATTTTGTGTCAGGAAGGGGTGGGGGGAAAGCCACCCACCAGAGCACAGCTGCTGATGTGGGCTGGCCTTTTCCACACACTCCTGGTTGCTTAGGAAACCCATGATAACAACAACAGCTGCTGACGTCACACACCACGCGGTCTGCTCCGCACACACAACAACAACAACGAGACGACGACGAAAATGACAATAACACAAAATAGGCCTACTCCGGACTCACACCGGACCGCTCGGGACCCTGACCCAGCTGTGGGACGCTCACCCACTCGCGCGACAAAGCCCAATGAAGGGACGCTCGGGACACACACCCAGGGCGATTTCAAAACCGGACACACACCGGACGCTTGGGACCCTTGGGCGATTTAACCAAAACTTCTTTTTCGGGACACTAACCCAGTTATCGCTCCACAAAGCAGCGAACTTCTCAACGCCTCACAAAATGGCGGAGACTGCACAACGACACGGTTATAGAGTCGGCCTCTTTAAACTTACTTGGCGTTGCTTAGCGTGTAATATCAGCCTGAATCCCGCCGATCGCCATTCATCGAGGAGAAGGACAGACAGCGAATCCACAGGAACTTCCTGGCTGACGTCAGTCTTTCAGCGTGCCTCTCCCCCCCCCCCTCGGTGAATGCGATCCCAGGGAGCCGGCATCGAAGGACCAATTAATGTTAGGTTTGTAGCATAAACCTATTCGCTGGAACGTTGAAGGCAATATAATTACACCGCAAAGCAAGACACGAAGTAGGCAAGTTCTTCATGTTACTCGTGCACGGGAGAGACTGGACAGAGCGCCGTCCCTTCGCTTGACCCCAGTAGCTCTCGTCCGTTCTCCCGTATCACTGTCCTTTTATTGAGGTTACATGAATATGCATAAGTTCATTAACATATGACGTCTACAAACACAAAGAGTACCTTGCCTGTGTGTGTGTGTGTGTGTTACTGCTGATCGAAGGGTCATATAACATCCTTGGTCAGGAAGAGGGTAGACTAGACCCCCCCGGTGAGGAAGTCCAGCAGTTCATCTAAACAGAAAAGCACTTAGACTAGAACAAATGTAACTACGTTAATCCTACCATAAAACTATAAGGCAAGATGCAAACTTTTCCCATGCCCCCAAGATGCAGGTGTGCATTCCAGGAATGCACACCAAGCCTCTGTAGCCTGTTAAAGATCACACAACTTATCACTACACAATTAATTATACACTTCTAAGCATCTATGGTTAAATATTTCTAAGCATAAATGAGTAAATGTTTCTAAGCATAAATGACAATCAACAATACAACTCTATCACCATCTAAGCATCACCAGCATCTCTCTCTGTGACACGGATCTCTCTCAACCACCGACGGCATCACATTTCAGCATTTATTGGGTTGCATTTAATTGATATCCCTGCTCTGATTGGCCAGAAGCTGATTCACTTATATCAGTTTTCCAGACCTTCATCCTTGAAAATGGTTTGCATTTACCACAATACAGTACGCAGAGTTGTGGCATGCACTTTACTTTCTTTCTGTACAGCAGTAGCACTATCAGACAACAAGAAGAAAAATCTGAAGTGAAATGGATTTTTTTTTTCACCCAAAAAAGCAGAAATACATTTTTGTGGTGCTATTTTATTGGCGTCTAAGTGAAATTCAGCATGGATCCTATTTTAAAGATAATAGTAAAAAGGTTGTGTTTGGCTTTTTTCTTGCTTCTGAAATTTGCCTTCTTTCTTCTTTTTTTGACTCCTCTCTTTAGGCGTCGCCACAGCGTCTCATCCATTTCACCCTATCCCCATCATCCTCCACTGTCACACCAACCCTCTGCATGTCCTCCTTCACTAAGTCTGCAAATCCTCTTTGTGGTTTCTCTTTTCCTGCCTTGTCTGTGAAGGTTCTCAGTCATCCAGGTCGTCGCAGTCTAAGGAGCTTGGAAAGAAAAGTGTCTGGACTTGTTTAAGTTGCTTGAAGACATTTCACCTCTCATCCGAGAAGCTTCTTCAGTTGGTGTCGTAAACCACCACCTCTGTTCAAAGATGGTCGCTCACAGTGGACATAAATGGCTTCTTGCACTCCTCTTTCAAACCATCTGTCGACACCAACTGTCTGCCATCTATAATCCAGTTTTGAGATCCATTCCCAGATGCCTTAACGCCCACTCACATCCTGGGCCATCTGACCTCAGGAAATCGCATGATAGGGTGGGGCCAGGTTTCACAATGAGCTCACCCGAAACCCTGGCTGATTGTGACCCACACCCATTTTCACACCTCGGCTCATGTGATTAGGTAGAGGATTATCAGGGGGTCCTTTGTCCCTCTTTGGGGGAAACTCCCACTGGGTTTAAATCTGGGACTCTCCACCATTTGATGCTTAGAACTGAAGAAGCTTCTCTGATGAGAGGCTTCTTAAAGCAACTTAAACAAGTCTTTTCTTTCCAAGCTCCTTTTCCTGCCTTCCAGCTCCATATTCAGCATCCTTTCTACAATATTCCCAAACTGACCTGTCCCTGTGTTATACCCATGTCTGATCTTGACCATCCTGGGAACTCCCACTGAAAATTTTACCATTTTCAGCTGTGCCACCTGCAGTCTTTCTTTCAGTGCTATCATGTCCAAACCATATATCATAGCAAGTCTCACTACCCCCTTTTAAACCTTCCCTTTCACTTTTGCTGCTATCCTCCTGCCACAAATCACCCCAGATAATCGTCTCCACCCACTCCACCCTGCTCTCAAACTCTTCTTCACCTCTCTTCTGCCCTTTTTTCTGCTTGTTGACCCCAGCTACTCAAACATATCCACTTCCATCGACTCGATTTCTTAATAAAATACAAAAATTAAATAAAATACTACATCAGTAACTGCATAAATGGTCAATTTACTAACTCAAGTGGCCAAAATGTAATCAAAGCATTTTTTATGCTGATGATGGCGCTTCCTAATGCTGTCTCCTGTAAGCAAGCATCATGTAAGCAGAATATATTTTCACTCATTAAGGATTGAAGCAGCGTTAGGGGGTAATTTATCCCTTATTGAATTCCACCAGATATACGTTATTAGTGAAGCCCATTTGTGGCTGGTTGCAAGTAGGTTCCGTGTTTTGTTAATGGGATCAGAGCAAAGGCAGGTGATGCATTCTTTGATTGACAAACACCTTATGCCTGCACCTTTAAAAGTGTACATTTTGAATTTAAAACTTTCTTGGTTTGAGGCTAAGTAAAAAAAATGGGTGAGGTAATATACCAGAAAATACATCACAAGCTTGTAACTCCCGCAGTCGCAATGCGGGATCAACGGAACACGTACAGAGAACAGATCACATCTGAACAATGTTTTCCTTTTTTCTTTTTCCTTTTTTTTTTTGGATTTAGACATCACCATCTTCATCCTGACAGACTTTACCAATCCCAATCCTTGGGGTGATTAACCTGAGCAGGCTGTGTGTGTGCGAAAAAAAACCCCAACAAACAGTAAAATCTTTCATTTATTTTTGAAGGAATGGGTTTTGCAATCTTTTCCAGGGTTCTGGTGGGATTTGGTCGTTTGACTGAGAATGGGGAGAGACAGACAGCAAGTGTCAGATCCCGACATCAAACAGTGAGATGTTGAAGGATGGGGGGAGATGCCCAAGGGGGGCCGCCTCACACAGTGATGCTCGCAGTCACACACGCGTGCACGCACACACACACACACACACACACACACACACACACACGCCCGCACACAGACACTTACACACTTGCACATGCGTCTTTTGCGTTCACAAACATGGTCGTTTAAGAACACTCACACGTGCACGCTGGAATTCACGCACACTCAGTGAGATGCACGCAGGCTCTCCCCAGGGGAGCAGTAGAGGCAGGCAAAGAACATTATAAATCCAAACTTTTCATCAAAATTCTCTTTTAAGGTCCACAGCAACATCCGTCACCATTACATCTCTGACTAATGCTGTTGTTTATTCACTTTTCTATCTTCCACCTCCACTGTAACTGTCATTCCTTCATCATCACACATGCCTCACTGTGGAGAAACAAACACAATGACAAAGTAAAAACTAAGAACTAAATAAAGTCTTCAGACCTGGCACTCTATTGTGTTAAAAGTCACTTTTTGTTTTTGTTTGGATGACTGTTAACTTTTCAAGACAGTGCATATAAGGTATGTTTATTGAATGGTATTTCAAATGAGTCGTGCTGCTTTAATTAAGCACAAGGATGGTAATTTTGGGCAAAATGGAAAAAACGCCATCTAGAAATAGATAAATGTAGCACCGATTTAATTAGTGCTATGGTGCAGCTCCTGCTGATCCCAACAGAAATTCAGTTTGTTGCCTTTCAAGCTGTTGCTGTGCAGATGCAGTAAACTGGCACCCGGTTGCTGGCAGTAGATGGGAGATACTTGGCTTGGGAATTTTTGGAGCTCGCTTAGCCCAAATCGTGGCAGGAACCATTCAGGTCTGTCACTGGAATGAAAATCCTCGGTCAACAAAAGAGTTGTTGGGTAGTGGCATAGAGTTTGAGTTTTTATTCCAATTCTGTAATTTAATGATGAGCAAAATTTTCCTTCATTAACTTTTTTGCATATTTTAAGCCGATGGAACAAAAAAGACAGGCTTTTACTAGTTTGTGATTCAGAAAATACCGGCTAGCACCTCTGCTTCTATATTTGGTCAAATAAACAAGCTTGTCATTGCAATATCTGTGCATTTTAAGTCATACCAACACTACAGGAGAACAACAGGTTTGTGTTTGCTGTTGTGATGCACACAAACTACAAAAACACTCATGAACTCTAAAGATTCTTCACGTGTCTCTAATCAGGAGAGCACTTTTATTTGCTTACTGCTCATTTTTATCACTAAAGAGCTGGTCTGGTTCTGGTTCTCCGAATTAGCAATTGCCGGAATGACAACATGGACACAATAAGAAAGTGAAAACACCAGGAAAACTATCAAACAACATTTCATTAGCTCCAGTTGCTCTTCAGAGCTGTTACTCTGTAAATAAAAACTTTAATTAAAGGGACCAAAGAAACAATATGAAAGCCTTTTATGTTTTCCTTTAAATAAACTCCCCAAATGAAAGGGACTTTATTACCTTCTTCTTTTATTAATTCCTCTAAAATTACAAAAGAGGATTGGGGCTGTGCATGTGTAGTTCACAGCTGCAGTGTACTCCATATAAATTCCAGCCCGATTTCTGTTAAGAGTGCAAAACATCAGCCAGTGGAATAAGAATATTTAACATTCATGGTAGTGGAGCACAGACACAGTTACTCCTAATCCTCCTCCTCAAGGTGTAACACGTTATTTTTTTCACAGCCTGGACAGCAGTCTGCTGCCTGATGATACTCCACATCAGTCCATGCTGGGCATTTTAATTGGTTGGAGCTGTGCACAGTGGGACACAGTTATGTCAGTTATGAGAAAGCGAGAGAGAAAAAGGAAAGCATATTATCGACAACAAGGCCAACCTCACAGTATGCATTACAATACATTTTTTTACATATAGCTCGGAATTTGTTTGACTCGGGGCTACTGGCTGAACTTTGCAAGATTTGCAAGTCAAGAAGAGCTACACAACTCCAAATATAGCTGTAACATTATTTCACAAAATACTCTATGTCCTCTATGACACACACAGACTCCAAACCCGTATGGATTAGATGGAGAAAGAAAGTTTCTAAGTGCTGTTTGTAGAATGTAATGAGGCACTTGGTGGACAACAGGGACCGACTGAGCTCGGGCCCAATTATGCTGCTCTGACACAAAGTTAAAATATGATTGTGAAATGTCCTGTGTCGCTGCTTTTTTTTTTTTTTTTTTTTTTAAGTTTTTCATCATAGCACCATGTTGGTGTTAGAAGCCTGGTAACTTGAGGATTTAAAAAGCTCAGAATAAAAAGCATCTTGAGTAAAAAGCAGCAAAAGTAACTTAAAAGACACATTAAAAAAAACATCTTAACTTGAACTCATTTTTGAGTAAATTTGGGTTTGAGTCGTACCATAATCACTCACAGTACGCTCTTCTGTCTTCTATCTTGGTTGTCCTGACAGCATCCCAGAGGTGCCCGGTTGGATTGGTGATGATTGAGGTACAGTGAACGCGCTGTCATGTTCAAGAAGCCAGTTTAAGATGATTTGAGCTTTGTGAGATGTTTTAGCCACTGGAAGACTGCGGTCATAAAGTAATGGAGAAGGTCAGGAACAATACCCATGTAGGCTGTGGCAATTGAAAGTTTTTCGGTTGGTACTGAGGAGCTCAATGTATGCCAAGAAAATATCCTCTGCACCTTTACCCCACGACCACCAGTTTAAACGTCATATATATATAATGCAGGATGGAGTCATGCTGTCATGAGGTTTACTCCTAATTCTAAGCCTTCGTATCAGGCAACATTTTTCCAGACTTCTGTTGTCCAATTTTGGTCAGCCTGTGCAAATTGTTGTGGTCTTTGGCTGCTGTATCGCATCTGCTTGAAGGGTCAGTGGGGTTTTTTGTGCTCAGATAAGCTCTTTAGCATACGATGGCTGAAATAAGTGGTTATTTGAGTTGTTGTCCCTTCTTCTTGACCTCAAACATCAGCAAGGCATTTTTGGTCAGAGAACTGATACATACTGGATATTTTCTCTTTTTCAGGCCAATACGCTGTAAACCCTAGGGATGATTTTGTATGTAAATGCCAATAGATTTGCAGTTTCTGAAATATTCAGATCAATTTGTCTGGCACCAACATCCATGCCACATTCAACGTTACGTCACCTTTTTCCTCATTCTAATGCTCTGTTTAAACTTCAGCAGACACAACCAACACAACTTGCTGAACTTTAACTTTAGCAAGTTGATGATGCATGATGATCGTTGATGCTTGATGATGATGATTGTTGATGCTTACAGACATTGTTCTGAGTCTTTGTGAAGGATGTATGCTGTGAATTGAAACTGGGATAGGAAGGGGGTGCATCCCTGCTTATCGAAGTACTTCCTCAATGGTAACGCTGTCCTATTAAGAAATCTTAAAAAACCTTCACAGGCCATGTTGTTGTAGTACGTTGAGGTACTGGAAAAAAGGTGTTTTGTTTTCCTCCGTGTTTTGCATGTGTGCAGGGCAGAAGGCAGAACTCTTGAATGAAAAGACATATTTTTGTAGCTGACTTTAGAGAAGACGAAACCCAGATTGGTTATATTCATTGTAGTATAGTTAAGGCTTTGCCCACCTGGCTGATGACGGCATAGTCAATTTTTGCAGCTTCTCATGTTGTTGCAATACATAAAAGAAATGTAATCTAATATTAGTGAGCCAAACTATAGTCCATAAATCTGGGAGAACATAGTTAAAATTCTGAATATTCAGAATATTTAAAAATAAAAGAAAAACATCAATATTTAAAAAAAAAAAAATTTCATTTTATATATACTGTGTTTTATATTTTTAACATTTGCCCAATAGGAAAAATCATTCTATACTGACTCCTCACATTACTTTAAATATATAAATAAGAATTAAATCTCTTCACCCTCCTGTGGCTTAGGTGATTAAAATGATGAGTGGTCCCATGGCGTGAGTTGAGAGAAACAGGCGGGGTCAATTAAGCACACAGCGGAACCCAGACACACATACCGAGGAAGTTATGACTCTAAATGGGATTGTGAAGTTAGTTCAGGACCTTTAAGCAATTTGAAAAAGTCATTCTGCTCGCCAAAATATTTATATAGGACAGGTACCCGTCAAGGACGTTTTAACTCCCTATCAACATGCACAGGCGGTAGCTTTTTAAGTCATGCAGAGATGATATGTGGAGAAAAGGAGATGACAGGGCGACGTTCTGTAAAACATAAGAAGGTTGAAAAGGCAGAAAGATGAAGCAGAAGAGAGCAACAGAGACAGATATAATGAAGGATAGAAAAAGAAGTAGTGAGGACAGAGGAAAATATTCCACAGAGAGATACGAGGGAGTTTGGAGTGCAGTGAAGAGTGCCGGCCAATCATTAGAGATTGTATGGGCAGGAGTGAGGGAATGGCAAAGAGGCTGATGGAACGATGGAGAAAAAAACAGAAATGTCTTTGGAAATGGAAAATGTCTCGAACAATGCTTTCACTACCCTTCTTTTCTCCCCTCTCTTGGCTATCTTTCTCTCTGACCATTCCCTGACTCGATACAAGAAACAAAGTAGCCTGCGGTCATTTATTTCAAATGAGAGCTGGGAGACATCACTCCATGGAGAGAATGGACTGATTTTTGGCTAAAGATCTTAGTGAGTCTGTGACAGCACAAAGTTGAACATGAGTTCAGCTTTAAGTAAATGCCCAGTAATTTAGTACAGCAGCGTCCAAATGATGGCAGGTGATAGTTCAATAAAAATATGTTTTCCTAAAGCTCCAGACAAGCTTTTTCCTGTTAAATTTTGATATGCCTAAAAATAGATTTTGATATTCATCTTAAAGTTTGCACAGATTTCTTCTCAGTTTTATGGTTTTAAACAACAGTGCATGCATTTAAAACACATCTGATTATGTTTTAAATGCATAAAAAGGCTTGAATGATCAGCCCCATCATATCTTCAAGATCTAATAGAACCATATTACACCAACAGACCACTTTGCTCTCAGACTGAAGTCTCACTTGTGATTCCTGTAGTTTGTAAAAGTAGAATAAAAAGTGGAATGCGAGGCAGCACCATCAGCTACTTTTGAAATTTGACTTATCTTTATTTTTTGATAAAGTTTCAAGTTAGGGCTGGACCAGGTGACCATGAAGTTATGTTGCTATAGGTTCAGGATGCTGCAGGGCTTCCCATAATGCACTGAGCATTTCTCCACCACTCCCGTCTTCACTTCCAGTATGTTCATAGGCCCTTCTCTTCTCTATCCCCTCACCCCAAATCAGTAATGGCAGTTGGCTGCCGATCTGATCCTGATTCTGGAGGAGGTTTCTTTCTGTTAAAAGGGAGTTTTTCCTTTCCACTGTCACCAAGTGCTTGCTTATACAGGGGTCGTCTGATTGTTTCAGTCTTCCCTCTAATATTGTAGGGTGAATTAAAGCTGAATTGAATACACATTGTACAAAACAATACCAACAAGCCAAAACAGGCAAGTGATCAGTGTAAAAGAAAAAACCCCCAAAAAACTAAGAAAAAACATAATCACTGTAAAATTAAAATAGTAATACGAAGCAAAGTTTGTGACACTGTTTGCTTTAAGACGTGCAACCTCAATGTAAACGTCCCAAAAGAAAATGCTATTGCATCACAAACCACATGCCCATGGCAATGAGAGATACAAGACTTTGTTCTTCAGTTCACTCACTGGTTCTTGCTTCTTTGTTGCTGTTTTTCCTTCATCACTCTTCGTCACTCCTCCAATTCCACCAATTTCACCCAAAACTTTCCTTTGTTGTTTGTTTTTCGCATTTTCTTTATTCTCTCGTTCACTTTCCCACAATGTCTTTCATATTCATACAAATTCCTTCTCTTTCATTCCCTCTCCCTCCCTCTCTTTAGATAAGTCGCTTGCCAGGACTCTTTGATTTCACTACCCTTTTCTTGTTTTGGAGTATGAAAGGAGTTGCGATAATCACAGATGCCATGTAATGACTCAGAAGCTTTCATGTCATGGTTCACCAAGCCTCATAAGCTGGGATTTTTGTGTTTCTTAAAACCCCTACATATGTCAAATCCGTCTTTTCTGTTGCTTTTATGTGTAGGGGTCAGAGGGCGGAAGCGGTAATAAACAGAACTGCCTAGACCTCATTTTCCCCAACTACCACCTAGAGCTCTTTCAGGGGGATGCTGAGGCTTTCCTAAACCATCGGAGAGACACAAGTCTTGAAACACCTCCAGGAGGCATCGTTGACACATTCCTGAACCACCTCAACTGTCTCCTTTTGATGCAAGGGACCAGAGGGAGCAGAGTCTCTTCTCTGAGCTTGCTCCTGAAAGACTGAGCTGCTCATCTTGTCTCTAAGGGCGAGCCTAGACACCCCCTCGGAGGAAGCTCATTTCCACCACTTAAATCTGCAATCTCGTTCTTTCCGTCACCACTCGCATCGATTGATTAAACTACATTACAGCAGTGATTAAACGACATCACTACCTCTCTTTGATTGGCTTCTTTTTTCTATAGAAATCCTCTGAAAGCTGAGCGGTATTGGTGAAGGGATGAAGAGTAAACAAAAGGTGCAGATAAAAACCCAGAGATGACATAATGCAAGAGGAATGACACCTAAAGGATCCCGAATCGAAATTTATGGATGAATCCTGCAATGCCAAAGAGTGCCGCTGTGTTGCCTCTCTCCCTAAAGAGCCAATCATCTGCTTTTTAACAGTTGAACTGGGACAACGCATATGGCAGGTGCACTGTTGTCTGTTCTACTATCAGTTGCGCTGTGGCAAACATGTTTACTTGTAATAAGCATGTGCACTTACAGTTATTCTGCGGTGGGACGAGAGAGAAGCACTGATCATGTAGAATGGGCAGTAAATGAAAGCATGGCATGAAAGAATAAAGGTGTAGCCTGTGGGTGGAACAGCTTTCACCATAAATCACCAAAAATTTTACCTGCATTTTGCTGCTTCACCCAAAATTACTGCCAACAGCATTACTCTACATCAGGGATGTACTTACTTTTGCAGACGGGGCAGATTGGAGTCTTTCCTGGGCCAATTCTGGTCCTCAAGCCATATGTTTGACACCCTATATGGACTTTGAAATACACCAATTACAATGTCATTTTCAATTCATATAACATGATAAACTTAATATGTACATGGTCTTTTGTGTAAAGCAATGAGCCTGAAGGAGATGGGTCTAATTTGCTTAATTTACTTAGAATGTATTCTTGATAAGTACATTCCATTTCAGTGTCACTCACAGTGCAGCCGAGTGAACTCAGAATAGCCTTTTAGATGAACTGTCATGCTTCAGCTATCATATGGGTTTGCTGCGAAAAGAAAGTCGCCGTCTTTGCACCAACTGACGTGTCATTGAACTTTTAAGCTGCCAGACTGTCACAATTGGCCAGGAATTACATTGTTACACAGATATTCAGTATCAGCGACTGAGTGTAGATTCAAGGTTGCACAGTGATGATGAGGAGTTGAACTTCTGCGCCCGATAACTATGAGACAATCGAACTGTCTCCGTCTAGATTCATGTTTCTAATACAGTTTAGCTATTTATGGCCTATTGGGAGCCTTTTTCATGTATAGTTGAAATGAAAAGTGTTCTTCAGAAATGTAATAAATCTATAGGTGGTTGAATAACAGTGGAACTATCCTTGAAGCACTAATTGAAAAGTAACAAGCTCTGCAGAAGACGATCATTCTTAGATGAGCAGTTTCCTTTAGAGGAAATAATGAAGTAAATATGAGTCATGAGGTTTCCATAAAAAAGGCTCCTGTGAAATCAACCCAGCACTTCAAAGTCTGCGTGGGTCCATATTACTTGTAGACAGTGAAAAATAAACTGGAAAAAAAACATTAAAAGGGCACCATGAATCCAAACTTTCAATTGTTTCTCTTTCTTTCGTGACCTTCCTTACTCCAGTTTGTCTGCCAAGGCGTTAAACACATCTGCTCTATCTGTCTGTTCCACATCCTGAATCTCATTACACATCTATAAATGTTTTAAACCTTAAAGGAGCACGCTGAATACAGCCAGCCATAGGTCATTGCTTTATTTTTTGAGTGGGTCTTTTGAGTTAATAGCGCGCTCTTCCGTGGCACGCATTTCAGCCTGCATCAAGTGTGAACAACAAGGTGGAGGATGACGATTTCAGCCCTCAGTTTGTGTTTGTGTATGTGTTTCAGTCTTTGTGTAAATAACAGCAGGAGGTCACAACTTTGGACCAAAGGCTAGATGTAATGGAAGTGGCTATCAGCAGACTTGCTGCTGTTTCGGTAAGCGCAAGTTCACCGCTTAAGGGAATAAATCTTTTTCCTCTCGCAGTTACTCTGGCTTTTCCTTTTTCGTCATTCGCTCTTTCAGCCATTTCTTTTTCTCGAGTTATTCCTTTCTCCTAGTGAAAATATGTTTTTTCCTTCTCCATCTGTTCTTCTCAGATATAGCGAATTACTGTTCCCTGTATCAGTGCACTTCAATTAAAGACAATTTGTTGGCAGGAGATTTGAAAAAGAAACAATATGGCAACGTGTAAATGAATCTACAAATTCCCCTCTTGCAAATTTCTTTCATGATCAGGTTTCTTTTGTTTAAGTGACGATGTGTCTCACACGACTGTGAAGTTTGGTCCTGATTGCACACGCTCTGCTGTGTGCGAGTGTTTGCGTGCAGCTGTGGGGTAATAACTGCAATCAGAGGCTATAATGAAGCTGCAGGCAGGGTCTATTTTTTTTAAGGAAGGTCACCCAGAAGAATAATAACTCCCATGTGATGTTAATATTACATTCTGTTCATGTGAGTTTATTTCTTAGTTTACACGTGTAGGTCATGTTTGTGCTTTTGCACGCATCCGCTTGCATCCAGTTTATTGACCATGCAGTCCCCTTATGCTTTAGCTACTGTCACTGCAATTAATTCAAACCCTCGGGCAGGCATGTCTGTTCCTCTGTTGTATATTTTTGTAGACTAATTTAAGTTTGGGCCATTACGATTAAAGGGTCTCCATTATGATATTCCTTACTTCCTTTTACATGCAGTATAATACTGTTCTATTAGTGGATGCTCATATTAAGTTTCAAATGAGATCAAAGTATGCACAAGTTATCTGTGCAATCCCTCTTTAAATGCTCAGGTTCACTGTCTAGTCAGGTTTTCTATTCTAGGCTCTGAGACACAATGGCTCATTTTAGACGGAGGAGGAACTGAGGAGTTGCACCAAGGCCCAGTATAATATAAAAAAGGACAATTTTGAATTATGAATTATGCAAAGCTACTCAACCAGGGTGCATGGATAAAAGCATGGTGCTGCAGATAAGTATAAGGATACTTTTAAATGTCTTCAAATACATGTTTGAGGGCAAACTCATAGGGGTTTGGTGTTAATCAGGGGCCTACGAAAACATTCATAAATATAATACTATTGCGTCTCTGTGAGCTTCTTTCACCAGGTCATCGACTATTTTAAAGTCAGCTGTTAATCTAAGAAGCCAGCGTTGAGACTTATCACCTAAAGTATTTAATTAGATTTGTGCTGCTGTTTAATACTTAAACCCCTTCAAGCAATGATTTAGTTTTATATCAGAGTCAAGAGATCTGTTCAGGTTTTTTGTTTAGACAAGAAACACCATCAGTCCATTTTATGCCACTTATCTTGGTCCGGGGTAGCAATGTAATCAGAGATACCCAAACCTCCCTCTCCCCAGCAATCTCCTCCAGCTTGTCCAGGAAGACACAGAGAAGTTTCCAAGCACACCGAGAGGCATAATCTCTCCAGTGTGTCCTGGGTCTGCCCCAGGGCCTCCTCCCTGTAGGACATGCCTAAAACCTGTCACCTAGGAGGTATCCAGGAGGCGTCCTTGTCTGATCTCTGAACCACCTTGACTGGCTTCTTTTGAAGGAGTAGTGGAAGCTCACTTCCATTGCTTGTATCTGTGATCTCATTCTTTCAGTCACAACCCAGAGCTCATATCAACTGAAATAGGACATGAGATGCTCCTTATTAAAGACGGTGTTACTCCAGACTTTACTGTCCTTACTTTTTGTAAGCACAAAATGATCTAGTAAGGGTACGCTAAGACAAGCTGGGGCCTTTCTGACTAAGAGAACAGCCTTAGCTTAGCCTTAATTTTTTGTAGTGTGCATTTCCAGTTCCAGTTGTTTTTGACCAATTGACAGTTGCATGTTCTAGAGGCTTTTATTGCCAACAGTGAAACTGAATTAAACTCTATACCTGCTTCTTGTTATACATTTTCAGGACATTTTTCATGGATGCATTCAATATGTTTTTTTAAGTACTTCTATGTTGGCTTGGTTGCTTTCTTTCCAGCAGTGTGATATTAAAATAATGACTTCTTATTATTGAGTGTAAGTCAGGCTTTCTGTTTATTATTCATATTATGATTGTGTGTTGCAAATGTATGGCATGAAAGGTGTTTTTGTTCTCACAGTGAAATGAAATGAGCTGCTTTGGATCAAACACTTTTTTTCTGCAGTAGTAGCATGGTGTTTACCACACTGTGCAGCTTTACTTTTTTTGTTGTTTTTCTGCTTCTTGTCAGGCTGTAGTTACTGCCTGATTCGGTCCTCTACTTGACAGCGGTGACTGCTGTGGTCTCACTGGTCACTCTGTCCTTCTCATTTGATCATCGTGTCTGTGATGCACACGCTTCTCATCTTCTTTCTTGCCACATTCTTAAACATCAGTTTTTTGTCATGTTTTTGCCTCCCTATGTCCCTTCTGTCTCCACGAGTCTCCTACTTTTCCTTGTTGCATTTTTACTGCGCTCTACCTTCACCAGTCCTTCCACTACACTGCTTGCCTGATAAGGCCTTTGTCTTGAGATGTTGTCAGCTGTGTCAGGGCCGTGGGTGAAGCCTGTCATTACATCTGTCCTCCTCCAAACTACACTATGAAACTCCCTAAGGATCCACTAAGAACTGGTGCTTAGTCCACTGCGGAATGTTTCAGTGTGTTAATGTCTCTGCCTGAACTCCCCTCCTGTTTCATCATAATTGCACCTTAGCTTACTTAGCAGAATCGCTGTTTTCTAATAGAACACTGAAATTTGGTAGGTGACTCTCTACCTAAAGCACATGTCATCATATCTGTCCTTCAGTCCACTAGTACCTGCCACCTAGGACAGTTTCTGGATGCCTGTCTGTCTACATGGTAATTCAGCACACTCACAACTGAATAAATATAGAAATGCACAGATTTTATTTTTGGATGGGAACTCTAGTTTGCCAACAACTCAGTCTCTGAAATCTAAAGTTTTCTGTTCTACTCCTATAGAATGCCATACAGGCCAAACTTCATCCTGCTATCTGCAGATTTTTTGATATATATACTGTAATTGGCATTGCACGATGAAGAACAGTTTCTTGACTGGAAAAAAAGAATCCAGCGCTGTGAAAGAGTTAGAGATTCACCAATCATTTCGACATTGCTCTAATCTTCAAAAACTCTTATAAAATGAGAATGTGGCTAGGCCAGTGTTGACCCAAGCAATATCTGTTTCAGGTGGATGTTATCCACTTGCAAAACCGAGGATGGGAACAGAGTAAAGCAAGTTCACAGTTGTATCTGATATCAGACAAAATTTTATCAAAACTCTTGGGAAAACATGTCTGAATGTCAATTTTGTGTAATTTTCCTCACCATCTTCTTAACTGATGCCATAAACCCACTTCTCTAGTGTTTTCTGACAAAAACATTGAGAATCACTTTTGACTTCTAGACAAGGAGACGAGCTCTGCAGCACACGGGCAATTAAGCAACTTCATTGGTGCCATCATTCATGTTATTGTTTTATATACTAGCCTGTGTGTCGTCGTAGCTGTCACTTGACAAATTTTCTGCTCATATCACCCTTGTTAGGCCACCCTCTACTTCCTTACCCCCGCCACTTCCCAACTGACTTCCTTGTCTTCCTTTGATTAAATGTATTCTGACACTGGATGATTAAACAGACTATTTCTGACAACTCAAAATGTAATAAATGACTCTTTCTCTCGTTCTCATTGCAGATGTATATACAAACTACTACCCTGACCATCTCTCTGAGCCTGTCTGCATCTGTTTCTCTGGGGATGCTCTACATGCCCAAGGTTTACATCATCCTCTTCCACCCCGAGCAGAACGTACCCAAACGAAAACGGAGCTTCAAGGTGACGTGGCTTTTACTCTTATGTTTTCATAATGCTTTCCAAATCCATATATTTTGATTTTGGCTGACGTTAAGCAGAAAATATTTTTATGAAATTACAAAGGGAGAAAGAAGAACGTAGGTATACTAAGACCATTTTCCTCATTTATAATTAATAAAATTCTCATTATGAATAAATGACTACGCAGGCGATCGTGACAGCAGCCACCATGTCGGGAAAACTGACTCAGAAGGGAGGAGACCGGCCAAATGGAGAAGTTAAGACTGAACTGTGTGAGAGCATGGAGACCAACAGTGAGTAAGAGAACACCAAAATTTTATAATTACACATATAAACTTAAAAGAGACAAGCTTTATATAATTAAAATAAAAAATAAATTTTTAGTCGTACATCAGTTTTTTAGTAAACAACACACTTGTATTGAAAAAAAATGCATCACCAAGGTCAAATACATGTAGATTGGTCAAGAAATCTAGAATATGAGCAAATAGCAGAGAAGAAATTAATAGAAAACAACAAAGTAATATTTAGTAACGTGATTTCAAAAACACACATCATTTTCAGGCTAATTTTCTGGTTTGAATCAGTATAGAGTTAGCCGTAATTGAAAAACATCAAGTATAGCATAATGTGTTTATGAAGCAGCCTGGCAGCCATTTATGTGAGCTCATTTAGAAACAACCAAATAATTTACCAACCACCCAGCTTGTGGATGATCCATTTATATTTTGTTAATTGCACGCTGTGATGGAGTAACACTGTAAAAATCAAACAAATAAAATCTTCCTCCACGTGTACATTAACCTTAGATACTGTTTTCTTTTACTGAAAATGTGTTTCTTGCATGCCTGCTGTACTCACCATGTTGTAGTCGAAGCACTGTTAAATTCACTTAGAGACTGTTTTGTGTCCCGGTGTTAACAATTTGCAGATAAAATGAAATGAGGGAGGATTTATGTGCGTGTGCACGAGAAGCTTAGTGTTTATATCGAGGTGGTTTTGTTCCAGGTTCCTGCAGTGCGCACGTATCAGTTACTCTTGGTTTGCACGTGTGTGTGTGCGTTTGCAGGAAATCCCGTGAGCATACTAAGGAATTATTAATAGTTGTTTGTGTGCAGTTTGTGAGTTCTGTGTGCACGTGGATAATAGGTTCCAGAACAGTGAAGCTAAACCTTGCCCTGCCCCTCTGTCAGCACTTTATTAGCATCAGTGAGGAAAGCAGGTCACAGTTCATTCATTTAGCAAATGGTTGAACTGCTTAGTCATCTATTTAAATGCTTCTGTTTGCAAAAAGTTTAGAAAAAAGTTTGATGTTCCAGGAAGCAGATTGAACAGAAAGATGGCATTATCAAACGTGTCTAGATGCTTGTTTTTACCATTTTCGTTAGTGTTCTAGTTATTATTATTATTATTATTGTTATTTCAATTTTTAGCTTTATTTTTATTTACTATTACTTTAACTATCATCCAGGCAGTCTAAGGCAGTGTGAAAACAAGTGAGCGGAAAAGAACCCAAAACGATTCCATCAGTGTGTAACGGTGGTGCTGTTAGAGGCTTGCTCTGCAGCAAAAATATTGACATTTACCGCAGCATGCTTGAGGGGACAGAAGACATCATGGTTTAACAAAAAGCCCCAGCAACTACAGTGGATTGTTGATGTGACACTGTTTTCTAAACTGGTCTTTCTTCTTTGTTTTTTTCCCCTGCCCTTTTCCATTCCTCATATTTGTCACTTTACTTTTATTCTGTTGCTTGTTACATTTCTTTGCCAATTTTCCCTTCATGTTTTTTTTTGTTGGCAATTCTGTTCCCATGACGCACGCTCTTTCATCTTATTTTATTTAACTCTTTACACAGCTTCATCAACTAAGATGACATATGTCAGCTACAGTAATCACGCCATGTGAAGGGACCATAGAAGAAGAAGATGACGATGGAGAAGAGGGGGGGGATTGAATAGGAGGGGGACGTGTTGTGGGGGCAGGGCCAAGGGGAAGGAAGAGCTGTGACTCAGCTGATTGGCTGAAAAAGTGGAAAACAGACAGAGCGCCCAATGGAATTCAAGCATGAGACATTTTGTATTGTTCCCCATCAAATCACAGAGGTGGGACCACATAAACAGCCAGTCAGTGTGCCTGCTTTCCTGCTGTTCACAGCTCATTGGTCCTACCATGAACTTACCTGTTTTAAAAAAGAAAAAAAAAAGAAACAACATGAAAAAAAGTGGTACCATAGGAGACTGTGGTGGAAAGAGTAACTATTAAAACATATAAAAACAAAAATAAAAAATTTTAAAAGAGAAAAAAGTCATAAAAAAACTCAAAAAAATGTGTAGAAATTATATCAAAAGGGCAAAAGGTGGGGCTAAAAAAGAGATTTAACAAATTACATTTTAAAAAATATTTAAAAAGAGAAATGTAAGAGAAAATCTATGAGACTCAAACATGTTTGTTGTTATTCTCTACTTGTAGGTATTTTTGTGGTCGTGACGATTTTTTCATTCTTGTCTCACCGTTGTCTGATGGATCGCCCTTGCATAATGAGATGAGTGTGTTTCCTCCTGTCTTGGCTATCCGGGTTGTAGCCTTGGGTTGTGAACCTGTAAAATGCCATGGTTGAAGCATGCCAGTTTTTATACAAAAAGGAGATTTATTTATAATAAAGGAATGTTTTGCAAATGTGTAGATTTTGTTGTCATGCTTTTGAAAAATGCGGAAATGAGTTTGAAAGAAAAAGGGTGTTTTTTTCTCTCTGCTATTGGAAAATGGGCCAGAAGATAAAGGAGAGTGAAAGTTATTGAGTGATAAATATTAGAGACAACAACCTGATGTCCAGCCTTCAGAAATACACGAGAACTAAAAAAAAAACAGCCAACTGCATCACTACAGTAGATCCATTCTTGTTGGGGGGGGGAATCAATACTGCTGAAGGCAAAGTGAAAGGACAAATCACACCTTTTACAGGAGGATGGTGTGCGCTACACACAGATGTTACAAGAAAAGGTGTGAAATTTACCAAGTGTATTCCTGAAATAGTGATCTCATACTTTTTGTAGTTTCTGCTGTTTCTTCTGAAAGCTGTGGAAATCTCCCTTGATGACAAAGTGTATGTGTAGAAAAATCAGTAAATGTACACCTGGTAGTGGAGGCCTTTTTTCCCCCACAATGTATTGTTTTTGCAGCTGCTTTTTCATTGTTTTCTAACTGCAAAATCCCACATGGCCTTAAACAAAATACTAAACTCCTACCTGTTTATTTAATGGAAAAGACTTGGGTAAGACTTGAAATGTGTAACATGACCCACCCACTGGAGCTTGTTTATAAGCCAAATGCTAAACTTTTCAGTCAAGGTTGGCAGTTTTAGTTTACACCCCAAGACAGTGATTCATGTATACTTCACTGCCAGGAGTATAGCACAGAATGCATTGGGAGCTTGCCTTTCAAGGATTCCTAGTGTGATTCAAAATAATCACATAAACTAAATCCGTTCTGGTGTTATACAGACCATAAACAAAATCTCATGGCACTCTTTAAGTATTTATTACTTTTTTTAAAACTCTACTGGCCATTTTCTGCCAGTACATTATTCGTTTTTTCTTATAGTTTCTTACAGCCGTGAAGTTTCAGTAAATGGTTAAAGTCATAATTAAGGGTGAGATTAAAATATGCAAAAATTAATCTAAAAATAGTAAAAATACTGAAAATTCTTTCATGTCAAAGCAGTTAAAATATTCTGTATTTTTACAGACTCTTTATGCACTTTAGTCATACACTTAGGGCAGTCCAAACTGCTAAACAAACTATTGGTGCGCATCCTGCGGTCATCGCTCTAACATGAAATGTATTTCTCATCATTGCAGATAATAACGTATATGGTATTTTGATAACCAGTATCAAAACATACTTTTAAATAGTAAATTACCAAAAAAGGATAATTGGCAAATTTCAGTTTTATTGATAAAATAAATATTCTGTCTTTTTGGAAAGAATCCAGTTTTATTTTTGTTTTTCATGGCAGCTGATACATTGATCTATTCAATCAAATTTTTTCCACTGCATTGTAGAAGTTTAATAAACAATAGATGATATAAAAGAAGGCTTTAGCTGTGATGATGTCCTCCACTGGGTTCTGAAGTCCGGTTGTGGAACCTCGAATTTAGCATTTTGCTGTTGTCAAAAACAGATGTGACAAGGGTGGGCCTCTGAAATCTTGATCATTGACTTGACCATTTCAAGTTGATTGACCCAATGAAGTCAATAGGAAAGTGTTTACAAAGCTCAAGTCAAAGCAAAAAATTTTTATAATCACTGGACCAGAAGTCTTTTTCCAGTCACAGATATCGCCATCTGGTGGCCCTCAGCCTGTATGAAGATTTAAGGCTCTTTTCTAATCCTTGGGCTACATCAATGCGTTATACTGTTTGAGACTTGCAAACTACTTTTAAATATAAAAAAATGTTATTTTATTTAGAAAGCTAGAAATGAGTCTAAATTTCTTTATTTCGTTATTTTCATAAATAGTCACTATAGGTTAGCCAGTGCTAACAATGAAGCGTCAGTTAGCTAGTTATAGCAGCACTGAAAGACAGAATGGATCTGGTTCCCAGCCATGGTAGCTATGGGGCTTTACTGGGACATAATACAGGGCCACAGTCATTTAGTAATGACATAGACAGGATCATCTCACCATATCAGTTAAGCTGCCAAAAGAGCCACACTTTTACACTGAAGTCATTTCTCCCACAACGACTGTCTTATAAGAAAACATAATAACAGCTAGCTCGATAACTAATAAATCATTTTGGTTATTAATATTAGAGTCTGGGATTTCAAGCTTCACAGAAGGTAAGTTTCCTTTCAAATACACAGTAATGTATCCCTCTAGGCTGTTTAAAGGGCCAGTTCATTCAAATTACCAAACCTGGATGTTAATAGACTTCAGACATCAGCATGCAGTCATGCATCATTCCACAAAGGGTGTTTTTTTTTTAAAGACATAATTTTACTATTGCATTTACCTTGACCTAAGAAAGTACAGAGTAGATCTATTTATCTAGCTATATTTTGAAACATTTTGAATCACCAGTCCCACTGCTGCATATCAATATGCATACAGTATGCATATGTATGTTAGCAGGAGTGTGGCTAAGAGCGCTCCCTGCTGCAAATCTGAATCTGAAGCACAAGGGAGTTCTGGGTCATCTTCTTCCTGGAAAAAACAGAGCTAACTTATTGTTAATAGAAACACTGAATGTTAAATACCATGAGCTAAAAACTCTTGTGCTACTTAAAGATGCCAAACAATACATTTATCTCACACATAACTCTTACTTTGAAAATGTGAACTTAAAACAGGATTTGTGAGACAATGTCCTTGATGTCTTAGGCTGAATGGAATAAAAATATATCTATTTATATATATATATCTATCTATATATATATAAACACCCAGCACGCCCCTGCGGGCGGTTTATCCTTCAAGCTCGGGTCCTCTACCAGAGGCCTGGGAGCTTGAGGGTCCTGCGCAGTATCTTAGCTGTTCCCAGGACTGCGCTCTTCTGGACAGAGATCTCCGATGTTGTTCCCGGGATCTGCTGGAGCCACTCGCCTAGCTTGGGAGTCACCGCACCTAGTGCTCCGATTACCACGGGGACCACCGTTACCTTCACCCTCCACATCCTCTCGAGCTCTTCTCTGAGCCCTTGGTATTTCTCCAGCTTCTCGTGTTCCTTCTTCCTGATATTGCTGTCATTCGGAACCGCTACATCGATCACTACGGCCGTCTTCTTCTGTTTGTCTACCACCACTATGTCCGGTTGGTTAGCCACCACCATTTTGTCCGTCTGTATCTGGAAGTCCCACAGGATCTTAGCTCGGTCATTCTCCACCACCCTTGGGGGCATCTCCCATTTTGACCTCGGGACTTCCAGGTTATACTCGGCACAGATGTTCCTGTACACTATGCCGGCCACTTGGTTATGGCGTTCCATGTATGCCTTGCCTGCTAGCATCTTGCACCCTGCTGTTATGTGCTGGATTGTCTCTGGGGCATCTTTACACAGCCTGCACCTGGGGTCTTGCCTGGTGTGATAGACCCCAGCCTCTATGGATCTTGTGCTCAGAGTTTGTTCTTGTGCTGCCATGATTAGTGCCTCTGTGCTGTCTTTCAGTCCAGCTTTGTCCAGCCACTGGTAGGATTTCTGGATATCAGCCACCTCCTCTATCTGCCGGTGGTACATACCGTGCAGGGGCCTGTCCTTCCATGATGGTTCCTCGTCTCCCTCCTCTTTCTTGGGTTTCTGCTGCCTGAGGTATTCACTGAGCACTCGGTCAGTTGGGGCCATCTTCCCAATGTATTCTTGGATGTTCGTTGTCTCATCCTGGACTGTGGTGCTGACACTCACCAGTCCCCGGCCCCCTTCCTTCCGCTTAGCGTACAGCCTCAGGGTGCTGGACTTGGGGTGAAACCCTCCATGCATGGTAAGGAGCTTTCTTGTCTTTATGTCAGTGGCTTCTATCTCCTCCTTTGGCCAGCCTATTACCCCAGCAGGGTACCTGATCACGGGCAGGGCGTACGTGTTGATGGCCCGGATCTTGTTCTTACCATTCAGCTGACTCCTCAGGACTTGCCTGACCCTCTGCAGGTACTTGGTGGTTGCAGCTTTTCTAGCGGCCTCTTCATGGTTCCCATTTGCCTGCGGGATCCCCAAGTACTTGTAACTGTCCTCTATGTCTGCAATGTTGCCTTCTGGTAGTTCAATCCCCTCAGTTCTGACTACCTTCCCTCTCTTTGTTACCATCCGGCTACACTTCTCCAGTCCGAACGACATTCCAATGTCATTGCTGTATAGCCTGGTAGTGTGGATCAGTGAATCGATGTCTCGTTCACTCTTGGCATACAGCTTGATGTCATCCATGTACAGGAGGTGGCTGACAACTGCTCCGTTCCGTAGTCTGTATCCGTAGCCAGTCTTGTTAATGATCTCACTGAGGGGGTTCAGGCCTATGCAGAACAGCAGTGGGGACAGAGCATCTCCTTGGTAGATCCCGCACCTGATGGTGACTTGTGCTATGGCTTGGAGTTGGCCTCTATATATATATATATATATATATAGAGAGAGAGACTTCAGACTTCAGACACAAAACCCCGAGGCTTTCATTATTATATCTGGAGACTTTAACCATGCCACACTGGATTCTACTCTGGCTGCTTTTCACCAGTTTGTGAATTGTCCCACAAGGAGCAACAGGACAATTGACCTACTGTATGCTAATGTGAGAGATGCATACAGAGCCACCCCCCTCCCCCCACTAGGGAAGTCAGACCACAACCTGGTTTACCTACAGCCACAATACACACCCCTCGTCCAAAGGCAGCCTGTCACAACGCGCTCCATCCGGAGATGGACCCCAGAAAAGGAGGATGCTCTGAGAGACTGCTATGACACCACAGACTGGGATGTGCTCCTGAGCCCACATGGTGAGGACATAGAGGGGGTGACACACTGTCTTACAGACTACCTCAACTTTTGTGTGGACACAGTCGCCCCTGCTAAGACGGTACGGTGTTATCCTAATAACAAACCGTGGGTAACACAGGAAGTCAAAGCTGTCCTCAACATGAAGAAGAAGGCTTTCAGGAGCAAAGTGAAGGAGGAGATGAAAGCAGCACAGCGGGAGGTGAAACGCTGCCTGAGGGAAGCAAAGGACACCTACAGGAGGAAGGTGGAGCAGAAGTTGGAGAGGAACAATATGAGGGAGGTCTGGAATGGTGTGAAAACCATCACAGGCCACAACACCAAGAAAAGCACAGTGGGGGGGGGACTGTGGAGAAGGCAAACGAACTCAACAACTTCTTCAACAGGTTTGACCAGCCCACAACCCCCCCACCCTCACCCTCACCTTCACTACAGAGTCCTCTCCCCACTCTCCTGCCTCCTTCGCTTCCCCCCCTTCCTGACACCATGACACCCCCCTCCTCCAATCCCTCTCTCAGCAGCAAGACATCTCCCCCCCTCCCCTCCTCCCAAACATCTCCCAGTGTCACAGTGGATCAGGTCAGGAGGCAACTGAGGAAGCTTCGCCCCAGAAAGGCAGCAGGCCCAGACAAGGTGTGTCCTAGGATGCTAAAGGCGTGTGCTGCTGAACTTGGGGAGCCGCTACAACGAGTCTTCAACCTCAGTCTGCGACTGGGGAGAGTGCCCGCCCTATGGAAGACATCCTGCATCGTCCCGGTCCCCAAAAAGAACCGGCCCAATGAGCTGAATGACTTCCGACTGGTGGCACTGACGTCACATCTTATGAAGACTCTAGAGCGGCTCTTCCTCAACTTCCTCCGACCACAGGTACAACATGCCCAGGACCCACTACAGTTTGCATACAAGGCGGGTGTCGGAGTGGAGGATGCCATCCTGTACCTCCTACACAGAGCCCACTCACACCTGGATGGGGGAAAAGGCACGGTCAGGATCCTGTTTCTTGACTTTTCCAGTGCCTTTAATACCATCCGGCCCTGTATGCTTCAGGAAAAACTGAACAGGATGGAGGTGGACCCCTGCCTGGTGGCTTGGATCTCCGACTACCTCACCGACAGACCACAGTACGTCAGGCTGAAGGACATCACGTCTGACACTGTGGTCAGCAGCACAGGAGCACCACAGGGAACTGTGCTGTCCCCTCTTCTCTTCACCCTGTACACCTCTGACTTCTGCTACAACTCTGAATTATGCCATATTCAGAAGTTTGCAGATGACACGGCCATCATGGGGTGTATCTGGGATGATCAGGAAGAGGAGTACAGAAGTCTGGTGAGGAACTTTGTCGCATGGAGTCACACAAACCACCTGCAACTCAACACCTCAAAGACTAAGGAACTGGTTGTGGACTTCGGGAGGTCCAGAGAAGGTCCACTGCCGGTTCAGATAGAGGGGGAGGAGGTGGAGGTGGTCAACAAGTACAAGTACCTCGGGCTGTGGGTGGACAATAAACTGGACTGGTCATGCAACACAGAGCACCTGTATAAAAAAGCCCAAAGCCGACTGTACTTCCTCAGGAGGCTGAGGTCTTTTAACATCTGCAGGAAGCTCCTGAGGATGTTTTACCAGTCGGTGGTTGCTGGAGTACTTTTCTATGCTGTGGTGTGCTGGGGGAGCAGCACAGCAAAGAAGCACTCATCCAGGCTGGAGAAACTGATCAGGAGGGCTAGCTCTGTGGTCGGCATGAAGCTGGACACTCTGGTGACAGTGGCAGAGAAAAGGACATTAAAGAAACTGATGGACATTATGAACAATGCTGGGCATCCTCTGCACACGGCCATAAACAATCAGAAGAGTCTGTTCAGTGACAGGTTGCTTCTCCCCAAGACAAGAACTAACAGACTTAAAAACTCCTTTGTCCCACACGCCATCAAACTGTTTAACTCCTCTCTGGAGGGGAGAGGGAGGGGAAACAGGAGGACAAAGGAGGGGGGAACAACTAAGCTGTAGTGCCTCTTCACCTCACTGTACAATACCTTGTGCAATACTTTTTGTAAATAGTCAACAGTGCAATAGACTCAATACTTGAAATGTGCAATTCACTTGTATTTTTATTTTTTATTCCTATTTATTCTATTTATCCCCTTTGTATATTTTATTTATATTTGTCTCTGTATTTATATATGTGTGTGTGTGTGTGTGTGTATTATTATTATTATATATATATATATATATATATAACAATTCTGTAACTGTAACTTCGGTCGTTGCTGTGCTTTTTGGAAGTCGAATTTCCCAGAGGAACCCACCCGAGGGATTAATAAAGTTCTATCTTATCTTATCTTATCTTATCTTATATATATATATATATATATATATATATATATATATATGTGTATATATATATGTATATATATATGTATATATATATGTATGTGTATATATATATATGTATGTGTATATATGTATATATGTGTATATATATATATATATGTATATATGTGTATATATATATATATATGTATATATATATATATGTATATATGTCTTGCACCAGACTTGATTTTGTTAGCTCCATGTAGAAGGCATCTACATCTTTTTAAGCATGTTTATGGTGTCCACAAATACAATTATGAAAGTGATTCTTTTTTTAATCGTTTGGTTTGGGCATTTATTTTCAATATAAATAAATATTCAATTTCACATGGATCCTGGGTATTTGGCTTTTGAATATTTTAATAAACTAGCATTAATAGCTCAGTTTACATTGAAGATTTTTTTTAACTAAATAAGTCCTGCAAATTTCGCTCAATTATTGTCAGTCATTTCGGGAATTGTGGGAAATCCCCATCGGAAGCAAATGTTGGCAACTCTCAAAAAATGCCTAACTGTCGAGGGGATATAGGCTGCATTCTTTGACACTTGTTTGTCATCACCCACGTAAGCCTGTGTGAGAGTGCTCTAATATTTCCTGAGAGAAACCAGATGGTGGATGTTTTGACCTCATTGTCGCTTTGTCAGTGAGTGATGCAGCTGGTTTGTGTACAGGACGGATTTGGTGTGATTAATTAGCAGTGAATCAGACTGACAAAAGCGTCCAAGCACAGGTGTGGAAGACTAGTAATCAAGCATGAATCAGAATGAAATAAATAATTTTGTTCAAAGAGTATTACTTCATGTGACAACTTGGACTAGAAATGGCAAGGATGGTGGGTGAGAAATTTTTAGAGGTGGTCCGAATAAAAACTCTAAATTTCATTTTAATAAGAGACTGAATCGGGTACTTCACTCATTGAGTTACTTTAAAACACCCACTAGAGTTTGCACATAATTTTCAAATAGAAATGAGTGAAAATTCTGGTTGTTTCAAATCATGATCATGCCACTGTGAGTGCACATCCCCAGAGCGCACACTTAGCTGTGAAGCACAGCTTGACACAAGTACAAACCAGCACAAACAAAGCAGAGTGCGTGCCGTGTGCTGAGCCTGGTCAATTATTGTCATGGTGTTTTGGACAATAAGTACACTATATTGCCAAACGTATTCACTCTTCTACCTTCACACGCATATGAACTTCAGTGACATCCCATTCTTATTCCATAGAGTTTAATATGATGTCAGCCCAGCCTTTGCAACTATAATAGCTTGAACTGTTCTGGGATCGCTTTGCAAAAGGTTTAGGAGTGTGTTTATGGAAATTTCTGACCATTCTTCCAGAAGTGCATTTGTGAGGACAAACACTGATGTTGTATAAAAAAGACCCAACTTCCAGTTTCAACTCTAATTCATCCCAAAGGTGTTCTATCAGGGTAAGGTCAAGACTCTGTGGAGGCCAGTCATGTTCTTCTACCCCAAATTCGTCTTTATGGATATTGCTTTGCAGACTGGTGTGTAGTTTTGTTGTAACAGGAAGTGGTCCTCCCCAAACTGTTTCCACAAAGCATGGAGTTGTCCAAAGTCTCTTTGTATGATGAAGCATTATGAGTTCATTTCATTGTAACTAAGGGGATACTGTAATCCTCCCTCCACTAAACTTCAGTCTGCATACTGAGGTGCTTGATTCTATACGCCTGTGGCCATGGAAGTGATTGGAATACATGAATTCAATGATTTGGATGGATGATGGAATCCCTTTGCCAGTAGAAAGTATCACATTTTTATACATGAAAAAAAAAAGTTTTGTTATCTTTGTATTTTATTACAATTAAATAAGCACACTGAAAGACTTTAAGTCAACCCACATTGAATACACTGTACTGTAGAACACACAGGGAATGATGTGTGCCCTTTTCTTGCATTGACTTTACCTTTAAGTTAAAGACTTTTCAAAGGTGACCTGATTAGGAATCATTCCTGTGGGACCTTGTTAGGTAAAAGAGCACCTATTGACCTTTGTGGCTGCACAGACATTAATACTGGTTATAGGACTTTCTAAACTGTAATTGCTAAAATTATAGATCATTTCTAATATAAAAGACCCCCAATTTCATTATTAAGTTGCCTTATAAATGGAAATTACTATGTTCCCCTCACTATATTGTTGTTTGTAATCATTTTTATGTTATTTGCTTCCATTTTCACAAAAACCTTTTACTGTCTGCAGTGCAGAAAAGCTTTCCAGGCAATGATCCACATTGTCCTCTGCTAATTCATTCACACTGCTACCAATGTGGCATTGGAACTGGAAGCAGGGTGGCTGAAGAAAATTTCTCTAACCAAATCTCTTTCCATTTAACAGTGTAGAAATTCTTTTTAGATTTAAACTCTGCAGCCACGCAAATCAAACATCACTCCCATCAATGCTCTTTCATAAGCTTTGACCCCAAAATTAATGGATGCACACTGTGACGTGCATGTGCACAAGCACAGCTTCTTACTATATGAAAAAAAAAAGATAATGCGAGTAATGCAACTAGCGTGTGCTAGGTTACTGCTGCAAACCTGCAGACCAGCACACCTGCTTCAGGCAGCAAAGCAGCTCTCCTGCTATACAGCTTAAACAACAACAATGTATATTCGCAAACTAGAAAGTGTTTCGAACTGTTCGTAGCATATTCTCGCAACATACTACTTCCTTTAGAACATCTTTTTAAATTTTGGTTATTCTGACCTTCTTCTCTTTGACAGCTTCTGACACATCCATTTACAGCTTTAACATCCCTGTTGCTTTTTCCACCACCTTTCCCTCATCTCCCTTTCACCTCAGTCAGGCAGGATCACACCAGGATCTGAGGTGGAATAAAATGTTCCAGTTCTACAAAAAAAAAAACAAATTAAAAAACCCTTATTTAAATTTGGCAGATTTTCTCTTCACAGTCATCTTCTAATGCAACTCTGGACCGCCTTGAGCACAAGTACGCGCAAGATTTGACACAAACAAATTTATTTAGTGTTATCTAAATGACCTCCCCATATTCATCAGTTTTACAGGGGGTTTTTTTGTGACAAAAAGCAAGAAAGGTTATGTTTCTTCACATAGGGGTTGAGATTGTGCCGCTCCACTGCGCTATCTAAGCAGTCACAGAAGCTCAGATTTACATAGATAAGCCCTATGCCAAGTATGAAGGACTTTTCTGCATCTCCGAGCTAAATTGTGAAAATAGCACACTGTCCACAGCTCTGATTAGTGCTCAAGTGGCTCTTACACCTCCTGATTACCGCTCCTGATTACTGCATAATTTTAGCTTGCTGCTATTCTTTCTGTATCCTTTCCCATCTTTGTGAAGTCTCATGGTCACACTTTTCATGCCATGGATAAAACAGCCCATACATCTGAAGCTGACAAGTTTGAATGTTTTCAGGTCATTTGATAACCTTGTAAGGCTAACTGAAAATTAGATGTACTCGATGTCGTTTTAATATTCTTTCGTTTTCTAAATATTGTCAGTGATAACAGATGCCTGTATTTTAATTATAGCTATAAAGTATTTACTTTTTATTGATTAATGTAAATTTACATATATCTTTGTCATTTTAGAAGCTATGAATACACGTGCCTTGATTTTGACCTATGTGACTGTCACTTCTAGTGTACACTGTACACCCTCTAGTAAGCTGGTTAGCTGGATGAGTTACCTCAGATTTTGGAGGGAAGACATGCTTTTGCTTGTGTTTTTTGTTTTGTCAACATTGAAAAAGGACACCTCTCTCAAACCACTTTAAATGCAAATTAGCATCCCTTCAGTAGAGCCCAAGCACAACATGCAAAGAAATTCAGAGCTTGACATGCCTGCCTGCTGTTCCCGGCTGTAGTCTCTAAATTACGATCGGACAAGCTGTGGTTTGTAGGCGGGGGCCTGCGAGCGACAAATGAAAGTATTTCGCGTGTGAAGTAATCTTAACCTGCTTTATCTGCCTGACCTCGCTCGGTTTCTCTCTCTATGAAAATTAGGTACATGTTTCATGACACTGTGCTTCCAATAAAACCAGTTTGTGAGACTAAGCCTTTACTATTTCCAGCCTATTATTCTAGACTATGGCAAGACTCTGTGGGTTTAAAAAAAAAAAGCAAAGGAAATTACTCTATCTAGCCTGTGCTAGATTTTGGGGATTTTTTTGGTTTTTGCAGATCTTCCATAAAACCATCATCCATATTTTAAAGAGTTTAAATGAAGAACTGTTTGATATTATTTTTAAATTGAATTTATCTATTTGTTTAAATCTTGTGTTTACTGTTGTTTTGCTTGGTTTTCTTCTCTATCTCCTTTACTAATGGGATTTACTGGTTTCCAGCGAATGCCAAATCATACTCTTCATTTGCTTATTTCAAGTTCAGTTTTAAATTGAGTATAAAACTGTGTGAATATGTAAGGATTTGGGTATTGGTGTGTATGTACACACACTGATCTGAGTTACTGAGGGAATAACAAACTTAATTTAAAACCTTCCATATTCTAAAGCGGCGAGTGCAAACTACTAAATTAAACCGAGTAAATAGTGGAAACTCTGTTTATCCTTAGCAATATCAGACCCTGTGCTCCTAATTTTCACTTATTGTCTTTTGGGACAGAAATCCACCAGTCTCTCTCTGGCAGTGTCTGCAGCATTGTGTTCACTTCTATTTATCCCGATTTGTGAGTATGTGAGCAGAATTGTTTCTGTCAGTCCTCCATGCATGTGTGTACCCATAAAAACATACCCCGGTGAGGAAACGGGACACCTGGGAGAGATGCCACCAACAGAAATGTCCCACCTGTCAATCAAATGCTCCTCATACTGTTGTGCTGAGGAGGAGGAGGAGGAGGAGGAAGAGGAGAAATCTGAAATGCTTCCATCCTCTTAATGAGCAAGGTCTCCATTTGGGAGTTACGAGTGCTTAAGCAATGGAACAGTGATTTGAGAGGGAAAACAAAGAAAGAAAAACAGTGAAAAACAGCCAGTTTCTGTGTTTAAGGTTTCTCAGGCAGCGCGTGAAACCTCCCAGCCGAGACTTTATCGTAATTAGCTCTGTCAGATGGCTTGTGCCAGGGGAAGCTATTACCTTAAATAGACTCACCAGTGATACAGATCCTGGTTCTTACAGATGTTTGCATGCCTGTTGAAGATACAGCTGGCTGGCGTCGGTGTGGGCACTTTTCCAGTTTTCTACGTCTGATTAGTGATGCAGAATTAAAATAGATAAATTGGGAACTCTCAGAGAAACCAAATGTTGAACATAAGGCTCACAGTGATGCATAGTGCAAATATGCTCCATTAAATATGAAAAAGAACACAAAATACCTGAACAGTGCCACATGCTCATACACAGAGGACATTATCTGCAGAGTACACAACTTGTTTTTCATACTTTAGACAGGATAAGATAAGGTGAGGTCATTGTCAGGTGTGTGCGTTTGTGTGGCTAACATATGTGCATTTGTAAACCCCAAAAGGATCATGTGCATGTGTGTAATTTTCTTCTAAAGTGTGGATATTTGTTCATGTTTTTAGTAATAATTTAAAGACATCGCAGGCTTCCAGTACTGATTTTCTTCCTTGTTCAGTGAGAAGAGAGATTTCACCAGATCTTTGAATCTATTGATAATATTGTAGACTGTACATGGTGAGATATTCCAATTCTTTGCAATTTTACCTTGAGGTACATTATTATACATTATATGTATATTATTCTAAAATTGATCTAGAATATTTGCAAACTGGTGAATCTTTTTTGGGGCATTTTAGAGATCTCAGAGGTATATTTAGTCTTATGTATAGTTTATATTTTGTGTAACCTGCACTTTGCACTGAGGTTGTTTATTATTAAATGTGCTATAGGAAAAAACTTCGACTTCACTTGACTTTTTCTATACCCAAAGTTAACTTAATTAGTTGCACAATGTTATCCCAGCTGTTTCTTTTTAGTAACACTTACTTAGACAGGGTATTTAAAGACATAGTCCAATATAGTTCAGCTCAATCCTTGTAACACTGTGTGTTTGACTCAAGAAACCCATATTTGAAATGATTTATCACTGCAGCAGAATACTGATTAGCATTTGTACTCTGATGTCATCATTCTCAAAAAATAGTATGCATGTAGAAATCAGGAAGTGATTAATATGGAATCCACTAAAGTCTACAGGTAGATGCTGGTGTGGTGGTCAAAATAGCAGGCAGCAAAGTTACACTGACATTTCAAAGTCGTAGATAGCAAATTTAGCAGCTTAGGTAGAGTGTGTTTGAAATATCATGTGCAGCATTAGTAGCTTGCAGTCTTTATTATATCAATATGCTCTTGAAATAAGCAAAGCATTTCACCTGATCTTGGAAGATGTAACATGTCTGCTTCTCAACTCAATTAGTATAGTGATGTGGTGCCTTCTAAATAAAGGTGAAAGACCTCTAAATGCCTAATTTGACTAATAGAGGAGCAAGAGATAGCATCATAATTCACTGTCCTTCTCTTGTGGTATCATAACAGGACATCTGTCGCTGAGAGGCAGATTAGCAACACAACTCTAAGGTCATACACTGACAAGATTATGAGGTGCAAGGGTGACAAGTCTGTGGCTAACACCTTAAGAAGCAGCTGCTGAGTTGATTCACAGCTGTTGATAGCTACTGTGCTGACTGCATAGTGTTAGCATCTGGCATATGCTTGAAGAGAAAATAGATACCCTAAATCTTTTGAAGAGAAGCAGAATAAAAGGGAAATATATTTTCAGAACAAGGTGAGGGGGTTGTTGTGGAAAAAAAAATAACTGGAAAGCGGATGAAAGGTAAAGACAGACTGGATAAAACATTAAAGGGATTTCAAAATACAAAGATACACTAAAAACATACATCTGTTACTGTGACATCCCTCTTTTTATAGCAGGCAACATGTGGCTTAACGCTCCCTAACAGAGGATAAAAAAAAAAAGAGGTGATGGTAGAGGAAGGGAAAAAAGGAAAGACCTCCTCGTGGTTTATGGCTTGCTACACGGTAGCATGCTTAGCAAGTGATTAGAGCTCACTACATCTGCTCAAGCATGTGTCTGTATAAATATTAGCTGGAAAACTAAGCTGTGAAGACGGAATGGTAAAGGAGGAGGTGTTTTATGGGCACATCCAGCTCTTAGTGGCAGTCTGATTTATGTGTATGAAACACACAATATGTGCATCGTAGCCTTTAATGGGCTTTCTTGGGTTTTAGATTTAGACTTTACAAATTTCCTGTAAGAATATAGTACTTTTCTAAACTCTTGAATCATCTCTCATTTCTTTATATTTTGCTTCCAATGAGCCTGAGTGGTCTATTGCATAAATACAAAAATTTTTCCCCATTTCCTTAATTCAATCTACTAGTACTTTTACACCAATTGTGCAACAACCGACTCAAAGAGGTTTGCATAGCTCTGCACTGTATGCACTGCTTCCAAATATTTGATGTTTACTACCCTCAAATGCCCATCTGATCCTTCAGTTGATCCAACTTCTATTTACTGAAGCTCGGAAAATGTTTCAGTGGAAGAACTGCTGTAAGAAATTGTTCTAAAGGAAGGGAAACCATGAGAGAGGTATGCCAGAGTTGAGATGTGTGAAATTAAACAAGAACTGGATTGAAAATCAGTAGCAAGAGGTCTTACAGAGCAATACATCAAAATTTGAAAATGTTGGTTCAACATGTCATCAATGCTGTCTCTGTCATGAGAGAGGCACAACAGTGAGTGACTACAGCCATCAGTAAAATCACAGGTGGCTCTGCCTGGGTTTGGGGCTGCATTGTTGTTGCACTGTTTTGTTGTGTTTGTCAGTATATTTTTTTTTGTTAAAAACTGCATAATATTTACAACTGGCAAAAAAAATGTGAAGACACATAATCAATAAAGTTGGATAGTGATATTAGATAGCCATATGCACCTGATGTTAACCTGTAATCTGGTCTTGTGATCCATCCATTGCATTCACAGCTGGTATTTACATGTACTTGTTATTGAATTAGGTGAAGAAGCATCCTTCTTTCCTACACTGAAGGAAGAAGAGCTCTTTTTTCCTACACGATTCTAGCATTACTGCTGCAACCAGGAGCTTTTCTTAAGCTTGTTTGAGTTAGCAGGAAGGGGCAGAGTTAGGTGACCTTTCAATTGCTCAGACTTAGCTGATGTTTTTTTCTTCGCAGCGTGGACTGTCACCCTGCAAGCATTGGATTTACACCTGGGTGAGATCTGATCACAGTTTCTGCCTGAAAACCTTCAACTGTGGTCTGGCTGATGGGATCATAGTCAGATATTGATTTGTACATGTTACACATGTAATATTCTCGTCTGGGTTAAATGGCTGGATGACTACATTGTCCAATGGTGACTGGATTAGTCTGACAGAACAGTGACCGCATTTCAATTAATCCTCATATAGTGATTGTGGTTTTGAAAACATTGTGATTTAATTCATTTGGTTTTTAACATAAAAAAGTACTGTCTGTCCGAACTGAAAATTTTAACCATGGGCTAATACTTCTGTCATTAACCCTTTTTTCAAATAACTTATCTGGAAATATATTATATGTTAATACTAAGTGTATGCCTGACATGACAGACATACAAATCCTACTGAACTGAAGTGTGTTAAACACCTTTGGGGTCTGCTACTAGGACAGGGATGACTCATCTCTGTTAGTAGATGCCATTAATAGTGAACATAGCAGATGTGTTAGATACATGTAACACTTCAAAACACCTCATAAAAGTTCCCGCTCATATAATGACTTGACCATCTCTTTATCAAGTTTAGTGTAACTTATATAAGTATAAAATCTTTGAAAGCATAAAAGTGATACTTAAAGAAAAAAAAAGAAAGCGCATAGAAAAACAGATTATGAAGAACTGTGAGGAATTTCCTAAAAACATGACTGATTTGAATATGTCTGCTGACTCCATATCTCAATGAGTCAAGCAGACAAGAAGAACGCTCCTTTCCCCCCATTTGCTTGACAATAGGAATTAATTTTGAATCATGCCTACGTCTCCCCGATGAACGTAATTGCTTTTCAGACTGCACTTTGCCAGTGAGAGCTTTGACAGTGGAAATGAAGCTGACACACAATCTTGTCTTCTATTGTACTTTGGGGAGCAATACACACAAGGTTTTGTCAGGGATTTGTCACAGTCCTTTGTCTGTGACTTTGGGTGACTTTGCTGTTGTTAGTGGTGCTGACCTGATCTTTCTCCTTGTAGTTTTGGAGAACTGAACCCTATCAGAGAAGAGTAGATCAGCAAAGCCACACAGGGGGGTGACTATATTAGTGACTGTGTATATGTTTTTGTTTTTGATTGACTTTAGTTTAGCCTTAACTCCCTCAACAACCACAAGATGGTTGATGGTCCTATGACTAAACCTTGTGTCTCTTGCAGGTTGCGAGATTTTTGCCTTATTGCTTTTTTGAGATATTTGCATAAAACCAGTCAGATAAATTGTAATAATTTTTATGGTCTAGAGTTTTTATTCAGTACCATTATTTACATAATTCTAACTAATACCTGCAAAAACACAACCATAGAGACCAGTTGACCTACCCCTGGCAATCTCTGGTTGCTGGGTCATTTGCTAAAAGGTTGGCGTGTGGTTGATGGCTGTTGCTAGGTAAAAACAGTCACAAAGAGGGTGCTGAACCAAAGACCTTGTAATAGCTCTGGTTGATAGCAGATTGCTGCAGTCACCTGTAGTTTGCATGAAAGACACTGACACTTGCCAACTCCTTGCTAAGTCCAATGTAAATCAGAATCAAGAGATTATTTGCTTTCTAAGTAAAACCTCAAAAGTTTATTCCGTTCATGTGGTTGTAGCGTTTTCAGTGTCGCACCAAAAACTGGTGCACACCAAGGATCGGGTCCACAGTGACATAAAGAGTAATATAGTGTACGCTGATAAATGTGGGGAAGAATGCTGTGATTTATAGATCAGGGATACCAAACAACCTCTGACTACGTAGATGGCACAACATAGAAGCACTAACTTGTCAGGACTCCGCAGTCTATTTACACCTGCAGGCCAATGGCTGCTCTTTCAATTATGAGGATGTACACGTCTGTTACCATCTTACAATGCTGTAATTGCAGCCATTCCACAACTCTCTGTGAATGCTACTCATGGTCACTGATCAGTGGTCATTGATTAATGGTCAAGACAATTTGCATAATAGCGATCCTGAAACTGGACTCATGGCCCATTGTTAGTCAGTGGTGCTCGTGTCAGTCATTATGCAAATGTTTTTTTTATAAGGTTGGGGAAACCTGCAGTCAACTGAGACTGAAGAAGTCACTTGGAAGATTGACAAAACATTTCTCCCACTGAAAATGCTACGTCCAGATGAACAGGAACAACTTTTTTGGATTTCCTGAATGATTGAGCATACATCAAGGAAATTGGAATTGTATGTTGGCATGCTGACTGTCATGGTCCTGGGCCATGTGGGCCCAGTATTCTTAGTTTTTTGTATTCTCGTATTTCGTTCCTTATTTAGGCCATGTCTTCTGAGTTGCCCTGTTGTGTTGTTCCCTAAGTGTTTTTCCCTTCATGGCTCTCTCCCCCCTGTGTGCCCTCTATGTATTGATGAGCCCTCGTCTCCCTTTGTGGTTGTTTCATGTTTCCCCAGCCCGTTATGTCTGTGTTTTCCCCGTGCTCTCTCTCCTCCTGTCGGAACCTCTGTGCCTCTACATGTCATGTTCAGTTCACCCCGCCCTGTCTCGTTATGATTATCAGTGTCACCTGTGTTCCCCGTGTGTGCCCACTTTCCTCGTTTACCCTCTGTGTATTTCTGTCTGAGTCTCCCTCTGTTCGGCGTCGTGTTCTCCCTCATGTTGTGTGGATCTCCCTGTGTCTCTCTGCGTATGTTAGTTTACTTTTCCCAGTTTAGTTTTGTATTTCCTATGTTCTGCCATTCCAGCATTAAAGCTGTGATTTTGAGTTCATCCCCGTGTCTGTGAGTTTTGCGTTTGGGTCCTCCTCCTGCCTGCCACACAGCGATCCATGACAGAAGAACACGACCACAACATGGACCCAGCAGTTCACAACCCCTCCGCGGACCGACAGTACGACGCGACCATGCCGGACCCAGCGACACAAAGACTGGAGATTGTCCGGACAGTGGAGTCGCTATGCGACAAGTGGCTGCACTGTTCCAGTGAGGAGGAACGGGAGGAGTTCGCCCGCCAGGTAGGGGTGTGCGTGTCTGTGTTCCCCTGGTTATGGGAGACGCTGCACCCCCTCGTCAGCGACCTTCTCGTCTCCGCTCTCCGACTCCGTCCGCAGCAGCAGCGGCCCGGTGGGCGTGCACCTTCACCAGAGCCGTGCCATCGCGCCGTTGCCCCGCCGCCTCATGAGCCTGTGGCGGTCAGAGTCGGAACGGTGAGGCTCACCACGGACACACCATTGGCTCACACTTCATCAGCTTCCGCATCTTCGCCACCGCCTGCCTGCACGGAGATGCCCGAGGCTGTTGACTTCGGTGAGGAGGAGCGGCAGCAGGTGTTGCGGGCTTATCGGGAGGACGAGCTCCGGTGGAAGCCCTGGCTCATCTCGGAGCAGGACCTCTCACCTGCTGCACAGCCTACCAGCTGCTCGCCGTCTCCAATCCACTTAGACTTTACTTCGCCTGCCTCATTTCTGGCAAGGATGTGGGCGGACGACCGGGAGATCGCCGCTACATCACCCCCTGCATTGGTGCCATCAGCGCCCATCGCGCCAGCTACCAGAAGGGGGCGGCGCCGGCGCCGCCGTGGCACCGCATTAACTCCGGGAATCATGGAGCCCGGTCTCTGTGAGCAGCAGCAAGCAGCTTGCACCCACGTAGAGGAGGAGCTCCGGAGAAAGCCGTGGCCTACCCCCGATTGTCAGCACATCTTTCGGGGAACACGCCTGGCTCTCGGGGGCCCTCGGAGCCGCCAGGGTCTGCAGCCTCTCACAGTTCAGTTAGCTCCCTCGCAGCCACCCTCAGTTCAGTTAGCTCCCTCGCAGCCACCCTCAGTTCAGTTAGCTCCCTCGCAGCCACCCTCAGTTCAGTTAGCTCCCTCGCAGCCACCCTCAGTTCAGTTAGCTCCCTCGCAGCCACCCTCAGTTCAGTCTCCAGTAGCTCCAGTGCCGCCTGTAGCGCAGGCCCCAGTAGCTCCAGTGCCGCCTGTAGCGCAGGCCCCAGTAGCTCCAGTGCCGCCTGTAGCGCAGGCCCCAGTAGCTCCAGTGCCGCCTGTAGCGCAGGTCCCAGTAGCTCCAGTGCCGCCTGTAGCGCAGGCCCCAGTAGCTCCAGTGCCTCCTGTAGCCCAGTCCCCGATAGCAGTACGGTCCGCTGGTCGGCTTAACATTCAGCCAGGGGTCTCAAAACTCTCTGGCTCTGCATCAGCTCCTGCTGGGAGCTCGGATGAGCTCATCCAGGACTCTGCGGCTCCCACGCCGCCATCTACCTCGTCAGCTGGAGGGTCCGAGGGGCCCGTTCAGCCTCCTGTCTCCGCTGGAGGGTCCGAGGGGCCCGTTCAGCCTCCTGTCTCCGCTGGAGGGTCCGAGGGGCCCGTTCAGCAACCTTCCTCGTCAGCTGGGGGTTCAGGAGAACCGCACCAGCCTCATGCCACGTCCGCTGGAGGGTCCGAGGGGCCCGTCCAGCCTCCTGTCTCCGCTGGAGGGTCCGAGGGGCCCGTCCAGCCTCCTGTCTCCGCTGGAGGGTCCGAGGGGCCCGTTCAGCACCATGCCACATCAGCTGGAGGGCCCGAGGAGCCCATCCAGCCACCTTCTGCTACACCTGGTCCAGCCTGTGCTTCGTCGGCTGCAGCCTCAGAGCCTTCGTCAGCTGCAGCCTCAGAGCCTTCGTCAGCTGCAGCCTCAGAGCCTTCGTCTGGTCCAGCCTCAGAGCCTTCGCCTGGTCCAGCCTCAGAGCCTTCGCCTGGTCCAGCCTCCGAGCCTTTGGCCTCGTCTGCCGCGGCTTCGGCCTGTGCTTCGTCTGGTCCTGTGCCCACCGGGCCATGGCCAGCACGCCTGACACTGGAGAGCCGCCGCTGCCTTCCGCGCGGCCGGCCCCCTGAACTGCTCCGTCGTCTCCTCCGCCGCTGCCTTCCGCGCGGCCGGCCCCCTGAACTGCTCCGTCGTCTCCTCCGCCGCTGCCTTCCGCGCGGCCGGCCTCCGGACCAGCTCTGCCACCTGTGCCACCCGCCTGGTCGGCCCCCCGACCGTGTGACCCGGGAACTCTTGTTCCTGTGGGCTCTGGGTCGGCCCCCTGAACTTTATTTTGACTATGGTCGTGTGCTCCCGTGTTTTCTGTTGTTTATTTTGTTTCCCGTTCTGGTCCCTCCGTCCTGGTCCCCCGCCTCCCGCCCTGGGTGGGTTGTTTTCTGTTTTTGTTTTTGTTTCTCGGGTTTGGGCTGTCGGGAGCCAGCCCTTTAGGGGGGGGGGGGTGTCATGGTCCTGGGCCATGTGGGCCCAGTATTCTTAGTTTTTTGTATTCTCGTATTTCGTTCCTTATTTAGGCCATGTCTTCTGAGTTGCCCTGTTGTGTTGTTCCCTAAGTGTTTTTCCCTTCATGGCTCTCTCCCCCCTGTGTGCCCTCTATGTATTGATGAGCCCTCGTCTCCCTTTGTGGTTGTTTCATGTTTCCCCAGCCCGTTATGTCTGTGTTTTCCCCGTGCTCTCTCTCCTCCTGTCGGAACCTCTGTGCCTCTACATGTCATGTTCAGTTCACCCCGCCCTGTCTCGTTATGATTATCAGTGTCACCTGTGTTCCCCATGTGTGCCCACTTTCCTCGTTTACCCTCTGTGTATTTCTGTCTGAGTCTCCCTCTGTTCGGCGTCGTGTTCTCCCTCATGTTGTGTGGATCTCCCTGTGTCTCTCTGCGTATGTTAGTTTACTTTTCCCAGTTTAGTTTTGTATTTCCTATGTTCTGCCATTCCAGCATTAAAGCTGTGATTTTGAGTTCATCCCCGTGTCTGTGAGTTTTGCGTTTGGGTCCTCCTCCTGCCTGCCACACAGCGATCCATGACACTGACATTAAGAACTGGTTGAATTTAGCTCAAAGCTGTGCTTATGTACAACCTCATAGAGACTCAGCAACGCTACAGATTAGTGTTAGTTTTCCACAAAGATCACAGTTGTCTTGGACACATGGGGAGACATGTTATTAAATATTTAACTTCTTTTATTAACCTGGTGAGAGTTCTCCTCTTTTTGTCTCCTGTTAAAAAAAAACCCAAAATTCTCACATTACTAGATATTTTGTCCCAAATATCAATAATGATTGTCAGAATGGGTGAGATAAATATAGCTAAACCACCTGAAATTTGAGTCTGGCCTTCAAGAGCTCTTGGATCAATAAAAAAATTCAATAGTACTCCTTTTCTTAGGAGACCATTAATCCATGGTCCACACGCTGCTTCACAATCTTTTCCTCTCAACCAACCATGAAATTCTTCAGGAAACCTGGGTTTCTTTGGGGCATACAAATAGTTCAAATCAAATGGCACTAAACATTAACACAAAACCGTACTTCAAAATGTCAGCATTTGCCTATAAAAGTACATCGACCACTGAGTTCATAACTTTAGGCTTCATTTCTGTGCACATTGAATGAGAGCATGCTGAGAAGGAGAAAAGATTCACAGGGATGATGGATACAACTGTTTCCCAACTCATCTCGTTGAAAATGAACACAGAAATGAAAAAGAAGTGAAGTTGGCAAACAACTAAAACTGGATGAGAAAGTGAGTGACTGACTTAAATGCATCCGCTGAATGTGGTGGAATGAGGTAGAATATTAAACCAACTTGTCTTTGTGATAGGAAGTCTATTTTATGTGAGGAAAGAGATTAAATAAAGTGGAAAAGGAGAAAGACGGAATTGAGTGACAAGATGGAAGGGGAGGGCAAGAAATATTTTTTTCAGAGTCAACACAAATGACAAAATCATGGCATACAATACTGCGGAAAATGTTTGAGCCATCCCTTATTTCTTTATATTTTCCTAGGAAAATGGGAAATAGGTGAAGTGATTTATTTAAACATGTGCAAACCTAAATGAAATATGTTATATAAAGCAATAATAATGAACTTGAAAGTCAATATTTTCTATAGCCACTTTATTCTTCAACACAGATTGAACTCTCTCAGGCAAGCTTTCTTCTCATTTCTTTAAATAGTGTTCAGAACATTTCTCAGGCTTCTTGAAGAACATTCAAAGCTCTTCTTTGGATGTTGGCTGCCTTTTGTTCCATTCTGTCAAGGTCGTCCCATATATTGATGTCCGGCCTCTGTGGGAGGCAGTCCATGGCTGGTACCATTCCATTGTGTTTTTTTCTGTCCAGGCATGCTTTTACTGCATTGGCAATGTGTTTGGGATCATTGTTATGCTGAAAAATTAAGCCATTGTCGGTCAAACATACCTCAGACTCTTCTGTCTGTTTCCAGATGGTATTGCATCATGGATCAAAATCTGACGGGACTGTTCTGGCTGACAGTTATAGAATCACCACCATGTTTTACGGATTGCTCTGTTGTACCTCTACACTGGCTTCTTACATGGAAATGATGATGATTCGAACTGAAAATTTCCAATTTAGAGAAACCATTTCTAATAAGGCTTACAGCAGATGGATCAACTGAAGAATCACATGCATCTCTCAGATCCTGTGTCAGTTTTCTGATTGGAGTTTTTCTTAGTCCCTAAGGACATCTGCTGTTGCAGATAGTTTTTTAGGCCTGTCATTTCTTCTGTTGCCCTCCACTTGTCGATTTCATGTTTATCTATGTTAAGTGGTCCGGTAAAAGGACTGGACTGAAAATTATCACTTAAAAAAATGACACGAAAGTCTAGCTCTTTGGAAGCAAAATATAAATAAATGGAGGAGGCTCAAAACTTATGCTCTAGAGGTTTTTCAGTTACTGCATTTTTTAAAGGCAAAATGCATTTGGCTTAATTTAGTCAAAGCATATTATTTAATCATCTTACACTCAACACAAAATACATTTTGAGAAAAGACACATTTCTAAAAGGCAAAAAACCATATGACAATATTAAGCCACTTTCTAGTTTGGCAGAGACATTTTTGTTTCTCATTATGGCTGTGGTATTGCTAAAAAAGGCATTTCTTTAATGCCAAAACCAATTCATATGGCCCAGAAAAATTAAAATAAAAAAATCCCCATGCAGGTTGAAAGCGGGGTGGAATCCTACTGAGTTTAAAACAATTCCCCCAGTGTGCGGCTCAATTCCTGGAAAAAGGACAGAGCATGCTGTACTCTTTGAAGATTATCTACTATTGTAACTGCCACTTAGGACATGAGAATAAAAGCGCGATGGGCATCATTTAGAGACCATTATCAGAGAGGCAAATGGCCCTTTTGTTGTTAATAGACCTTCAATACAACCAATTCAAAATAATTACAGGCTATTCAAACACAATGTGAGCATGGTGCTGGCATAAAACCAAATTCTTCTACAGACAGGAAAATCAAACTATTTGATTGCACTGACGCCTGAAAGTTTTAATGCTCTTACAAAGAGCAGTTGTTACGGTTTTTAAACTTTACGGTTTGGGGAATCTTGCTCTGTAAATGGCATCCCCTAGTATTATATTCACACATTATTTGTACATCACCATCGTGCTCTGTTACCTTAGTGATATAAATAAATGTAAATGGAGACTTCACCAAGGCGCATAAAATCAGTGAACTTAAAATAGCTAAAAGATGCTGCTTACTGCTGGGATGGTCCAGGGTCAACAAAAATAACTCAGGCAGCTGGTGTTGAAGTGATCATTATTTCCCCTACTGGAGATGGTGCAGTATTCATAAAAGAGAAGAGAATCATTCTGTGTACTACTGCAAGAAAGGAAAGGTTTAATGTTTGGCTTTTTATGTAAATTAGTAGTAAAGTCAACACAATGACAGCCAACACTTACAGTTCACTTCAGATGGTCATAATGGTATCAGAATCTAAAGGAGAGCTACCTATTAAAGCTGAAATGAGACCACTTGGTGTAGTAATAAATGTAATTCATATGGGAGTTTTTGTGCGTGTGCTTATTTCGGAAGCTGCAGAAATAATAAATAGTGACCTTCTGGTGATATCTGTAGCTATTGATCTTAAATCTGTGTCACAGCTTCACAGAGGTTTAAGGGAATGCCACGCTTTTTAAACTCCAAAGAGAGAAGGGGAGTAGCCACTGATAAAAGTGCGGTGTCTCTTTGTATTTCACAGTAATCAATTGGACTGTGTGGTTTCCCTCCTTTCTGTAATGCACCTTGGTTGCTCAAAGGCTAAGTTGAAAAGAACAGCGGTGGATTTTCCTTTGTCAAGTTCCTCTTTTTGTAAAAATGCACAAACTTCCCTCATGATGCCATGCAGCTGTGCTTCGAGTCCAAAGGTTGGCAATGAACTTTGGTTAAACCTGGAAGCTTACAGCTCTGTGTGAACATGTGTCTACACATAGATCATACATATATCCATTTTGGGGAATTCAGGCATTGTAAGCACAAACAGTGGATCCTTATCCGCATCTTAAACCACTTTTATCCTCCTACACACCCACAGGGTCAGAGATTGGGTCAAAAAGAGAAAGAAAATACAAAAAGCATTTTAGCCATCAGATGGGTTGTATCTTTAAAAGCCCCAACCTATTATCGTAATGGTGTTTGATTCTGAAAAAATGCATGCCCCTGAAGAATGTTCCATTGTGAGGACACAATTTTAAACATTCAAGCTCCTTCCCTTCACCCCCGCCATGTCAAGGCATTTTATGTAATGGTTGAAATGGCACTCTTTCAATCTTTTTCAGGGGACCTATTCAGAAAGTACCAAATAGCATTGGAATGCACTGCTAATGATTGGACAAATCTTTTAATGCCTGTAGGTTGTGTCAGTGACTTAGCTGTTAAGTTTTTAAGTCTGGACACAGTGGAAAACAGAAAGGTTCGGTTTCCTGTGTTTGTTTTGTCTACATGTGAATACTGAGTGTGAAGATATCATCTATTTCTGAAGCAGACATCCAAACAATTTGAGAAAGCAATAATAGTATGGGCTCAAATTGTGGACATAAATATTTTGTACTTGTAAATCAGGATTTGTATGTGTAAAAAGAATTTGTATAAAAAGAATTTGTGTGTGCGTAAAAAAGATTTGTGTGTGGACTTAGCCAAAAAATGCGTGTGAAACTCTGCACTCAAGTTTCAAGTTACAAGTACGAATTTTGACCCCGTTTTTCTTCCTTTCATCTGATTGGCAAGTGTCATGTCAATCACAAATTTAACTATCCAATCAGAGAACAGGTGGGAAAATGGAATAAATGCCCTTTTACATGCCAGCCCAGCGTTTTCCTTCATCAGTATTGTGGAAACAGCTACTGAAAGTTAGGGGACCTAGCTTCTATCGGATATTTACATAGAGATCCTCCAGCTTCAAACTGTATTACCCTTCAAGGACCTGCAGTTCAAAAAAGCACCCCTTTGATCAGTGGGTTTTGGTCAGTGGTTGTTGATCAATGGTCATGAGAATTATGGAACTAACCTCCCAGCCCATTGTTCCTTCAGTGGGCTTGTTTCAGTCATTATGCAAATGTACTGTTACTAGTGTTGCTACTTTGGCTACAAGCCCGACACGGAACCCGATGTATTAGCCAGAGGCCCCTTTACAGTTTTACGGCTTTACGGTTAGGAGGCGCGGACCTGTTTTATATACACGTCATGGAATAGTTTTCTATATGAGATCGCTGCAAAAAGTGCAGTCTTACCTAATGTCCACCCTACTGTTACTCATTTTATATTAAGATTTATATCTAAAGATTTATATATTTATTATATTAAGAAAATCTAGTTGGTATTAGTTGGTATTAGTATGGCGAATAACCTTCAGTAATAGTAATAAATCACACAGCAATAGTACATTCATGTAGTTGTACAAAGCTTGATAATATATTAAGTAATACAAAGTAATCAGAATACGTTACTCTCATTGAGTAACGTAACGGAATACATTACAAAATACATTTTTGGGCGTGTATTCTGTAATCTGTAGTGGAATACATTTTAAAAGTAACCTTCCCAACACTGACAATGTTGAATCTTGGTCTATCATTAGAAATGAAGGCAGTTATGAGGAAAAAAATGTGTTCAGCTGTGTAACTAACAAAGTAGGGGGTGAATGTATAGTATATGCACATGAAACTCATGTTATATTATCTTCTTAAACCAAAAAGTATTATTTTGAATACTTTATTGTCAACAGCTGAAACAGGAAAGAGAAAAGAGAAAAGGCATTATGAATATGACCTAATTTGTTAAGACACACAAAGAAAGAGCAAATTCTTTCATGCTGTCAAACAAATAGATCTTTGTATTAAAACAGAAAAAAGTTAATTTCTTTACAGCATTATTTATGAATGCTGCAAAGAAACAGTCCTGCTGTTCAAGCAAAAGGAAAAAAAACAATATTTGCTGTTAATATTCTCATTTGCTATTAGTTATTTAAATGCAATTTATCGTTTTCTATACGACATGTAGACAATATTTATACAGGTTCATATTGAGTGAACAAGTAAACTCCTGTGTACATGTTTACACATTTGTTTTTGCATATGTAAATTTCTATTTAACTTTGTTCTTTTCAATTATTCATCATGGCCAATTGTTGTTTTTTCCTTTATTGACATTAGATCATTAGACTTTCACTTAACTGATGTTTTGTGGTGTTCTATTGCTATCACGTTGTAGAAAAAATATCAAACTCGATAAAATATTGTTTTAATAAATAGAAGATAACACTTATTTAGGTACAGGACTTATTATTGACAAGTGATGTTTTTGGTCTGTGACAATTAAAGGAACATCTGGTAAAAATTAATTTTGCATGTTGTAGTATGACACAAACAAGTGAAAACAGCTGCTAAAAAGGGGGAAAATATATTGTAGATTTGCTGTGACACCAATAATTTCTTTGGAGCAAATCTTCACAGTCACACATGGCACCTCAGGGCATTACAAAGCATTCTGATGTTATTTTGCAGGCGTCACTGAACTTAAGCGAGAAAGGTGGATATGTCAGCTCCTATTACTTTCTCAGTCATCATACACTTTGTTCAAGCAGCTCATAGATCAAGATTTTGTTTGGTATTTTGCTTATAGATGTTTTTATAGCGTTTCAGCATACCTTTTTATGCAAAAACTGATTGTGTCAGAGCACAACATTTATTGCACTGAAAAAAAAATGGTTTAATGCACTTCATAAAAAAAGGACAAAAGCTAAAGTCTGCATCATCCATAATAAGTTCTGTTGAGCATTTGTGCAAGTGCACAGCACCAAAAATCCTCCTCTTTGTCTTATTGTGCTACTTAAGTGCCTCCTCTACAGCCATGGTTCTGTATGCCTGATCACTCAAATGAGAATCATAAAAAGTTTTTTATTTTTTTTTTAATTTTATTTTATTATCTGCATTCAGCCATGAAGTCATGATGCTTAGAATAATGCTTCCTGAGGCAGGAAGTCACATGGTATGCTGATGGGTCAAAGTAAAAGGTAATATGAATAAATCATTGCCCAATTATTTTGACATATTAGCTTGATTATCATAAACAAACTATGAGAAGTGCTGAGAGACTTGGCTGCCTCTACCAGCCTCAGTGGCGTGCTTTTCATAATCTACAATGTCAGGTACCACTTTTTTTTTTCTTCAAGCAATTAACTGGCAGTTCCTTCACTGCAACCTTTCTTCCTCAGTGCATCTTATCAATAACATATTTAACTTACTTTAATAGTTTATTTGTTGGCAAATACAGTTAATTTCCTAATTGCTGGGAGTATATGGAGGAAGTTCATGAGGACATCATCATCATTACTTCATTATTTTATTTTAATAATAATAAATTAATTAAAAATCATTTTAATTTTGGGGGGGGGGGGGGGGGGTTAAAAAAATTCTCATATCATAATCTTAAATCCTATATTCAAAGAGGTTATGGCCTCGGCAATCTTTTGTGAGGTTACGGTGACCCTTTGCCTTTGACCACAAAATTATAATTTCTTTACTTTTCAATCCAAGTGAATGTTTGTGTCGGATTTGTAAAAATTCCCTCAAAAAATTCCTGAAAGATCAAGATAGGGACAGACCCAAGGCCACAGTGACCACTAAAAGGCAATTTGTTGACTTGAAGGTTTTGTGCAAAAACTTTAAAGAAATTATCTAAAGATGTTCTCAAGATGTATCTTGTGGTTGGACATCCAAAATATACAGCACCTCTGGCCATGTTTGTCAGCATTTCAGTGGGATAAAAATAATATCCAGCACCTTTAAATGTTACCAAGTAATATGTTATTTTTAGTTAACGTGTATTTTATTTAATCCATGAATAAACTAAATTTTAAAAATGTGTTTTGCGTAGCTGGTGGACAACATCTGAGATTCAAGACTCAAGACTTTATAATGGAGTTTGGAAGTGTTTTTTTGCAGATTTTTTCTGTTGACTTTTTCTGTTGACTGCTACTGTGTGTGTTTGTGAACTGATTCATGTACTGCTATCCATCCAACTATAACACTAAACGCTTTTTGTGCAGACGGACAAACACAACACGGGAGAATGTTGTGGGGTGTCACACTTTTAATAGGCATGTTGAAAATCCTGCATATGAATATTGCATCAATCTTCTTATTTAACCTCTGGCAAAAATGTTAATAAGTGCTGCAATTCATAATTGATATCTATCCTTCATTTCTTTAGGTTGGTGCTGGATATAATCACTTTTGGTGTTTGTTGATATCTTCCTCTGAAGGCCCTTTTGCTTTAAGCTGTGTCCACACTGAACGCCATTCACCAGTGCTGCATCGCTCTGAAACTAACAGCTGGTCGCTCACAGATGTTCCAGACTTCAGTTGCCTAGGTAACCCTCTAACGTATTTACTATGAGAGCATCTGTCAATCAACCGAATCCTGTGCGCTCACTGGTAGTCTCTTTAATCGTGCTCCCGGATGTAGAGAATATGTTTATTTTGAGTCCTGCCCACTTTGCACTGCAAGTGTTACTTTCACCCGTAGTTGCTTGAAGTCGCTGCCTGCTATTCACTTTCTGCACTTTCTTGCTCTCATTATTGCACTTATTTTGTGTTAGAAGGAGTGTGTCTGCAAGCCATGCTACAGCAAGCTTAATCTACAGGGTTTTCTTTTCCAAATTTTGGTTCTCTACATTACCACAATGAATTTTAAATGAAACCGCTCAAATGCCGCTGAAGTGCAGACTTTCAGCTTTCATTTGTAAGGAAGAATTTTTTTTAACATAATTACTCAATTTCAGGTGCTCAAAAGTAATTGGACAAATTAAACAACTGAAAATAAAATGTTCATTTCTTCTTTGCTGGCAATGACAGCCTGAAGTCTTGAATTCATGGACATGACCAGATTCGGAGTTTCCTCCTTTTTAATGGTCTGCCAGGCCTTTACTCCAGCAGCTTTCAGTTGCTGTTTGTTTGTGGGCTTTTCTGTCTGAAGTTTAGTCTTTAACAAGTGAAATGCTCAGTTGGGTTAAGATCAGGTGACTGATTTTGGCCATCCACGAATACTCCACTACTTTGCTTCAGTAAATTCCTGGGTTGTGTTGGCTGTATGTTTTGCGTCTTTGTCCATCTTTATTATAAAATGCCACCCAGCATCTCTCTGAACACATCAGAATTCATTTGGCTGCTTCTGTCCTCTGTCACATCATCAATAAGCACAAGTGTCCCAGTGCCACTGGCAGTCATGCACAGCCAAACCATCACACTGCTTCTGCCAAGGTTTCCAGATGATGTGGTATGCTTTGGGTCATGAGCTGTTCCACACTTTCTCCATACTTTTTTCTTGCCATCATTTTGGTAGAGGTTGATCTTGGTTTTATCTGTCCAAAGAACGTTTCTTCTAGAACTGTGCTGGCTTTTGTAGATGTTTTTAGCAAAGTCCAATCTAGCCTTTCTATTCTTGAGGCTTCTGAGCAGCTAACAACTTTCAGTGAACCCTCTTTGTTTAGTTTCAGTCTTCTCTTTATGACAGACTTGGATATCGATACACCTACCTCCTGGAGAGTTTTGTTTACTTGGTTGGCTTTTGTGGAGGGGTTTCTCTTAATCATGGAAATGATTCTGTGATTATCCACCACTATTTTCTTCTGTGGACCTCCAGGCCTTTTTTGCATTGTTGAGTTCACCAGTGCTTGCTTTCTTTCTCAGGATGTACCAAACTGTAGATTTTACTACTCCTGATATTGTAGCAATTTCTCAGATGGTCTTTTTCTGTTTTTGGAGCTTAAGGATGGCTTGTTTCACCTGAATGGGGAGCTCCTTTAACCACATGTTGTCTGTTCACAGCAACATCTTTCAAATACAAGCACCAAACCTCAACTTCAGGCCTTTCTATCTGCTTAACCCTTTAAAACCGGTCGGAGCAGGCACGCTCCATTTTGCGTAACTATTTTTAAATCCCGGTAGCACTGCAACCACGTAAGCTAGCGCAATAATTTTTTTTGCATATGAAACCAGAGGAATTCTACTTACTTCTTATGCCATCAGCTTGTCCTAGGTCACAGTTTCCTTCCATATAGCTTTGCAAAAACTGCATAAAAAGCCCTTGCAGCAACAAAAACATAATATTCCAGAAACACGCTTTGCCGATCTGATCAGCTTTTCATAACACTTCCTATGTCCATCAGCGTGAACTATCGCATGTCCGCCATGACCTGCCCGAAACCGGAAGTGACGTCATTTTCGCGGAAATGTAGTTTTTTACCATCAAGGCCCCATGAGCTTATACTGGTGTTTGACTTTATGACTTTCTGTGTCGTTTCTGGGATGCTTAGGACTAATATTGCACTGCTGGAAATAGTTTATTTTGATGCATATGCTGCTTTTTTGCAAATTTGCACTATATTTATTTTCGTTTTTCCTGCAGTGTATAGAAATTGGTGTATTTCAAAAATAAAACTATGAAGACACTCAAAATAAATTTCCTGTGGTGGGAAACTATTTTGTGCAACTTTTTTGTATTTACAGTTTTGAGGGATAAGCCTCTTAAATTTCTCTAACTAGAAATATATGTTAAAAAACAAAAACGATTTTCAATTTTTTTGTAGTTTATTGCACTTTTTTGCAATTTATGTAATTACTATGCACTTAATGCATGCATATTATTAAAATTTAGGCTGTAATGGTTGTATTGATGTATAGCAACTTGAAAAGCTCCTAAAAATGGCACTACAGCATGTAAAAATATAATATAAACTCTGGCGGACTTGGTTCTATGGTAGGTCTTAAAGGGTTAATTGATAATGACATAAGGAAATGCCCACACTTGCTCAGGAGCTGAAACTCCTAAACCCTTCATCTATTTTAAGTGTGGATACCCTCAAACAAAAGCTGAGAGTCTGCACATTATGCCCATGTCCATTATATAACTATAAATGGAATATGTGTCATTAAAACTGGTAAAAAAAACCTAAAGACTTGTGTCAGTGTCCTAATATATATGGACCTAACTATATACTATATAGTTAGTCTATAGATAGTAGAAGAAAGTTGCCTGGATTTTGTCGTCAAGGTGAGTGTTCCTTTAATAATATGAAAAATACATAAAGTATGAAATTTCCACTCATTTCTTACTCTTTTCTCCTCTGTCCCCTGTCTAATTGTTCTCATACTGTTGCTACATCGTATTCATTCCTTTGTTTCAAAATCTCTTATGTTTTGCTCCTCATGTTCATTCTTACACACACACACACACACACACACACACACACACACACACACACACACACACACACACACACACACACACACAATCTCTTCACAATCTCCCTCTCCAATCAATATTGGATGGAGCCAAAGAGTGATAATACTGCTCTCCTCCTTCTGACCAACTTAGATGCTGAGTTAGAGGGCAACATCTATCAGGACTTGTACACTTCCAACCCCTGCTGCTGCTGTTGCTGCAATGTGATTAGAAAGTCTGCGTGTGTGAGTGTGTAGATTTGCAAAAGGGCAGGAAGAGCAATTTGATAACACCATGTTAGACCAGGAGCTTTACATTTCTATTCATAACCCCCCTGGAGACACCGCTCATACACAATACTCTGCTCCATGCCAGCACTGCATTACAAAATCAGAGTAAATGCTACAGTGATTATGATGAGTGAAATCATTATGCTTACCACACAGCAGGTGGTGAGGCAGGACTAAAACCTGAACTAATCCTCACAGCATTGCCTCTGCTCAGAAGGGGAAACAAAATACAGTCATTCACTGCTGCTCGTAGTTACTCGTGGTCCTGTGGGTTTAACATTTAGACAAGGACGTGTCTGCGAGTCCGCTGAGGTGTGCTTGAATCCACCAATGACAAATATTTTGTCATTGCATGGTGAGCATAAGTGGATTTCAACTATACTCCAACAGGAATGACAACTTGCCTTTGATATCTGCAGCTGTCTGAGTCCATGAATTAGGATCACTGGTCACGCATGCGCATGCGCCAACCAGCGTGCAGCCTGTTACAGTCGCTCCTGCTTTTCTCTTAGTTTAGCTCTTTTTTCTTACGTATTCTTTTTTTTTCTGACTTGTATTTTCCTCCGTTTTCTATCTCTTACTCAATCATGTGGATTGAGAGAGTTTTTGTTCTTCTGGTGGCCGTGGAACTGTTACTTTTATCATGGAACGGGACCGCGGCACATCTCCTACACGCACGGACTGTTTACTCCAGAGATCAGCTGATCGCCCTGATGCCGGCCGGCTCGCTGGCCAGGCCCGCAGAAGTACCAGCTGAAATTTGGAGGAAAACACATCGGGGATGCAGAGGTCAAGGACAGAAGAGAAGAAAAAAGGTGACGGTGAGACAGCGGAGGCTCGAAGCGAGGAGGAGGTTTAAACCGTGTCTGCCGTCTATCGTGATGGGAAATGTGCGATCGTTGGCAATTAAAATCGACGAGCTCTCAGCACTGGTACGGAGTCAGAGGGAATACCGAGAGTGTAGCCTGATGTGTTTCACCGAATCATGGCTGCACCAGGTCATTCCCGATGAGAATGCTTCCGTGGAAGGCTTCCACACTGTTCGGGCGGACAGGGACAGCATCGCTAGCGGTAAGCGTAAAGGAGGTGGGCTTGCTGTTTTAGTTAACAACCGGTGGTGTAACCCTGCCAACATAACAATCAAAGAAAGGATTTGTTGCCCGGACACTGAACTGTGTGCTGTTGGACTCAGGCCGTATTATTTACCCAGGGAATTCTCTCACGTCATCTTGGTGGCTGTTTATGTTCCCCCCTCTGCTAACCCCACAGCTGCATGTGACACTATCCACTCTGCCATAGCTCGGCTACAGACTCAGCACCCGAGTGCCTTTATTGTGATCTCGGGTGACTTCAACCATGTATCACTGGACAATACACTACCAACATTCAAACAATATGTGGACTGTCCCACCAGGGGAGAGAAAACTTTAGACTTACTGTATGCTAACGTCAAGGATGCATACAGCTCCTCCTCCCTCCCCCCTCTTGGTAGGTCAGATCATAACCTGATTCACCTCACCCCCCACTATGTGCCAATTGTGAGGAGGGAACCTGTGACCACCAGGACTGTTAGGAGGTGGTCAGAGGAGGCAATAGCGGAACTACAGGGCTGTTTCGAGGTGACCGACTGGGAAACACTCTGTGAGCCTCACGCCGAGGACATCAATGGGCTTACTGAGTGTATCACAGGCTACATAACTTTCTGCACCGACTCCATTGTTCCAGCTCAGACTGTTCATTGTTACCCAAATAACAAGCCGTGGGTGACTAAGGACATCAAAGCCCTCCTCAACAACAAGAAGAGGGCTTTCAGAGGGGGCAACAAAGAGGAGGTGAGGAAGATCCAGGTGTTACTAAAGGACAAGATCAGAGAGGCTAAGGACAATTACAGGAGGAAGCTGGAGTGGAAACTCCAGCAGAACAGCATGAGAGAGGTGTGGAGGGGCATGAAGACCATCACTGGATTCAGGCCAACCAACAGCAGGGGAGCTGAGGGAGGTGAGAATAGAGCCGACGAGTTGAATCTGTTTTTCAATAGATTCGACACCACAGTGTCTGCTCCCACCCCCACAACCTCACCTGCAGTCAGCCTGGAATCCAGAGCCACACCACTGTGCCAGCCTCTCTCTTCATATGTTGCCTCCTGTGAGATTCCTGACACCCCTCCCCCACCCATCACCTTCACTCAATACCAGGTTGAGATGCAAATGAGGAGACTTCACTCAGGCAAGTCTGCTGGACCAGACGGAGTGAGTCCCCTTGTCCTCAAGACCTGTGCCCCCCAGCTGTGTGGAGTCTTTCATAAACTGTTTATGCTGAGTCTGAGTCTGCAGAGGGTCCCGGTGATGTGGAAGACATCATGCCTCGTCCCTGTACCAAAGACGCCTCGTCCCAGTGGCCCCCAGGATTACAGGCCCGTGGCACTGACCTCCCACATCATGAAGACCCTGGAAAGGCTCATCCTGGACCAGCTGCGACCCATAGTAAGACCACATCTGGATCCCCTTCAGTTCGCTTATCAGCCTCGTCTCGGAACAGAGGACGCCATCATCTACCTGCTCAATCGTGTCTACACCCATCTGGACCAGCCGGCGAGCACTGTGAGGGTCATGTTTTTTGACTTTTCCAGTGCTTTCAACACCATCAGGCCGACCCTCCTGGGTGATAAGTTAGCAGCGATGCAGGTGGATGCTTCTCTGGTGTCCTGGATTGTTGATTACCTGACAGGAAGACCACAATATGTACGTCTCCCACAGTGTGTGTCTGACAAGGTGATTAGCAACACAGGGGCACCACAGGGGACTGTCCTCTCCCCCTTCCTCTTCACCCTCTACACCACAGACTTCAGCCACTGCACAGAGACCTGCCATCTTCAGAAGTTTTCTGATGACTCTGCGGTGGTTGGATGCATCAGCAGGGATGATGAGACAGAGTACCGGGCTGTGGTCGACTCCTTTGTCACGTGGTGTGAGCAGAATCATCTGCAGCTCAACGTGGCAAAGACCAAGGAACTGATCGTGGACTTCAGGAAGACCAGGAAACACTTGACCCCTGTTTCAATCCAGGGGGTCAGTGTTGACATTGTGGAGGACTATAAATACCTTGGAGTACACATTGACAATAAACTGGACTGGGCTAAAAACCCCACAGCACTTTACAGGAAGGGCCAGAGTCGTCTCTATTTTTTGAGGCGACTGAGGTCCTTCAACATCTGCCAGAAAATGCTGAGGATTTTCTATGAGTCTGTTGTGGCCAGTGCGATCCTCTATGCTGTTGCATGCTGGGGGAGCAGGCTGAGGGTCGCAGATGCCAACAGACTTAATAAACTGATCCGTAAGGCCAGCAATGTTGTGGGGATGGAGCTGGACTCCCTCAAGGTGGTGTCGGAGAGGCGGATGCTGTCCAAGATAAAGACAATGTTGGATAACACCTCCCACCCACTCCATGACATGTTGGTCAGTCACAGGAGCTCGTTCAGTGAGAGACTGAGATTACCGAAAAGCACCACTGAACGACACAGGAAATCATTCCTGCCTGTGGCCATCTCCCTGTACAACGCATCCACTTAACACACTGTTTGCTGCTACAACTACACATGTTTCTTTTCCAAATATTTATTTATAAGTGACTTATGTATGTATGTATGTATATATATGTATATATTGTACTATTCTTAGTTAGCGTATTGTCTGTCTTGTCTTAATGTTGGTTTAAAATGGAGCACTGTAACAAAAAATAATTTCCCCCAGGGATCAATAAAGTATTCTGATTCTGATTCTGATTCTGATTATGCTGACATAGCTGTGTCGCTAGCGATCACGTAGCTCATCCTTATAGACCAGCTAGCCCAACTTCAGTAACCCTACAAACGTGACTGCTGTTTAGTTTTCTGTCTTCATTTATGTTTGAAGTGATAGCAGAGCTGTACCTTTGAAATCTCTCAGTCAGAACATGCCAGAACATAGGTGGAAACTACCGAGCTAACTTCCTGCTAACTTCTAACTCTGTTAAATTTAATACATTCAGTTTTCATGGCTGCCTGGATGTTAAACTTAATTGTTACACCTGGTAAGCAGCAACACTGATCATTTTATTAAAGATGAAAGAATTTAGACAGTTTTTAACTCTCAGTAATGTTGCAGTGTTCGTTAGACTTCGGCACCTGAAGCGGACAGAGTTTGGACCCAGATTACGCTGCAAGGCAGCTGTAATGCTCCGACAATCCATCAAGCGGTGCGGCTTTGTAGCTTACCAAAGTTGTACTAGAAGATTTTTTGACAGATTTTTGAGCGCCGTGGAACACATAAAATCAGTTTGAGGTCAGTAAGCACAACCAGAATTCATACATAAGGTGCAATGAGAATAGAATAGAATAATCCTTTACTTGTCCCACAAGGGGAAATTTGGGTGTAACAGCAGCAAGAAAGACACATATACAAACAAACAGTACACAAGACACAGAGCAGAAACATACACAATTTTTACATATTTACATCAAGGACAATGGTTACCAAAAACAGAGTACTGTACCGATATTAAATAAAATAAAATAAAATAAAATTACAGTGTTGATTTTTGAGAAAATTAAAGGATTTTGATTGCGCCTTATATTCCAAAAAATATGGTACGTGACTAGTAATTCTAATACTAAGTAATTCTGCACTGGTGCACCGTTACTTGATCTTATGGTTCTTCCACATGCCAAATCTCAATTTAACCCCTGGATAAGCTGACAGATGGGTGGTGGCATAAAAAGACAAAATGTGTCTTTGGGCACAAATGTCAGCTTAAAAAAATAATACCAACAATAAAAATGCCCTACTCTTGGTTTAAAACAAGTTTCCTCTAGCCAACAAGTGATGTCATTGGGATTTAAAGGCACCATCACAGGTAAACATTATGTAAAAAAAAAAAAAGCTGTTCTGAATTGCCTCCACAGGCCTCTTGTTTACTAAGAAACAATTAAAACAGCCTACTTACTAGGTATAAGTGATATAAAATCATCATGTTAAATTAAAATAGGCTGTAGATATAGATTGAAAAGTCTCACAGTTTATGTCTGTTGAAACAAAACGTGTGTATCTGTGTGCATACAGCATTTATGAGTTTTCAGACTTCTTAACTTTCTGCAAATGCATGAAAATCAGTGAGTGCTTACTGACTAAAGAATTCAGGTTGAACTTTAGTATGTTTTCAGTTCTTCAGTTCTGTTTTAAATTTCTTTCCTAGATTTTATTTCTTTTGCAAAAAATGACCTTTATACTAGAGCTCCCTGTTCCCTCTGGTCCCGAGGTGTGTGTGTGTGTGTTTGAAAGTAACCATGGCATGTAGACAAAGTGTTTCCCTCTGGGATCAAACATAGTTGACTTTGTCCTTTTTGTTGTGTGAAGTCCATGACAGCAATCTACCTGAGGCTATGATTAGCTGATACTCAGGAGGTGGAGAATATGAGCTAGGCTGAGCCATCAAGGGAATGTTACAGCTAAAATGAAGCTGGGGGAAAAGGGGTAAAGAGAACAGGATTGGAGGATGGAAGAGGAAGGAGACTTAACAGATCAGGAACCAGTTGTATCAGCTTCGTTTTTAAATTTAGCCTTAAACTGTCTGTAATCTGTTTTATATTTTATATCTGACATAATCACAGTTATGATGGATCTTTGGATGAAATGCAAACCAAATGATACAGGATTATAAGACTGATATTAAGTTATTTAAAAATTTGATATGTCAGCTGATATTTTTTCTTTCAGACACATAAATGCCAGAATGTCATAACATTTGCTATGTATAGTTATTTAATAACTTATTTATCCAGCTCTACTCTGCCCAGCTGTTTATTGTGTATGTGGGATTCCAAACATGTGCACTGGCAACAGTGAAGTTGTAGACTGCTCTGTGATGGTTGAGGATCATTAATCAAAATGGTAAATGGTCTGTATTTATATAGCGCTTTACTAGTCCCTAAGGACCCCAAAGCGCTTTACATATCCAGTCATCCACCCATTCACACACAGGTGATGGCAAGCTACATTGTAGCCACAGCCACCCTGGGGCGCACTGACAGAGGCAAGTCTGCCGGACACTGGCGCCACCGGGCCCTCTGACCACCACCAGTAGGCAACGGGTGAAGTGTCTTGCCCAAGGACACAACGACCGAGACTGTCCAAGCCGGGGCTCGAACCGGCAACCTTCCGATTACAAGGCGAACTCCCAACTCTTGAGCCACGATCGCCCTCAATCAACATTCAAACCAACTCAGTCAGCATTGATTATTCTTCTGGATCTCAGTAGATCCACCAATCTTCAAAGAAATATATTAATACCGTCACTGATCTATTTCTTTGTCTCTTTCAGACCACGCTGGGTCCGATAATGTCAACACAGTTATATTCCCAGAACTGCACAGTTGATTCTTCACTTATGTCACAATACTGAAAGTCTTCTTAACAGTATATTTATTGATTTTCCTTCAAAATCAATTACCCAAGGAACTCAAAATCATAAGTGGCTCGGTTGTCTGAGATTCTGAGCCACTTGAACACCTTGACAACACCAGGTATTCTTCTGTCGGACTTCCATGTCCGAAATTACTCTTTTTACTGACAAATAAGTGTATCCCAAAATGATCCTCTTGATCATTAGCTATTTTTAACTGAGGCCACAACTCTCAGCAGCGCCACCTGGAATATGACCACGCCGGGTCCTTACCGAACGTCTTCAGTAAGTGGGAGTTTTCCAACTCGTGACTTGACACTTCTATTTATACTTCTTGATCACACATTGATCTATTTTCCCATGAAATGTCCTGTTACTTTTAACTCAGTACTGCCTTTCTCAAAGTTTCATTATCCTTACTTCAAAGTTTCTCATTACTTCAAAGTTTTCTCATTATTACTGATAAAACTCCAAACAGAAATCAACCAGTAATTCAGTTACTACAATTTTAGATGTTACATCCCCCAGGAGGATGTCTCTTCTCCCTATTAACCCTTTGTTTTGTCCAGGCTCCACCTCCTCTGTCCTGATTGGATGTTGCGCAGAGTCCGGCTAATTGGTAATCAGCAGAGCACTATTTAAGGCCTGTGGAGCTGTGCTTCTGGGCCCTCTGGTCATTTTGGTTGCCATACTTGTGCAGGCTTGCATGCCTTTGTATTTTGTGTGAGCATTGTTGTTTCATGTTCAGACTGCTTGTAGGGGAGAGCTGCCTTTTGTTTTGACACCCTGTTTTCTCCTGTTTATGTGTTGTTAGGTAGGTTATGGTTATAGGTTGTATATTTTGTTTCTTTGGAGTTAGGTAAGTTTCTTTTATTTCAACATCAGGGATGTTTTGTTTGTTATGTTGGCCTTGGCTCTCCCTGACATTATACCTCAGTCTGATCCCATCACCAGTATTAAATAAACCTTCTAAAATTACCATCTTGGCTCCTCCTTCTCTATCCACCTTTATGTTCGTCCCTTCAACCCCCTAGACTAGCCAGGGGATGTAACATAGAATAATACTCCAATACAGCAAAATTTCAGTTTAAGAGGTTTGTGCCTTACCTTTTTAGACGGGCGCCCTGTGTAGTCAAAGAATCACCGGAAATGTCTGTCCGTACGACCACTCCCTGGCCTCGGCAACCTCCAAAAATCACCTCTATTGTACCCCCAAGACCAGACGAGCCCCCAAAAACTGTCCCGAACTCGAAAATGTGGCACAAGACAAACCAATGGAGGCCCAGTAGAGTGAAATCAGATAGAGTTTATTAAAAACACACGCGTGGGAAGAAGCACACAGCATCACATCTGCAGACTTCTTCTCCCAAAAATACACAAAGAGTTGCTCTTATAACGTCAGGGTTAAACGCCCCTTCTCGCGTTCTAAGAACATAATTTGTATTTTAAGAACATCATTTGCATCTTGTACAGACAATGAGCAATTTTTAGATCTAAAGTCAGACACAGAAGTTCCTCTTTCTTTCCAAATATGGCGATGATTTCACACCCTTCAGGACTTGTCCTCCTTTTGGCCCATCTTCTGTCACCTGTTACTAAGCAAACTCAAATGCAACAGGTTGCAACAAGAAGCTGAATACATTCAGGCCTTTGCTCAGGCCTGTTTCTAGATTGTATGTATTATATGTGTTTTGTAAGCGTGTATACCTTAATGCAATGTGTGTATACAATGATTATGGCTGCACCTGTAATAAAAAGGTTAATGTGAGGCCAGCAGGTTTAAATGAACATCGTAATGCAGTGTCAATGCTGTAGATTATATTGTTAATAATGCAGGATATATTGTAGTAATTTGTAATTTTTTAATTTCACAAATCCAATGTAAAAACTCATAACATGGATGAAGGATGTCTCTCCTCTTTTCTTCCTTCACTTGTTACTTTTTCATTTATTGAGCATTGTAAATACTGATACCAATAGAATCAGAATCAGAATCAGAATGGGGTTTATTGCCAGATGTTGAGGTTTACAACATTAGGAAATTGCTGCGGTGCTTCAGTGCAAACATAGTGTCATAAATAGCACTTAAATAGACATGAAAAAAAATAAAAGTAAGAATAAGAATTAAAAGTGCTATGTAGAAAGATATGTGCATGAGATATACATGAGATATATACATGAGAATAAGAATTATGAGTGCTACGTAGAAAGATATATACATGAGTGCAGGTGGTGATCAGTGCCAAACATGAAATGATGCAGTGACACAGCGTAGGGTCATGTGTTAGTGGCGGGGACAGTCATATGGTTATTGTTCATGTGTCCAACAGCAGAGGGGAAGAAACTGTTCTTATGGCGAGAGGTTCTGGTGCGAATGGACCGGAGCCTCCTGCCTGAGGGGAGCAGGTCAAACAGACTGTGTCCAGGGTGAGAAGGGTCAGCTGAGATCCGAGCTGCACGCCGCAGTGTCCTGGAGGTGTACAGGTCCTGCAGAGATGGGAGTCTGCAGCCAATCACCTTCTCAGCAGAGCGCACAACACGCTGCAGTCTCTGTTTGTCCCTGATAGTGGCTCCAGCGTACCACACGGTGATGGAGGAGGTGAGGATGGACTCGATGATTGCAGTGTAGAACTGCATCATCGTCCGTGTTGGCAGGTTGAATTTCTTCAGCTGCCTCAGGAAGTACATCCTCTGCTGGGCTTTCTTGATGACGGAGGTGATGGTGGGCTCCCACTTCAGGTCCTGGGTGATGGTGGTACCCAGGAAGCGGAATGATCAGCAAATATCTAATATAGGCTGAAAATATCGGCCCCCTCATAAAGTCACTGGGCTCTATTCTTGATTGGACCAGCACTAGCTTAAGAATGCACTGCTTGAGAAATTCTTGCCAATAGTTTTATTTTAAAATACCAATTTATTATTAGTATCTGATACAGACAATATTTTTTGTATATTTGCTTTAATGGCTTATTTTATATTTACTTTTTTTGCCTTTAGTGCCAAGGGGGTAAAATAAATGAGCCAGTTTAACAGACAAGACAAACTAGAGAGCAAGATAATAAGTAAGTTTAAGAAGACGACATAGCAGAAAAAAGGAGGACGAAAAAGGAAGAAGGTACTAGAAAATGAACGTGAAACCATATTCAAAAAGATTTCATAGATAAAAGAGAAAGTAGCAAAGAGATATGAAAGAAAGAGGAGAGGAGGGGAACTTTAGAGAGGAGGTATACAGTAGCAGGGACAAAGGAAGAAAAAGACCGGTAATAAGGGAGGAGATAGTAAATTCAGAGATATGCACAGAAAAAGCCATGAAAGTAAAGAAATGCAGAGAGAAACCATGGAGGAAAAAGACGTCTGATGAAGGAAAAAAATGGGTTGACCTAGGGAATATGCTTCCTGCCAAAAAAGAAAAAAGAAACCGTCATTTAGTGTTATTGTTTTGTTTTTTTTTAGAAGCAACTGCCTCAGTGTCCTACCACTGTATAAAGGAGCAGTCAAAAGAAGAGTCAGGCCAAAAATCCCTTTGAGGGGAGCTCTTTGATGCCAACCTTACTTTTTTCCCCTCTAGATTATCTGCAATCATTCGTCATGATCTCTGTACCAGTGGCTCAACAATTACAGCATGGCATGCCTGTGTGTGTGTGTATGGTGTTGGATAGAATGTGTGTTGTCTAAATGAGTGCCGATGCAGAGTGTTGTTAGCACATCATGACATGTGACAGACTGAATTAATAATTCACATGAGGCTAGTTGGCATGATCCTCCCACACTGAAGCAGAAATCAGAATGCAACACATATGTGTGTGAGAGGGGAGAGGAACCTATTGAGATCTATACTTGTGCAGCATGCATGCTTGCCCGCATTGTTAAATCATGCTGGTATGAGGATGCAGCAGAGGTAGGAGTGGACAAAGGAACGGAGGGTGTAGGTAGATATAAAATGCTGAAAAGCAGGAGAGCTAGAGAAGCATAACAAACAGAAATACGACTTAGGTTAATGTATCAATAGAAGATTTTATAAAACTAATAAATGGGCTCTAGGTTATGCTAGGCTAAATGATCTATCATAACTTCACTGTTTACGTGAGCTGTGTGCCAAGCTTTCGTGAGTTGCATTACGTAGCATCTATTCTATTCTGGAGTACCATTTCAATAGCGCCTGAAAGATTTATAAAAGTATTTGAATTTAAAAGGTAATATGGTCTTAACTGCGACTGTAGCTATCTCAGGTTGTACTGCCTCTGCTATGGTTGGGCAGTCAGCTAAACTCCTTCCCCACATCAAGACTCTGACGACACGATTCCCGGTTCACAGGTTTATTGACACAGGGAAAGGTGAAACTGTAACAAACAGTACAAGGCATAATCACTGTACTTATTCACCATGTACATATATAACGATGAAAATATATTAACCCAGTTTTTTAATATGTCAACATGCAATGTTCATATGAATTACTTCCCTTTTTAAGTCAAATACAAACATCAAATTATGATTTTAACAAGTCTTACTATAATGAATGCCTCCAATTCGTTTGTCATTCCCCTTTAACTAGCTCCATAAGCGATTGCTAGCTTAAACTGCATGAGATTGGTTTTATCATTAAACCTACAGAAAAATGAACTTACTTGAAAGAAAGTGGTCTATACATGCACATAAAATATAAAACAAGTCTATACATACCCACAATGCTACCAAAGGCATAGGATGTATGTGGATGCCACTGGATTTATCTGGCTAAGGCCACCATGCTGCACATGCCTTCTCCTTAATTCACAGACTTACTTCCTGTTTACCAATGACATCATGTCCTATTACAGACTACAGGTTTTAAGGTGGCACCAGAGAGTTACAATTGCATATTTAAACATTTACCAAATCCAAGAAAACAGTCTACCTTAAAAACTTTTGATATCAGAACACTCCCCGCCTGGCGTGATTAGCGCCACCACACTTTGTCAATGACAGTTCAACACCTAGACATCTGAAGCCAGAAGAAGTACTATTTCTGTAATGGGTCTCACAAACAATGTTTCTCCTCCTGGCTTGATGACCTTGACCTCGACCTGGCGAACTTTACCATCTTTGCTTTGGAAGGTCTGTGTTACCAGACCAAGTGGCCACTTATTTCTTTGTACTTGACTGTCCTTGAGGAGAACAACATCCCCTGGCTTAATGTTTGGGTTAGATGACTGCCACTTCCTACGTGATTGCAATGTTGGAAAGAACTGCTTGCGCCACCTGTCCCAGAAGGTGTTGGACAGGTGCTGGACTTGTCTCCACTGATGCTTGTAGAGGTCAGCGGCTCCAAACTCTCCTGGAGGAGCAGGAACACAGTTTACCTTCTGTGTTAGAAGAGCAGCTGGCGTAAGAATGAATGAGTTGTCGGGGTCAGTTGTTACAGGAACAAGAGGCCGGGCATTAATGATGCCTGCTACTTCTGCCATGAAAGTTACCAACACTTCATGGGTCAGCTTCCCCTTGAGCTGGAGGAACATGGAGTCAAGAATCCTTCTAGCCAGACCAATCATCCTTTCCCACGTTCCACCAAAGTGGGAGGCATGTGGAGGGTTGAATGTCCAAGAGCATCCTTGGGCTGACAGATAAGACTTGACACCACTGTGGTCGATGTTAGAAGGTACCTTCAAGGACTGACAAGCACCCACAAAGTTAGTGCCTCTGTCTGATCGAATACTTTTGACCGGCCCTCTAACTGCTAGAAACCGCCTTAATGCGTTGATAAAGCTGGATGTGTCGAGGGATTCTATGACTTCAATATGTACGGCTCTTACGCTCATACATGTAAAAATCACGGCCCACCTTTTGCTGTGTGAGAGGCCTCCTCTAGTCCGGCGTGCAGAAACACTCCAAGGACCAAACACATCAAGGCCAACATTTGTGAAGGGAGGGTCTGTTGAGAGACGATCTGCCGGAAGGCTGGCCATTTTTTGGCAGCTTACTGGAGCTCTAAGTCTTCTGCATGTCACACATCGGTAGATGATGCTGCTCACTTTTCTCTTTCCACCAACTATCCAAAATCCAGCTGCACGGACGGCCCCTTCCGTAAAGAGACGCCCTTGATGGTGAACTTGTTCGTGGTACTGTCTAATGAGCAGGGTTGCAATATGATGATTCCCTGGAATAATCACAGGAGTCTTCTCACTCTGAGCAAGACTCGAATAGTGAAGACGACCTCCGACTCTTAGTAGGCCATGTGCATCAATAAAGGGATCGAGACTTTTCAGAGGACTACTTCTGGGAACCTCTTTGTGTATTATGATACATTTGATCTCCTCGCCATAAACCTCTTCTTGGACTGTTCGAATGATGATGTCTGAGGTGGATTCCTCAACACTAAATCCTGTCTTACAAAGATGCCAGCCCTTACAAGGTTTGTTTGTTGTGATCATGTTGTAACAACTGGCAATATGTTTCAGATGGGCGATTGCACGAGTCAGTGACTGCCACGAAGAAAACTTGGTGAATCGCTGGGACCCAAGTTGCTTGGATGCTGTGGCAGTGCTTAATGTGGACACAAGCGGTCGGATGTCTGGATCTGAACCTGAGTCCACAAGATCAAAGGTGATGTCAGGGATGTCTTGCTCTGGTTTGGACAGAAACCTGGGTCCACTAAGCCAGTTGGTGTCTTTTAAAGTGCCTGCAGCAACAGAACGTGTTGCATGGTCTGCAGGGTTCTGGTTTGTGGCCACGTAGCGCCACTGGCGTGGACTGGAGGATCTTCGAATGCGCAGGACCCGATTACTTACGTACACATAAAAACGCCTGGTCTCATTACAAATGTAGCCCAGAACCACCTTACTATCTGTGTAATAAGTCACAGCATTAAGCTGAAGATCAAGTTCTGCTGAGATCAGGTCTGACAACTCAACAGCCAGTACTGCTGCACAGAGCTCTAATCTCGGGATTGTGTGCTCTGGACAAGGAGCCAGCTTGGCCTTTCCCATGACAAACCCCACATGCTGGTTTCCAGCAGTGTCTGTGACTCTAAGATATGCTACTGCAGCAATAGCTTTTGTTGAAGCGTCAGAGAAAACACACAATTCTCTGTTGACAGCTGTCGATGGTGAAGTTTCAGTGTAGGGTCTGGGTATCGTCAGACTTGACAACTCTGTCAGTGAAGCTCTCCACGAGGCCCAAGCTTCCTCCTTGTCTCGAGGTAATGGCGCATCCCAGTCACCATTCTCAGCAGTGAGCTCTCGCAGAATGGCCTTGCCTTGTATGACAACTGGTGCTACAAACCCAAGAGGGTCGTAGAGACTGTTAATGATAGATAAGACTCCCCGGTGAGTATAAGGTTTCGTCTCCTGGGAGACACTGAAGACAAAGCAATCTGTTTGAAGGTTCCAGTTGAGCCCGAGACTGCGCTGCATCGGTACTGTGTCTGCATCAAGGTCAAGATCTTTAAGGTCACTTGCATAGTCTCTTGAAGGAAAGGCTCTCATGACCCCCTTCTTGTTTGCTGCGATCTTATGCAGCCTCAGGTTAGACCTGGAGAGGACATCCTGTGTTTTCTTTAACAAGTTGATAGCTGCTTCGACTGTAGGCAGAGACTTCAGTCCATCATCTACATAAAAGTCTCGCATCACAAAATGCTTTACATCAGGGTCAGCATGGAACTCACTGACTTGAACGGATTGATGCAGGCCGTAAATAGCCACTGCAGGCGAGGGGCTATTCCCAAACACGTGGACTGTCATGCGGTAGTCCACGATATCTTTGGAGAGGTCATTATCACGGAACCATAGAAACCTCAAGAAGTTTCTGTCCTCTTCTCTGACCAAGAAAGAGTAGAACATTTGTTCTATGTCTGCTGAGAATGCAACAGCTTCCTTTCTAAAGCGAATCAATACACCCAGCAGTGTGTTGTTCAGATCAGGCCCCGTCAACAGCACATCGTTGAGTGACACACCATTGAATCGAGCACTGGAGTCAAAAACTATTCTGATTTTCTTTGGTTTCTTGGGATGGTACACACCGAATGTTGGTAAATACCATCGCTCTTCCTCCTCACCCAACGGAGGAGCCAACTCTGCATGACCATTTTTGAACATCTGTTCCATGAAGCTAAGGAAGTGTTCCCTCATTTCAGGCTTCCTCTCAAAGTTGTGAATGAGAGACTTGAGACGCTTCAGTGCCTGAGGCCTGTTGTTAGAAAGCTGCTGACGTGGACTCTTGAAGGGTAAAGGGGCTACCCAGCTGTTATTTGTGTCTTTCTGTAGTCCAGCCTTCATTATTTTCATGAATGAAGCGTCCTGAATTGAAGGTGCAACTTGGTTATCCTCTTTGGTCCTCTTGAACACATTGCATCCAAGATGGTCAACATCGCAGATGGACTCTTGCTCAGGACATGTTGGAAGATGGTCTGCAACCTGCATGGCGCTGTACCTTTCTTTAACACAAAACACATTAGGGCATGGGTTAAAGATAGATGGCCTTCGCAGCTCTGTGGTATTTGTATAGAAGGAGCTGATTGCTGATGGCCTATGGACACTGCCGAGACACACGTTGCCCACAACAACCCACCCCAGATCTAACTTCTGAGCATAGGGCTGGTTGTGTGAACCATTCACCTGTTTGCGGACTTTATGTACTCTGATAACGTCCCGCCCTAGGAGAAGCATGATCTGGGCATTTGGGTCCAGATCTGGGATGAGGTGTGCCAGTGACTTTAAATGTGCATGATGAATAGCAACATCAGGGGTTGGAATCTCATCCCTGTTGTTGGGAATTTCATTGCATTCTGTGAGACTGGGTAATGGAATGCAGACAGTCCCATCAAGAGATTCCACCTCATAGCCACTTGCCCTCCTACCTGCTGATTCTTTTACTCCTGCACATGTTCTCAGTATGTATGGCGCACATGGGCTTTTGTCACCAAACACTTCAAAAAACTGTGAGCGAACTAACGACCTGTTGCTTTGCTCATCCAAAATTGCATACAGCTTCACTGCTTTTTCTCTGTTCCCAGCTGGATATACCTTCACGAGGCATATTTTGGAACAGGATCGGTCCATCAGATCTCCCCCACAAACCTTTGTGCATTTGGCTGTGATGTCCGATTGAGGCAAAGTTTCAACTTCCCCCCCGCCATGGTCTGGAGCAGGGTCCTTCACTTCTATCCAAGGTGCAGGCCCTGGATGTAGAGCTGTGTTGTGCCTTTCACTTTTGCACTCAGAACACTGCACTTTGACCTTGCAATCCCTAGCAAGGTGCGATGATGCTGAACAGCATTTGAAACACAAATTGTGCTCCTTCAAGAACATCTTGCGCTCATCAATCGGTTTTTCTCTGAATGCACGACATTTGCGTAATGGGTGTGGTTTCCCATGAATGGGGCATACTTTATCACAATCATCAAGCTTTGATGAGAACTTACTAGAATCAGAACTAGCTCTGGAGGATACGTCCGTTTTACAGACTGAGATTCCTCTATGCTTGTTTGGCTGCCACGCTAACTTTTCAGTCCTGGGGCTGATGTCTGTCTGAGTGATGAAGTTGAAGCTTGGATCGTTGGCAATGCTAGCCTCCTGGCTAACAAACTCTACAAAAAAGGTAAAGGGCGGATACGGCACATGCTCTCGCCGCTTGTACGATGCGCCAGCTGAAGCCCACTTTTCTTGCAGACGAAAGGGGAGCTTCTGCACGATTGGGTTGACACCTCTTGCTGTGTCGAGGAATGAAAGTCCAGGTAGGTCTCCTTCATCCTTAGCCGAAAGAAGTTCCATCAGAAGATCACTCAACTTTGTTAACTTAGCATAGTCTCGATTTCCTACCTTTGGAAATGTGTCAATGCGCTTGAAGAGAGAATCCTCTATTGCCTCTGTTGAGCCGTAGGTTCTATCAAGTCTTTCCCATATCATATCAAGCCCAGCTCCTGGATGATTAACATGAATTGCTCTGATCTGCTCTGCGTGTTCTTTTGACTCCTTGCCAAGCCACTTTAAAAGAAGATCCATCTCTTCACTCGCAGTCAAATCTAAGCCACTGGTTGCAGATAGAAATGAGCGTTTCCAGGCTCTGTAGTTCTGTGGCTTGTCATTAAATTGAAGTAAGCCTGTAGACACAAGTTCACGGCGTGCAAGATATCTCACAAAGTCATTTGGGTTGAGGCTGCCATAGTTGGCGTTAGGAGATATGGGATAGGCTGAGGGAAATGCACCATTATAGTCATTTTGAGATCTGAGATTCTGGGTTGGAGTAGCAGAACTGTGTTCAAATCTTACTTGTCGTGGCTCGTGAACATCTTCTTCCTTACAGATCTGAACTCCATGTGAGCTGGGGAACGGCTGTGATTTTGTTGGCGTAACACTTCCATGCCGCTGATGCTCTGTCTCTGATACTTTGCCTTGGTCCGCAACATACTGTTGTGTTCGTTGAATAGTTTCTAGAGGGTCAGAATCTAGTACAGGGTCACAACTACGTCTTTCACTATTGATATCAGCTGCAGCTTCTAGCACTTCTGCCTCCGCAATGGCTGCAGCAGTTTCTTTCTTATATTCTAGCATTTGCATTGAGGCTTCCAATTTAGCCTTTTCTAGTTTTAGGTTTATTTCCTCCTTAGCATAAGAAAGACAAGCCTTTGCTGCTTCTGCACGTGCTCGTGCCTTGGCTGCAGCAGACCCAGTTGATGATGCATAGGAGTGCACAGAAGGAGCGTGCGAATGCGTTTTTGACATGGTTGTTTCTTCTGACTTGGACTGAACAATTTCTCAGCGAATCTCTGCTTAGATGTGCTAATTGTCCATTAGTTGATTGTGATGATGGTCTCCCTACCATCTGTCGGCGTTTCCACGTTATCTTGCCCGCTAGGAAGTGTGGTTTCACTGTACTGCCTCTGCTATGGTTGGGCAGTCAGCTAAACTCCTTCCCCACATCAAGACTCTGACGACACGATTCCCGGTTCACAGGTTTATTGACACAGGGAAAGGTGAAACTGTAACAAACAGTACAAGGCATAATCACTGTACTTATTCACCATGTACATATATAACGATGAAAATATATTAACCCAGTTTTTTAATATGTCAACATGCAATGTTCATATGAATTACTTCCCTTTTTAAGTCAAATACAAACATCAAATAATGATTTTAACAAGTCTTACTATAATGAATGCCTCCAATTCGTTTGTCATTCCCATTTAACTAGCTCCATAAGCGATTGCTAGCTTAAACTGCATAAGATTGGTTTTATCATTAAACTTACAGAAAAATGAACTTACTTGAAAGAAAGTAAGTTCAAAATATAAAACAAGTCTATACATACCCACAATGCTACCAAAGGCATAGGATGTATGTGGATGCCACTGGATTTATCTGGCTAAGGCCACCATGCTGCACATGCCTTCTCCTTAATTCACAGACTTACTTCCTGTTTACCAATGACATCATGTCCTATTACAGACTACAGGTTTTAAGGTGGCACCAGAGAGTTACAATTGCATATTTAAACATTTACCAAATCCAAGAAAACAGTCTACCTTAAAAACTTTTGATATCAGAACACAGGTATTCTGAGCAGACTTTAATCCATTGGAGCACAAAAAAGAAATGTTGATTAAGTGTTTTATTAATTTTTTTCCCCCCAGTATTTTCTAACTGTAGTATGTGCACAATCTTTTCAGGACTGCACATCCCAGCCAATTCACTCCAAGGTTAGACAGTGCAATGCAATTTAGAAAAACTACAAAACAACCCAAAATATATATTTCAGACCTCCACAGGGATCAGTTAGCATGTTAAATGTTAAACTTCATTCAACTTTAGGTTCACATTACTTTAGCTACCCCTAGCTAGATTTGATCTGCAATCATGAATCATTCAGTCTTACATGCACACTCCAACACAACAGACAACATATACAGTATGCATTGTACAAAATACTAAAAACAAAAGTAATAATAATAATAATTTTTTTAGCAGCATGTAATCCACGAGAAACGAGAAAGCCTTCACAAACTTGGTAGTCGCCCTTTTGCGCACCAGCCTCACAGTTTGCTTTAAATCAATAACTGTTCCAGGATATTTATAACATTGAACACATTCCACCATCTGACCCTTAATGGATCTGACCTTTTGCATATGAGTACATGTTCTGAAGTCAGTCATCATACCTTTTGTCTTGGATATGTTTAACTGAAGTTAGGGCTCATCACATACCAAGCACCATGACAGTACAACTAAAAGAAAACCGAACAGATAAGGCTCATTTCATCCAGGAGAAAGCATCTTCTTTCTAAAAAACATGTTAGGTCTGCAAAGTTCTGAAATAAATGTAAGACTCCTTTGATTTGGATGTTTCTCAGCCTGGACACCTTTAAGTCAACCATGGGGATACTTATGAGGATTGTTTCACTTTTGGAGCCAGTCACAAGTTCATTTTTCAGTCACAAAGGTTGCTGCTTGATTATGTCATAAAAGGTTTTTCTTTCTGTTTAGAGTCTAGCAAATGGAAAATAACAGACGAAACCCTACTTGTAGTGTAGCCGGATGATGACTTGACAGCTGCTGGCAGTCTCTTTCTCCCATGTAATGCATATGGGCCCCTACAGCATGAGGCAAACTTTCAACTCACTGAAGCGCTCAAGATTTCAGTTGAGCTTTGAAGGAAAAAAAACAATAAACATCAGCTCTTTGAAAGGCGATGGCGACTTGAAGAGTAATCAACACGCATTCACTTAATAAAAATATACACTGTACAATGTTAACATATAATACATAGATAAAGGTTTAAAAACTATAGGCAAAAAACAGTACATGAATTTCGAGCGTGGTGTTGAAATACTTTATATATCTACTGTAGTGATGTGTCGGTCGCGAACGAAACGGCTCTTAGAGCTGACTCTTTGAAGTGAACGACGCGAGCCGGCTCTGTATTGGGTGCCGTGGTTTTTTTTTTCTTTCTCTCACCCTCTCTCTCGCACTTTTTTTCCGCTTCACTCCGCACGTGACACTTGTGCTTTGCGCTGGGAAGAGGGGCGGTAGTTACACTCGCAGTAGAACAGGAACAGAACCGGAGGGAAAGGGAGAGAAAGAGAGCCAGGGATAACAACGTCACATTAGGAAGGTATAGTGATCATCTGTCTGTGAAGGTTCTCAGTCATCCAGGTCATTGTAGTCAAAGGAGCTTGCAAAGAAAAGCGTCTGGACTTCTTTAAGTTGCTTGAAGACGTTTCACCTCTCATCCGAGAAGCTTCTTCAGTTCTAAGGTCAAATGGTGGGGAGTCCCAGATTTAAACCTAGTGGGAGTGTCCCCCCACAGAGGGACAAAAGGACCCCCTGATTATCCTCTAATCGCCTGAGCCAAGGTGTGAAACTGGGTGTGGGTCCCAATCAGCCAGGGTTTCGGGTGAGCTCATTGTGAAACCTGGCCCCACCTTATCATGCCACATCCTGAGGTAAGATGGCCCAGGATGTGAGTGGACGTGAGTGGATGTGTCCCTCCCCAGACGCCTTAACTTTGACGCCTTTGGAATTTGTACGTGCTTTTTGGAGTTTGTACGTGCTTTGTCTCTAGGGGCCACCGCATATGTTTATATATAAACATATATAAATAAAACTGTGGCGGACCACTGAGACCTCTCCTGTCGTTGTTACATACCTCCACAAAACCACAGTTTTTTTTACATTAGCAATTCATTTTGTGCATAATTTTATATTGTTGTTAATAATAAATTAATTAAAGCAACAAAATAACCTGGAGAGCCGGTTAGGAGCCGAAAGAGCCGGCTTTTTTTGTGAGCCAAGCCGAAAGAGCCGGTTCTCTAAAAAGAGCCGGAAATCCCATCACTATTCTACTGTGCCAAAACTCCTAAATCTTTTGTTGCCTTTCAACGACCAGTGTTTTCAAATGTGGAAGAGCTGCTTTCGAGATTTTTATTCAGTCTAAGACACTCAAGACATTCAAGATTATTGTCTGGCACAACCACGCAAAATGTCCAGCTCACTTTACTGAAAAACTATTTCCTCCTGTGTTAGTTGGCAGCAATAAATATGAGAGTAAGTCCTCCTGGAAGTCACTGTGCTAGATGCATCACATGCAGATGAGTCAAATCACCTGGTTTTTGGCATCCGTGGCCTATCCACTTGAATGGGCACTCTCTAAGCCTCTCAGGCAATTGCCTCTCAAAATCCTCTGCAATTCTGTCTATGTTACTCAATTGTGTTAACAGACTGGGCAACATTGCAAACCTTTTTAATTGCCATTTCATCAGAGCATCTTAAGTATCCATGCTTTGTTAGTGTTTGGCAGAAATCAGGAGCGCTGTAATAGACTGGATGTTTTGGGACTGTGGACACTTTCATGTTCAGCATCATCCAGTCAAAGTCTGGAAGCCTTAACAAGATATGTTTGTGCACCTGCTATATCTGTATTTACTTTCTTGTATTCATATCTCACTGGACATATTAACGACCCCCAATTTCATTTCTCACTGACTAGTTCTGTTTACTGAAGCCAAATGTGGTCTTTAGATATTATTTTTTGTTCTGTTGCTCAGCTGTTGTAAAAAACAATTGTATTGCCCTGCTGTTTTCATTTTCACAAGTTTATACTTGTTGAATTTTCTACTGACTTGTCACTTTTTTAAACCTTGATCTTTTCAATATAGACAGAGCTTGGTAGTGTGTGTTTGATCAGCTGATATTTAATAAGGCTAAGACAATCAGTACAAGATTTACAACAAAAAAAGTGTCTTATTAATATTCGTAAAACTGAATAAGGAAAGTTTTTATATGTTTCCACATTACCAACCCTTTTAGAGACATTATAAGTTGATTCTGTTGAAAACCCTGAACTTTTCATCCTCTCTCAGCAGGTGTTGATGCAGATTCTCAGTGTTTTTCTCTCTCTCCCTTTCTCTCTGTATCCCTCTTCTTCTCCTCTATTTTCTCTCCCTGTCCTTCTGTTAACTTTCTCCACCACTTTCTTTCTTCTTTTTCTTACCACTGGTCTTGTCCGTTTGGTTGTATTAACTCAAAATAAAATGAATAATAATAAAATTCTAATAAAACTTGACTATCAAGTGGACCATTATAGCGAACAGCATAATGCTCCACTTTGGCTGTTTTGGCCTTCAAGAAACAATTCTGATTGCTACACTGCTACACTAAAGGAATAGTTAAAATTGGTTTTTAAAGTTTACTAAACTTGATCAACTCTGTGTGATGAATGTATTTCAGTGGTTGAAAATATTTTGTCATGAAAGAAACCACACAAGTCAAAATTTGTCACCTCTTGTTGACATTCTGCAACTGACTGAAAGGAGTGTGTTCATAGTGGAAATTACAAAAGGAGGGAGAACTTCTGTTTGCTGGGAACTGACTTGTATGCAGTCGACAGTCAGCCGATTGTGGGTCATAATTCTAAGGAGCTTTATCCTTACGTTTGTGGTAAAAGAACAGTACATTTGGAAACTCATGTTTGTGTTTAAATATTTATTTGTTTTTTACTTTTTTTTTACTATGGCAAAAAAATGATAGCTAAAAAATGATGAACATTTTAGTTTCTCAAAAAAGATTCATACTAACAGTGCTGTATATTGTGTGTTGTGTCATGGCGTACGGTGTCATCTGCAACTACTTTAACCTACTTTGACCTGAGCTGAGCACTTTACAGTAGTTTCTTGCTATAAGAACAAAAAGAGGCACTTAACATTCACATATGTCAACAGAACCCCACCACTTTGGCAGTTTTACATGACTGAATTGAGTTCAAAGTGTCACAGTGTCTTCACTGAAGAAATAAATCCAAATGGGACAACTTATATGTATAGTCATGCATAATCTTTGTCTATTTTAATAAGTCTTACCTTTGCTGTGACCGATGGCATGCCTTCGGAAAGACTCATTTAGTCATCTGTCTCACATGCATGTGACAGAACAGTTACCCTTCTGTTTAAATCAATCTGGTTGTCTACATAGACCTTGTTCTAGTTCTACTTATGCTGCAGGAGCCTAAAAATAAAGCATATTTTTTATGTTTCATGCCAATTTTTTTCCATAACTACAGTGATCAAGTATTGGCCTCTTAATACTGTCAAATCCAGAAGACCAACAACTGCCTGAAAGCAACCTGTGTTGTCAGACTGGGGAATGAAGCTCTTCCTGCTGCTCTGCTAATGCCCTGCTCAAGCTGCTCCATCTGCCATAAAATGAAACAAAGAAGAAGAAAATACAGAGAGTAGGAAGCTATCTAGAAAAAATAAAACAAAAACTCGCCATTATTAAAACACCATTTCTCAAAAGGAGGCATATGCTCAAATAAACAAAGACTAATTTGACGAATAACTTTATTAGTATTTTGTTCATATTTTTTGTACAATATTTATCTATCTGTCTAAAACAAACTGTGCTTTATTTGTCTACTAGTTAACAATATAATAACATATGAGGGTCGGGCATATATAGTTCATTGATTTACTAGTCCAAGTAAAGCACTAAATAAATAAATGAATGAAGCTAAACAGTAATAAAGCTTAACAGTTTCAAAACTGAGCTACAATATAATTTGCTCACAGCAACCTATTTCCCAAGCTTAAATACTCATGCAATTGGACGTGTGATTAAACACAAATATTTGTTTATGTCAAAGCAAAACTAATGAAACTTTAAATGTATTTGCTCCACAAGTGGCAGATCTGGACTTTTGGCCTTGGTTTGATCAAATGTGAAGTCTTTCAAACAGTAAAACATAAAAAAAGTTTTTATTTCTCAATACCACTGACCAAAATTCAACTTTACTAACTTCAGGAGTCACCATGGTAGCAACAAGTGTGTCTTAGTCCTTTGCCTCTTAGAGCCCCCCCCCCCCCCCCCCCCGCCCCTTTTTTGTAGCCTTTTCTATTTATAGAGTATCTGTGCTTCTTTATTTTTCTGATGCCATGCTTGTGTTCTCAAATTAGCGAAGACATTCTCTTGATTGGCTTGTGTTTTCTATATTTGCATACCTTCAGTCAAGTGTAATGGTCTGACAGCACAACCACATGCTAAAGTAATATAAACACACCAATTATTTCATTAGGTACATCCGTTCAACGGTTTATTCATGCAAATATCTAACCATCCAATCATAAGGCCATCTCTTTATTACTGCAGAGGGCCTACACAAACAGACTCCCCAGTCACCAGATCTCAAGCCAATAGTGCACATTTGGGATGTTGCAAATTTGCACCATGGATGTGCAGCCGACAAATCTGCAGCACCTGTGTGATGCTGTCATGTCACTACAGACCTAAAAAATGCTTCTAACAACTCAATGAAGCTATGCCATGAAAAACAAAGGCAGTTCTCAAGGCAAAAGACGGGCCAACTAAGGATTAGCAAGCCATACCTAATGTTCCTATATAATAATGAAAATATAATCCACTTTTGGTGAAAGTTCACATGGTTCTGGCAACTCCAGGAGGAAATTCATGTCACGCTGGGGGGAGGCCAGCAACTTGAACAGAACCGAAGTGCATAAACCCAAAGCGGAGGCAAGGTACCGTTTCAAAACAATTTATTGGTGAACGTACAATACATGCGAAAAAGGTGAATACACAGAGGCGTGGCTAACTGTGGCATGGAAACGTGGCCGTGAAACTGTCAGAGTGGCAGGACCATAAGGACAACTGGATCTGGTTAGGTAAGTAATGGTCACACTGGGGAGAGAGGAGAGCAGAGTTAGAGCTTGGTTAAAATGGACTACTAGAGAGGGTGAGTATAACAGTCTTTCCACCTTACTTGCAGGATGTGGAGGTGAGGTGTTGAGGGGGAGGTGATGTAATTCCTCGGGGTTTGAGAAGGTGAAACGGCTGACCTGGGGTCTGTTGGATCTAAAGTCGTGAGCGGGCAGGAGGGCAGACAGGTGAGGTCTGGAGATATTTCCCAATGAGCGGGTACAAACCGAGATCCAAGAAGTGAGTGGCAGTCAGCACTGGAGAAAGTCCTGGAGCACAAGAAACAACCTAAGTCAACCTATTTGCGAGCAGAAACATGAATGTGCGAGACGGTTGCCAACATCAGGTAGATGACAAACTGCCGTGGAAGAGATGACAGCGCTGAGCCTAAATGCCCTTTGGCCTAATTGTCCCAATTTGCTCCAGATGTGTGAAGCTGTGGTGGCCCTACCAATGGGCAGATCCAAGGATGCTCAGGAAAATTTGCAGCCGCTCACTCAGACCATGACATTGCTTCCTTTTTTGGTCAACTAAATATAGTTTTTGAGAGTGCTGTATCAAGGGTCTCTTTTTCCTCCACCATAAAGATTGGTACTCTTCCAGCAAAACAGGAACCTTGAGTGGCTAAAATACAGTCACTGGTTGAATTGGATAACAATAATAAAATAAAGGGTAAGCTTTCATATAATGTTAGCCATGTTAGCACTAAAAAATGGCTGTTAGATCATTTTATTATTTCAGCTTTTAGAAAAAAAAAGAAAGAAAGGCCCTTTGGGGTGTGTAGTTCTTCGGGAAGCTCATCTTAGTTTAGTGACCCCTCAAGCAGTCACTTGAACTGTTTTGTCCCAAAGTGTTTATATTATTAAATGGTACTTTGAAGGGCCATCTAAGATGTGACATTACTATACAACCTTCTGCACCTTTTGCTTTTGCTCTGCATTTTCACATTTTAATGTGAAGAAAATCACACATAAATGCACATGAATGGATATGACAGTGAAGGTGAATACTGGTCAGCTGGGACTAGTTTGAACTTCTCACTGGCCAGAGGTTTAGTGAAGAAACAGACTATGAAGGCCAGCTCCACACACAGAGAGATATTAATACAGGCACACACACATATGCCTACCTCTGCATCAGCTCAACTACTATGACCCTTAGGCAGCTCTGATGGCCAATTTCCAATGTAAATTAGTCATCTCTACACTGAACATGTCTGAAATGCCATTACTCATGCAGATATTGTGAAATCAACCATTAGCGACAGAAACCTCATGAAAGGTAGGGTCTGGACTGGAATACTAATTATGAAAGAGCTTCACTGCTGAAGCAGGGGGCAGGGACTTCAGCAGCCAGTGGTGGCCAACTAGTAATTATAATAAACATCTTGAATCCATTCAAATCATTATACTCGATGCCTGCCTGTTCGGCGCGCGCTTTCAGGGTACGCACACATTTAAACCCAGTTGGCGTAAGGATGCATTGTTGAAGCCACCTCCACAGAAAATAATGTTTTGTAAGTGGTTTGTTTAGTTTGGAATGGAAAATGTACAAGAAATGTAGACGGAAAATAATTTTAAGAGAATTAAGGTGTGTACAGCTATCCGGTCTTTAAGTGATGAAGTGATGAAACCTGCTTCCAGGCCCAAACTACTCTGCGTTTAATAAGGCTTTTGTGTTTTTAACATGTTTTAAAGATTTTTCTCTTGTTCTATTTAATCTCAAAAAGCCCCTAAAAACAGTCAGTGATCACTGTCGGCCTCTCTCGGTTTTTATTACTGCTATTCATTTTAAAGCTCAGTATTTAAAACCATATGATGTAACTACAGCCCAGCCCATGCAGCAGTATATTAATGACTAACCTCGTATTGTGGATGGATTATCTCAGTTGTTCTCCTGACTGACGTTCGGTCTGTTTACAGCATTCTGCCATGTGATTACATTTGTCCCTAACCATCGGGAAACCTCAAGTTAACTTTTATCGAGTGGAAAAAAGTTAGCGTTCATCCTCCAGTTTCAGTGTTTATATTATGCTAACATAGCTGTGTCGCTAGCGATCACATAGCTCATCATTATAGACCAGCTAGCCCAACTTCAGTAACCCCACAAACGTGACTGCTGTTTAGTTTTCTGTCTTCATTTATGTCTGAAGTGATAGCAGAGCTGTACCTTTTAATTTGTTTCAGAAATCCCTCAGTTAGAACATGGTATATTATATTTAGATAGAAACTAGTGAGCTAACTCCCTGCTAACTTCTAACTCCGTTAAATGTCATAAATTCCGTTTCCATTGATGCCTGGATGCCCTGGATGGACCTGGTAGAGGAGGCACACTGATCAGTTTATTACAGATGAAAGAATTCAGACAGTTTTTCAACTCTCAGTGATCCCGCAATGATCGTTTGAGTTATGGACCTGCAGCGGAGTTTGGACCCAGACACGGCTAATGATGTAAGACTTAAAGACCGGATAGGATTTGGTTTGTGAGTCTAAGGCTTCGTTCACACTGCAGGCGAAAGTGCATCAAATCCGATTTTTTTGACCCTATGCGACCCATATCCAATCATGGTATGACAGTGTGAACGGAACAAATCCGATATTTTCAAATCCGATCTGGGTCACTTTCATATGTGGTACTGAATCCGATACATATCTGATGTTTCAGAAAGCGACTGCTGTTTGAATGGTCATGTCGCATTAAATCCGGCTTTTACGTCACTGACACAAGACAGACACCAATTATCAGCGCCGGAGAAGAGCCCGAGAATACATCGTGAACGCTTCCTGGCCATCCAGTGTAGATGTTAGTGAAACTGTTGGGAAGACAACGTTGGAGAAACGTGAACATTTTATTTGTACTGTATAATCTGCAGATTCAAACAGAAATCTGCAACTATCCTTTGAAGCACCGCTCCTCTTTAAAACAGCAATAAGGATAATTATTAGGTTATTTACATTATTATGTAAATAACAAAATAACTTAAAGAAAAAATTGGGAAAAGTAAAGTCCGAAATAAGTCTTTATATTAAGGGCCATCAGTCAAACAATATTGTTTGCTCTGGGTCTAAACGGAGCGCGTTGTGTGTGACGTCTTCTTTTGCACATGCACTAGAGCGCGTTTGCTGTCGCATTTTATTTGTAGTGTGAACAAGCTGACAAAAAAATCGGATTTGATCAAAACATCTGAATTTAACATTAAGACCTGCAGTGTGAACGTAGCCTTAGTCTAAAGGGTTTGCGACAGAGAGAGATGTCAAAAAATAATTAAATTAATTAGGTACATTTGACCACAAAATCAAAATGTTTGGTGAGGAATGCAATTAAATAACAATGATAATTATATTTTAGCATATAACATATCACTTTGATTAAAGAGTTTGTGCATAGTGGTGGATTAACCATTACAGATACAGAAAAATGCTGTTACTTTAGGGCGGCTTTGGCATAAATGTTATATTGGGTAGTTGTCTAATAAATGTGTTTAGCACTGTCAATAGTACTAATTAATAAAAAAAACAACATATATGGCAGTGGAAAATGTCTCAAAAAATGTAAATTATTTATTAAAAAGAAAACACTGAATTGCATGTAAATACAGTTCCATGAACATTAACAAAAATGTCCTTAATTTAAAATAAAATAATTTAATATTTAGGTTGAGTCTTGTTATACTGTTCATCTATTACTATACAGTGTTATTACTGGGTTATTACTGATATATTCTGTTATATAAAAAAGATTAAAGAAGTACTTTATTTACTGTTTGATCAGTTAATTGATGAAAGTAAGTCGATTATATGTTAAATAGAATTTTCAAAAGACTAAACAATGACAATTTTGAAATATTTCCCGTAAAGCGAAAATGGCAATAAATTGGAAACACTGCACCACTGGACTGATGACAAATAATAGGGCGGGATGTTTATAAGGAATTTTTTAAATCATTAAGATCCTAATTATTTGCCACAATTATTTGTTGATTTTGCTGGTAAAAACATTTAAACGCTGCTGTCACATTTTCATCCTTGTCCTTTACTCTTCATAAATGTATCTTTGCAGACAAATCTTTGAATGTGTTCATTTTACCTCCAACTTTCCCGGACAGGTTCTTATCTGTCATTTAATGTAGTGTTACTTGTCCAGTAGTGGTACGTGCTGCATGGAGCAGGTGTGATTGGCTCATACAGGCATGGGGTTGATTTGCTTTTGCTTTGAATTTTATCGGTGGAGCACACATTTAAAATATCACCAGATTATGTTTGTTTAATTATAGGATGCCAATTGTGTGACTGAGATTAAAATCAAATGATCCCCTAACTGATGTATTGCTTTCAACTGAGTAACTGTTATTGCATGTTAAGTCTGAAGATGGTCAAGATGAAGGCTAGCCAACAGTCCAACAATTACATACTGAAGCCCACCAACCTGTCAACAATATCGCTGCCAACCAGTGCAGGTAATTAGGGCTTCATTTTTGTATGTGAGCACTTAATAGTGGGAGTTCAGACCTGCGATTATAGGGCGTAATGGGTTGGCTAGTTGCTACGGAGTTGTCTGGCATTTATGCTAAATATGTCCACTCATCTCTTGTGTCACGAGGAGCCCCAGGCTCACACCATGACGTTAATAGTCAGGCCCCACTGCTCATCTCTCCTCCCCTCCCTCCATCTGCTCCTCTTTTTCTCCCCCCCTTCCTATGGCTCTCCCTTTCATTTTTTCACTTTGTTTCACTTACTTTCTCATTTGTCTTCTCTTTTTGCCTTTGGACAAACTGCATGAAAAATGCTTTAGAAAACACCAGAACTGAGACTTTTTACTCAAGTTTTGAGCACATGGAAAAATGTTGTCTCAGTCTTTCTTTGTATTTATGGCCTTTTATTTGTTAGCATAGTGTTTATGTTAGGGGTGGGTTACTTATGCTTTACATTGTAAACGATGAAGTACATTTTCCAGACCTATTCTAGTCTTTGTCCTCTTTTGTTGGATGCTTTCTTTAGGGTCCGCCACAGTGGCCCATTTGCCTCCATCTTACCCTATCCCTAACATCCTCCTCTGTCACACCAACTCTCTTTGTATTCTCCTTCACTACATCCATAAATCTTGTCTGCTGTTTTCCTCTTTTCATTCTGTCTTCTACCTCCATATTCAGTATCATTTTTCCAGTGTCCAGTTCAGTTTCAATGACGTTTATTTTCTCTTCTATTGACTCTGTATTATGTGTGTGTGTGTGTTTGTGTGCTTTTTGTTTTCTTTTGTTTATTTTGTCGGTGGGTTTGAGCACACAACATTACAACTTTGTTATGAAGTGCTAGATTAATTTTATTTGCATTAACTTCCAGTAATCCTGATTAAGAAACTTTTACTTCAATAATATGAACTTGACAAATTACTAATGTTAAGTTATTAAAAACAAAGATTAAACATGATTAAGTAAATGTGTTAAGAAAAAAACACTATTCATTTCCCAGTCAGGACTACAAACAAAACAAAAAACACTCAGTTTTCATTATCTGTGGGATATATTAATCAGTGCATCAGGTAGCACACGTTATAATTTTTTTCTTCAGTGAGTTAAATTATTGGAGTAAAACTATTTCTGCCATTTATGTTAAAATAACAAATCATGTGGAGTTAAATTTACAGAAGCATTTTCTTGTTTTACTTTGGACAAAGCTCACATGAAAGCATGAAATTCTCAAAGAATCTCAATGCACACAACAAACATGATTAAAAAAAAATGCTCTGTCTATATGAAATGCCACTCAGTATATGACTTTCATAACTTAAAAACGTTGCCATCATACTGTTCACTTACGAAACATGGTTTAATGTGGCATATTATTTTGCAAATGTAAACACTAATCACCCCCCCCCCCCCCGCCCCGTCCCCAAAAAACAAACAACAAAAACCAAAACACAGCAAGCCTTAATAATCATTTCTAACATTTCATCTTTTCTCTTCTGTAAAACTATTGTTTTTTCTAATAATTGAGATTTATTACAACTATAGTCATTAATGTTTTATATATCTTATACTACATCATAAAGTATCATAATCTTAGATTACTTACTAACCTGAACAAATAAAAACATCTATTGAGGAACTAAGCACAAATGAGCTCTTAGGATGTGTTAAATTTAAACTCCCTGATCACCCCCACATTGTTTCTACATGCTAATCCAGTCTATCAGTAAAGATTGATGACTATGAACTATTTTTTGTTCATAAATGCAATCTCCTCCTCACAGAGAAAATGATGCTCACGCCAACAATCTTCATCACTCCACTGCCCAAGGGCGCTTGTCTTATCAATGACACCACAGTGGTTGGACATGGGCATCGCTGGTATTTTGCCATCCTTCCATTTGCTGTAGCCCACTGTTCTGTCTTTCCAAATCCAGAACCCAAAGAGAGTACTCTGCCTGAGACCAATCCAGAATGGACCTTCAACCTCAGTGTGATTTAGCCATTGTTCAACAGCCTTCTGATCTTCCTCATCCTCAATCCACAGCAGGCCGTTGTGGTTTTCCTCACAGTAGTCAAGGGCTCCTTCCCAAGTAGATTTATTTTTGATAACTTTGATTCTCATGTTGCCTGAAAACCACGCAAAAAATATAAGTAAGATAATATAATTTCAGTCACATCATGAATATTCTGCATGCAAACCTTCTACGCCAAAATAATTACTACTCTTATGTTGCAAATAATACTTGGATAGATTCAGTTTGTTCTACTAAGTCAATTATTTATATAAATACACATTTGAGGTTTTAGTGGACCTTTAATTTGTCTTTTCAGTCTTGCTTTTACTTAAAGGAAATATGGGGAAAAGTGCTTGTGTTAATACAATAGTATAAAAAACCCCGAATAGAATTGTGTAATTTAGGCAACACTAGAGCTAATCAGTTCAGACTGAATTGGTGACTGGCTAAGTTTTGTTTTAAAGACTCCTCCTATAGTTACTTTAACTTAAAATATTCATATTTCACAGCAAAATTATCGGTAATAGCTCCTGTCATAGTTACTGTCAAATTAGTTTGTTGAAATAAATAGTTACTTACCTTTAGTGCAAAATATTCCTCCGTCTATGTCACACCGCACTTTATGCAGATTATTCAAATCAAAGGTAGCACACTCTGGATTATTATTATTATTATTATTCTTCGGCCAGTTTCTGTATGTAGAGCAACTTCCATCTACCCATGTCCAGTGATCGTGTTGAAGCCCAATCCAAAAGGTTTTGTTTTTTCCTTTTTCAGACACGTCATTGTTTTGGGTCTCATTACTGATGCTCACTAAATCAGTGTAATGTCTTCTACAGTACTGCAGTGCCTGGCACCAGTCCTTTTCCTTATCAATCAGTATATAATTATTATCTGCAAACAAAAGAAGCACAACATTTATTTTGTTTTATTTTTTTGTCATTCATTTAATTAAAATAACTGCATTTTCATCACAAGTTTTAAGGTGGTTCTGGCTTAAAGCAAACCCAGACTGTTTAAACTGCATACTCAAGTGACTCAAATCAGACAAAACCTAAATGGAATATATCTCTGGTAAGGTGTGCTGTCAGAGTAGTCACATGATAATTCATATATTTTGGTTTGTACAAAAAACATTGTGCCTGTCATCATTCAGGGAAACACCTTGCATGGTTTTGGTATGATTGTTGTACTGAGCATGCAGATTAACATTTTGGGACCTCATCACTGTTCACAATTAATTGCTCACAAATGCATGAGTAGAAAATGTACACAAAAACAATGTATCTGACAAAAAGAAGAAGGCCTTGAATATGAATGCAGCTGTGCTGTGTTGCAAACATTTAAGAGGCATCTTACAAAGTGTTGTTTTTGAATTAGAAAAAAAGGGAAATCACCAAAATGCAAGCAAATATCACTTGCTTGATTTACCTTTGTAGCACATGAAAGGCTTCCTGTCCGAACAGTTGAAAGCTTTCCATGTTATGTTTGTCATAGCTTCACAGATTTGGTCATCACCAATACTAGTTACTTGTGAGTTATTAAATGCAAGTGAGTTTCCATCTGACCAAATCGTGACACTGCTTTGATTCTTAAGCAGCCCTGACCAAAACTGAACCCCCTCCTCTCCAGGCACATTCTTTAAAAGAGCACCTAAGTCCTCTTGATGATACACAGTTACCAATGAACTGTCATTGCTTTTACACTTGTTCAGTGAATCCATCCAGTTCATTTTGTCGTCATCTTTACTTAAAAAAAACGAAACCCTTCGCAGATGACTTCCAACTGTAAAGTCAAAAAGTCCTATAAAAATGAAAACAGAACAGGAACATATTTTTCATTTGCCCAACATATATAATGATAGAAATAACAAACATTATGAACAGCATGACTGTTAAATTAAGTAATTTAGGTTCAAAATATGACAAATATATTTCCCAGCTATAAAATAATAACCTTTTGCCTATTACATCTCTAAGGAATATTTCATTAATTTACAAGCTGTTACATGTAAAATAAGAACAGTGACACATCACATTCAGGGAAAAACATTAAAAGTGGCTTTCTTTTAATAGAACTATTTGAAGGCACTGCTCCTAAAATTCATCTTTTATGTCCACACACACACACACACACACACACACACACACACACACACACACACACACACAACATGCAAGCCAAATCAAGACCACGATGGGGAAACCTACCTAATGACAGCACCAACAACACAGAGGTCATCATCAGCACGGTTAGGGATAGGCTCATATTGTAAAATGACTGGCTTAGAAAAAAAGCACAAAGATCATTTAAAAAACAAAGTGGAGTCCAAGTCAAAGGGCAATTATTCTCTGTGGCTCAAGAATTAATAAAAGTTTGATTCCCTGATTATTTACAATAACTTATCTGTAACCAGACTTTGTTCAGACTTTGTTTGTTCAATAAATTAATCCAAATTGCATAAAGTCTCTTACCTGCTTTGGTCAGAGGCCCACTGCAGTCAGTGTTTTGTGTTAGGAACTCACTGGGTTCATATTTAAGAGCGATGGAAGGTAACTGAATGTGTACATAGGAAAAACAGTGACGCCTAGAGATTAATAGTTAACCAAAGCCTGTCCTGTGGGGCTGAATGGCAGTCACAATTGTTATAGAAATATTATATTTCCGTATATCAATCTTAACAACTCCTGAAAACAAGAAACACAAAACTGATATATTTTAACAGTAGAAGACAGACTATTCCTGGATTGTTATAGTCATTAAATACTTGTAAGCTATTGATAAACCCCTTGTATTCAAAAGGATACAATTTTAACTAATTTTAGTCCTGGATAATAATCTGTGCTACAGCTACACATTCCTCTGAATTTAATTTATACAAATAATCTACACAAACCCATCATCATATGGAACTTTGATCATTACTAGCTATCTTTAACCACATCTGACCTTCTTCGTTCTATCTAAATGCGTAACTCACATTTTTCCATCTTAGCTTTGATTCAGCCACAAAGTCAAACTCCTCACATTAAGAATCTCTTTCTTAAGAGTGTCCTATAGGTCCAGGAAAGCAGCATTAACCTAGATTTTCCTAACTCCTGCTTGAGTTTGAACCTGGGACCTCATAGTTATAATTCAACAGTGCTAAGCATTGAGCCACTGCACTGTCTCATCTGAATAAGCATTATTCTATGAGCAATAGGGAACAGAGGAATTTTTGTAAAGTTGGTAAACATGTTATGGCCCTTCCCCCCCCCCCCCCCCCCTTTTTCTTTCTCTTCTATAAATTTCCCATCAGATTAATCACATTTGGAGTTTATAACTTCAAATATCAAATTACTTGAATCAAATGTAATCTGTCACACGGGACCGTTGTTTTCCCAGTCACTGGGCTTTACTCTCCCTTTCTTGAAGGCATTTGTTTTTGTTACTTCCTGTGTATTGTGAAGCATATTTTCTGTTGTGGGTCATGCATTGCATCTTGTTTCACAGTTAGTTACCAGTTCATCTATTTTCCACTGCAGTGTCCGCCACCTGTGTTTTTCGCTCATGTTTCTTGTTTCATGCCTTCAGCATTTCTGCCTTCTTCAGCTTTTGAAGCATTTTTCCTAAATTATCTTTCAAGTTTTTGCTAACATCAATTTCCTCACTTTTTTATTAGCTTGGTTAATAAAGCTCACCTTCTACTCATCGAAACTTCCTTGCATGTTTTGCATTTGCTTCCTGTTGTTCCTGAACTCGGCAATATAGTTACACAGTACACGAGAGCTACATTTGTTTATTATTCAAATCATGAGACTGGGAGTAGAGTCGGCAGCAATTTACTGTAGGTGTCTATGAATAGCCCTGTGTGTCAGGAGAAGAAATGCAAATCGGGTTGCAGGTTTTGGTGAATATTTAACTCTGGACTTGTTGAGGGGTTTAAAACGTCAAGTATAGAAATTTTTCTGAGCTCTGCAAATTATTTTCACATATAATTTCACATCATATCGCAAACCCCAAACTTCACCATGTGCAGACTTGTCAATAGGTTACAAACTCTGCAGACTTATGTTCTGTGATCTTTTAAACAAGTGTTTTAGATGTGATTCAAATCTTAAGATGTACAGCATACAATGGCAATAGCCTGTTATGTAAAGCAGTTTAGGGTTACTGTAGCAGTATTAACTTGAAAAGAAAGCTAACTCAACCAATAGATGCTTGTGCCATATGAATTACATTTTGCATTTACAGTGTAAAACGTGTAACTTGGAGACGCCTAGAAACAGAATATGAAGTTTGCAGTATGGTGCCATTTAAACAATAAAATAATTTTTCATCTGGGCAAAGAAGAACATACAGAAATTGCTTTACTTGGCTGATCTTAGCCACTGAACTCTGAAATAAAGTATGTGGATCACCTGATGTTGCAAATCTCTTTAACATCCACATACACAAGGAAATGGAACAGAGCTACACCCATCACATGCATCTGCATGTAGCCTCGCATCTGAATTTCAAATAAGATCTGTAATCTTGCAAATATGTCTCGCTCGGTCCGATTTACTGCTAGCAGTAAGGCAGCTCACAAAAAGCGATTGTAGCTGGAAGCACAATAAACTGAAACACCTTTGTCCACATTGGAAGTACCCCAGGAACAGGCAGAAATCAAGTTTAAGAGATCAGATGGATTCTCACGTCACACCATAGCTGAATCCCTGCATTGCTGACAAAACAAAGTTTCACGATTAAAAGGGCACGCGTCGCCTCACATCACTACAATAGCAGCTCTGTAATATACAGTAAATTGCTTCAATGGACAGCATTCCTCAAGGATTCAAGCCCTAGCTCACATTTTTTTTCAGCTTTCATGCTGTGCATCATACAGCCTCACAATGCCACACTAACATGGTGGTGTTAGAAGAAATGGGATTAATGTTGTAATTCAGTAATTTGACAGCCTGTCATAATCACAAACATTTGTGCCTCTCTAGCACTGCTTGGCACATAGCTGAGCAGTAGTAGAAGGAAGTGAAATCCTGTGGTTGTATCAGTGCAGATGTTTAAGTCAGCACTGACATCATGAACATATTTGCATATTTCTGACTTGTGGGTGAAAGGAACAAGAACAGCATCATAATGAAATGCAAATGTTGGCTGCTACGTTTCTATCAGAACTCTAAATATGAAAAAGCACCTGTTAGATAAGCTCAGCAATGCAACACTGGTAGAGAGGCCCACTGAGAAGGAGAATAAATCTGGTTCTACAGCGCTGTGTAAGAAATACTTGTTTTCAGTTTATTAACTGAACTGAAAAGAAGGCTTTCTTTTAAAAGAAGAAACTATTGAAAGATGTCACTGGTAATTTAAGAGCATTATAAAATATTAGGATTTGAGCACATTTAACCTCCATAGTGTCATTACTGCGCACTCCATGTGCTCAGGTGCTAACTGTGCACTGACCTGTTTGGTTGTTTCAGCTGGACTCAGGAGGATCCAGTGCTTCCACAGTGACAGCTACCTCCTTTATTAAGTAATTAACAAGTATGTAAATTGGTTCCGCAATTAAGCCACAAAAATCTTAAAAACATGAACGTCTTTGTGTTGTGCATGAGCACTTTTCAAGAATGCGTGTGTGCATAAAAGAGAGAAAGATAGAGAGCGAGCACAAGAGAGAGGTGTCGAAATGCCGAGACAAACTGAAGCATACTCAGGCCAACTCGGTAAATGAGGACTCAGGCACGCTCCAAGGAAACCATGCCCAGTGTGAGTAGCTGCTACAATTTAAAAAATGGCTTTTTAACTATAATGTTGTTACACAACACTGTTAAGAAATCCATAGTTTCATCGATTCTAAGAGGGCAATTCTTGAAACAGAAAAGCAAAACTATCTCCATAAAACACCACAGGAACTCTCAGAGACACTCAGCGTTTATCAGTGCAATCTTTGGACGTGATTATATTCATGTTTTGATCGAAGTTGATATAAAGGCAGCACAAAAGGTGCAAAGCTTTGAGGGTCATGAAGCCAGGTCAAATGCTTCATTATTACTGAACAGATTCCACGTACCTGTGAGCAGTGCAGCAAGGTGCATGCTTGGCACTTTAGCCAAGGTCTAAATCAGATTCTTGGCGAGTATTGATGCGTATGCACCCACGGATTGTGTGCTTGAAGTGAGGTCACATGCGCTTGGAGTACTCATGCTCTCTTCAAGTGTGTGCAAGTAAAACTTTGATACGCATGCACACAGTTTGCTCTGCTGTCGAACCTCCCCCTCTGTAGGCGTGAGGCCGCAGTGACCCTGGGAACTGATGCAATAGTGGGGAAAGCTGGTAAAGGGAGAAAGCAGGTGAAGCAGTTTTGCCCACGTAAGTGCTGTGAGACATTTGCCCAAGACTTTGCTTTTAAGCCCTGCGTGTATATTTGTGTGTGTACCTATGTGTACTGCTCTATAAGGCAGGAATTGCACAGAGTTGCTGATTGCCGGCCAGTGAGTTCTGGCACTAAAATAGGAGACAGTGTAAGTGTTTTCAAATGTATGCGAAAGCCATCCACTTGGCTTCCTGTGTGATGTCCTTAATTTAGTATAAGTGTAGTACATTACTGTAAAGATCGATGGCTGTTAAAACTTGACTTATTAAGTTACCAGAAGCAACAGCAATCAAGAAGTGAAAACACTGCTTTTTCATATGTGTCTATTTGGGCTTGAGTTGGTTGTGTTAGCTAGTCCACTACTTTATTAAAGACTGACTCTGAATCTGGCACTAAATCTACGGTTTCCTTCAGTACACCTGAAAATGCCTGAACCTTTCTTTTTAGTTATCATCAGGTCAAAGCTCAACTTTGTCAAACAGTTGTCTTTATGACCAGATTGTTGTGACGTTGGTATCAACAGTACTGTGTATTTATTTAAGACTGTGGCTCAGAAGGTAAGGTAGAGCATGCCATACAATAATTGGCTGATTGTCATGGTCTGGGTAGTTCTTCCTTTTTTTTTTTTTTTCTTTTCTTTTTTTTTCTGTGTTGTTGGCGTTTCCACCCCTGGGCGAAGAACAACACAAAATACAGTGGCAAACTGTCCTACCTTTGTGACTGTGAGGTAGAAGCATAGTCTGAAGGGTGTAGTTGGGTGGCAAACGGTCCTACCTACTTAAATTTGTGGAATTCTTGCATGACTGCAGAAATGTGCATAAACTACGTATGGTAGGGCGTTTTGCCAAAGTAGGATGGTTTGTCACAACACCAGTGGCACCTGTGAGTAATTAGGCTATTTAAGACCAGTGCTCACAATCGTTCCTCGCCAGAACATCTGCTAACCCTAGTTAGTGAAGGCCGTCATAGTTCATAGATTTAAATCATAATGCTACTGTGGACTCATTGTGCTCTCTCCTGTTCTCACAGCAATTCTCCAGACATTACTCACCTAACCGCTATAGCTTTCTCCTGTTCAGTCCCTGGTCTGCTTGCAGTTTCTCTGTGTCACTCATCTCCCCGCCTCCCTGCCCTGCACTCTGGAAATTTCAGGATTTGTGTGTATTGACTCAGACCACCTCCCCTCTACGCTTTGCCTCCGCCTGCAAAAGTAAGACTGTTTCACTTTTTGCCCTTTGTTGTGAGCACATTACTGTGCCCAAAGAAAGTCAAGGGGTGTGTGTGTGTGTGTGTGTGTGTGTGTGTGTGTGTGTGTGTGTGTGTGTGTGTGTGTGTGTGTGTTACATTCAACAGTTACAAACTCACTTAACTGAAAAATGCATCAGGAAAAATATCATAGTGAGAAAGTTTACTACAGAAGCAATGTTTGCTTTAAGAGTCTATGCAGAAGGAGATGCACTGTGCCTTTGTGGATGTAGAGAAAACATATGACAGGGCGCTGACAGGAGTCTCTGTGATTTGTAGTGAGAGTAGTGGCAGGTGGAGGAGAGACTGGAGAGGTGGAGTATGTTTGACTGCCCTGTTATGTCTTTTCTTCTAACACTTCCTTGACCACAAGTTGTCAGGCAGTAACTGTGTCTCTATGGAAACAGTGTGCTTTTAAACAGGCAGAAAGAGAAGAGGAGGAGGAGAACAAAGCTTTGAGGAGGAGGGGGAGCTGCCTTACATGTGCTTAATTCAAAAAAATTATATAATTTTGGGGAAAAAAAGGTTGGGTTGGTCGTGCTTATTTTTTATTTTTTGCCTTTGGACGTCCCCGGTCCTTAAATTTTTCTGTGTCCTTGAATGCACCATCTAGAGGTATAACTAGGTTAAGCAGCCAACACATTCATTTTCCAACAAACTACAAAAGAGAAAGCTTTGCTATCTATTTGCATTACAATACTTGACTTTAAGTCTCCTACAGTTAAGTATTATTATTATTATTATTATTATTAGTAGTAGTAGTAGTAGTAGTAGTAGTAGTAGTAGTAGTAGTATACAGTTAAATATCATCCACTCGTCTTTACAATTTCACACCTTCAGATTGTCAAAATCCATGAAATATGTCACATTTTCTGTAAAATAACATAATTAACTACTGCTGGATGTGTCTATTCTTATTTGCCTGAGAACTTGATTGATCACAATGAATTCTGAGAAAGATACACCCCTTGAGGATGCCTTTACTCCCTCATCCCTTGAAGGCTTGATCTTACAAAAGTTCCCCTGAGTTTTCAGAGTAATGGAAAGGCACTTAAGGTGGCAGCGGAATTTCCCTGAGGAGACATGTCGAGGGGAAGTCAACAAGTGTCAGAGACAAGCATGGAAGATGAAAGGCAACCTGCGCCAGAAGTAAGATAGAGGGAGGTAGGAAGGGAAGAAAAGAACGGAGACGAGGAAGTCAGACGGCATATTTACATGCAAATATGAGAAAACTGGAGGAATTCAAGAGACAGAAATGGGAAATAGAGAAGCGATTCAAGGGGAGAGCTGAGAATGAGGAGGAAGAGCTGATATTTTTTGAGGTTAAAAAAAAAATACAAAGTATACAAGGAAGCATTGTCAGGGTTAAGAGTTGAAGAGAAAGAATGGTCAAAATATGTGAAAAATGTTGAATGTAAGACAAAAGAATAGGGTAGAAGAAGTGGTCTTTGTTCTGCCATCTTCAGTAGTGGTGGGTAAGTACAGTGATAACAAAAGGCATCATTTAAACTACACAGTCGGCATTTTTATGGTTCACCTATATGTCATTTTATGACTTTTTATTTTAATTTCATTTACTGAAAACACTTAGAGGAGCGCTATCAGTCATTAATCAGCCTCACCAATATTGAAGCAGTGTGGGATGATCTTCACAAATAGTGAAACAAAAAAGCAGTAAATATCCAAAGGAGAGCTTTGAATGTCCTTCAAGAAGCCTGGAGAATTCGTTCTGAGGGATATTAAAGAAATTACGGAAGAAGTGCGAGGAATATTATAGTTCTCATACACCAAATATTGACTTTCAATCTCATGTCAGTTATCAAAAGTCTCTTTTTTTTTTTTTTTGGCTAGTAAAATATAAAGAACTGAGAGGTGGCTGAAGACTTTTGCACAATACGAATGTTTTTGTGCCTAACCTTTGTTTTATCAGAAAAGTGATTCTTGCATGTTACATTGTTTGAAGCATATAAAGATGTTGTTGATAGGTTGACATGTTGATTTTTTTTCAGGGTTTTTATCTTTTTTTTTTAATCATTATTTTATTTTATCGTTTTTATTGTTAACTCAGTTTCCCCGGGTCTTTTCCTGTGTCTTATGAATAAATCTTCTCTTTTTTTGTACTGGTACTGTTTTTTTTTTTTTTTTTTGGATTTATCTGCAACACTTTAAAAGCCGGTCAGTGAAAATATTGTTAGACATAAACCTGTCCGTGGTGCAAGAATGGTTGGGGACCGCTGTATTAGAGCAGCAGATTTGATTACTGTCAGTCTAAAATATTTTTTCCCTTTTCTAGTACTTTTAAATTGAGCACTGATGTGGAGAATAAACTTGTGCAAGTTTACCAGTTTAACAGTTCTGAACTATCTGATATGAACACACATTTACAGGGAGTGCAGAATTATTAGGCAAGTTGTACTTTTGAGGGATAATTTTATCATTGAACAACAACCATGTTCTCAATGAACCCAAAAAAAACTCATTAATATCAAAGCTAAATGTTTTTGGAAGTAGTTTTTAGTTTTAGCTATTTTAGGGGGGTGTCTGTGTGTGCAGGTGACTATTACTGTGCATAATTATTAGGCAACTTAACAAAAAACAAATATATACCCATTTCAATTATTTATTTTTACCAGTGAAACCAATATAACATTTCCACATTCACAAATATACATTTCTGACATTCAAAAACAAAACAAAACAAAAACAAATCAGCGACCAATGTAGCCACCTTTCTTTGCAAGGACACTCAAAAGCCTGCCATCCATGGATTCTGTCAGTGTTTTGATCTGTTCACCATCAACATTGCGTGCAGCAGCAACCACAGCCTCCCAGACACTGTTCAGAGAGGTGTACTGTTTTCCCTCCTTGTAAATCTCACATTTGATGATGGACCACAGGTTCTCAATGGGTTTCAGATCAGGTGAACAAGGAGGCCATGTCATTAGTTTTTCTTCTTTTATACCCTTTCTTGCCAGCCACGCTGTGGAGTACTTGGACGCGTGTGATGGAGCATTGTCCTGCATGAAAATCATGTTTTTCTTGAAGGATGCAGACTTCTTCCTGTACCACTGCTTGAAGAAGGTGTCTTCCAGAAACTGGCAGTAGGACTGGGAGTTGAGCTTGACTCCATCCTCAACCCGAAAAGGCCCCACAAGCTCATCTTTGATGATACCAGCCCAAACCAGTACTCCACCTCCACCTTGCTGGCGTCGGACTGGAGCTCTCTGCCCTTTACCAATCCAGCCACGGGCCCATCTGGCCCATCAAGACTCACTCTCATTTCATCAGTCCATAAAACCTTAGAAAAACCAGTCTTTGAGATATTTCTTGGCCCAGTCTTGACGTTTCAGCTTGTGTGTCTTGTTCAGTGGTGGTCGTCTTTCAGCCTTTCTTACCTTGGCCATGTCTCTGAGTATTGCACACCTTGTGCTTTTGGGCACTCCAGTGATGTTGCAGCTCTGAAATATGGCCAAACTGGTGGCAAGCGGCATCTTGGCAGCTGCACGCTTGACTCTTCTCAGTTCATGGGCAGCTATTTTGCACCTTGGTTTTTCCACACGTTTCTTGCGACCCTGTTGACTATTTTGAATGAAACGCTTGATTGTTCGATGATCACGCTTCAGAAGCTTTGCAATTTTGAGACTGCTGCATCCCTCTGCAAGATATCTCACTATTTTTGACTTTTCTGAGCCTGTCAAGTCCTTCTTTTGACCCATTTTGCCAAAGGAAAGGACGTTGCCTAATAATTATGCACACCTGATATAGGGTGTTGATGTCATTAGACCACACCCCTTCTCATTACAGAGATGCACATCACCTAATATGCTTAATTGGTAGTAGGCTTTCGAGCCTATACAGCTTGGAGTGAGACAACATGCATGGAGAGGATGATGTGGAAAAAATACTCATTTGCCTAATAATTCTGCACTCCCTGTAGTAATAGTAGAGGTTCCAGAACAGGCTGTAAAGAGAATGAAATGGAAGAACCTAACATTGACTTTATATTATTTTTTTTACAATACAATAGAACCAAAATCTGCACAATAGTTTGACTCCTGGAAACAGGCTTTGATTTGAGAGAAAAAAAAAAGTTTTCAAAATAATTACTGTTGAGAGTGTAAAATATATTATGAGTCACTCATGAAGTTGTGACTAATTTCATTATATTCATGGCAGCAGATAAAGGAGACTGGATCGTTTCACAGAAATTAACCTTACTCGCTTTATGCTTTGCAAACCACTGGTTGCAAATGGAGATTATGACAAACTTCTGAGAGTGTTTTTCCTTTGTCCAAGATTCGACTCCTTTTTAATAAGCGTGTACTTAAACCCAGCTCTCTTGTCTAATATTTCTCCACAAAGACAACGTTTTTCAGGGGCTACCTGCAGTCTTTTATATTGAGTAGACTGGATGACAACAAAAGTTTTCTCCCACAGAACTGCCTGTGATGCCTGGTTTTGACTCCTTGTAGTCCAGACTCTTCTTCTTCTTTTGTATTAACTCTAAGATTAATCACCAGAGCACAAAAGCACACATAAACAGACACACAACTAAATTGAAAGTATGAGGTAACAAATCTGGTATTCATGAGTTGTGCCTGGATGCTGTGTTAACACTGCTACAAACGAAAAAGAAGAAAATATGATCTTAATTTCTGGTCCTACAGCCCTCCTGGCTCTCTAAGGAGGCACTGAAAAAACCTTATCTCCCTTCTCCCCCATTTATAAATGGCAGCTTCTTCAGCCTAAGGTAGATGCTTTATGCAGCTCAAGCTCTCTGGCCTCTGCTTCATCTCTATTACTAGTGCAGTTTTAAGAAATCCTTTAACAATTTAGCCTTAAGTGATGCAAAGATAGACACTGTGCACTGCACTTCTTCACATGTGATTGTGATGACACTTGCTATTGGTCTGAGTAGCTTAATCAACTTTTCAGCTGCAGTGATGCCAGTTTTGCTCGAGTCTTTGATTTGATTTATGTCGTTTCTCATTTTTATTTTCCAGAGGTGAAGCACAAACTAGGGTTGGGCTATCTTCTCCATAGTGACATCATCCTGTTATTCCTTTAGTCTTTTCAAACCACTGGTTGTAAAGAGAGATGATGGCAAACTATGCTACTTTTTTCTTTCTTTCTCTTTTAACCATTGTCTGATTTTCTACTGTCTTATTAAAAAGTATACACACTAAAAGTATACACCAGTTATGGAGGGTTTTTTTTTTTTGTTTTTTTTTTAAGTTTTAAAGTCTTTGATTTTGAGTTGTAGAAGATGACAACAAAAGAAAAAGAAAAATCACTGCTCCTGAACTGCTTCAAATTCCTTGTTTTGACTCTTATATTGTCCAGATTGTTCTTCTGTGACTTTTTTTTTTCCTTGCCTGTCCCGTTTGGATCTTTAGCCATCGGAATCGTTGTCTGAAGGCCAAGAAAGATGCCAAGCGGCTTTACTTTACCAATTGGATCATCATGGGCTTGCCATATTGGTCCATTTGATTGACCTTTATTATAATTATGTATTTTTTTTAATTTAATTTTCGGTTGTTACAGACGGGAAAGACATGACTGGGGGATGGGACAGGGAGAAAGAATGAAAGAAAGAGAGGGAGAGAAAGAAAACTAGAGGAGGGAAGAGATGGTGATAAAGGGGGGAAGAGAAAAAAAAAGAAAAACAAACAAAACACCTGGATCAGCTGTATGGAGATAAGAAAACAGAAGAGAAAACAAACAAGAAAGAGCAACATAACAAATACAACACCATCACAATAAACTAGCTAACAGTAGATACTAAATATTACATGTTATTGTGCAGTACGCAAGATTAACAGCGCACAATGTGCTTTGAGGTAGCAGCCAAGAAAGGTGTAGTTTGTGTCTGTGAACACCTGTGTGCATACCTGTGTGGATCAGCACGCTTGTATTCAAAAGGTTTCTCCATGTAACGATCTGCTAGGGAGTCTGGGAAGTCATAGCCCCGTCATGAAGCAGGTATGGAGGAGATCCAGGCCCCAGACATCCAGAGGCCCCAGAATACAAGGACCCAGGGTGGACCACCAGGGGGGCAACCGTGCCACCCTCCTGGGAAGAGCTGAGGAGAGCCCTAAACGAGAGGTCACCCAGCAGCCACGGAGCAGAGGCCAGTGGGGGTCGCAGTGACGTGCCCGTGGGCTCTGCCGGCAGCCAGCTGTGCCAGAGAGGACTGGGCCACAGGCCCAGAGGCCTGAGGGCACCCCACCCCCGGAAGGGGCCAAGCCGGGCCACAGGCGCCAGGCCCCGCCAACCGGCCACCAGTAGTGAGCCGGTACGCGCACCCATCCCCAGACACCAAGAACCACCAACACATCAACGTCTGAGGGCATCAGCCACTGGCAGGGAGTGTGGTGAGAGGAAATAGGTCTCCATACCTCGGAGAGCCTGAGATGTTCCCAGAGAGGTGGAGTCTAAGACTCAAGCTGACATATAGACACAGACGAACAGGCGCACGCAGACGCAAACGTGCATTCCCACCCCCATATACACAAAATAAATGGAGACAGTGGAGACAGACACAAATAGTCACTGTACACACATTCACACTCCCCAAACATACTCTATATCCCAGGTCCAGGTACCCCCGCCCCCAGAGGGGCCCCTGGAGATGTAACCCTTCTCTCTGGGGTGGAGGAAAGCAGACCGCCTCCTTATCTGCAGTAGCAGGGAAGCCCCGCATCCCAGACCCCAATCTGACGGCCAGCACCTCCTCCCAGCTCCCCAGCCCTGACGCTTAACAGAACGGGGGTGAGTGAAGACCCCAAACCTCCCTCTGCCCGCTCATATGTAGTGTTGCTGCGTGTTGTTCTAAAGTGCATTTAAAACACAGGAGGGCATGGTGCTTCTTGCCAGAGAGCAGCAAAGCTCCTCCCAAAAACCCTCAGTGTCTATATGCATTTAAAATTGAGGGTAGGGCACCGGCACCAGAGGTGGGTTTGAATACACAAACTATCCTCTGTCTTCCATCTTCTGTGACTTTTCGAACAATAATCTCCAAAACACTAATATTTTAACACTGAAATACTTGGCCACCAAAAAGGAGGACTTAGCCCAACAAAACTGGTGAACATAAGCATCAAATAACCAGTTATTAAGTCATAATTGTATTTTAATGAATTATTTATGTATTAATTTAGTAGTTAATTAGATTACAACCTAATGGATCTGGGGTTTCCACTGGCACAGTCCTGGTACTAACTGTACATTATTGCTCCTAATCTAAAATAAAATGTTCCAGCTGGTGTTCATGTCTTGTTTTTTTTATGCACTCTGGAATCTCTGAATGACCTTGGTTTCTCTTTCAAAACATCAACTGTGACCGTGCTGCGCTGCAACAATAACACGACCCACCTTCCCAAAAGATATCCTAGGCCAACATATTTCAGTCCTTGCTTTGTGGCCAGGCTTATGGCAATTTGAAATATTTATTATGTAGCTTCTGGTCCAACTACAGACATATTGCTGAATTCCTCACATCCTTTTTTTGTATTCATGCATCATTTGAATCAAACAAAGCCAACATGTCATCTATTTATCCATAGTGAATGAAAGTGATTCCTTTTGCTTTCAGTAACTTATATTTAATTTTACTTTTCACTTGATACTCGCTGTAAAGACGACAAATTTGGGTATGCAGGAGTTCATGAAAGCCATTGTTTCTGGCAACACTATACAGTCACATGTCTTTGAAATTTCATTATGTAATAGCAGCGGTCATATTCTCTATTTTATGACTGTTTTTGAGGAATTATATTATATGCAAACCTGGTACAGTAAACAGTGTTTTGCAGGTTATGGCTATCACAAATTTCTTATTTGTGTATTCAGTCGGGTTCAGTAATTTGTATGTTATCTCATAATGGCATTGTTCCACTGTGCTTTGTATGTTGATCTGCATTGCTGCCTGTTACTGACTAGCACCATTTGAATGTTGATGAAAAACAAGTTGTTCATGGAGATGATTGCCAAAACAGGCTGGAGGGTGGGACATTTTAAGGGACAGCTTTTATAAATTAATACAGATTTTTTTGTCTAGATCATTGACTATTTCATTGATTCAATGAGCTACAATGATGGATTGTTATACAACTGGTATGTATCCATGGTACCTTTTTTAACCATTACACAGTATTTGTTTTTAACTATGATCCAGAAAAAAATATTTAAGTTTGACTTAAAAAAAACCCTGAAATAATTTCATTGATCTGGAAAATGTTGATAATGTTGACTAATACTACTTTGTATATTTATAAATATATTTTTTCCAACTTTCTTTTCTTTCCTAGAATATCACATAACTTTTTTCTCCTTTTCAGCTTACCTAAGTTTCTCATAGATACACAGAAACAGTAAAGGAAATGATGAAATGCACAAAAGGGGGAGGGGAAAAGGGGGAATATTTATTACCATGAAATCACAGGACTTTTTTTTTTTAAACTAGTTACAATTTCATTAAAATTTCCTAAATCATTCAAGTTGCAAATTTACCCAACTCACAAAAGCTGATTATGCAGTCAGCTCCCAGCGTATTTCTAGGCAAATTGCTAAGTAGGTGTGTTTCAGCTGGAGCATTTTTCTAAACTCCGAAGAAAAACGAAAACTTTGTAAGAGTCATTTGGACTCTACAAGGTTTCATTTTTACCACAGTTTCAGAAGACTACAACCGGCCTTTGTTTTTTTTTTGTTTTTTTGTTTTGTTTTGTTTTGCCTGTCCCATTTGGCTCTTTTGCCATCAGAATTATTGTCTAAAGGCGAAGAAAGATGCCCAACGGATTTACTTTACCAAATGGACCATCCCAGCCTTGCCGTATTGTTCCATTTGATTGACCTTTTATTGTTTATTTTATTTTTACTTGTTAAATACGGGACAGACTTGCCTGGGGAAAAGAAAGGGGAGAAAGAAAGAGGGAAAGAAAAACAGCAGGGAAGAGGCATGGGGATAAAGGGCAAAAAACAAAAAAACAACAAAATAAGCAGACAAAAAATACATATATCAATCACCTGGATCACCTGTTGAGAAAGAAAAAAGAGAAAACAAGCAGAAGAAAGAAAAAAAAGACCAACATAATAAACAACATCACGATGATCTATGGGAATGTAACAGTAAATACTAAATATTAAACATTATTGTGCAGCATGTAAGATCGACAGCACACAGTGTGATTTGAGGTAGGAGCCAAAAGGAGTGTAGTTTGTGTGTGTGAGCACCCGTGTGTACACCCGTGAGCATGAGCGCTTGTATTTAAAAGGTTCCTTCATGTTCACCATTCACACACTTGCATTCACCAGTGTGTGAATGCGAGAGTGAATGAATAGTGGCATTGTAAAGCACTTTGGGTGCCTTGAAAAGCGCTATATAAATCCAATCCATTATTATTATTATTATGTAATGATCTGCTAGAGGGTGTGGGGAGCCGCAGCCCCGTCCTTCAGGGCATGAAGCAGGTATGGAGGAGATCAAGACTCCAGACATCCAGAGGCCCTCAGAACACAAGAGACCAAGGAAGACCAACAGAGGGGCAGCCACGCCACCATCCCAGAAAGAGCTGAGGAGAGCCCCATATGAGGGGTCACTCAGTATCCGCGGAGCAGAGGCCAGGGGGGGTTGCAGCGACGTGCCCGTGAGCTCCGCCGGCAGCCAGCTATGCCAGAGTGACCGAGCCCCAGGCCAGGAGGCCGAGGGCACCCCACCCCCGAAGTGGCCCGAGCGAGCCCCAGGCTCCAGGCCCCGACAAGCAGCCACCAAGGAGTGAGCCGGTGGGTACCGGGACGCCCATCCCCAGACACAAAGAACCACCAACGCGCCGATGCCTGCGGGCGTCTGCCACTGGCAGGGGAAGTGGTACAACCGGCCTTTGAGGTAAATGATATTGTCACCTTGACAGCCATAAGTAGTGATGCAGATGTAATGTTTGACAGGTTTCTCTCTCTTAATTTGGCATGTTAGCTTGTGAACATTTGGTGCTGCTAGATAACATGACAGTGATAGAGTGAGAGATTTATTTTGAGGGGAGTACATTTTGGGAGAGAAATAAATGCGTCAGGCAAATTTCATGCCGTCCCACTTGATAGTTTTTTTTTTTTTTTTAAATTAATCAAAACTACCAAATGTCAACCTGACACTAAAAGAGATGCAAAAGTAATATTATTTTTTTAATTTTTGGGTATGGCCCTTTCGCATCCCCACAACTGCTCTAACCTATCGGGTTATGGAGAATGAACCTCATTCTGGCAGCTGGATGTTGGCAGTGAACCCTTTGAGTGGGTTGCAACGTGGGGGCTCAGTTGTGTTCTGGCTCGTTCTGGTGCATCCCACGGCTGTTTGATTGGATTGGGATTTGGGGAGTTTGGAGGCAAGGTCAACAATTTAGGTTCTTTGTTATGTTCCTCAAGCAATTTCTGGACAGTTTTCACAGGCTGGCAGGCTGCGGAAGGCCGCTGATCTTTGGAGTGCCATTACATGGAATTATGTATTTGGTCAGGTGGGTGGTACATGTCAAGTAACATCCACATGAATGCCAGTACACAAGATTTCCCAGTAGAGCGTTGCATTGTGTTGAAATGATGAATGTTATTTAATTCGGCTGTCATTGGCTTTAATTATACAGCTTGGATGGGTGCATCTGGAGTCATGGTCCTAAACTTTATGCCAAATTATTGGAATAAATTTCAAAGTGGATTTAAATTCTCGGACTCCTGTATTCTATGTCAAATTTTAAAACACTTTACTTATGATCCTGATTGCTGTCTATATAGACATATTAAATGCTGATTTTTCTGTTTTGTTTTGGTTTTTGGTGTTTGGTTTACAAAAACTAAACAAAATACTATCTATATATGGGCTTAACAAATGTATTAGAACACCTGTCATGAAAACAAGAAAACAAATACATTAGAATTCTATCAACAACTAATTACATTTTTTTTTATATTATATATATTCTATTCCGATAAATTATATTATAAAGGAATTATAAGGCAGCACGGTGGTTAGGCACTGTGAGCACTGTTGCCGCACAGCAAGAAGGTCCTGAGTTCAATTCCACCATCAGGCTGGGGTCTTTCTGTGTGGAGTTTGCATGTTCTCCCCATGTTTGCGTGGGTTGTCCCAGGGTCCTCCGGCTTCCTCCCACCGTCCAAAGGCATGCAGTTAGTGGGGATAGGTTAATTTAAAAAATCTAAATTGCCCATAGGTGTGAATGCTGGAGTGAATGTGAGTGCGAATGATTGTCTGTCTCTTTGTGTTAGCTATGCGACAGACTAGCGACCTGTCCAGGAGGTACCTCTCGCCCTATGGCAGCTGGGATAGGCTCCAGCGCCCCCTGCGACCCTGATAAGGATAAGTGGAAATGGATGGTAATTAATGATATATAACCAAATGTGAGGAAGCACACTGAAATAATTCAGGCATAATCTTAAAAATTTAAATAGATAAATTGCACTTTATAGTATTTTTCATTTACATAGTACTAAATTATAGATTTGAACTCGAAGCAGTCCTCTGGGTCTTTGCACTTGCCAATATTAAGTTGTCCGTATTCTGTGTGACTGCAATGCAACTTTATGCGGACTGTCTACCAAATTCTGTGTGACATGATTCCTTCTGATGAGTTATGAGTGGGCTCAAGCAGTGGAATCAGCCTCAAGCCTCACTTCAGTAAATAAGAAAAGTCTGCTGTAGAACTGTACAGTGGGTAGCTGCTAATATTTTGTTCCTCTAAGATATCATCATTTAAAGTATTCAAGCCTAATTTTAAAGAACAGTACATGATTGCAAAATGTTGCCTCAAATTTAAAAAACTTGGTGTAACCCATGTGTTGATTTTACTTCAAAAAAGAAATGAATTGCTATTCACAAGGGCATAAATGGCATTCATAGCCAAATACAAATACAAATTTACAATGGCATCCACGCCTCCAACAAGCCATTAATACATGCAGTTTGAATTATAAGAATCAGGCCATTATTCTCCTGTCACATTTCAGTCTTGCCTTAAAATAGTCAGGTTGTTCAAGGAAAAAGCTTCCTTTTGAAGATATGATATTTGGTTTCTATCCACAACACATTCTCTTACTATTCAATTTTTGCATTTCTTCTCAGCTCCCTTAATGCTTTTGTTGATTTCTGACTTTCTTCCCTCGTCTTTCACACCTATATTATTATTTTTTGACATAAAATCCCACTGAAGGGAGTTTGTACCGGCAAAATTAAATGAGATTTGATTTTTAACTTTAATTGATTTACCCTAGCTGAGACGGTCACAGTGAATGGTTGTGCTGAATAACTTGCGTATTGAACACAAATTCTCTCTGGCTGTGAAATCAATGGCAGAGGAGTTATTGGAGTAAGTGTTTGCATTAGCACTAAATGGATGATGTTTTTCTTTTCTTTGTGTTATTCAGTTACACTTCTTTTCTTACCCAGCTGTGCTTCCCTCTGCTCCGTCGTATAGCTCATTTTACCTATTATATTTTTCCAGTCAGACAAAATGTGAACACGCCTAATGTTTTGCTGCTTCCATATCTATGGCTGGGGCTAGATTATGCTATATCAATGAAAGTGGTATTTTCACCTACATAGCTTTTAAATCCCCATCCACATCCAGTGGTTAGATAACCTCTTTTAAAATGAATCGCTCTATATCTCTGTCATCTTGACTTTTAACAAGTTCAATTCTTTGACAAGTGCAACTTTCGTCCTTTCTTTATCTCATCTTTCTCCTGCAGGGCTTAAAGCTGGCAAAATCTATGTGCCTGAAATGTGTTCAGGAGTTAGGCTGAATGGTGAAGGAAAGGGTTCAGAAATGATGAGCAGTTTCAGTAAAAGCCAACAGTTTATAGTTTATAATCACAATAAATTTTTTTTTAAAAATGTGTAAAATGAGAACAAATTTATTGTTTCTCTTTATTATTGTAGGGTCTCTGCCTTACAATTTAAAGTGCTTTGAGGCAACTGTTGTTATGCTATATGAATAAAGTTGAATTCAGTTTCATTGAACTATTTTTTTCTTTGGTCTCTAAACAGCTAATTAGATTTTCTGAGAGACAAATGCAAAAGATCAATTCAATAATATGAAAAAATAACAAATATCCCTTTCATTGTTGAGCTTTTCCTAAGTATTTAAATCACTTGCATTATTAGAAAATTGACAGCCAGAGATAATAATTAAGCAAGCAATTAAGTAAATAAGTCTAGTTTAATAATTAATGCATTTCTCTTACATAACATGTATAACATTAAAACCACAACAGAAAGAAAAAGAAGAATAAGGAGAACAAGACAAATCCTTTGAGAACATCCACAGAAGACTTTTAGAGCTCCAGGGTCAGAACAATGTGTTAGAGCTGTTCTGGCTGTTCAGACGACATCAAGAGGTGGCTTCAGTGTTGTAACTGGTCAAGTGCAGTACTGCGCAAAAGCCTCACTTCCAAAGAACCACTCTTTGTAATTTTTTAAAGTAATCTTGGGTAATATTTCTCCAGACTTTCTAAATCTCTTTCAAAATTTTTCTTTGAACAGTAGCTGCTTCCTGAATGATCACTTAGACACTACAACCACCAAACGCTGATATAGGAAGCAAAGAAGTCAAAACTTGAAGCACAGACTTTAGTATTTAGTTTTTCAGTTTTTCCACAAAGTCTCAAGTTTTCAAACGGTTGCAACAGCTCGCCATGTATATATCTGAGCTTGCAATATCACTCAAATCTTGACAAAGACTGACATGAACAGATAATCGTGCCTTCAGTCCAGCTGCGGCGGCTGTGGTGCCACGCTAAAAAATTGAAAACTTCACCAAAACGGCGGCAGGCACTCGATGAGCATAGAGAAACAGTCTAACTTAAGGGATGGACCAGTCTTGTGTCTACACCTAACAAAGAGCTTAGCAAAGAACCAATTTTAGACACCGTGTTCCCAGCAGCCTGTTGCAAAAACATATAATTTGTTCCCGTTTTCTACCTAAATGTATGAAAAATGTCAAAGATAACACATTTTGGCAGGCATGAAAAATATTTTTTACATTACCAAGGTGATATTAGCTTAAAACTTAGCAAAGTGTACGCTGTATGGTGTGCAGTGTGTACTTAAAGCATTTTAGGAAACTGGGGTGGAGGACATAAAGAACAGGGCAGGCCTAAGAAACTAACTATAGCAGATTAACAGAAAACAGGATAAAAACTCCAGCAACAACTTGACACGTGACCTGAGAGATGCATTTGGCCCTTCAGTTTATCCATCAGAAATGGTCTCCATGGAAGGGTGGCTGTCAAGGAGAAAAGGCTGAAAAAGCAGTGGCAACAGTTCCTAAGGAGTGATTTATCCAAATATGATATTATTGTTAGTATATATGGAGGAGGTTAGGAGAGCGGTACAACAATGAGTATCTACAGCCATTTGTAAAACACAGTGCAGACTCTGACAGGCTGCATTTCATACAGTGGTGTTGACAATCTTGTCAGAAGTGATTGAATTATAAACAAAGGAAAGTACTGTCGTAGTTTGATCCATCATCCAGTACCATCTGGAAAGTGTCTGATTGGCAACAACTTCATTTCTTCAATATAGCACAGATCCCAAACATACTGTCAATGAAATAAAAGCACACCTGTGAAAAACACACAGTGGAACACTATCAGTCATGAACTTCCTCCCCCGGAGCCCAGACCTCAACATTATTGAAGCAGTGTGGGATCATCATGACAGAGAACAGAACAAAAGTCAGCCGACATCCATAGAAGAGCTTTGAATGTCCTTCTAGAAGCCTGGAGAACTATTCCTGAAAATACAAGAAAGCCTACCTAGTTTGGGCTGTATTGGAGAGTAAAGGTGGGAATACTAAATACTGGCATGATTGCAAACTTTTTCCCCAGTGAAATATTTAAAAAACGTGTGACTCAAGCCTTTTGCATATTACTGTACATAGACATACAGCCATATTTTTGCAACACCAGTTAAGAAACCTGCATAAAGAATGTTTTCCATGTACATAAATATCCATTGCCGAACAAAAACATCCCCAACACTGCACCAGAATTCCATCACAGAGCTAGAGAACTCTTCCATCTTAATCTCTTTCCACCTCGCGTCTGTGTCTTCCCTCACACCGTGACGCTTTTTGTTTCTTATAATAATTCAAGTTCTGCTTCCATGCTTGCTATTCATAAAGTGCCAGTGATCCAGGAAAAATGCTTCAGAGACAGTTGTTCTGGATGTTGAACAGCAGCACCATGTCTGCTCTGCTAGTATGGGCTGTGTTCTCTTCTATGCAGCTGAATGATCCAGATCAGCACTGGACCCAGATAATTTAGTCTAATGCAAATTTAGAAGCAACTGTTGAACCGTAGTCAGTCTTCGACTTACATCCGACTTTGTAACTTATCTGAGCAATTGTCCTCCTCTCACCCTCTACCCTCCCATCCCAAGAGTCACCACGGTGACATCTTTAATGAAAGCAGTACAAGTCAAAAGAATGGATTTTACTTTTTTCCCCACTTCCAAGTTACTTTTAACTTATCTCTGTCACTGTGTTCTTTTCTTGTTCTGCTCTGTAAGATATGCCTGGGCGACCGTAGTCATTAACTACTCCCTAATTAACAATGGAGCCATTCTGCTGTAGAGCTTCCCTACCTGGCAGTGGTCAGTTGTTCCCTCAAGAACTGGTGAGACCAGAGTGAAAAGGACATTAAAAGTAGGAATTATGTAGGACAGAATGAAGTACATCAGAAAAAACAAACAAACAAAAAACCCACTGACGGATGTGCAAATTAAAATGCTATCAATTGGGTATTTGTCAGAGGTTGAGGTGGACAAAATCCTGAATTTATAAGTTGTGCAACACCAAATAATAATTCAGCAGTAATGATCATTTTGTAAATGTCACTAAGGCTAAATTAATATCCACAATGTATTCATTTTTGCTCCCTGTGAGCTTTATTCGTTCATATTTCATACAACGCGGATGCTTATCTGTCAACCAAATGTTACAATTTTAAGATATTAATCTGACTGCCAATTTCTTCTCCTCGCAAAATTAGATTACTTCAACGGATTGCAGATAGTGGGGAAATATTCAGTTTGGTCTTTCCTGATAGGATGCTCTGATTTCATATTTGAGATGAGATTTTGTAATGGCTCTCTCATTACGGTTTGTTATGAACCCCCCCCCCCCCCCTCCCCAATTACAGCAATTTCCATTATCTAGTAATCAGTCTTTGATCATGATGTGTGGCGTCAACTTGTGCTTCATTTCCCCAACCTCATGTGGTGAACTCCAGAAAAGGTCCCTTTAGATGAGAGCTAAAATATATATTTTTTTATTTTACATTTCATAGAATAACCTTTTAATGCAAAAACAAGTGATGATAATTTATTTGTTATTAGCACATTTTTGACAATATTGTCCTAGCTGAGGTATTTTGGGGATGTCCTACTGGGAGAGTCAGGGAAATATGGGGTTCTCTGCTCAGACTGCTTACCCCGTGACCCAAACCTGGATAAAAGATATAGGATGGATGGATGGATTTATTTATTTTGTTGCTGTCTGTGGGTCAGAAGTTAGAGTGGGTCATTAACTGAAAGGGAAGTCTGGCAGTTTGATCTAAGGCTCCTTCCTTTAATATACTTGTTGCAGTGTTTCGGGGCAAGCTGTGGTACCCCCAAAAGCCCCTGATACACCATGGGACTCTGGGTGTGTATTAGGTAGGACTTAAAGGAAAAGTGTGAATGAGTGCAAGTGGCCTGTAACAAATGCACTTTAACTACTCAGACAGAGCAGAAAAGTGCTAAGTACCAGTCTATTGACGTATACAACTAGGCATTTAGTTATTTTCACTAAAGCTGATATTTATTAATTAGTGATGAACTAAAGTTATCATTGCATTAAAAAATACATGTTTCTATGAGTGATTTTAAGGCAGAGGAGGGCTCTAGGGCAGACCCAGTTTACGCTGCAGAAATGATATCTCTGAGCTGGAACCCCTTCGGTGTTCCAATGGAGGAACTAGAAGAAGTGGCTGGAGAGAGGGAGGTCTGGGAATCTCTGCTTAGGCTGCTCACACTGCAGCCTCGGATAAGCAGCTCTGTATGGATGGATGAAACATGAACAAAGGTTCAACAATCAGTGTAATATAACAAAAACACTGTTAGCTTGTCCACAACGCGCAATACCAAATTTGAAAATCCCTTAATCTGTAGCTCATTTGAGGAAATATGAGGAACTCCTGCTATTATATTTACAATAAGTATTCCAGTTAAGTAAAACAGATACAAGTCAATTAAGTCCTGGTTACACACTTTTATGTCAACTGTCTATTAAAACTGTCAACTGTCATCTTTGGCTCTCGTAGGAGGCGGACGCACTTTTTCTCCTCTCCCTTATCTTCTCTGCTAGTTCTAATGTCCCTGGAACACTCTCTCACAGTCTGTCTAAAACCTAAAAGAGAATTATGGATTTGATCAACCGGTCTCTGAATGCTATTGACACCCTTTAACGAGAAGTCTGGGCTCGGGAGAACCCGAGTGCCCTGGAGGTACTTTCCCTGCCGGATAGACGATGGACAGGTGGCAGAGGATAATGCGGCTACCCTTTCGGCGCCAGCTGTGGGCTCAAGGCTGGAGCTGAACAAAAACTCCCTGATAACGACTGTGTTGAGTCTGTTCCTTCCCATTCCCTACAAGGCCACCTGGGTTGGCTGGAAGACTGTTTACTTAGCCTGGCGGGGCGAAGGACACTGTCTCAGCTGAACTATGGATACGCACACACATACATATACTGATACTGATAAGCACTCACTGACGCATCACCCCCCCTATCCAACGCCACCTCCAACGCTTACCTTCCCCATGATGTGGACATCGGGTCAGCTGGAGGCGCAGTCGGAGATTGCAGCGGTCCCAGATCAGATGTACACACTGGAACTCTTTCCCATGTTGCTTGTCTGTGTTTATTGTGCTATGGTGTGTTGATATCTGTGCATTCCTGTATTATCCTTTTGTGTTGCACATTTCAATGTTTTTTTCCTCGCTACCTGGCCTGACCTGTCTCTCCAATGTGATGTTTGTATTGTATGTACGGTCGGCAAGGTCTGTCATCTCGGTTGTGGGCAAAAGACCTGCAACTGACAAATAAAGGCTATCTCATCATCTCATAAATATAACAAGTAACACATTTTTTTCTTGTGTATTTTGAAGTATGTTGTACTTCATCAGTAGATTGTATTTTACACAGTTTTTGTAATAACAGCGTATTAGTTGTGTAGTTATAATTGTCAGTAAAGGGTTAACACAGCAGATCAAAAGTAAATGAATGAATCAATGACATTTCAAAGATCACATTGTGTAAAATACATTTCTTTTCTTAATCAGTGAAAAATCCCCTTTTTAAAATGTCAGATTTTTGCATTTCTCAGTTGTTGAAGTGATTCTACACCAATTAATGTATTAACACTGTATCTTTTTCTTTCTTTTTTGGCATTTTTACTCTTCTCTCCTGTCAGGAGATAGCCAATCCTCCCCTGTTAGCGCTCATTATTTCTGAAACTGATGCTCTGCTGGATTTATGTGCTGAAGAAGACATGACTGGATGCTTGGAAACATTTTGTTAAAACCCATTTTCATGCTTCCTCTGCAGTCTGGCGAGTTGGTGAATAGTTGGTGCTTAGTTGGCTGCGCTGACTCACAGGGAGACAAAGACAAAAGTCCTGAGCTTTGTTGGGAGAACAAAGAAGACTGGAGTCTATTGGAAAACTTTGATGTAGTAGAGGTTTGTGTCAAATCTACAGAATCTTTTCTGGATTTGTTCCCAACAAGATATCCAGTTGTTTTGTCATTCTCTTACTCACTTTCCTCTCTATCTCTTTTGACCTTTGCAGCTCATATTGATTCAAAATAGGAGAAACAGATGTAAGTTTGAAATGGAAGCTCCTCTTTTGGTAGCAGCTCCCTTTTTGCTTCACTCCCTTGATGTCGTGTGTTCTGCTGAGTCATTTACTCTTGTGCCACAGTCGATGCAGCTTAGGAAACCACTGGCAGAGCTGAATTCCTTGCTGTGAAGCACAAGCAACAACTGATTTTCATTTCCTTTGAAAAACTAAAACCCAAATCTAATCTTGTCCCTCGCTATCAGATTAGCAATTAAAATCGCAAACAATAGTGAGCCTGCTTTCACTGTTCTCTGCGCCACCCTGCAGCAAACTGGCCTAGCCTTTTCAAAGATTTTTAAATGTCACAGTCAAAGAAGTTGAAAAAGACCATTACCAGTGACATTTTATTGTGAATGTGTATGAGTGTATGGGTGTGTGTGTGGTACAAACATGCATACATTAAGAGCAAATAGCATTTTCTCCCATGCAAATACAAGAACTTGGGCCGTTTCAGATCAGTGCCTGTTCATCACATGTTTTTAGTCCAATTTATTTTTAGTGCCGTGTTCTCTGTTGACCCCAGTTTCACCTGTTGTGATTCATTTCATAAGATTAGCATATATCCAATCGGTGCCCTTTTAGAAAAACAAAAAAATAACGCCATGGGATATGTTTTATGCTTCTGTGCATTCCCCAACACTACAGATTTCTCTCACTTGGTGCCGCTCGTTTCCATTCCACAATCTGAGTTGAAAACTCTAAATGCTTTCTAGAACAGCTGCCATTTCCTAAGCTATGCCTTTGAGTCAGTAAAGCTATAATGTCCTTTCCTGACCCGTCTCCCAATGTCATAAACCTGAAGTTTGATTTGAGGATGTGATACTATCCCACAGGCACTGGGAGGAATTACAGGGCCCTTTAACAAGATGTGACTCTGGACACATTAAAAAACTCTATCAATCTCAGACTTTATGGGTCCCCCCTTCTGGAGCTCAGGGCTGCCTGACTCATTACCTCTATTCTTCTCCCTCCATTTTTTTTATGTGTTGCCTTCAACCAATTGGAGCCCATTAGGTAACATCCTGCTTAGACTTTCATTGGTGCACAGTATAAAAGCAGTAGAAAATTAACTTTAAACATAAAATTTGGTTTTTACTCTGACATAGATTGAATAACAAACTGCAAGTGTGATAAAAAAAAAATGCTGCCAATGTATACTGTGGTCGGGGCAGTAGTTTGAAACCATGTTATTGCATTTCTTTGCTGTGGATAAAAGCAAATCCTAATGCATTCCTAGGCCAGATTGGATATGTAATCCCTTCAGCATGTTCCGGTTCTGCCTAAAAGGTCTCTTCCCAGTTAAACGTGCCCAGAATATCTCCAGAGGGAGGTGTTTAAGCCATCCCAATCTGCTACTGTACCACCTCAATTTGGCTTCTTTTAATGCAAAGAAGCCACAGTCTTGCTCCCTTCTTCCCTCATAAGGAAGATGCCCAGACTCTCCCTGAGGATGAGCCAAGATATCCCTGAAGAAAAATAATTCTGACGTATCCAAGGTTTCCTTCTCTTGGTCACTACCTAACACTCAAGACTGACTTTAAGGATTGAAACCAGAGTGACAGGTAATTTGAAAGCCTCGCCCTCAGGCTCAGCTCACTTTTAACTGTGACAGTCTGGAAATACACCAAAATGAGTTTGCTAACTGGCCACATGCTTCGTCCTACTCTGACTCCAGAGCAAGATCAAAAATATTTGAGAATATGCAAGTCAAAGAGAGATCAGAGCCTCCTTCATTGCTTTTGTTCTTTCTGGTTTATTGCCATTACAATCCAATGGACGGGCAGCTGGTAGTTGAGAATAAGATGAAGATTTGGGTTCAAAAATGCCCATTCACAGCATTAACCCTGCAACTGACAAAAAGGCATCACTTGACAATAGAGGTGGGGAAAATGGCTCAAAATTGTATTATGATGTTTCAAGCAACATTTATGATAATGATGTATCTGTATAGTGTAGAAAAAAATACTGAAACTTTACTGATGCTTGCAGGCAGCAGCATTTATAAATGAAGGGCATGTTCTAGCCTTGTTTCCTAATGGGCTACTGTCATTGATGACTCACTTCCTAATTTGAAGTGTCTATTGAAACAAGGTGCCACCAGTGGCATTATAGTCAAATGTAAGCAAGGAAGTAGACTAGGTAGTGTTTTCCCTGGAAATTGTTAGTAAAAATATAACACAACTGCTTAAAACATTTGTTTAACAATAAAACTGAAAGATATTTTCCACATGGGCTCTTGTATCTTGAGTTGAGCTTTTTAAGCAGATGTTGAAAGCCAACCTTTACCACCATGTAAACACATCAGTAATTTCCATTCACCATTTGCTCTTCCTGTCATGTGCAGCACAACTACTGAGTGATCCAGTAATGCTTGGCTGAGTCACCAGCTGCTAGTATCTTGTCCATTGTAGCTTGGTCGTACTCAGTGGTGTTCTTTTGCCTCAAGTGGCAAAACACATGTCCTGTTTCCACCACCACCACCACCCAGTTTTCCTGCATATTTAGTAAGGCGCAGTGCTTTGCCTGAAGTTGCTCAAGTATTTTCTTTTTTAAGGTGTTAATTTGTCATTAGATGCTGACACATGACTCTTGCTTTCAGACATGCCTGGGCTTCTCTTCTTGTTATGCACTTGAGGAACGTAAATGCGTTTATATAGCACTGACATTTTTTATCACATAAAAATAAAAAGTGATACTTAGCCTGCAGTTGCTGTATGGGTAACAAGTTGGGCTGCCACAAACGATTATTTTCATAGTTGACTAGTCACCGATTATTTCTTCGATTAGTCGACTAATCAGATCATGCATCCATTGGACATAAAATGTACAGCTTATTGCACCAGCATGCATCTGCTCTTATATAACTATCATTAGCTTAGAGCTTTAAGTGTTTAAGGTATGTGCTAACTAAAAATAAAGACAAGATGATAGTTTAGTAAACTTTTAATGAAATTTGCAGATTGTCTCAGTGGAGTTTAATAAACTCAGCTGTCTGCTCTTTGCTCCCTAAAATATAACAGGACACTGGAGTAAATTCTCTACCATCTCACACTTCTGTTTTTTTTTTTTTGCATAGATATCTCTGCACTAGCTGCATTATACTTAGAGACTGATCTATTTTCTTCCGCTTATCCAATTCGGGGTAATGTTGGGGATTTAGTCTGTCCTGGCTGTCATGTGGCAAAATGTAGAATACAGGTAGATCATATGTCCAGTCTTTTGCAGAGCAAACACACTTATGGACAATTTAGAAGCAGCTGTTAACCTAACCAGTCTTCAGACTGTGGGAGGAAGCTAGAGTATCTGGAGATGATGCACGCAGGCACAGGGAGAACATGTGAGCTGAAAATAGAAACAGCCCAGCTAACCAGTGGACTCACACCCAGGCCCTTCTTGCCATGAGGCAACAGTCTTAAGGACCACATCGTTGTGCCACCCTAGTGCAAAAATATACACCCAAAATGTCAAATTCTTCAATTAAATTATAATTTAACACCCATACTTCTACTTCCAACATAAAAACTGTCAGCCCAGTATGTTTATAGTCACTAGATCAGTACAGCAATTTATTTTACTGTGACAGTAGGCAGCAGCTTGGTCACTCCTCTGCACTTAGCGAGTGTTGTCATGAACCTCTGCCAATCATAGCGAGGATTTACAGTATATCCAGTAATAAGCCAACTGACCCCGAGGAAAATATGTCAAACCCCAGTAATAAAACTGTAAACCACCAATCATTATGAGAGAGAGAAAAGAGGAGGAAAAAAACAACAACAGCAATATTGGGTCACATCAGCTGTGAATCAACTTATGGATTTAAAGGAAGAGGCCAAGAACTATGGGGAAGGTTATAAATCTTGCGAATGAAAATAGATGACATGGATGCGGATATGAATGGTTAGGCCGTGTGCGAGTGGGGAGCTGTGAACAGGGAAACGGAACGATCCTTGGATGTCATCGAGTCTGCTACAAGTCATCAGTTCCCCACATGAATCACTTTAACAAATGACAGGAGTGTACGCGCATGTGTGTACGTGAATGTACGTGCTGTTTCGGAGAATACAAGGAGAAATGAAAGCTGCATTGAAGATTATAAGCGTCGCTTTCATGCCGTCCCCCTTTCCTTACAGTTTGACTTGCTCCATCTGTACACTCAGTAACTATCTGTCAAATACAAGACGTCTTGTGTTATGACAAGGAAAAATTTAGAGACGCATAGAATATATTGGGTGTAGGTCTGTGGTGGGCATGACATGTGTGTATTTACATCTGAAGGATCTCAATTAAACTCAAATTAATTCGCTGCCTGCCATCAGTCTGATTAGTTTAACTTTGAGATGAACTTTACTTTGGAAAAGTAAGCTCCTTGCGAGCAGATAAAAGCGAATTTAAAGATAAGGACGATCCTGCCTGTCTGAGAGATTACCACTTAAGACTTGTCGTAATTTGTAGTGAGTTTGCAATCAATGTTAACTTGCTCCTTTGTTGAAATAATTAGGTGGCTCTTTGTAAGTTTGACCTCCAAAGATGTCTGAACCCTGTAAAGGTCCCCACCAACTCTCTCTTTTTATTTTATCGGTCTGAAAAAAATCCCTGAGGACTCCTTAATTGCTGAAATTACCAGTGGAAAAACTGACAGAGCTGACAGTATGCTTGTAATCACTACATCACCACTGCTCTTTTGAGACTTCTGAAAACTTCTTGTTCTTTTTTCACATCGCATGCAAATGTTTGCTGCTCCTTAGGCCCGAGGATGCGTATGTGAGTTTTTATTTAAACTTTCATTCACAGCAAGAGAAAGAGAATGAATCAGTGGAAAGATGGAGGAAGACAGATAGGTGTCAGAATTACAGCAGGCAATAATAAAGACAAATTGACCATATCTCTGATGCCTCGTGCATCCCTCCACATTTTCCATAACTATAATGTGTGCAACTGCAAATATTTTGTTTACTTTCAAAAATAAGTGATTAATCATTCTTGTTCATTCATATTATCCGGTGTTTGTTTGTACTTGGACCATCTTACCGCTTTGCATTATTTATGTCCAGGACTTGCCATAGCTACTTCTGGTCTGGATCTCCACACTGACATCAAATTGATTAATATTTTCTTGGATTCCCATATTTAATAAAACATATTGTATCATATGATATGTTTTATTAGCAACACATAAAATCTAGATACGCTCAAACGCTAAGGTGTTCATCAGTTTTTTACTCAAGATGGCGGCGCGCACGGGTGCAGCGGCTCTTAGCTCTCCAGTTTGGTGCTCGTTTTTACTTTTAATGTGGATATTTTAGAATGTTTGCAACGCCGCCATCTCTTACAGTCGCCAGAACCTAATTGACCTAGGTTTTAAATATAGTTTGTCTGTTTCTGGCGACTATCAGCGAACACACAACATCCTGGTGGAGATAGCGAGACCGCCAGGGTCACCGTGGATGGTCTGCCCGCCCAGCAAGCGTAGAAGGCGACGGAGGGAAAGAAAGCAGAAGAGGGGATGCCGGTCGGGCTCAGACGCTAGGCTACGCAAACATCCACACCGGCCAGCACTTCCGAGCCTTTTCCTATCGAACGCCAGATCCATCACCCACAAACTTGACGAATTGGAGCTACAGATAGCCAACACAAGCTTTGCACGTAACTGCAGCATTATTCTTATTACGGAGACGTGGCTTCACCCGCTGATTCCCGACGCTGCAGTCGAGTTAGCAGGCCGCACGCTACACCGGCATGACAGAAACAGCAACTCAGGTAAAAGCAGAGGAGGGGGGCTATGTGTTTACGTGCATAACGAGTGGTGTTGTAACAGCAGGATCATTCACACACACTGTTCTCCTGATTTGGAGGTTCTGGCAGTCTCGTGCAGACCTTTTTACATCCCGAGGGAGTTTACAGTAGTTATTGTGATAGCTGTTTATATACCGCCGGATGCTAACGTTAGCACGGCTCTCAGCCTCTTGCTCAACACCATAAACAAACAACAGCTTGCCCACCCCGATGGGGTTTTTATTGTCGCCGGCGACTTTAACAAAGCGTGCCTAAAGACTGTGCTTCCTAAATTTGTCCAGTTTGTGGACTTTGCTACGAGAGGAGAACACACTTTGGACCATGTCTATTCAAACATCAGCCATGCTTTCAGAGTGACACCCCTCCCCCACCTGGCTGGATCTGACCACCTCTGCATGTCCCTCACCCCCACCTACACCCCCCTGCTGAGAAAAACAAAGCCCCAGACAAAGACAATAAAAACCTGGCCTGAAGGAGCCCTTTCTCAACTGCAGGACTGCTTCTCAACAACTGTATGGGATTTATTCTCCAGCCACAACCTCCAGGAGTACACGGACACTGTACTCTCGTACATCAGGAACTGTGTTGACAATGTCACCGTCAACAAAAGGGTCAGGGTGTTTCCAAATCAAAAACCCTGGATGAATAGCGAAGTGCAATCCCTCCTAAAAAGCCGCAACACTGCCTTCAAGTCAGGGGACAGGGCTGCGTATAGGGCGGCCAGGGCAGACCTGAGTAGAGGCATCAGGAAAGCTAAGGCTGCCTATAGGAGGAGGATTGAAGATCACTTTGCTGACAACGACCCGAGAAAAATGTGGCAGGGGATCAATCACATTACCAACTACAGAAGCAATAACCAGGCAACATCTAGGACTGATGCCTCACTGGCTGAGGATCTAAACCGTTTCTTCACCCGCTTTGAGACGACCAAGCCCTCAGCTGCCACACCACTTCCACCCGCCCCCAGCACTGGCACACTAACACTTAGGGAGCACCAAGTGAGGTGTGTTCTAAGGTCAGTGAATCCCAGGAAGGCGGCAGGTCCTGATGGAATACATGGAAAGGTTCTCAGAGCATGTGCTGACGAACTGACCGGAGTCTTCACTAAAATCTTCAACCTTTCCTTGTCATCAAACACCGTCCCGCCCTGCCTCAAAACCTCCACCATCATCCCCATCGCCAAGAAGACAGCTGTGGCCAGCCCAAATGACTACAGGCCTGTTGCACTTACGCCTGTAGTGATGAAGTGCTTTGAGAGACTGGTCTGTCAGCACATCAGGGCCGGTCTGCCTCCCACTCTGGACCCCCACCAATTTGCCTACAGGACAAATCGTTCCACCGAGGACGCTATCACCATAGCGCTCCACACTGCGCTGAGTCACCTGGAGCACCGAGGAAGCTATGTGAGAATGCTCTTTCTGGACTTCAGCTCAGCATTCAATCATATCATCCCGGAGATCCTGGTCCAGAAACTGTCTCACCTGGGACTCTCCACCCCCATCTGCCTCTGGATCAAGGACTTCCTGACAAATAGACCACAGTCTGTCAGACTCGGCCCCCACCGGTCCAGCACCATCACACTCAGCACCGGGTCTCCACAAGGATGTGTTTTGAGTCCCCTCCTGTTTACGCTCTACACATCCGACTGCTCCCCTACCCATCTCTCAAACACCATCATAAAGTTCGCAGATGACACCACAGTGGTTGGACTCATCTCAAGGGGGGATGAGTCGGACTACAGAGATGAGGTCAACAGACTGACTGAGTGGTGTTCAGTTAACAACCTCCAACTGAACACCACGAAAACTAAAGAACTTATCTTGGACTTCAGGAAGGGCAGAGCAGCCCGGCCCCACTTTACATTCACGGGAGCTGTGTGGAGAGGGTACACTCCATGAGGTTTCTGGGCGTGCAGATATCTGATGATCTCTCCTGGACTGCAAATACTACAGCGGTGGTTAAAAAGGCCCAGCAGCGTCTCCACTTTCTGAGAGTGCTCAGGAGGAACAACCTGGAGGAGAGGCTGCTGGTGACATTTTACAGAGCCACCATAGAGAGCATCCTAACGTACGGCATAACAACATGGTATGCAGGGTGCTCAGCTGCAGACAGGAAAGTACTGCAGAGGGTCATCAACACAGCCCAGAAGATCACTGGCTGCTCTCTGCCCAGCCTGGAGGTCACTGCAAACTCTCGGTACCTCAGCAGAGCTGGCAATATCATCAAGGACCACTCTCACCCCAGCAACCAACTGTTTGAACTATTACTGTCAGGCCGACGGTACAGGTCACATAAAACCAGGACAAACAGATTCAGGGATAGCTTCTTTCCCAGAGCTATCACCGTAGTAAATAAGCACAAAAACAATTGAACCTATTCCATACCGTCACTGTCATTATATTAATGCTGCTATCCTGTATATATTGTACATACTATTGTTTGAGTACTTACGATTGTTTTTTTTTGTACTTTTTATATTTTACATTTATATTTATTATTGAAACTTGCACCAAGGGAGTGGCACTCCAATTTCGTTGTACTCTGTACAATGACAATAAAGGCTATTCTATTCTATTCTTCTATTCAGTGGTTTTTAACCTTGTTGGAGGTACCGAACCCCACCAGTTTCATATGCGCAGTCACTGAACCCCTCTTTAGTGAAAAATAAAATATGATTTTTTTCAAATTCAAGACATAGATATGTTTTTTACTGGTGCACAAAATGAGCCATGCATGTCACGGCGGAAGGTCTGCTGAACCCCTGAGATCGACTCACTGAACCCCTATGGCTCGATCGAACCCAGGTTAAGAACCACTGGTGTACATATAAAGAAATACACACTCACTGTGTATTTCAGTCACACCTTGCTACTACCAGACTGGACCCCCTTTTGCCTTAATGATTCATGGCAATGATTCAACAAGGTGCTCAGAACAGAGATTTTCAGTCTGATGACGGTGGAGACCATTTGTGTACAGTGAACTTACCATCATGTTCAAGAAACATTTGAACTGATTTGAGTTTCGTGACTTGGTGCTTTATGCTGTTGGAATCAGCCATCAGAAGACTGGTACACTGTGCTCTTAAAGGGATGGACAATAATACTCAAGTAAGCAGTATTTTTTTTTAAGTGATTCTCAATTGGCACTTAAGTGTCCAAAGCGAGCTATGAAAATATGCTCTACATGATTAAAATGTCATCAGCCTGAACCATTTGTTATCAGGCCTGATGGACCCATGCTTTGAATTTTGCAGTAGAAATCCAGACAACAGACCGGCTGTATGAACTATAGCCTCAGTCTCTTATTCTTAGCTGACAGGACTGGCAACTCAAGCTTCAATGTGCTGTGCTTTCAGAAATACCTTTCTGCATGCTTTAGTTGTAATAAGTGGTTTTTTGAATTACTTTAATGTTCCTGTGGGCCTGAATCAGTCTGGCAATTCTTCTCTTAACTCTGGCATCAACAAGGCTCACTGGTGATTTTCTCTTTTTTTTGGACCATTTTGTGTAACTCCTCAACATGGTTATGTGGGAAAACCCCAGCACATCAGCAGTTTCTGAAATATTTAAACCAGCCAACAACAAAAACATGTCTAAATCACTTAAGTCGTCTTTTATCCCTACTCTGAACTTCAGCAGGTAAACCTAAAGATTACCTAAATGGATCAAACTGTCGCCATGTGAGTGGCTGATTAGATATTTGCCTCAATACACAGCTGCACAGGTATACCTAATGAAGTGGCCATCATCTCAGTGCACATTTTCTACTGCCACAACATTTATTATAACACGAGATGGATAATTTCAGGTACTGTAGCATTTATATAGAGTATATAATCAGACTTGAGAGCTGAAGGTTGTTTGTTTAATTTCCTGGAGTGTCTTTTTTAAAACTACATGAAGAAAGGAAAACGTTCCTTTTCCCGGAATAGGCATCACACACAGCCTTGAGAAAGGCACCCAGAGTAGTAGTCTGTGTTTAACAGCAGAAGTGCAGTGCAAGCTGTGAATGGGCAAAAAGAAGTGACGCCGTTTTGTTGAAAAGGCTGGATGCATTGCCCATCCCTGGATAATAATTCCGTGTCTAAAATGCTGTAGAAACGTCTGTCTGCTGCTGTTTTAAAGTCAGTGTCCTGAGACAACGTACGGATCAGTAGGCATGTGTTTGCGCTCTGAGGAGAGGAGCTCTCCATGGTGCTACTGCTGCACACACTGCTGCCCCTTGTAAAAATACTCAGTGCTCCACAGTCAGTTGAGAGTTATTGCTCCACAGCCCCTCTTGCAGTTTAGGCTGAAAGCATTCCCTGGTGCTGACAGCCTTGGTGCTCCCCACTAACATTTGACTCACACACCGTTGCTCTAGTGCCTTGGAAAGCAACTTATTATTTTACCTTACATAGTCCTATAAAACCTGTTTCTGAACTCATCTGAGGGCAGAAATAACCCAGGCAGAGGCCACAGCAGTGAGTTTAAAAGTCTGGCTATGAGATTTGGGAGTTTGTAAAGGCAGCAAGATGGATTTAGATTTAGAGCACAGAAGTGATGGAACTGCTTCCTGCTATAGCCATATCGTATTACTTAAAATAATCCCTAGCCATAATGTTAAGAATTGATTCAACGGGCATAGGAGACATGAAGCATTTACATGTAGTTTCAGTTCCCTCAGTGTCTCACAGTGGATCCAACATTCATACGCTTCCTAAACTCTAACGCTTTCTGGAGTCAGTAAAAGGCATGTAATGACCTGGAGTAGTTCATCTTAGTGAGACAGCTGAAAACATGCGTCTACATTATGTAATTTCTCCACAACTTGAACATTTCCTAAGCTTGAACATTATGCATCACTTTGGAGGCAGGATGCTGGGGAATAACACAGTAAATGAGATTATTAATACATGACGAGTTACGCAAAGCAGGCAATGCACAGGGAACGCAAAAAAATGTACAAGAATGTACTAAGAACTGCAGCTTTAAAATTACTCCCAACATCTACCGCACATGCTCCCTGGTGTCAGTAATGACCACCAGGAGCGCCAGCGATCCTATCCGTTTAAAGAATGAAATATATGTATAGTGTATTTTAGAAACATGCATCAAATAAGTTGCTACATTGTTTGAAGGAATTCTACCCCGTATTGATATCTGGTTTAGTGTTAATATCAGTGATTAAAGTGTAAGACATGCATTTATCTTGTGTCATTAAAATGCAGCATTATGTGTAATACAGCTATATGTAATGCATTTAACTCCTTGTATCAGTTCCATTGATTATCAAAGTGACAATTTGTGTGTTCCCCCCTTCATTTTAAGTTGGTCAGCTAGTTCTGTCTGTCAGTAGATGCAACAAAAGTGGCTCAGATGTGATTGTGGTTACTGTTATCTTTTATTGTAACTCTTGTTATCGTAATAAATACCAGAAAATATTGTGATAGGATTTTCAATCCATATTGCCGAGTTTTAATCTTCTATTTCATTTTAACATTTTTAGGGGTACAATTAATAATTATATTGTTGAACAGTCTAGAATTGATTAAAGCAAAAGTGAAAGCTTTCATGTATTGTCAAAATTGAAAAGCTTCTAGTTTTGTGTTCATATATTTGTTGATCTGACTCAGAAGAGTCAGTGCCTAACCAATCATTAACCTCATTGAATGTCACTAATGTGAGTTGTCAAACATTGTTTAATTACTCATCGCTAATCACTCATCTGTTAATATTTTTGACTTTGGTTTGGGAAGAGGTGGAAAAGAACCAAAATCTTGTCTCACATTGAGTTCTTATCTCCACCAGAATATCAGCATTGATGTTCGACGGGAATGCGTTCTAAAAACTGTGTCTACTTAAATAAAAAGCCAGATGACCTGTTCAAGGAATTCTTGGTAAGTTAGAAAAGGGGAAAGATCAGTTTGTTTGTTTGTTTGTTTTAATTTGGGATAGTAAATTGAAGGTGGGCTCATTTGTTCATATGTATCTATATGCAATTAGCTTTCCCCCCCTTTGTTTTCATTTTAAGGATGTGGATCTTAGTGCAAGAAGAGAAACGGAGCAGCTGACTTTAGGAGTCTGTGTTGTCAGACATGAAGGAGCAGACTCTGCAGATACACCTGAGGACATTGGTGTCATCATAGAAGGATACACTGTGCTGAAAGCTCTTAGTGATGTGGCAAAGGGGTGTGCCCTCCTGCTTGGACTAATCTACAGTCTAAATCTGAGGTACCCAAAGCACCTGAAATACATATTTGAATTTCTTCAGAAGGTGCTGATGGAGTTGGATGGGAACAACCTATCCATGAAGGTGCAAGTTCTGAAAAACAAACTGCTTGAGTGAAACAGCCTGCACTGAACTATAGAGGACACTGAACTGGTTACAAGATTCTCAAACCCATCTCCTTGCACTTTATAAACTGTTCAGTTTGAATTCCGCAAGAACTTCTGCAAGGCCTCATACTTTTTGGCATGCTTTGTTCATGTTGAACTTTTACCACCATCCAGCTACATTGAGCAAGACTGCTCCTAAGTTTGGACTTCATTTTAAGTTTTGAAAAAAAAAAAAAAAAAAAAAAAAGGTTTTTTAAATATGGACAAAAATGCCACTAAAATCATTTCTACTTGTTGTTTATAGAACTGTATTGTGAGTTTTCCATTGTACCCGAAGCAAGTTTAAATTAAGTCATGTTAATGTTAAAAATGTTGGAATCACAACACTTTCCAGTTTTAATAACTTGATTTTAACATTCTGTATTATGTCTTCCTGAACTTAATATGCACTTGCATATATGTGAAGATATTTTTGTTTAGGAAAAAGGCATTGATCTAGAATTTTGAACAGCTCAAAGTTTGCTTCAGCACATTTTACACCAAGTGTTATTAAAGTTGAGTTAACTGAATAAAATTGTGTTTGATTTATTCAATTTACTTTAAATAGAGTAAGTAATTTAATCCTATAGTTTCAGTAGAGCTCGTTTAGGGTTAGTCAATTTATCAGATGTACTTAAAATTTGTTGTTCAAATTAAATGTGTCATACATTTTAGATTTCACTAACCCAGTTGTGTGGAACCGGTTGACATAACTGGGTGGAGTAAATGCAACATCTTATTTTATAGAGTAAGTAGGGCTTGTTTTGGTTGAGTAGATTTTATTTAGTGTTGTCAATTTAAGTCAACATGTTAGTTAGATCAACACTATGATATTTAGTTAATACAACACCATTCTTGTGATTTGCATTTAATTAGCCAAAGCTTGAAGGATGCACTTAAAATTTGTTGTTCAAATTAAGTGTATCATACATTTTATATTTCACTAACCCAGTTATGTGGAACCGGTTGACATAACTGGGTGGAGTAAATGCAACATTTTATTTCTTAGAGTGTACAGTGGGGCAAAAAAGTATTTAGTCAGCCACCGATTGTGCAAGTTCCCCCACTTAAAATGATGACAGAGGTCAGTAATTTGCACCAGAGGTACACTTCAACTGTGAGAGACAGAATGTGAAAAAAAAATCCATGAATTCACATGGTAGGATTTGTAAAGAATTTATTCCTAAATTAGGGTGGAAAATAAGTATTTGGTCACCTCAAACAAGGAAAATCTCTGGCTCTCACAGACCTGTAACGTCTTCTGTAAGAAGCTTTTCTGTCCCCCACTCGTTACCTGTATGAATGGCACCTGTTTGAACTCATCATCTGTATAAAAGACACCTGTCCACAGCCTCAAACAGTCAGACTCCAAACTCCGCCATGGCCAAGACCAAAGAGCTTTCGAAGGACACCAGGAAAAGTATTGTAGACCTGCACCAGACTGGGAAGAGTGAATCTACAATAGGCAAGCAGCTTGGTGTGAAAAAAGCAACTGTGGGAGCAATCATCAGAAAATGGAAGACATACAAGACCACTGATAATCTCCCTCGATCTGGGGCTCCACGCAAGATCTCATCCCGTGGGGTCAAAATGATCATGAGAACGGTGAGCAAAGATCCCAGAACCACACGGGGGGACCTGGTGAATGACCTGCAGAGAGCTGGGACCAAAGTAACAAAGGTCACCATCAGTAACACACTACAACGGCAGGGAATCAAATCCCGCAGTGCCAGACGTGTTCCGCTGCTGAAGCCAGTGCATGTCCAGGCCCGTCTGAAGTTTGCCAGAGAGCACATGGATGATACAGCAGAGGATTGGGAGAATGTCATGTGGTCAGATGAAACCAAAGTAGAACTTTTTGGTATAAACTCAACTCGTCGTGTTTGGAGGAAGAAGAATACTGAGTTGCATCCCAAGAACACCATACCTACTGTGAAGCATGGGGGTGGAAACATCATGCTATGGGGCTGTTTTTCTGCCAAGGGGACAGGACAACTGATCCGTGTTAAGGACAGAATGAATGGGGCCATGTATCGTGAGATTTTGAGCCAAAACCTCCTTCCATCAGTGAGAACTTTGAAGATGAAACGAGGCTGGGTCTTCCAACATGACAATGATCCAAAACACACCGCCCGGGCAACAAAGGAGTGGCTCCGTAAGAAGCATTTGAAAGTCCTGGAGTGGCCTAGCCAGTCTCCAGACCTCAACCCCATAGAAAATCTGTGGCGGGAGTTGAAAGTCCGTGTTGCTCAGCGACAGCCCCAAAACATCACTGCTCTCGAGAAGATCTGCATGGAGGAATGGGCCAAAATACCAGCTACTGTGTGTGCAAACCTGGTAAAGACCTATAGTAAACGTTTGACCTCTGTTATTGCCAACAAAGGTTATGTTACAAAGTATTGAGTTGTATTTTTGTTATTGACCAAATACTTATTTTCCACCCTGATTTATGAATAAATTCTTTACAAATCCTACCATGTGGATTCATGGATTTTTTTTTTTCACATTCTGTCTCTCACAGTTGAAGTGTACCTCTGGTGCAAATTACTGACCTCTGTCATCATTTTAGGTGGGGGAACTTGCACAATTGGTGGCAGACTAAATACTTTTTTTTGCCCCACTGTAAAAGCTGTGCTTATGCAACTACTGACTATTATTTGTCCTTGTCTTTATGGATATTGTCAAAAGATATGCAAAGAGAGAGAGAGAAACATATCTAAAGACAACAAAATAATAATTATTTAGATTTTGAATAAAATAAGTTGCTTTTATTTGCCCAGTTTAATTAAAGAAATGGTTAGGTAATAGTGTTTGTTCAGCAAACATGTCTTGTAAAGACATCTTAAACTCTGGGGAGCTGTGTATTTACTGACATTTTATAGACAAACATATTGGAACATGAATAGGGAGCAAGCCAAAATTTCAAAATAAAACATTCATCTGTCTGCAGCTTGTCACTCGCTGTTCTTAGTTCCTCTTAATAATCATGGCCCAAAGCATGTGCCTGTCCTAGTGCTTGGGTTACTGTATTTCCTACATAGAGCTCAGTAGGCCCAGAATAGCTGTTTAGGGACAAAATTATGTGGAAAAAGCGGCATCTTTTTAATAATCTTTGTTTCCATATTCTACTCACTGTTTCAGATGATGCTACAGTAAATGTGTTATTTAAGTATGTCTTGAACTTTGACAAGGTTGAAGATCTCGGCAGATCAGCAGTTCATGCCTAATAAATATCTGTGTCAATATCTCTGTCAGTGTCATCTACAGAAAACAATATGATATGGTGGTAAAACCAACAAGCTAAAAAATACAGAAAGGTTCCGTGACGGACTTAAATTCAAGCAGCAAAAAAGTTTGCCTATCTGAAAGATTAACTGAGGCTTGAGTCACATAGGCCTAGACTAGACACACGGGCATCCAATCACTAGTAAAAATGTGGATTCCCAAACCTGCTGATGAGCAGTTGCTGGTTATTGCTAGTTGAAAGTGGTTGCAAAGAGAGTGCCACCACCCGAATGGCTGTCCTTAGTTTGACACTAAAAGTTATGGCGTACCGCTGAGACAATAATAATAATAATAATAATAATTATTATTATTATTATTATTATTATTATTATTATACATTTTATTTGAGGGCGCATTTCTAAAACCCACGGTCACCTTGCAAAGAGAAAAAGACATAATAAATTAAAATACAGAAACCAGAAAATACAACCACAAAAAACAAATTTACAAAAAACAAAAAAACAAAACATGATTTGACAGCAAGTAAAATTTGTATTAAAGCAAGTAAGCCAGTTTAAACATGTAAGTTTTGAGTTGTGACTTAAATAAGGGAAGGGAATCTATATTTCTTAAGGCTGAAGGAAGTGAGTTCCAGAGCCGAGGAGCAGAGCGACTGAAAGCTCTGTGCCCCATAGTGCTAAGGCGAGCAGAAGGTACAACAAGGTGAGTGGCAGATGAAGATCTGAGAGAGCGGGAAACTGTGGTGATATGAAGCAGATCACAGAGATAAGGAGGGGCAAGGCTATGAATACACTTAAACGTGAGAACTAAGATTTTAAAGTTTCTCCTGGAATCTATGGGCAACCAGTGAAGCTATTGAAGAATTGGAGTGATATGGTCTCTTAAGGGAGTACGAGTTATGACCCGAGCTGCAGAATTCTGAAGAAGTTGAAATTTATGGAGGGACTTATAAGGGAGACCAAATAGGAGGGAGTTGCAATAATCGATCCGGGAAGTAATAAGACTATGGACAACGATGGCAGCAGCATCAATGAGTAGTTAACGAGTGAGGCAAGCAGTCAAGTTAGCATCTTCCATGCAAACTACAGGTGACCGTAACAATGTATTATTGACCAAAACGTTTACAAATAGGTTTTGATGCAGCACTTTTTCTCCTGCTTTGTCACCAATTTCCTCTAGTGCCTGCAGCGCACGTCCAGCATCCACTCCTGCTGTGTTCCCTGTGGACTGTCAACCCCACATTTTGTGATATTTGGTGTGTGACGGTCAAGACGGACAAGAAAAGAAACGATTTGCTTATACTGAACTGGACTTTAGTCAAAATCTGATTGAAACTGACCTGTTTTTTGAAAAATGTGTTGTCTTTTTATTCTTTGCTTTTACTGCCTCTGCTTCTCATACATGCTTTTTTTGATCATGAAAGATTTTCTGCCTCACTTCCTCTTCATGTGGAATTACGCTGTCTTTCCTTTTCCTGTTCAAGTCAATTTTTCAACCAATCATTAGTTGGCTGAAATACAATATCTTTGTTGCTGCTCTTTGGAGAACTTCACACTAATGCAGCTCCAATAGTCACTGCGTAGGGCAACTTCTCCTTATCCCTCTCTCTGTGTGTACACTGAGCTATAAAAACATGGCCATGTATCATTCATAAGTCAACATGCAGGAAAATGTCCTAGGCAGGAAATGAGACAGATCAAAATATTTCTCTGCCTGCATATTTTGGAGAGGAAACGAGAGGAAATCTGAAGAGGAAAAACTGAAGATGGAGGAAGTGAGAATGAAAGAGGTGTGGACAAATTAAGCAGGGAAACTCCAGTTATTATTCAGCAGCTGCTTTAGATCTCAAACACGGCTGAGCCTCCTCTGTACTGCAAGAATAGAAAACAAGAAGAAAAAAACTTGGGGTGAAAGATGATTCTTGAATCCACTGATGCATGTGTGGCTTTACTTTTACTCTTAACATGCTAACAGTTTAAATATAGCATGCAATATACTGTAGGTTTCCCTGTGAAAACCCATCAGCTATAACATGTAAATGTAAAAGTTCTCATGTTGTTTCATGACCACAGGTTCTGGGGGCATTGCCAGCAGGATGCTTCCCTTTTGATTCCACTAAGATTTTTTCACATTGCCTCTGAGCACGGAGCCGAAGGCTTTATTATCTGAGATCACCATGACAAAAGTTAAATCACTCTTTCACTTTAGTTTGACATTTAGAAGTTTGACAATTTAAAAAAAAATGTGACAACTTCACACAAAACGATGTGAGATGTGGAAAAAAATTCACCACAGAAATTCGATAACCTTGTTAGTGTGGCCTTGATGAAATAATGGAGTCTTTTGATTTAAACTATGGTTAGAATTTTGGCCGCTGAAGAAAAACTTTAAAAGGCACTTTCAGAGTAAGTTAGGGACGAGGGGAAGTATTTTCTGGTTTTAAGTTTTAATCAAAACGAAATTGGTAGAGCTTTAAAAGAAACAGAATAAGCTTGGAAATAAAGTCCACCTTCCTTGCTCTCAATCCTCAACTCAACTAATAATTTTATACCAACCAAACTAAAAACTTATTTCTCTTTTTTGTTGTTTGTTTTGTTTAGTTTTTAATTAATGCAGGCCAAATAGTGAAACCACCCCTAAAAATCTCAGTCTTTAAATAAGAAAATTAATTCAGAATGTCACAGCATAACTACTTCAATCTTTCTGTACACCTACGCACACAAGAACTGGACCTGGATTGCCAAGGTAGAAATAAGCATCTTCGGAGCCTTTAGTTGGAATGAAAAAGCTATAATTGGCATTCTTTGGAAACATTTCTCAACTAGAATAAAAATTGCTACTTGTGATTATTTCACAGAAAAAAAGGAAGCTGAGATGAATAGATACCTCAACAACAGCCAGATTTCAGTGTGCCATAAGCCAAAATAAGTATGTTGTCACAGTAGCAGGGCATTTGAAATTGACAGTATCAGTCATAATTTATAAAGACGTGATTACTCGACATGTTCTCTGACACGAGCCAACTCGTTCATTGAAAAGGAGTTCTGAAAAACTGCAGGCTGCTTTGTACAATAGAAATATAAACATGTTTTCGAATGGAAACAGCCACCGAGCTAAATCAGACGCGGTGGTAATGGTGCAGAGAAGTTCACTATAGCCTGCAAATTAAACTGCATGGTGCCCGCTTTCTCTTTATTATTCAAACGGTGTCATCAGTGACTGATGTATTCATCAGGGACTGATGTATTCATCCCACCTTTCAGCTGAGATGGAAACTGCAGGAAAGGTTGCTCGACACAGCTAACCGCTCATTATTGGAGAAGTACAGATTAAGGATTTCTAAGTCTGACGAGTTAACAAAAAATATAAATGTGTCAAGTTATTCTTTTGTTGATGCAATCTTCCTCTGAAACAGAATGTTAGTATCCACATTTATAATCCTATCCACACCTAAGAGAATACAGCTGGAAATACATTGGTCTATATGCTCAATACCAAATCTTTTTTTATACATCTAAAGACATGTGGAACCATATGATTTCTCTTCTAAGAAGCGGTACATCTATTCAGCATGAATGCAGTCCTTTTTCACAATAGAGGCACACTTGTGGAGATTAAGGAGGCAATATATAGAATACTTACTTCATAAGGATTTCCGACTGCTTCACATTCCAAGCAGTATTCCTTTTGATCTTCAGTCTTATGGCAAATGGACATTTTTGCTACTGGTGTTTTAAGTCTACCACAGCAGGACAGCTGCAGCTCGGGCGGTAGAGTGGGTCATCTGCCATTTGAAAAGTCAGTGGTGATCCCTGACCACTCAGTAATGGGACTGAGCCTTGCATTACTACTATATGGGATTGTTTGCAAGTGCTTGGGCATAGATAAAAGCAATGTCTGTGTGACTGGATTCATGAGACCCGTACTAAGAATTGACCAGACCATGAAAATCAAATTATCATCTTGCATCATGATCTGCTCGAAAAACAATATACTCTCAGCTTACTTTAGGGTCCAGGCTAAAACCTGTAGCTCTTGAATGCTTCTTTGAACTTTAACCATTATTTTGGTATCACTTTCATTTTTTTTTTTTTTTAACAGCAGCACTATTTCTCCTTCCTTTCACATTATACTGAGGACAGACTGGACTTTACAGTAACATCTTTAGGGTTTAAGCTCAAATTGGACTCATAGATCAGGAGACTGACAGCAATTTTACAGATTTTATTGTAAAACAAGAGAGGTAACGAAGTGAAGGTCAGTGGCTCAGGAAGGAGTTTTTTTCTACAGGAATGCAACTGGAAAGTCAACCATAGAAGAGAGGAGATGTCAGAAGTGGTAATGGCGGGTATGAAGAGATCTTGCAGTAATTGTGGGTAGTTTCTGTGACCTCTCTTGGCCGTTTACTGGGATCCGGAAAGGTAACTAGCAGGCAGAAGATGTTCCAGAGTGCTGACAATGGTACAATGGAGAATGGGCAGGCAGATGAGTTAGTGGCATGTAGTTTCCTTTGCAGGACCAGTGACTGACTGGATGGATCAGGTAAGAGTGAGGGGCAGGGATAGCTCAGTAGGTAAAGTGGTCGCCCCATGATCGGAAGGTCGGCGGTTCGAATCCACTTAACGGCTACCCTGAGGTACCCCTGAGCAAGGTACCGTCCCTACACACTGCTCCCCGGGCACCTGCTTAGTGGGCTGCCCACTGCTTCACTGAGTGAATGGGTCAAATGCAGAGAAAAACAAGTAATTTCCCCATGGGGATCAATAAAGTATCCATTATTATTATTATTATTATTAAGAGTGGCTGGCAGTGTCTGTGAAAATCCTCAGGAGAACATGAATCCTAGTTTGTTGAAATTACTTCAGGCATACACCTTGGAAAGGTGCAAAAACAGCATTATAGGGAGAAAATGGCAGGTATCAAACAGGGCCTGATTACCACTATATCTGTGACAAGAATCTGGAACAGAGTACCAGTACCAACCAGCCATTAAGGTAACTCAAAGCAGGAAGGAGAAGCCCATCCTACAGGCCAGGAAACCCCAGCCCACACTTCTACCTGAGATTCTATCACACTTCCACACTTCTACCTGAGATTAACACACACACACACATATCTATCCATCCATCCATCCATCCATCCGTCTATCCGTCTGTCGGTCGGTCGTCGAGGTGTGGTGTTTGTGTCAAGCTCTTGTTTGTTTGTCCTGGTCTCAGTTTTAGTCACTTCCTGTTTTATTTAGATAGTCTCGTCCTGTGTGCGCTGTGTTCAGTTTTGCTTTGTCTAGATAGTTTAAGCTGTGCTCCTACCTGTTGCCTGTTCCCTCGCTCTGTGTGAGTCTGTCCTTGTGTTACCTGCAAAGGTCTGTATTTTGGTTTTCTAGTTACTGGCATCTGTTAAATTTGGTTTGTTGCAAGGCTTCAGCATTAAAGCTGTCAGAGTTCTATGCCTTGTTTGTCAAGTTGTGCATTTGAGTCCTTCCCATTCCTGCCACACAGCGGACTCTGACACATGTGTTAATTAAATATTTTGCAATATTTTAACCCAAAGTGTTGCCTGTCAGTCCACTGTTTGCCTCAGATCTTAAAATGTTAGGTCTATGTCTTTGAATGTTGAGGGTTAACGATGGGCTAATGAGTCAATGAAACTAACTTCTGAGTGATAACAGTGACACTGTGGTAAGGTTTTAAGGGTATCCTGGACTTTTCTGTTGATTTTGCTGCAGTTAACTGTTGTTAGCTGCAGTTTCTTTGTAGTGGTGCTACCTTTGTCAGACAGTGTCAATCTAATAGACTCTCATACAATGCTTGAATGTTTATCACAGAGAAAGTGTGATTTTTTTAGGACAATTGCATCTAACATTAGCTAGCATATCATTAGCTTAAAACAGCTGTTGTTATTGTGGGAGAATCTGATTTCCAATCTGCTGGCAGTAACTAACTGCAACAATATCTAGGACAAATATACATGTTTATTCACCTTTTCTTATGTTAGAGCTCAGGTCAGGTCTGGAGATGAGCCTTCAGATGACAGGTGATTTAAAGTTTTTGACTGTGGTGAATCTTCACAGAGCCTATGATGTAACCTATGCAACTGGCTAATTCCATCATCAGCATTCATGCTTTTGCATGATGTTTTATGTGTTACTTACCCTGTGGTTGTGTCTCTGAGTTTGTGTTGTACCAGCCACGGAAGAAGCCAGTTTTTCCACTTCTTTGTTCATTACCTCATATCCATTCTTATAGTTTTGGAAGTCTACTTCCAAAAATTTGCTGACATCTGTGAGTCCTTTTATTGAGGCGATGATTGTTATTCTGTCATTGATAAATTCAAAAGCTTCAGCAAAAAGTAGCTAGAAATGCAAAGCACGAATCAGCTGAACAGGCGAATCACAATAGGCTGCGTCAATGCAACGTAAACATTAAGGTTATGGCACGACTTAATGCAGACGTGTAAATGCACTCTGAGAAGGAAGAAGTTGAGTTGGGGGTGAGATGGAGGAGAAAGCACTGCTGGAGGAGACAGATGAAATAAAATATATAACAGATAAATGGACAAATCTTAAATAGTTTTTATGTTAGTTTAAAGTGTTATTTGTGATGTTTAAATTAAATGAATTACAGTTAACTCTTTAAAAACATTTTTTTTAACCTTTCCCCTTTATTTCAGAATTCAAATTCATTCTAATAGAATTAAGGGTTAAAGGAGATGATCTGCTGCTTGTTTAGGTCAGGCAGCTAAATGCATCATGAGGCTCTTGCTTTTATTATTATTTTTGGACATTTTAGTCTTTATTGGACAGAGACGGTGTAGACAGACAGGAAAGTGGGGGCAGAAACACAGAAAAGGGTCGCAGTACAGACTCGAACCCGGGCCGCTACTTTTTGGCCGTACGGCACCTGGTCACCGACTGAGCTAAACTGGCACCCTGTGGCTCTTGCTTTTGTTATGAAGAAATGGTTTCATTGATCTCATCTTGAAACCCGCATACAGCTCAAAAATCTTGTATATTGTTTGTCTGTGAAGGTTCTCAGTCATCCAGGTCATCGTAGTCAAAGGAGCTTGCAAAGAAAAGCGTCTGGACACACCCGAAACTCTGGCTGATTGGGACCCACACCCAGTTTCACACCTTGGCTCAGGCGATTAGAGGATCATCAGGGGGTCCTTTTGTCCCTCTGTGGGGGGTTTCTCCCACTAGGTTTATATCTGGGACTCTCCACCATTTGACCTTAGAACTGAAGAAGCTTCTCGGATGAGAGGTGAAACGTCTTCAAGCAACTTAAAGAAGTCCAGACGCTTTTCTTTGCAAGCTCCTTTGACTTGTATATTGTTTATTTTCTCCATCCATCTAATCTCTCTCTAATTAATTATAATGTGAATTAATAATAATGATTTGGGTTCAGTGCCTGCATCGAGCTTCAAGAGTGTTAGTTGTAATTATGAAAAGTTATATTTCACTTTCTAAGCTTAATGCAGTCTAAACATAACAGTGTGAGGCACAGGTTACAGTTGTCTTTGATTTTATTTTGTTTTCTTGGACCTACATGCTAATTTTGAAGAATGCTGCCATTGAAACCGTGCAGAAATTTCTCCAGAGAGTTGTGCTGCCTTGATACACCTATAGATTGAACACACAGGAATAAAAGTGAGCACGCTCATACAAACGCACATAGCATCACACTCAAACCACAGAAACTAAAGCTGTCCTCTTTCTCCCAACACACCAGGAAATGTTTTTTCTTCTCTGAGGCGGCCTAAGTGGAGTAGTCCACTGAAGCCAACCCTCAGTAATTAACTGTCACAACGCTTCAAAACTAACAAATGGACTTTCTGTCAAGGAGGGCCCATTAATTTACTGGCCTCCACTCGTCGATCCAGAGCCTATTATCTCCATTACGGCAGGCTCTCATGTCTGGGCATCCTTTCCTGCTAACCCTCGATTTCTCTGACTCACTTTGCAGAGATTCCAGGGAAAAGCCTAGTGGACAATATGCTTTTTGTTTGTTTGTTTGCCATCAAGAATAGCACATGTGAGCAGACACACTCTATACATCCAACACATAAAGATTCATGTTCTGTGTGAGGACAGACATGCTGCATGCTTCCGGACACAAGGACACACTCACTCAATTTCCCCGATCTGCATAAATAAATCACAGGAGCATGACTCATAATAATGTAATAAGCAGTGATGCTTGGTCGTATTATGCAAGAACCAATACACTTTAACTCACACAAATCATCAGATTCTCACATGCACATTTCTTTACACACTCTGCAGAGTTCTGTTTCCCTTCCAGTCAAACATATTTAAAAACTCATACCGCACTTCCACATTGGCATGACAACCTGAGGGGAGAAATCTTCCATATGTGACACTAATAAGTGCTGCACGGAAGGAATGGAGAGCCATTTCTCCATGAGGCATAAATAACTAAATAACAGGCAGACTATGGGATCTGTGTGATTTGTGATACAGCTCACATTTATTGCTCTTCAAAGGTAAGGTATTACCAGGTTTTTGCAGAGAGCTAGAGAGACTGCGAGACTGTGCTTTAGTGGCAGTGAGATCTAGTAGGTCTTTCCTACTGAGACCAATGCATTTTTAAAGCTCTTCAATGCATTATCAGTGGCACGGTGTGCCCTCGGAGCCTGGAAACATTTTTAGCTCATCTGAAGTAATTTCAGCTGCCAATTGCAGTTTTAAAAAGCAATACTGAATTCAGAATCCATTTTGAAGGGTTCGCCCACATCTTATAGTATTTTCTCACTTACCCACTGGTGGCACTTACCTAAGTAAAAGTGGCAATTGCACACTGTAAAATACTTTCTCACACTTTTTTAATAGCTGACAATAATAAATGGTCACTTTAAAGCTATCAGTAATTGGTTTGTACTGTAATCCTACTTTATAAAATTGAAACTCCCAATTTTAAAATTGTATAACTGGTTAATTAATACGACAGGGCATGAATAACATGAAATGCACATAAGGCAACTGAGACTGGGAGGTGCTGGCATGAGTCAAAAGGCTTAAAACCGTGTACCTTAAATTTCACTTTCTGCTTTGCTAGGTGAGGGCGCCAGAAAAACATAATCAGGTTTTTAAAAAATCCCTGTTCTTCATACTAATTGTGGTTGGTGATTAAAGTACTTTTTGCTTTAAAATGTGACGCCAAGAGGCCCTGCATAAATGTCCATATGTGAAGAGCTGGGACTGGAATAGGTATCGCTACTCCCACAACAAACGCAGCATAGCACTGATATAAAAAGAGACCTTGTGTCTACGTGTGAGACATCATCAGCTTTGGCAATAGGGTATAGGATCTGACACCCTAAAATGGGAAAGGGCCCACTGATCGGTAATGAAATTATTGCACAACAACAATAACAACTGGTCATCATAATAACCAACATCCACAATACTTACTTTTCACCAGTGAACATAAATAGATTTTAAACAGTGGAGAATAGTTTTTACTTTTCTTCCTTAGGTTCGATATACGTATGCTACATTCAATTGAACCGCAAAGAGTTTTGTGTTTGCTGCTTTTTGCTTTATGAAAATAAGAACTATACCTTCTTCTTGGCAGATAGCTCAAACCTTTGTGTGGTTTATCACCTCAAAATAACCTGCAAATTACGGCAGCGTAAAGTAATCCAAGACTGAGTACCCCAGGCAGTACGATAGAACAACACTGTGCACTGCATTAAGAAAGCATTTGGCTCACTGACGTTAGGTTGCTCTACCAGGCCTATACCTCACGGAATAATTTGGACCGACTCTTTCATAAATCAAGAAAGCTGCTGTGTATCCAATTTATTAGTGAAAACAAATATTTTCAGTTGCTCCGCTCGTGATTTTGCTCCATGCAGACAATTTTGCTTTTATTTGCTGTTCTTGCAATAACCGTCCAAGATTTCTACACACACGCTCCCTGTGAAGTCGATGGCTTTCTGTTCGTGATGCTCATAAGATTTTGAAAAATCCAATTTAAAAAATTCAATAGCTGTGTGTATTTCTGGATAGAATTTTCCACTCAATAGATGACTTACAGACCCCACAGTGACCAGTTAAGGAGAAATATTTCCTATAGTATGAAAATGTTCATTGTGGTGTTTCTCTAGCAGTAGCTGACTTAAGGTTTTGATCAGAGGTATATGTGTGTGTGTGTGTGTGTGTTTAAATATGTTATTTGTAGCTGCAAAGTTACACAAGTGCTTGTGGGTAGGCGGATAAGGGCATTTTAGGCATTATATTGCCCAGGCATAAGCACTGTTGCACAATGTTGTGTGCAGCTCGACACTCATTATGCATCTGAGTACATGTGAGTGTGTGTCCCTTGGTCAAAGTGTGTCTGGGTCTAAATTGTGATGCAGATCAGTCTAACTGCTCTTTTAAAGTACTACCCCTCAGGCCAGGAGGCTACAGTGAAATCTGCTTACTGTCTCTGGGTTCAGTTTGCCTGCTTGCACACAAGTATATATACACACGCATGTAGGCACGACTAAGCGTTGGGGGTGTACAACAGTACACATTTAGGTCCCTAAGTATTTGGACAATGACACAATATTGGCATTTTTGCCTCTGCATGCCAACACAGTGGATTTTAAAATCAAATATTCAAGATGTGCGTAAAGTGCAGACTTTCACATTTAATTCAAGGTATTTAACAAAAGTATGGCATTAACTGTTTGTGTCAGGCAACAGCAAAGTGTCTGGAAGATGATAGATGAGAGCTAAGGTGGATGATTGTAGAATTCTTTCCTTGGTTTAAAAGAAAAAAACTCTTCACAAGATCTAACCAAGTCAAGAACACCAAGGTCAGATTAAACTTGATCTGAAACATCTAAAAAGAGTGTGCATAATATTAGAAAAAATAAATAGATAAAAGTGGGAAAAAATGAAAGAGAAAAGTTTAGAGAAATGATCTCATGATCTGAAGCATTCCACATTATCTGTCAAACAGGGTGGCAGTAACGCTACGTCGCCAGCATGTCCTCTGTGGCCAGCAATGGACCGATGTCAGCTGTGTCATTGATGATCTGATTGCTGATAGAGGCAGCAGGATGAATTTTAAAGTATACAGGACTACACTCCCTGCCAAATACCACAAAGCTGACCATAGCATTAATGGATAACGAACCAAAGGAAAAAGCAGCCCGAAGGAAAGAAATGGGATATTATTCAAAGACCAAGTCAGTCACCTGATCTCAACCCAATAGAGCACCTTTTCAGCAAGTGAAGACAAAACCGAATGCAACAAATTAGCAGCAACTGAAGGTGGCTTCTGTAAAGGCCTGTGAGAGCAGTGCAACAGTGCAAACACAGCATTTGTTGATGTCTAGACTTCAGACAGTTATTGAATGCAAATAATTTTCATTTAACTATAAAAACAAAACTTTTATTTCAAATTAAGTTAGTATGTCCAATTACATTTGAGCTTGTCTTCCTCTTCTTCTTCTCTTCCCCTATTCTCTCTCCTATACTGCTCAACTGTCAAATAAAGACATAAAGCCCAAAAATAAATCCTCAAAAATTTTTGGCTGTGGTGTATGGAGGCAAAACCGAGACAGAAAAAAGAGAAAAATTGTCATTGACCAAAACACTGTGGGCCCAACTTTATATTTATGTGTCATAATTGTACATACATGTACATTTATCTCTTAGTATTTGAAAATTAGACAGATTAAAAAAAATCAAAAGGCAAAACATGCAGTTTAAACTGATACATTTTAAAATGCTTAAAATGAATTTTGGAATAAGATGGTTGAAAACTTGTCTTCAAAGTTGTCAGTTTTCAGCCGTTGGGATTTTTTGGTTTACCTCAGACAATCCTGCCCCATAAAGTCAGACACAATAGCGTTAAATGTATTTCTTGGGAGAGCTATCGTCTCATAAGAACAACTTCATTCAGTTCTTCTTGCCCCTTGTTCCTGTGAAAAACGGTGTCTGACTCTCAGTGCAAGAAGTTAAGACAGAGACAGAAAACAAGAAAATTCTGACAGTCTGCTTCTGTTTTATTTTTAGCAGGGATTATAACTAAAAGCAATATTTCCTTCTGCAGAGCTGCCAAGTTTGGATCTGTTGGATGATTTGGTATTAGGGATGTGACAAGGATATCAGGTAATCCTTTGTGAATATGAACTCTTCTACCAACTGCGTCACTCCTTTGAGAGATTCTTTAAAGTGGGTCCTGTCCTTTGAGGCGTGATCATACCTTGCACCTCTTTTCTTCCACATCCTTCTGTTTTGTCTTACCTTCGTTCTCTCCTTTCATATTTTTATCTCTCTTTTGTCTGTGTGTCTGGGTTCATCAGAGGACAACAGAAGTTGCAGTGTGGGTTAGTGAGGTAGAAAGGGGAGAAAAAGGAAGCAGAGAAAAAGTTGGTGGAGACAGAGACAGATGGAGGAGAAGAACAATTTTGTGAGGGTAAGGAAGCATAAGAAAAAAGATCATGCTAATTATCTTTCACCTTTAGCCCCCACGGCAGTTTTTAGACTTTGTTTCTTTCATTTGAAGGAGGAAGTATGTGAAACTTTGGACTTAATGTGTTCATCTTGCCATCTTGAATATATGTATATTTATTTTTACTGCTGTGTCTCTCTCAGTGCGTATATATGGTTTCCTACCCCAAAAATGTGCTTGTTCTACCCAACCACTGGGCACATATGGGGCCTTATAAGAATGATGTCACAAATCAAAAAGGTTTCATATATTATAACCTATTATATCTGTTACGCCAGCTACATCAAGTGTGCCATGAGGGAGTCTGACAGTGTTTATTTCAGTTATTGCATGAAAATACACTTAAAAGGCAAGAAAATTGAGCAGAATGAGAATATTTAGGAAAGTCTAAGAGATAAAGCTCTTTCCTGAGAAAAAACACATCTAATTACATCATAAGTCAGAGATTCAAAAGTTATCAGGACATGATGTGTACTTAGATTAAGTCTTTTCCCCAAGCACACTCATCTAAGCAGCAGCCTCATCTAAACTTTCTGGTAGTGAGAACACATCTGAAGTAGACTGTAGTGTGATCCACCTGAGAAGCCCTATGCAGACTTTGACTTTTCAAATTTTCATGCAGTTTTTATCATACTAATCTGAGTTATTCAAACTTGAATGTTAAAGTCCTGAATTGTTATGAAACATGTTTTTCTGTGAGAAACGATGAGAGATGAGAATATACAGCGCCTCGTGAGGAATTTTGCCACCTTCCTGATTTCTTAGTCCTTATTTTGTAGGGTATATTTTAGTATTAGATAAAGATAACACAAATGCAATAAATGTTGATGTCACTTATTACTGTAAAAAACTACCCAAACCTATCTGGCCCTGTGTGAACACATTTTTCAGTTTGTGTCCTGAATTTCAGGTGGTCTTCTGCTTATGGTCTATTCATGACCTTAAAAACTGTATTTAAAAACTGTATTTTGTGCTTACTCAGGTCATCTTTGTTTAATAATGAAATTTGATTGATTATAAGAAACGTGTAAGCCTGACAAATATGATAAAATGAAGAGGGTAAATGCTTTCTCATGGCAGTGTACCTGCATCTTCTTCTATGCTTGTGGGTCTTTATCTGTTGTATTTCTGTACCTTTAGTAATAAAAAATACTCATCTTCACAGTTGAGGCGCAAGCGGCTGTAGCAATATAGTGGGAGATCTCATTGACATTAATGACTGATGATTTCTAGGATCAAATGTTGCTGCTTCTTTTCCTTCATCTCCTCTGTCTCCCTTATTTTCGGGATGATTCTTCTTAAGGATTCCTGCTGAAAAATCATTTGTGGTCCTCTCTGTTCCTGCCCTCACCTCTCTGTGAGTCTTTTGTTCTGTCAGACGTGTTTTTCTACCTCCCTACCGCAGCTCAAACCCCCGCCTTTAACAACTACCACCCTAAAACTGCTTGTCTTTGGTTTCTCTTCTCTCCTCTTTCATCTCATCATCTTTCTCCCATGTCATACAATCAGAGTCTCCCTCTGTGTGCTAGGCAGACAGCCAGAATACCAATAAAACACTGGCTTCTTGCTCACTTTTAGACATGTTTACTCTCATATGAATTCATACCAGAAGACAAACATATATATGTGCATTTAAGCGGTTGCACAGCTTGATGAAGTCATAAAGACACTATAGCAAGGATCAACTTATTTACCAATACAACCACTTTCCACACTCTCATCCACAGATTCTCACACACATTGTAGCCGACACAAGTAATAAAACTATTGAGTTGTTGGCTCTAGTGCACGTGTTGACCAAAGCTGGAACTTGGCAATAGAAGTCAGAGAGTTCAGCAGATAAAATCGATCGATTGTCCTGTCATTAGCAACCATTGTTATAGCATATGAGGGTCAGAAAGTAACAAATACGCTTGTTTAGGGCTTCCACCACCATGAAAAGCACAATTTCAAACCACTGCACCAAAATTTTAAAAATTACTAAATTTAGGATTAGTGACAAATTAAATTCTGCGGATGATGAGTGAGGGGTGAAAATGAGCACCACATCAAAGTACATGCATATTTCTAGCGGTTCAAAAACACACACCCATAGCTGCTAGCCTTTTAGATTCATTTGCACTTTTAAAAAAAAGAGTTCTACATCCCCTCTGGTGTTTTACAGTCCTTAGCTCCTCTTTCGCTCCCATCTTCGTCCCTTTTTTAATACTTCAGTAATTTCTCCCTCTGTATAGCTGACTCCATGCGGTTCTGGTTTGTAGACCAAGACTTTTTGTAGGTCAACTTCTTGTTTTACCTTCCTTTTTATACAGTAGGATATCTAGCAAATCCATTTACACTGTGAATTCCACTGATTTATTCTTTTTCATCACACTGATGAAAAATGTCAGACATATCATTATGCATGTATTTGTACATGCACAGAGAGATAAAAGTATGATAAAAAGAAAAACTGCTATGAGTGCTTTTCACCAGTCACTATAAAACATATTTTACCGACACAATCATCAGAGCTTCATCATCAAACCATCAAGCAGCCCCTTTTGACAGCACGACGACTGACAATTTCTCCTTGAAGAATTGATGTATTATGTATAGCATACATAATGTATCTCAATAATTTATCTGCCATTGTTTCACTGACATGTGGAAGGTATGTGGCAGTATGTATCATGCAGAAGATGGAGGCTAAGACCTTACTTGCAGGTGATTTCTTGCATGTGGGATCTGGAGATGGGGTAAGAACGGTTATGGTTTGGCTAGTGCATGTGTGTGGATGTAAATCAATACAGTTTACCATTCTGCACATTTTGGGAAAACAAAGTGTTGTGAAAACATCACTTCTCCACTCCTCTGAATCTAATCTTTACTTAATTAGTCTTTCAGGACCACTGTAGTGCCAATTTATTTATACATCTAGCACTTTAGCAAATTGATATTGTGGTGTTGAATTAATATAGAGGATAATGTAGATATTCAGGTGATATTCCAAGGTAGAAACAGGGTCAGGTGGGTTTATATAGTTTATTTTTCCTTCAAATAAATGAAATCATCATTTAAAAACTGGTTATTAGTTACTCGGGTTATTTTTGTCCAATATTAACATTTTATTAATGAACTGAAACATTAATTGTTGCAAATACACACAAAAAAAGAAGTTGGAGAAAAGTGTAGGAAACCTTTAGTGTAAAAGTCTGACCAACTGACTAAATGTGACTGTGATTAAATTCAGTTTAATTCAGTTTTATTTATTCATTGCCAAATCACAACAACAGTTGCCTCAAGACGCTTTATATCATAAGGTAGGCCCTACAATGATTATGACATATGATTGTTGGGTTTTTCTCTCCATATATGGAGAGAAAAACCCAACAATCATATGACCCCCTCTATGAGCATGCGCTTTGGCGACAGTGGGAAGGAAAAACTCCCTTTTAACAGGAAGAAAGAACCAGGCTCAGAGAGGGGTGGCCATCTGCCATGACCAGTTGTGGTGAGATCTGTTTGAACGTCACATAATGTGATTCACATCTTATATTGGTGGTGTTATGGACTTAGTGGTTTTTGCTGACAAAGAGAAGTGGCCTTTCTGCCAACAAATGATATTTTAGAAGAAGCTCAGTGGGGGATTTAGTGGGGTAGAGTATGCAATGTGCACTTAGAGCTTCCTCACAGAGGTTATCTTTGGAAGTGTTTGTTTTCATTCATATAGTGGATTGGATATACAGTACTATATAGTCTATAAAGGCTTGAGCAGCAGTATTAGATTCTGGTACTTAACAGCTGATTTACTGCTGTACAGTCAACTATCCTCAAATGACTAGTCAAAGATCACTAAGGGTTAGCTGTGTGTCTCATTTGCCCAGTTCTGCTAACGGCTGTGAATTTGCAATACTGACACAAATCAGCTTAATCAGGAAGGCCTCCTTACACAAGTATTATGTGCATGCCTTTAATTTCTCAGAACACCCACACCATCCCTGAAACACACCCAAACTGGATCAAATGCTACACCAGGCCAATATATTTTTTTTTATTAGCCATGCATGCAGGTTCAGGTTAAAAGTGTGTTTATCCCCACCTCTACTGGATGTGTTGTCACCTCCGCTTCAAAGGTTAACTGAAAAAAAAAAAAAAAAGGAAAGTAGCTGATCTACCTCAGCACTGTCCTTTGTCCCTTTATCCCTCTCAGTGGCTCCAGGGCTCTGTTAGCATTCTGTTGAGTTGCATCCATTAAATGTCACCTAGCAGGAGATAGAGAGAAAGGGAGGAGGATTAACTGTTTGAGGTTTTTTTTTTCCTTTTCATGTCACTGGCAGTCTTTGAATGTCTGCAGATTCAGTACTTGCCTCTGATCCGTGGCAAGACTGTTTTTTTTGAATCAGTCAAGAAAATAAACACACTGCTCAAACACATGTGAATGACCATAGTTCCTTATTTTACCCGTGTTGTTTTAAATGTTATGTTTTGAATACATTTCCTGCCTCGTTGGTATTCCACACCAGTCTGTTTGTAGTTACTCCTGTTTTAATGGATTGTTTATAAAGTTAAAGTTAACATGAGAGTTTATGTGTCCAGACAGATGGTGCAGAGCTAATGGAGAGAAACTGACCTTTCAGCTAATGGAATTACAAACTGCCCTCTGATCTGTCTGCTGCTGCTGTGTGTAAGGGTGTGCATGTGTTAGCCCGGGAGCATGGCTGTTTCGGTGGAGAAACTGACTATGCTGGGTTTGTAGCATGGGTACTACTGTCTTTTGTTTGGGTGTGCAAGCATAGTTATCGTTTTTTTCTGGATCTATACATGGAGGTGAACAGTTGTGATGCCTGGCCATGCCTGCTGATTGCTAAATTAAAAGAATATGACTGTGAAAAAGTCAGGAGTGGACAAATACTGAATGTGTGTTTGTGGCTTGATTTGAATGGGCCGCACTTGCAACTCCACAAGTCAAAAAGAAGAAAATAACAAAAACAAACAGATATAAGTAAAAAATCTCTGAGCTGTTTGCAATCCCAGTCTCTCCGCCAAAGATGTTTTTGCCCCCAAAAGAAAATAAACATTCTGCAAATATATTTAATGGTGAGAAAATCCAAAATCCCAACTATACTATGTCTCCGGGGAAGTAATTCACTCAAAAATCAATCACCAAAAACCTCTGTTATCTTAAATTGAACTGGGAATGCATACGAGTAGTGATAATAGAATTTGTGTCTACAGTGATTTGCTAGGTCGTGTTTGGAGCCTACATTGGTATACCAATGTATGATAATAGCTCTAAGGCATGCCTGAATTGAAAAATATGGGACCATAGCAGTCGCCATTATAGACGTCCCATCATGCATTTGTCTTGCTATAGAATTTTTAGTGTTTTTATTGCACTCAGCCCTGTCACTTCTTTGGCTCTTTTGTCCTCCCACCACTCCATTGTCTGCATTGCAGCAAGGACCAGTTAGGGATCTATTATATACTAACAGTGCAGCAATATGCATCAGAGAATATCCAAATACACATGCTATACTAGGTGCACTCTCCCCTGTATGTTCAAAAAGGATGTGGACTATAAACTAGATGTTTTGGTGATGAAGCTGTCTATAGTTTCTCAGTCACATTGCTCGTCTCTTTTATTCACAGTGTATTTTATTCATATTGTAAAAGCAGTGTTCTCTGGCAAAAAAACATCAGGCTACCCAGATAGCAAGGAAACATTGAAACACTGTTGAGTCAATATCAGGCTGTGTCATTGAATCAACATTGAAGTGTGACGTTGACCTAACGTCACTCTTGCACCCGTTTTTAATGTTGAAACAACGTCAGGTTTTGATGTTGAATCAATGTTGAAACCTGACATTGATTCAACGTTGTATTTTCTAATACTGTTGACATTGAAACAATGTCAGATTCTGATATTGAAACACTGTTGAGCTATGATGTTGATTTTCCACCTCTTTCGCACAGTTGCTTTTTATTAAAACAACAGTTAAATCATGACTGGAAATCTACCTCTCTTTATAGGTATTTTAACCAATACTAAACTACTGCATGTTTCCATCAATACTTAAACCACCTAAACACATAATTGTACTTATTCCTCAAATTGGACACCCTTTATAAAAAACAAAAGTCTCACGATGTATCATGTCAATATTATTATCCTAAAATAAGAAAGCATTGCATGTGATGTAACAGAGAAAAAAAATAAACAAAAAAAGGTCAATAGGCATATGTTTCGTTTGCTAAATACTTTATTAAAACACAGTTTTCTATTTACATTTATGTTTAACATAAATTTGTAATTTTTTACTTCGGGATGGGGATGCATGATGTGCGTCCTGCACCACCCAAACGATCTGGGGCGTACCGGAGCCATTTCTGCACTGCTTGTGCAAAGACAAACTCGGACATAGAGTTTGCCCCTAACTGCTGCGTCAGACCATCTAGGACAAAAATACACACACACACACACACAAACAAAAAAAGTGAATTAGAGCACATGAATAAGCTCATGTTATAGCACATGATAAATACTTTTTTGCCCCACTGTAACTGTCTTCAGCGGGGAGAAAGTATGTAAACTCCTAGGCTGATAAACATGAAAGTCACCAGGCGTAAATCTGCAAACTGCTGCATTTGATTCCCAAAGAGCTATGAGCGGAAAAAGTGATAAGTCTTAGCATAGTGTGCCGTGTATCCTTTAAAACAAAATAAACATGGGGTCCTTGGGCTGTACAAACTACAACCCGAGGACTAAACAAGCCAAAGACCAAAGACTCCATCTCCAGATTAACCGGACATGAAAGTCTTGTTATTAAGAAAGACAAAGTAATATAGCAAAAAAACGGTAAAACTTACCAAATATGCATTTGCAGAGCGCTGTATCTTTAAATGCCCTTTTTTGCTTTGTCTGGTCCTTGTTTTTTTTCCCTGCCCAGTTTAGTAACGAGGCCAGCTCGTTTGTAATGGCATAAGCCATTACACGGCGGACTCGCACCTCCAGTGTGGTCCCTCCAATCAAGGCAAGGCGTCTCACCTATAGACACATTTCAATAGATGGAATTAGCGTGTCTCATGTCTTAAATGTGTATGCAAGTGCTTGTGTGTTTAATCAACAGGCCGTTGTTATGTATTTAAATCACAGCTATTACACTTTATAGTTACAAAGTGTACATAAACTTTATATACTTACCATTGCCTTATTTGCCTCTATTGATTGAAGAGCTGCCTCTGCATTGTTTAGCTCCTCCATGTTGTGCAAGGGCAAATCCAGAGGCAGTACCCCAGCATCTACCGAATCATTGCAGCCGGTATTGCGGATGGCTCTGACCTCATCACGCAGTTCGTTCACAGCTCTCGTCAGGTCTGACAGCATAGTTAATATCTTTTGTGAGGTCGCATCTGTTTAAAAAAAAAAAAACAATTCTAGAAAGATTAATGGCTTAAGCAGTGAGAGGCAAAAAATTAATATATCCATAAGTGACGGTGTAACATTCTGCATTCAAGTATAAGTTGTTCTAACTCACATATATTTGATATTTGTATATGTAGCTTGCCATCACCAGTGCGTGAATTATGTGTGAATGGCTTTGGCATGTTCCTAGCAGCGTTTTCCTTCATTTCTGCCTTTACGTGTGGACGGGATTATTTTTTAAAACGGAAAATCTCAGTTTTCAAAAATACCCGTGTACGTGTGGACATAGCCTCAGTTTTCAGTTAATGAAAACACAGTTTACGTGTGGACAAAAGGTGCAAACGCAAGGTAGGTGAGCGTGCAACGTAAAGTTAGGTGAGCGTGCAACGTAAAGTTAGGTGAGCGTGCAACGTAAAGTTAGGTGAGCGTGCAACATAAAGTCTGAATTGAGTGCGAATCGAAGCGGGTGCTCACCAATCATTAAAAGTAACAAAGTCATTGAACACATTTATACAGTTACCTTTACGTTTATCAATCATATATCACAGATTTACAATTTTTTTGTAGTACTATGCTAAAAAGCAACTACAGAGTGAAAGTCTGGGTCAAGCGCCGAGGCGACGGCAAGAACAAAGGAACCCTCGAAGCGTTAACGCTAGTTTTGTAAGGGAATATAACAGAAAAGTATGAAACGAAAATGTTTTCTTTGTTGATAGACTTTGTTCGCAGTGCAATTTACTTGTTGCCGGATTGTAATAGACACGATTTCGGGCTCCCACATTTTGTCCGAAACTGTACATTAACCAGTTTTTTTTTACTGTTATTCAAATGCGACCGTGGAAATAACGAATAGAAGAAAATTCATTCATTCTTACCTTATACTAATCGTGGTGCAGGCCAGTGCAGTGCATGAACTGATGCCTTCTCCGGTCAATTCCGCTGAGAGTAAATCGAATGTCCCGCTCTACTGTACAAGACAATGGTTACCTGGAGGGATGTACCACTGAGAGGGGTGCTATGGAATAGTCCAAGTGGTGGCAGCTTCAATTTCCCGCTCAACCATAAATCATTGGTTTTTCAACGTGATTGTTGTCACCTTGTCAACTATAAATAGATCAACAATCAACGATGACAGAACAACAGTGAATCAATGTTATTTCAATGTCAGTGTCAGGTTTCATCAGTATTTCAATGTTGTTTCAACATTGGTTTTGTGTTAACATTTCAATCCTGACGATTCTGATGGTTCAGATGGAAAATCAACATCTGTTCAATGTCTCCTTGCTATCTGGGTACTGCAAATTATTGTTAAATTTTAGGAAATGATGCAATTTTTTCTATAGGTGCAAGGACTCGTGTAATATATGTTGATGTTCAGATTAGCTAAGTGTTTTAAAGTCTACTTCAGTTACTGATCACCACCTGCACTCATGTATATATCTATCTACTTAGCACTTTTAATTCTTATTTTTATGTCTATTTAAGCGTTATATGACAGTATGTTTGCACTAAGTACCGCAGCAATTTCCTAATGTTTTAAACCTGCTCAACATTTGCCAATAAAACCCTTTCTGATTCTGATTCTGATTTCATCTTCAAATTGTGGATTTTCTGTTACTGTTGGAACACTGAAATAACAGTACTGTATAACACCAGCTAAGCAGCTGACATTAATATACTGCAATTACCCCACTTCCAGCACAGTCCTATTTTATTTGCTTATTTGCTCATTTCTTTTTTTTTTTTTTTTACCATAAATAACAGTAGTTACACAGTTAAACAGTTGAACACAGTAAAAACAGTTACTTTAACAACTACCTTATTTTCCGGACTACAAAGCACACCTGAATATTAGCCGCACAAGCTAAAATCAGGGGAAATTCCTGTTTTGTACATACATTATTCACACCTGACTAAAAGCCGCAGGTGTTTTAATGTTTACTTGCCATATGTAAGAGAATATGCACAAAGGGGATTGTCAAGATGGAGATGGCTGTTTCAAGTTCAAATTTTATTCGCCACATGCAGTGGCAGGTTGCCCTGCAGTGGAATGGACCTGCCCCCCGACCTTACACACACAACACAGACATCACATGGGGATACAATACAGAGAATGGTTGCATTACAGAAAAAACCACTGAAATGTACACTACAATGGGAAAGTACAAGAGGAAAAAAAGAGACCTCTACTCATGCTGGGCTATAGGAAGACAGCATGAGAACAGGAAACAAAAAAACTCCTCTGCACAGAAAGCACAGAAATGTCCACAGTACAACATTATAGAGCACGTGACCAGCAACAGGGTTGGGTAGGGGACAAGGAGTAATCCCAGGCAACACAGCAGCCATCCTGCCACTGCACCGACTCTCCAGCGCGGGCCCAGCCCCGTCTCGTGTTCCCAGGAAGCAACAAGCATCGAAGGCATTGGAAGGGGAGGGGGGATGTGTGAGTGCTTATCAGTGTAAGTGTATGTGTGTGTGTGTGTGTGTCCATAGTTCAGCTGAGACAGTGTCCTTCGCCCTATCAGGCTAAGTAAACAGTCTACCAGCCAACCCAGGTGGCCTTGCATAGAGTGGGAAGAAAGGTCAAACACAGTCATTATCAGGGAGTTTTTGTTCAGTTCCAGCCTTGAGCCCACAGCTGGCGCCGAGGGGATATCCGCATTATGATATTGATGTTGTTGATTTTACTTTTATGCGAGCAGCTCATGAGAATTTCTAAGCTGTTCTTTAACACTCCGACACTGGTCTCTCAATCTCCCGTTGGAGAACCGCGAGCTTCTCCATGATGTTATCAAACTTGCGCTCCGTGGTCTTATCATTCTTGTGCTCAGAGAGCCGATTCTGAGAACACACGACTGCAGAGAGCTGTTCCACGATGTAATCCAACTTTTCCTCAGAGATGTTATTCTGAGCGGACTTCTACTTGATGTAACCCAATATACGCTCAGAGGTGTTATTCTGAGTATTCACGGCAGCTGTAAGCTTCTCCAAGGTCTTAACCATGCTGCACTCAGTGAGCCCATTCTGAGAAGTCGCGCCTCGTCCCATCGTTTCAATCCCAGGGGGCAGCCTTGGGGGGATTTGAACAGCCGGTTCCGCTTTCTTAATTCACCGATAAGCCAGGGCCAAGCCAGCTCCGATCAGCAAGACCCCTGTTATCATGGTTCCGAATAGGTAGATTTTGGGAACACATCCCTTTTTATTAATATTTTGAAAAACAAGTTACCGGTACATATTTGCATAACTTTTTACGTATAAGTACCGGTAATTACAAGTGCGAAACAAGTACTGTGCTTTATAAACGAGTAACAAATGTAGTGTACAACAATTACCTAAAGCACACCAGAAATATAGATTCAGCCTACCTTTTAGCTCAGGTGCAGTAACACGGCTTTAACAAGAAGAAAAGTCAGTCATCTTTCTTCTTCCTGCGCACTAAAACCACCAAAGTCCTAATTTCCTTCGGGATTAATAAAGTATTCTGATTCTGATTCTCTTTTTTTTTTTTTTTTTTTTTGCCTGTCCCGTTTGGCTCTTTTGCCGTCAGAATTGTTGTCTAAAGGCAAAGAAAGATGCCCAACGGATTTACTTTACCAAATTGACCATCCCAGCCTTGCCATAATGGTCCATTTGATTCACCTTTTATTGTTTATTTTATTTTCACCCGTGTGTACACCTGTGAGCATGGACGCGTTTGTTTTTTGTTTTTTAAAAGGTTCCTTCATGTAATGATCTGCTAGAGGGTGTGGGGGGGCCACAGCCCCGTCCTCCAGGGCATGAAGCAGGTATGGAGGAGATCAAAACTCCAGACATCCAGAGGCCCCCATTTTATTTTCTGAATATGGGACAGACTTGACTGGGGGAAAGAAGGGGAGAAAGAAAGAGGGAAAGAGAAACAGCTGAGAAGAGGGACGGGGGAGAAGGGCAAAAACCAAAAACCAACAGAATGAGCAGAAAAAGAAAAAAAAAGAAGAAAAAAAGAAAAAAAATGCATATATCAATCACCTGGGTCACCTGCTGAGAAAGAAAAAAGAAAACAAGCAGAAGAGAACAAGAGTAATAGAATAAACAACATCACAATGATATATGGGAATACTAAATATTAAACATTATTGTGCAGCACATAAGATCAACAGAACACAGTGTGCTTTGAGGTAGGAGCCAAAAAGGGTGTAGTTTGTGGGTGTGATCACCCGTGTGTACACCTGTGAGCATGGACGCGTTTGTTTTTTGTTTTTTAAAAGGTTCCTTCATGTAATGATCTGCTAGAGGGTGTGGGGGGGCCACAGCCCCGTCCTCCAGGGCATGAAGCAGGTATGGAGGAGATCAAAACTCCAGACATCCAGAGGCCCCCAGAACACAAGAGACCAAGGAAGACCAACAGAGGGGCAGCCGCGCCACTGTCCCAGAAAGAGCTGAGGACAGTCCCAGATGAGGGCTCACTCAGCAGCCGCGGAGCAGAAGCCAGGGGGAGTTGCAGTGACGCAGGCCGAGAGGCCGGGGGCACCCCACCTCCGAAGTGGCCCGAGCAAGCCCCAGGCTCCAGGCCCCGATAAGCGGCCGCCAAGAATTGAGCCGGTGTGTACCTGGACGCCCACCCCCGGACACAAAGAACCACCAACGCACCGATGTCTGAGGGAGTCCGCCACTGGCAGGGGAAGTGGTGGTAGGGGGAGATAGGCCTCCATACCTTGGAGGGCCTAAGATGTCCCCAGAGAGGTGGCGCCTGACACCCAACCTGACATATAGACACAGACATACAGGCACACACATATACAAACATCCATTCCCACCCTCATGCTCTCATATACACTTACTCCACACTCAACCAACGTGGAGACAGACATAAAGAGACGCTGTACACACGATCACACTCCCCAAGCGTACTCTAAGCCCCGGGTCTAGGTACCCTTGCCCCTGGAGGGGGGGAACTGCACCCAGACCCAGGTGGTGTTACCCTTTTCACTGCGGTGGGGGGAGGCAGACCGCCCCGACTCCGCAGCAGCAGGGAGGCCCCACACTCCAGACCGCAGTCGGACGGCCAACTCCTCCTCCTAGCCCCCCCGCTCCAGCAGGTCGCAGAGAATGGGGGTGAGAGAAGACTCCAAACCTCCCTCCACCCGCTCATTGTAGTGTTGATGCATGTGTGTTCTAAGGTGCATTTAAAACCCAGTAGGGCATGGAGCTACCTGCCAGAGAGCAGCAGGTAAGTGCATGGTCCCTCCTGCTGGCCCTCAATGTCTACGTGTATTTAACATTGAGAGGTGGGCAACGACGCCAGGGGTGGGGTGTACACCCTGATGGTACTTTGGATTCCGTGTATCGTGCCCACCCCCAAGATCCTATATGTATGTGTAATGAGAGTGTGAGTAATGTGAATGTCTAAGTTGTGGGATAAAATTGAGGCAGAGGCAGCCAGAAGGGGACGGGGGGGGGGGCTCCTCTGCACCCTGGTGACATACCCTTACTCCAAGGTCCTGCATGTGTGGGTGGTTGTGGTGGAGCGGGAAGAGGGAGGCAGCTGGAGATGGGGAGGGAAAGAAAGGAGGGGCAAGTGACCCCTCCCTGGGGCCAGCTCCCCTGCTAACCCCAGTAGGCACCCCCATACTCCGCGACCCACCAGGGAAAGGGGGCCCAGGCCCATCCAGACCGGGGCCCAGCGCAGCAGCGCCTCCCGGCCCCACAGAGCCCAGGACAGTCCACCCAACCCCACCACAGAGAAAACTGCACCCACCCCACCATCCACTCTTCTTCTAGACTACATAAGACAATAAACACCCAGGCTGAGATCTTCCTCCACCTCTCCTGTATCTCCCCCTCCTGTAGAGAGAGCCCCTGAGGAGAGGAAAGCTCCTGCAAGATGTGACAATCTTCCCCACCAGTTGAAGAGCCCCCCAGGTGGCTCGATGCACCGGCGGCACCCTGCTCCAGGGCTGGGCCCCCATGCACCCACCCGCCCACAACCCCGGCAACACACCAACCAGGACCCAAGCCCCCGAGGCCCGGCCCGGGCCCCAGCCCAGAGACGGCGCGCCCCCAGAACCTCACGCCCATACCGGACCCACCCAGGGGCAGCCAGGCTACCAGGTCAGTAACCCACGTCCGTCAGCACAGACCCTCCCCTAGTCCCGCTGCACGCAGCCGCGAGGAAACAGTCACCTGAGAGCCAACAGAGCCCCCAACCGGACATGACCGCTACCCGGGTTTAGCCCCCCAAGGAAAATGCCTCCGGGGAACCCCCCGACGCCCTAAGCCTGTCCCTACCCCCACACCAATCACAACAGTGAAGGCGGGACCAAACTATGACCCCCCCACCCCCACTAGGTGATGGAGCTGATCAAAGGAGCCCAGAGCAATTGATCTGATGTGGTGGCAGAGGCTGTATCAAGACTAATGTAATCTAATAGATAATTTCTATATTGGTTAGAATTAAGATTATTTTTATTTTTCCAGTTCATGAGGACTGTTTTCTTGGCTATGCATAGGGCAGTGAAAACCATATGGGCGATATTCTTTTCTGAAGTGACATTATCTAAGCGGCCCAACAAACACACTAAGGGGGAAGTTGGAATGTTACATTTCAGACACTTCGATAAGTCTTCACATATCTCGCGCCAAAACTTCTGAACTGGTGGACAGAACCAAAGAGCGTGGATATAATTGTCCGGTGAATTGGTTTGGCAGTGTGAGCAGTTGTTGGTAGACGTAAAGCCCATCTTGAACATCCGATGGCCTGTATAGTGCACTCTATGTAATATTTTGTATTGAATTAATTGAAGACTGGGATTTCTAATTAGATGAAAGGTTTTTAAGCAAATCTGAGACCAGAAGTTTAGGTCTAAGTTAACTGATAAAGCCGCTTCCCATTTTGCAATAGGAAGTGATATTGATTCATCTGTTTTAGAAAGCATTCTGTATATTTTGGATAGTAATTTGGGGGTTTTAAGAGTAAGAAATTGAACCACACTTGGTGGTGTTTGTAGTTCAACTTGACCCGGTTTAAATTTCTTTTTTACTATGGATTTAATTTGTTGATATTCTAAAAATCTTTTCTTGTTGATCCCATATTGTGTAACTAGTCTGTCAAATGAAATAAATTCTGTTCCTTCTAGTATATGTTCTAAATATTTGATTCCTTTACCACTCCAATCTGAAAAGTTTATCATATTATTGTTTTGTAATATGTCAGGGTTGTTCCAGATAGCCCTGATGGACAGTCCTTTTCGTTTCATAAATCTGTGACACCAGGATGACCCACCTCTGAAATTTTCTATCTTCATTTCGTTGGCGACTGTTTTGGCTTTCAGTCCGATCTACACAGTTGAAACACCTAGCCCGTTTGCTCTCTGTGTGTTCACCCAGTCTTCAATACAGTCTTCAAGTTTGGGCCATCTGCTCTTATTTCCTCTGAAAGCTTTTTTCATCTTTTTGGACTGAGCCAGTTTGGCACGCTGGCATCTCCAACGTCTCACCATTGATTTGTTTATACCAAGGTTATGTGCAGCAGCTCTATTTCCCTTGCTGAGAGCCAAATCGACTGCCTTTAATTTGAAAGCTGCATCATACGCATTTCTTTTGTTTGCCATACTGAGGGTTTGTGAATGAAAGCCTCCTTTGCTCCTGTAATACTCCTCTTGCTTTTGCTAATCAAGTTTGTTTTTCACGCTACTTCGTACGGCACTACGTTGCCTGTCGTACAGACATGTGACCAACATACCAGTCTTGTACCCCGATACTATGTGTTTGATCACATGCCCTTCCTCCAGGCAACATAGTGCCGTACAACAGTGGAACAACCAAAACCAATCCTCTTACGATATCTCAAAAACATGGACAAGGCACACCTGACTAAAAGCCGCAGGGTTCAAAGCTTGTGCAAAAAGTAGCGGCTTATAGCACGAAAATTACGGTACGGTAAGTATTTTAGGGCTCAGTCACACAGGGCTTTTGGGGACTCCCTGGCAACCTGTAGCTAAGGGAATGTGTTTTCCTCATGCAGTCTGGAAGTTGCAAAAGCCAACAGCTGTGGGTTGTTGGCTATCAACAGGTGAAATCAACCACTAAGCAAGTACTCCACTAAAAAAACCTCCTCATGATTCCTTTGGTCACTAGCAGATTGCCGTAGTAGCCCTAGTTCTGAAAACTCTTGCCCCTTGCTGATCAGTAGTAAAACTTTGAAAAGTGCAACATGAACTGGAAATATTGGGTAACACTTTCCAAACAATTTCACTTTCCACCTGCCAGCAGATCCTAGCAACGACTTCCTAAGCAGTCACAGGATACCGGGGGTTGAGGACTCTTTCCCTATAGACCTGTGATTGAAGACTTTTAGCAATAGATTTTACAGACAGCCAAACCAATTTCACATTGCGATCAGCAATCACTCACCAACCAGTGAGAATATACATTTTTCCTTAGCGATGCTTGGTTGCCAGGGAATGGCTGATTAGTCTTTAATCCTGTGTGACTGTGAGCCTTAGTTAAGTTAAATATCTAATCAGCCACATAGCAGTAACTCAGTGCCTTTCGGCATGCATACAGGCTCAAAATGAAAGTTCAAATTAAATATCGGGATGAGATGGAAGATTGAAGAGATGTGATTTCACTGAATTTGAATGTTGCATGGTTGCTGGTGGCAGAAAGACTGGCTAGAGTATTTCAGAAACTGCCATTTTATTTGGATTTTCCATTTCTAACCATCTGTCAGGAAAAAGGAAACAGACTGAAATTTACAAAGGCTCAACGACATTGGATAACAGAAGACTGGGAAAAAAAAGTTGCCTGATTTGATAATTCTCGATTTCTGCTGTGACATTCAGATGTGACATTCAGCAGCAGCCTAAACAACAGTTTAGGCTGCTGCTGGTGGTGTAATGGTGTGGAGGATGTTTTCCTGGCACAGTTTGGGCCTCTTAGAACCAAATGAGCATTTGTTAAAGACCACAGCCTATCTGAGTATGGTTGCTGACCATGTCCATCTATTTATGTGTATCCACCTTCTGATGGCTGCTTCCAGTAAAATAATGTGCTATGCCACAAAGCTCAAATCATCTCAAACGCCTTTCTTGAAAATACACAGTGAGTTCACTGTAGTCAAAAACCATCCACAGTCACCAGATCTCAATCCAGTAGAATACCTTTAAGACATGGTAATGTGCAGCCTACAAATCTGCCACTTTGATAAATGAACTGTTTGCATTCAACTACAAACAAAATAAGAGTGTTAACAGAGCAGTTTCTTCACCTACAGTACCAGATTGTCTGAGTCCCCATAAATCGAATATGTGGGTGTTGGAGGTTTGATACCAGTCCATTTTGTGGTGTGAATGCTTCAGGGGGAACCAGCATTCCATCAGCCTGTGGCAGAAGTGCCAGACAGAAAGGTGTGAGAAAATCTATTTGTCCATATTCCAGTCTGTCACTAAAAATGCCCTTTATTTTACAGCGAAAGTAGCAACAAACCCATTCAGCTGTTGCTGAAATATTACTTAACAGATTTGTCCCCGATGAAGTCTTAAATTGGCGTTCACGGCATTAATTCATCATATTAATTATTTTTCTTCCAAATTACAAACAAGTACATCAGTTCACCATGACTGCCATCCGTAGCACCAACAACAAGATCATTTACATAAGAAATGTTCTTGCATCTGTATTTTTCCAGCCATAACCTCATGCAATCTTCTAAACGATAATCTCAAGTGTGGCATTACTGGACATTGTTTTACTCTGAATAGCATGTCAAATGTAACCACTAATGACTGGAGAGTTGTTATTAAAGTAAACTCTTGACCTTGCTGTCAGATGACAACTTGACAGATAAGAATTAATGGGAAAGGATTTTCTCAAATCCCCTTCGAACAGTGCTGTAATCTGCCGGTGAAATAGCAGACACAATGAATTTTAATTGATCTTATGGTAAATGTCAAGAATCATTTATGGGTGTTTATTGTGGTTGGTTTCAAAAAGAAACTGGCATAGAATTTCTCTTTTTTCTGCTACTATAGGATGAGGGAGAAAATGGAGGTAAACAGCAGTTTTAAGAAATTAAAGCAAGGTTATAGACCCAAGTTGAGATGTTTCAGACAAGGTAAAGGCCTATCATTTTGCTTACACACAGTTGGCTTGACAGCATACATCAAGAGAGGTGACTGAAATATATATATGTGATTCACTGCATTAGAATTTCTTTTAAATGTTAACACGCCATTTCCTAACTCTATTCTATAACCTGTTAACATAAACATCTCAAACATGCAGAGCAGAAATGGAAGATTCTTAACAATGCATAACAAGATGTTACAGAGTCAAAGTTTTGTCCAAATTTAAATCTGTATATTAGAAGTAGTGATGTAAGATGCTTTCTTGCAACTTTCCTCCTCCCATCTCTGCCACAACCAAGTCATTCAGTGCTCCATCCAAACCTACATCCTATCATAGGTTATGATCATAGGATCATATCACCATCACCAGTGTCTACACTCCAGGGTTGATCCCAGCCTAATTCCTGTCACTGCTAAGGCTGTAAATAAAAAAATATAAACTCTATTTGTTTTAACCTTGTGACCATAATACATCTGCTAATTTTCTGAATTAATAAGCAAATACATTGTACTATGTTCTGCTGGGTGGATTTATTGAACTGAAATTTCTACTCTGCCATCAGCGAAACAAGCAGATGTGCAATGAAAACCTTGCAAATAACTGACATTGTGTATGTGTTGATTTATGTTCACATTTATTATATAAATGCATTCATGATTGGCTTTTTAATTCCATTTAATGCCATGAGTATTGTTAATAGTATTTGTTGTGAAATTAGTGTATGCTTCATGTATTTTTTGGTTGTAATTATCCTTTTTTCATTCCTGGCTTTTACGGGAATTGCAGTAAACCATGTTTTTGAACTTGACAGAAGATAATGCTAAAAAAAAAGAAGTGAGATAGACATTACAAGCTATCATCTTTCCCACAGTGGAATGCAAGCATGTTCACTCTGCGTTACTATAGCAACAGCACCCCATTAGGTGGCGGGAGAGTGAACGAGTGAATGGGCAGACATGCGGACAGAAAAAGAGCGAAAAGAGGGAGGGGGTATAGAAAAGAAGGGGATGGGGAGATGAAAGATGAAACCACATGCAGGTGGGCAAAGTTGAAGATGAAGGTAGTGTTGCCACTGAAGGGACTGAAAGAAGGGGGGGGGGGGGGGGGTGATAAAAAGGAGGAAATAACGGTGGGAAGTAGGAGGCAGTGTGAGCATAAGGTGGGGAGAGAGGTGGGTAAAGGCAAGAGAAGATGTGGTTGACAAAGTGGCAAGAAAAAGACCTGTGAAAGGAGATCTGGTTGCTCACTGTTTGGAAGCTTCCAGTGTTGATATCTCAGCCAATTTAGCCAATTTCTTCTCTTTGTACCCCACCTGCTGTTTCACTAACACTTTGTAAAGTGCTTTGTAGGCTGCTAAGGAAAAAAGTGTTTTTATCAGAGCAGTCCATTTACCACTTGACTTCTTCTTGTCTCCACTTTATTTGAATTACTTCTGTTTTTGCTCACTTCACCGTCTTGCTTGAGTATAGAACCCGGTTTCATGCTGGCGTTCACAAAATCAATTAAAAGAAAAAGCATACTCCCACTCAAACTTTCTACCAGCAAACACAGCATGCTCCTAATGGGCATAATATGGATTTATTTATTTTTTTAATCATTTTTTATTTGGTTACACTAGGATAAGTGGCAGTTTTTTTTCTCTTCGACTTAACTAAACTTTGTGACTGTGGGAATTTGTAATGGACACACAGATGTGGACTTTTTTATGTAACTGCTCTTTTTATCTTATTATTTCAGTGACAGAAAATGGTAATTTTCTGCATAATTTGTGTGAGTATCCCATATTTACAGATATCAGTGTTTATTTGTTAAATTTTCCCATCATATCATTAATTGTTATAGCAAATTGTTTACAAAAGATAATACACAAAATCTCTGTCTGAGTGTTTCTTTCTTTCTTTCTTTCTTTGGCCACCGACTCCTCCTAAACAATCCAGAGTTGAGGAACCAAACTTGGCACACCCTGAAGGTTCCCAGCTATATCAGATTTTTTGACATGATCACGTTGACTAGCAACTTCTTACTAAATGGTTGAAAGGAAATTTTTTAGCATTTATGCACCTTTAATACTGTAGTATAAATACTATAATAATTTAAGACAACCAAAGAGATGTGAAAACAGACAGTTGTGTGTGTGTGTGTGTGTGTGTGTGTGTGTGTGTGTGTGTGTGTGTGTGTGTGTGTGTGTGTGTGTGTGTGTAATAAAATCATTATAAGCTCTTTTCTTTATTGATTAAGGCCTGTTAGCATTTTTGGGCGTTTTTTATTACTTTCATATCAGGTGCTGTTTCCTAAATTAAGTTGTTGACGTCCAGTGTGTATGGGTGTCCACCAGCAGAAACTTAAATAGGTTACTATGGTAGCAGAACAACTGGGTGTCATCTGCATAAAATCATTGAAGCATATCATATAAGTTATATTCTACATTTAAAACAATGTCACAAACTCCACAACAACCAAAACATGTTTATTTTAACCTCCTGTAAAGCCCAGGATTGAATATCCTCTGTGCCGTTCGCCTCTATTGTTGTCCAAGCCATTAACACCACATCAGTGAGTTGCACCATGACTCCAAATTATGGGCAATGTGTTTTAGTTTACATGTTATCCTGCTAGTATAAATGCTCAATTTGGATAAATCTTTAAAGAAACCATGGGAAATTGTGAAAAAATCATATTCTTAATTTGTGTTAAACTCATTTTCAGCTTGGGATGCCTAAAAATATTAAGAATGTCAGGCTGCCTTTCATTGTATTTTTGTGACTTTTAGACGATTGAAAAATATGAATGTGTCTTTGAATGGTAAAATGCAAACGACAGCAGGCAATGTCTCTGTCACTTGCATTTTGTGCAAGCCCCCTCCATTATCGCTCATCTTTTTTTTCCTATTCTTTCATTTACACTTTACTCTCGTCTTCTTCTGTCCATGTGTGCAACTGGCGCTGTGTTATTAATACACACTGCCTGGGAGGCACTGGAATAATCAAAAGACTGGCACGAAAAGGACGAGAGGACAGGGGTGGGAAGAATAAAAAGGAAAGTGGAGACCAGAGAGTGAATGTAGGATGAGAAAGTGGAGATAAAGATGGCAAGAGCTGGAAGTGCATGAGTAGATAGGTAGAGAGAAAAAAGGAGGGAGACAACGGATTGAAAGAGAGCTGAGTGAAAATAGATAATTGGAGTGAGGATAGGACAGGATGAGCAGGGCTCATGGAAAGCAAAGAGTAAAAGCTGAGAGGAGTGTGGTGGAACGAAGAGGATATGACAGCGGAGTCATTCACGATGGCTGTAGAGCAGAAATGACTATTCAGATCACTCTGCCGAACTCTGTGCCAATTTACATGCCTCTATGCCACCTACAGGCTGCACAGAGGGGATGAGAAGATGAGCAGTAGAAAGTGGAGAGCAACAGTGGAGAGGAAGGAAGAGCTACTGCAATGCAAGAACGGGTGAAAAAGATAGGAGAGGTGAAGTGGGAGGAAAGGATGAAAGGAAAAACCCAGAGCTATACTGAGGGTTCTAGATCTTACAGCAAATAATATTTTGTGTTCTTCTATACGTCGTACACATACAGTAGATTTGAAGATTATATGGGGAAAAATCCAGCTCTCACCTGCATTTCCCACTTCACGTGAGTCTGTCTTCTGGTCTACATGCAGTCCCAACAGAATAGTCATCCTTTAAATCATCAAGTCATATTGATTCCCCTTCAGCTTCCTCTCATTTATCTTAACTTGCCACACATTTTTTTTAGAGAGAAACAGACCAAAAACCTGTATTATTTTTGATGGTGCTCACACCCTCATTTTTGAGCCAAAAATTTGTAACAGATGGTAACAGATTTGCGATTTATCACAGTTATAACTGCCACATTCTTCCAAACAGATTGCATGTAATTCCCAGCTTGACAATTTTCAATGGACAACTGACAGCAAACTGATTCTGTCTCATTGGTGTTTTATTCCTGTTTTATCACAGTCTTAACACGTGAAAAAGAGTCTAAAGACAGCAACTAGGAAGTGATTTCAAACCTGTTTGCTGTCTTCAATGTGACCATTTCAAAAGTAGGGAGATCCCAAGCTGATTGCACTTGGTAGCAGATATTTTGGCCATGCAGAGTTCTTCATCAACTGTTTTGCCTAGTGTGACTGTAGCCTCAGCCAGCTGGGAGCCAGTCTCTTGAACGTGTCCTAGTCAGATGCCACATCACATGACTCATTTTGACAGTGAAGAACAGTGGCTAAGGGACAATTTGGCCCTTGTAGAGTCTCCCAAAGCAAGTTGGTCCTGGCTGAAATCCAGGCCAAGTGCATTTGCAGTGATCCCTATTTTTTTTAATTAATAAATAAAAAAAATAGGGATCACTGCAAATGCACTTGGCCTGGATTTCAGCCAGGACCAACTTGCTTTGGGAGACTCTACAAGGGCCAAATTGTCCCTTAGCCACTGTTCTTCACTGTCAAAATGAGTCATGTGATTACTGGTATCCAGTTATTTCAGCTCTGATGAAACAGGCATCATGGATGGGCCTTTACTCATGGGGCCTGGCTAGGCTCAGATCAGTTGTAGCTCTGTCCCCGGCAAATAATCATATTGGCTGACTGGGCAGTAGTCAATGGCTGATGGCTCAGTGGTCCAATTCCGAGCTACTATAGCTGCCTTTGAGGACATAGTCACATGTAAGTTCTCCAAACTGTAAAAACAAACAAACACAAATTACAATAACTTTAAAGATAGTAGTTTTTTTTCTGATCTGACAGCACTAAGGGTAAGACAACATGCTGTAATTCATCTACGTCTTCAGTTGTGGGTAGGTTGACAAAAACAACTTGAGGGAAGGAGGTTTGTAAATACTACCATGTATGATGAGGACTAACTGTAACATGATAATGCAAACTAACTGTGAAATAAAAAAAACAAAAAACTTTCTGCCTTCCAGTCTTGTGAAAACTAGAGTGAGAACCACACATACAGCACTGTTTTTTCTTTGATGAGCCACCCCACCAACAGATGTCATTGCATGAAGTCATCACAAACAAGATGCCATGCATGCAAAAAGGAACATATCTCCTCATTTAGTGTCTTTTCTTATGTGATTGTCAACATCCGTGCGTAACAATGTGATTTTACACGTTGTCTCTTGAAGTATGGCAAGTGACTGGGAAATTATGGTGAGGGTTTGATAATTAGATGAAGGGCTCCTTCTCTCTCCCTCAGTCTACATTTCATTTATTCCCTCTGTCTCAGTCGCGTAACATGACTATCTCTGTATGCTAGCTGCCTGTGTCTCCTCTCTGTCGTTACCCTCTGGCTCCCTCTCATTTTGACAAACTAGGGCATGAAAATAAGCCTCCACACTGCCAGGAGAATGCTAAATACAGGGCATCTTTTCTTTGGCTGTGCCTCTTTAATCAACTTCCTCTTATCTCTGCCTTGCATCCCTTGTTTCTCTCTTTTCAGAACGTGATGGAGGAGAAATCTGCACACCGCCAACATCTTTCCCTCTCAACGCTCGTCCTCCTCCGTCCTCACTCGCTTGTTCATTTGTCCGCCGTATTGTTTCTCACTCTCCCTCTCAGTCTCTGACATTCATCCTGCCACCTTGACTGTACTGCGCTGTACCGTATCTCTTTTCCTGTCTCATTTTCTCATTCTTTCCTTGCTTTGTCTGTTTCGCCCCTTGCCAATCTTCTTCTCGGCTCAATGTCTTGATTCTTCTCTCCTTCTCATCCCTGTTTGTCCTCCATTTCTTTTGCATTCCTGTCCATTTTTGCAATACTTTTTCTTCTGCCTCTTTTTCTTACCTCTTGTCAGGTTGCTGTCACCAAATGCACGGGAATGCACAAGGCAGCGAGGCTGAATTTGCACAAGCTTTAGCCAGCTCTACAATGGAACTGAAAGGAAAAAAAGTGAAGTAAATTTTTGTTGTCCACACCACATGAAGCGGAAGACTCCAAATTAAGGAAGGCGATAGCATTAGCCGCACTCCACGCTGTGTAAGCATGGTTTCAAGGTGCATGAATGGATGTGCACATATTAAGGTTTTCCTGAATAAACTGTTAATTTGCAGTCAGTTAACAAGGAAGAAATTGAAGTTTGCTCTGTCAAAACTTTCCAGAGAAAAAGTGCATGACACCACAGGAGAGCTAGACATGACAGACCATAACACTACCCTCCTTTTCCTGCATATTATTGCCCATTCTTTTCTGCTTCCCAATTCTTACTTTCTTGTATTTCCAGAAAGGTTTTTCTTATTATGTGGCATTTAGAAATTCTCTAATAATCTCCACTGAATGGGTATAGTCCAGAACCCTGTTGACCCCAGCATGCCAGCTTAGCATGAATTAAGTTTGCTTTGGATTGCAGAGCCATGTTTCCTGCTTTTATCTCTGTAGTCTCATCCTCTGTCTGTTGCTCAGCAGCTTCTCTTTGTTACTTTGTTATGCTCTCGTTTTTGGCTTTCTAAGCTCCCTTTCTTTTTCATTTTTTTACCTTTTCTCCTCATTTCTTTCCATTTACACAATCTCTAACAATGAATTTTTCCCCCCTTCTCATCATAGTACTAAAAATCACATTCAAACAGCACTCATTTAAATAGGGTTTCAGCCTCCCCCTGATGTTGACCTTTCTGTCTTTCACTATTATCTGTGTTTTTTTCTCTCCTGCTTTGGCCTGTGTTTTATAATATATATATATATATATATATATATATATATATATATATATATTGTAATAGGTACTTAAGGATAAAATACACAGCTGCTGAATTTGCCCAAAGATCGTGGCACCCGGCCAAGCTCCTTACTTTTTCCCATGATCCTCACAAAGAGATCTGTGAGAAGCTAACAAAAACCAAATCAAATACATTGTGATTGTCTTTGTTCTGGAAGGCCTTCATTTAAAGTGGCTCAAACACCATTATTTACAAAATGACTTACTTCCATCCTCTATTTATCTTGCTATTATCATTTTGACATATGAGGTCAAGTTGAAGACAATCACATTGATGCTCACAAACAACCGTTTCTTTGTGAGCTCTTTGTTATCGTTAGAGAAGATAATTAAAGCTTTCAAAATGCAGTATGACTTCCTGTAAATCATTGGACTATATTTTTTAATTCAGTTTTTTCCTCATGGAGTGATGATGTAAGCTAACGTACCACAGAACTGTAAATGTCCCTTTCCATGATGTCAATACATGTCACTCATGAAGTGAAATTTTATGTACATAATGTTGCTCCAGCTGTTTCCACAACGGCACATACTGAGCTGTGAGTCTCCAAGTTTTATGACATCCTCTTTCTTTTTCCTCCTTGCTTTTTCATTATTCCCTCTCCTTCTCAGTCAGTACACAATACCCTTTGTATTCAGAAGCGTCTCTTACTGCTTGAGTTGAGCACCCTAAGCCTCTAAACTGATCACTAGGATAATATCAATGAAAAGAGAGGAAGGTTAAGGCAGATAGCATTTTTAACTGTCTGTTATGTCTGTTATGCTCTGATGTATTGCTTACTGTCTGGTAAGCTGCAGGGAAATCCATCAGAAGTGCGTATAAGTACCAAAATGGTACATAAAGTCTTTCATGATTATATTTTTGATTAAGTCCATTAGCCATCTGAGAACTCAAGATTATAATCATGAATATGGCAGAAAATATATACATTTTTTATTTCAAATGAAGTAAACTAGACTTCCATTTTTTAGGAATGCTCTTACTGTCAAATCAGACACATACAACTATGTAGATGTCGACATTTGAAAATTATCTGCATAATTTCTAAATGTCTAATTCACTAATGGGGTGTATGGCGTAGTATGCAAGCAATAAAATTTAGTCACATCTCCTGGACTGGTTACCCAATTTTTACTATGAGGATTAGGATTTAGAGCAAGTTGTCTACTTTTCTTAAGTGTTCTTAAGCAAGCTATACCCTAAATACCTGCTAATGTATTAATCTGGGTTTGTATGTGTGTGTAAGAGTTAAAAATGTGTTTGCAGATGCAGCTTGAAGTTAACAAACAAAACAAACAACCTTTATTTGTCACATACACAATTATACAGAGTACAACATGTAGTGAAATTCTTGCGTCCGAGCTGCGGACAGGCTGCAGACATAGAAGGTATAACACTCAGAAGTTCTCACGGTAATACTTTTGTTTTCCAGCAGCCTGTAGGGCCGTGAATGCACCGTCACGCCAGGCTGCGTTTCAAAATGGTGCTCTATGAGAGAAGTACGGCCGGGTAGGGGGGGGAACATGTCAGCAAAGTGCTGCTGCAATGCAGCAACATCCGCTCTCTGGACCTGTGTGAGATGGTCATCACAATGGAGGAAGGCGGGGATGTTGGATTTTGGCACCTCCGGCCCCAACTCATCTCTCTCCCTTACCGGGCTCACCAGAGAAGCGGCCTCCACCTGCCTCCGGGCTTTAAGGAGATTGAGGTCCGGCCATACTACTTCATAGTCAACGTCCCCCACTCGCCTTGTGACCACGAAGGGCTCTTGCCACTTGGCGAGTAATTTCGAACTGGAAGAAGGAAGTAACACAAGCACTTTGTCTCCCGGTGAAAATTCCCTCTGTTGTACAGGCGTTGCTGACGCTGCTGGGCCTGGAGCAAATTCTCTCGTGAGAGTCTCCCCAGTGTGTGCAGCTTTGCTCTCAGGTCCAGCACATATTGAACTTCACTTTTCGCAGGGCTCGGACCTTCCTCCCAGTTTTCCTTAATCAGGTCGAACACCCCTGACATACAATAGTTCAAATGGAGAAAATCCCGTGGAGGCCTGGGGCACCTCCCGCACTGCGAATAACAGAGGGTCTAACCAGTGATCCCAATTGCACTCATCCTCATGAATGAACTTACGGATCATGGACTTTAAGGTTTTATTCAGCTGCTCCACCAACACGTCAGTTTGAGGGTGGTAGACGCTGGTCCGACTAGTCTTAACGCCCAACAACCCATACAGCTCCCTCAGTGTGTGACACATGAACAACGTGCCCTGGACGGTCAGTATTTCTTTCGGAATACCGACACGGGGGATGACCTGAAACAGTGCCTGCGCCACACTCTTCACAGTGGCACTGCTTCCGGGTACCATGTCGCACAATCCACTAGGACTACTACGAAGCGATAGCCACGTGCACTCCGGTTAAATGGTCCATACCGATGTGGTCAAACGGGACCTCCATGAGTGGTAACAGGTGCCTTACGGATGGCTGGCTGGCTAACCAAGTGACACTCCGGACACGATGAGCACCAGCAGCGCACGTCGGCGCAGGTGCCTAGCCAATAGAATTGGGCCATTATCCGTTCCAGTTTTTTTCAGATCCCATGTGGCCGGCCATGGGGTTACAATGAACCACCTGAAAAATTATTTTCCGGCGGTTTTGCGGTACCAACAACTAGATACCAATTTCATTAGTGCGATTGTCGCAGCTCACTCGGTACAGCATATTGTTTCTCAATTGGAAGTGTGGGTAAGTCCGCGCAGCCTCAGGGTGCACCCATTGACCACCAATTTCTATCACTTGGTCATAGGTTGAGCATAGGGTGTTGTCCTGAGATCGCTTGAGTGGGAAATCTCCCGTGGGGCATGCTACCAGAGGCCGCGGTGTCGGTCGACCCCACATCACCACTGAATGCCGCACAGACATTACACACGTCTACAGGCTGCGATCGCATCCCTACATACTCCCCCAACAAACCATGGAACCCAGGCCAATTTGTGCCCAAGATCAGGGGATGCCACAGGCGTGGGCTAACCACTGCCTTCACTCTATGCTTTTTGCCCTTAAATTTCAACACCAGCGACACCACAGGATATCGGTGAATGTCACTGTGCACACATTTAACCTCCACCCATTCAGCTTCTAACAATGCCCCCGGGCGAACCAAACTTTGATGGACCAGGATCTACGTGCAGCCCGTGTCCACCAAAGCGTGGCGTATACCCCCTTGACACCTTCCTGGTATGTTGTATGTCCCTCCCGGACCGGGGGTGGGTGCTGGGGCACCGGCAACACAGAACACTTGCCCCACCTCCATGAGCGGACACTCTCGGCACAGGTACCCCGGTCACCCACACTTCCAGCATTCCGGCCCCGGCGTCTGTGCGGCTCCCCGTGGCTCCAGGGCGATATCAGCTGCTGCTGGGTCCCTGCTGCACACTCCATCCCACCAGGGCCACCAACCTCCCTCCGTGCCATTGCAGCTAGCGGTTGGTATGTCGGAACACGGCTTCTCCATCACGGCCCCTCTCGTGCGGGTCCCGGGTTGGCCACCAGATGGTCCTCCGCCAGCGTGAACGCCACCGTCAGATTGGCCGGGCGGTGGCAGTGGAACCAGCGAGCCGTCGCCTCCGGCAGGCACAAACTGCTTGAGGACGACCAGATTGAGCAGCCAAGCCTCTTCCGGTGAGGGGCCCGGTCGCAGCCACCTCGCCACTGCATCCTCCAGCTGTCGAGCCCATGCAAATGGCCACTCTCTTTCCGTCATCCTGCAGGCACGGAAACGACACCGGTAGTCCTCCGGGGAGATGCCCAACCACCCGACAAACACCCTCGAACACCCCGCCGCGGTCTGGGGGGCAAGCTCAGCGCTGCCATCTGAGTCTCGCACGGCAGAAGTGGCAGCAGTTGGGCGGCCCACTCCTCCTAGGCCAGTGGCAGCTCAACACCTAAATAAGCCTCAATAAACACCAGCTAGTCCTCCCCCTCCCTAATCCGGTGTAATGTCACTGCCAGCGGGGGGATGCACTGGCGCGGCCGCATTGCCCAGCAGCTGCCCCAGAGCCGCGGTCTGCTGCTCCGACTTCTGGCGTAACATCACCAACTGCTGAGCTGCAATTGCCGCCATGTCCTGCATCATTTGGCCCATCATCTGTAGTGGTTGGGCGGGTGGCTGGGCCGCCGGGGGAGTAGGTGGATCAGGCTGGGGATGCGACATTGCGTCGGACCCAACACACGGACACAAATCCACTGACGTGGTGACAGCACTTTTATTTAATCGCACTGTGGTTTCAGCACAACGCATGGGACTCAGACACTCCCGCTCCACTGTCACGGTTGCTCCTCTCGCCCGACCATTACTGTGAATGTAAAAAGAGTCACCATCAATCACTCTTCCCATCACACCTGTTCATCCCGCCTCTGCGCCTCCCCGGGAGCACCCTTTCTCTGCACCCGGCCAGAGACCACACCCACGCCACAATGTTAAATACCCAAACCTAGTTGTATGCATCATAGTGCTATAGGATAGGTAAATGGTTAGTACTTCAACCTGCACTGCACTGAGCAGCTGCAATTGTCACTGGACAACTGGTGCAACATGTAACTTCATTGTAATTTCATTTCAGTTATCTTATTGTAGTTAATGTTTTTAAGTTGTAAGTTTAGCTTTCTTTAGCCTAAAGCATTAAAAATCAAGAGTAAAATCTGTCTAATGTATCCAGTGGGTAAAACTACATGTTTAGACAGCTGTTTCCTAAGATGGAAATTTATCCAGTGGGTAAAATTGCATGGTTAGACAGCTGTTTCCTAAGATGGAAATGATGGTCAAATTGGAAAAATTTGAACATTCAAGTAGCTAATGGGAACATGCAAATTTAGTGATTATATCTTGGGATTTTTTTCTTTGGTCATCAGTGCAGTATACTGTTTTTCAAAAGGTAAAACTAAGAAATGCTTTAGGTGCAGAAACAGGGAATGCTACTTGGAAAAAAAAAAGTGTCCAGGCAGTTTTAATCATTTAAAATAAAGATCCCTAGTGGGGGGGCTGGGTCTTAAACCAGACTGTGATCTGAAACATTTGGTACATTATGAAATGGTAAAGCCAACCAAACAGTTAAGCAGCAAAAATCCTATGTCAAGCAAGAATAGCAAAAGATTTAGCTTCAAACTGCAGCATCTGGTCTCTTTGGTTTCTATAGTTTTGTGAACATGTTGCCACTATTTTTTCTTCTTCTTTTAAATTCTGCTTGTGTTAAATTCCAAATTAACTCAATGCATTCCACAGTCCCTGAAAGACCCCAAACTCTAGTCCTCCCACTCTCACTCAGCCCTTTGCCCCGGCTTCGTCACCCCCTTTTTTTCTTCTTTCCATTGTGGTCAAACATTACACTGGCGCTATCAAAGAAGTTCAGCCCAGCCAGTAAAATGTCAGGTCAAGGCTCTCTCTTTATTTTTCTTTCTTTCCTTCACATCTGTCTTCTCCTCCTCCTTTTCCCTCACAACTCTGCCATTCCTTATCAAAAAGAAGGGATTAAATTATGCATTAAGATGACCTGTACTGCAGATGTTCACGGCAAGTCACAGAGTAGCTCAAATGTGCCCCTGTGAATGAATGTTTTAAAAGGGTAAATGATCTCAAAAATCCCAGACACCCACTTGCCAGTTATCACGGAGCACGGATAAGTGCAAGGAGCAAGAGACAATTAAACCTGTGAATTTGATCCCTCTGTCTGAGGAACTGAGGCAGATGGGAGTTCAAGAGTCTAAGAAAGACTTGGTGATAGTTGTCAGTGGGCAGAGTGAGAGAAAACACACAGTAACAGACTGTTAGGAGAGCAGAAGAAAAGACAGATTGACAGGCAGACTCAACAGGCTTCCCTTTCACCTGGTATCACTGCAAAATGCAGCTCACATCCAGAGGTGGCTTAGTTGGGTTATATTTTCTTCTAGGAGTTAAGAAAACGTAACATCTGTGAACATTGCTGTTTCAGTCGTATTACTAAATCCAGGTGTTCATATCACTTCCGTTTATGTCTTTTTCCCATACAGCAATCATTCTGTGCTGTTTGAATACACACCATACATTCCTGTATATAGTTTCCTTCCATGTGAAATATTACAGACTCTGCAGCCTCAGTTATTTTCTATGTATAATGTATATGTATATTTATACATATGTATAAATATGACACTGAAACATCAACCAACATTTTATTACAAATGAGCTAGGAGCAGAAAGGAAGAGCAAACAAATAAATGGCATGAGAATATTGAACTTGACTGTTGATTTACTGAGAAAATAATTATGCAAAATACATATCAGTAGTAGGATTAGCAGTTAATATGAATGTATCACAACATTAGGCTGCCACCGCACTGTTTGACAGATGATATTAATGAAGGAATGCATGATTTCTTTTACATGGGAGAAATCGTGGCTAAATAGTTCAATTTTGCTTAATCAGACCAGGAGAATTTGCTTTTCATGTTCTCAGAGTTGGTCAGATGCTGGTAGAAAAATTCAACTGTCATGTGCTTCTTTTTTTTTAGTGAGGAATGACTTCTGTCTGCACAGTTTACCATGTTGGCCTGATTGAAATGCTGCACAGATCATTTTTGAAGGCTTGCTCATCTCCACAAAGGAACTCTAGATCCCATTCATTCACAGTATACAGTGCCTTTAGGTGACTGTTGTGATTCCTGCTATGTAATAAATTGAATTCAGCTGAACTGAATTCACTACCACCACTTTGAGACCTTACATGGAGAGCTGTGTACGTCATTATTACCATGTGGTTCACTTAGGCAGAGGTGGACCCCAATCAAGCTGTAGAAGCATCTCAAGGACCATTGATAGAAGCATGCTTGGAGCGTGCCGTAGCAAGTGTAATGACATAGGGTCTGATTAATTACATAAATGGGACATTTTAGCTTTTTATTTTTAATTACCAGAACACTTTTTGTCATTGAGTTTTAAAGGAGAAAAATGTGACACAACAAAATACAAATGTATCATGTACTTGAAACTGTATCCGAGGGTTCTTTTGCAATCAGGTAGAAGTCAGTTTTGCTGTGGATCCATACTATAAAATGGATCAATCCAAAGGCAGCAGCAGGCTGACTACATTTCTAAATCAGTATGAGCCCCTGTCTGTTTTGAATAATAGGCAAAAAAGGGTCATCTCCTCTCTTTGTCCTCATGTCTCGTGATTAGTACTGAGAAAACAAAAGACCTGAAGACAAAGAAAGTAATTCCTGTTTAGCTGGAGACATGATAAAAACACAGAGAGCATGCATTTCATAACTACCACTGCATTGTTTGTCAACTACAGAACAGATTTTTTTGCATTTACTTAATTAGTGATTATATCAAGAGTGAAGAGACCTGACCGATATCTTAGTTACCTGATGCAACAATGCTATGAACAGGTTTGAGCTTATTGTTAAGTTTACATGTAAGTGTTTTGGGAATTTTTGTTATTTGATTTTTTTTAAGCAAACAAATGCAGTCTGTTTGATCATTTACTTTCCTGACAATGTCTTTGAGTGTAAGAGATTCATGTACATTTGCCAAGGTTTATTAGATACTAACGTTGGCAGTTTCAACTTATTAAAACAAGCAAACAAATAAATCAGTTATTTGTTAATTATTAACAAATTAATAATAATTTAAAACTAATAATAATTCAGATTCATCAGAAAATGTTTGAAAACTTTTTACTTTAATCCTCTTCAAAACAAAAATTAAAGTTTGGTAATGACGATCATTAACTTTTATCTATCTCGAAATAACTAGAAAATAGCCAAAAAGCTTCTTGATTTGATTTACGTTTTAGATTCTAGAGGCAGATTCATTCTCTGTGTTGTTCTCCTTTGAAACCACCCTGCACCTCCATGTACTGATAAAAATACGTTCCTTTAATTTGACTTATAAATGTGGCGTTAAATTGCCCTTTTTAGTTCCGGAGTGGTATGAATGTGTCATGGGGATTTATGTTATTATTTGATATGTTAATACTTGTTTTGCTGTTAGCAAATGAATAATGCAAAGAACTGAACTGAGGATTGGCACGCACTGCTGTTTTCATTGCTCTATTCATAATGATTGTTCGCTGAAGGCTTTTATTTTTCCCTATGTGGCCTTTGGTTTTGGGTTCCTCAGTATAGCCATTAATGCTGCTGTTAGCTGTATTACTAATTCACACAAATGACAAAGAAAATGGTGCAACACAAAGGCTTTAATATTTTACGGAAACTAAATATTTGCGATATCAGTGCATCAGTCTTTCTGTTCTATCTCTCATTGAAAAGAACAAACACAAAAAAAACCACTGCATCTTTGTGAAAAACGCAAAGAAATATGTAAAAAAAAAATAAAGATGGATGAATTCACAATGTTTCCTTGATTGGTTTGAGCATGACTATTGCTAAGCTCAAGTCTTTTTTCTTTTTGTTGGTTTCTTTGTTTTAAACTAGACATATTTTGACCAAGAAAGTAAAACTAGGCTGTTTTCAGCTAACAAGGATAGTTTGCTATTGACCTGTGTAATGTGATATTACACTATACAGACAAATGTATTGGGTCACCTGTACAGGAGCTTTCATGACTTCCCATTGTAAATACATAGGCATTAATATGGAGTTGGTCCCCTTGTTCCAGTTATACAGTTATATAGCTTCCACTCTTTTGGGAGTGTCTGTGAAGATTTCCGCCCATTCATTCAGAAGAGCATCTGCTTATGTTGGAGACTGGCTTACAAACTTCAGTTCATTCTAAAAGTGTCTCATGGGGTTTGAAGTCAGGGCTCTATGTGGATTAGTTAAGTTGTCTCACACCAAACTCTTTAACTACACTGTTCTTATGTTCAGCACTTTGTCTGACACTTGGTGTCTTCTAAATATGCTATACAAACAAAGTTGAGTTGGCTTGACTTGGGCTTATCTTTCTTTCTTTGTGCTCTGAAGCAAAGTTGTACCTGAATGGAAAAGGGCCCTCGCCAAAGTTGGAAGCATAGTTGTCCAAAATGTCTTGGTAGAGTGAAGCATTAATACTTGTCTTCATTTTAGCTAAGGTAAACCAGGCCAGCCCCAGAACCTCCAAGCTCAGCACAGCTGGCAGGTAATTCTCTCCTGGAATTCACCAACCCATGCTTTTCAGCACTCATTTGACGCTTGGGATTGTGCTTGGTTATGTAATGCTTACATTCAGCTGCTCAGACATAGAACTGTTTACCACGAAGCTCCTGACTCACAGTTGTTGTACTGATGTTAATGCCATAGAAGGGTTGGATCTCTGTAGTTACTGAGTCAGCAGAGTGTTGGCTACTTTTATGTACTATGCAGCTCAGCATTTGTTGACTCCACGGTGTAGCTTTTACAGAAAAGTTGATCACTTGATGCCTTAAAGGGTTGTTTACAACTGTACAAGTGAACCCTGAAGATAAAATGAGACTCACGCAAACCACAAAGAAGACATTAACTTTTCCTATCAGCCTCACATAGTTTAAATGGATGACTTAGACAGAAATTCCACCACACTTTTTATTTCATTTCATTTCATTTCATTTCATTTTTATTTATTTCACACTTGGTACTACAATCAAACAAAACAACCACATCTTCTGTCAACAAAACACAACAACCATGTGTGAAAAGGAGCAGGAAGAAGAAAATATTCTTATTAAACCCTGCCCCCTATCTACCATCGAACTTATATCACCGGTGGGCACCAAAAAAATCAGGAACAAACTAATATTGACATTTCTCTCCGGTCGAATCCCAAACCAACATCACATTCATTCGCATTCTTCATACTGAGTTATCGTTTTAAACATATAACACTTTTTAAAACATTGTAAATTTATACAATTCTTTAAATTATAATGAAGTGAATTCCACAGTCTTATACCCCTAACCGTTGTGCTCATTAATCTTTGTGTAGTCCTGGCTAACTGATGTTTAAAATAAAATTTCCTTCTATTCTCTTCTCCCCTTGAACACATCAAAAATACTCTTTGTAACTTAAAAGGCAAAATATTATTTTTAGCCTTAAACATAATTAATAATGTCCGTAATTTCACTAAATCTCCTAATTTTAATAATTTTGATTCTATAAATAATTTATTTGTATGTTCTCTATATTTAACATTATGAATTATTCGTATAACTTTCTTCTGTAATAGGTTTAAAGGTTTTATGGTATTCTCATATGTATTCCCCCAAACTTCAACACAATAGTTGATATATAAAAAAAACAAAGAAAAATATAAAATACGCATTGTTTTATAATTTAATAAATCTCTTATACTACCCAAAATATAAATACTTTTGACCATTTTCTTTCTAATATGTTCAATATGAGATTTCCATGTCAAATTCTCATCCACTATTACACCCAAAAAACGAAATTCAGTAACTCTTTCAATCAATTCTTCCTCTATAAACATAATGACTTTATCCTCCTTTACACGATTGCCAAATATCATATATTTCGTTTTTGTCAGATTCAAAGATAATTTATTTACATCAAACCATTTTTTTATTCTTAACATCTCAGAAGTCATAATTTCAACCAAGTCTTTCAAATTCTCTCCAGAGCAATAAAAATTTGTGTCATCTGCAAATAAAATCGAATTTAACCTTTTAGATACGTCACAAATATCATTAATATATAAATTAAAGAGTTTAGGTCCCAAAATAGAACCTTGAGGAACACCACATACAATCTTCAGTCTTTCAGAAGTATTGCCAAAATAATAAACATATTGCAACCTATTCTCTAAATAACTCATTAACCAATTCAATGCTACTCCTCTCACTCCATAGTTATACAATTTAGAAATCAAAATAGAATGTTGTATCGTATCAAAAGCTTTTTTTAAATCAACAAATACTCCCACTGTGTATTTATTATTATGTGTTGCAGATGAAATATCTTCAATAAAAGTCAACAACGCTAATGCCGTTGACCTATTTTTACGAAATCCAAATTGGTTTTCATGTATTAGTTGATATTTTTCAATAAAACTATCAAGTCTTTGTGCAAAGAGTTTTTCTAGCAATTTTGAAAACTGTGATAAAAGAGACACTGGCCTATAATTGTTAAAACTATGCTTATCTCCTGATTTATATAATGGTATTACTTTTGCCACTTTCATTCTGTCAGGGAATACTCCTGACTGTAGCGAAAGATTAAAAATATAACAAAGAGGAGTACTTATACAATCTATTGTCTTTTTAATTATGACCATGTCTATACCATCACAATCAGTAGATTTTTTATTTTTACAATTTTTTACGATTGCTACTATTTCTTTTATGGTAGTATCGGCTAAGAATATGGAATTAACCATTCTATTATCACCTATCCAGGCTTCCTCATCTCCTGGATCATCATTTTTCCTGATTAGATTTGCTAAAGTAGGTCCAACATTTACAAAAAAAGAATTGAATTCGTTTGCTACTTCGGTCTTATCTTTAACAACTTGATTATTATTAATAAAATAATTAGGCCGAACTTTGGGTGTGTTCTTATTACCCAATACCTCTTTAAAAATATTCCAAATGCCCTTAATATTATTTTTGTTTTCCTGAAAAACTTTATTATAGTAATCTTTCTTAGCTTTCCTCAATATTAATACCAACTTATTTTTATATAGTTTATATTTCATTTCCGCGTTTTTAGTTCTATATATTATATACTCCCTATATAAATTATTTTTCTTTTTACATGCATTTGCAAGACCCTTAGTTATCCAAGGTTTCCTATTTATATTCTTTTTCTTATGCTTAAATAATATCAATGGACAATGTTTATCATACAAGGCCAAATATATATTTAGAAATACTCCGTATGCAATGTTGACCTCATTAACATAAACCTCCTTCCAGTCCGTTTCCATGAGATCTTGTCTAAACCTATTAATTGCTTCATCATTTCTTAACCTTCTATAACTCACAAAACTAGCTTCTTTCTTTCTTTTCATATTTAAATCGAAAATAAAAAAGACTGGTAGATGATCGCTTATATCATTTATGATGAGGCCACTTTCAATATTATTCTCCAAACTATTAATAAAAATATGATCAATTAGTGTTTCTGATTTCTCCGTTATTCTACTCGGCTTTATGATTAAAGGATAAAATCCTTTACCATATAATAATTCAAAAAAATCTGACGAAGCCTTATCATTTGTCACTTTACAAAGATCAATATTGTAATCACCACACAAACATACAGTCTTATTTCCCTTAACCTTACTCAATAAATTTTCTACTGCTTCTGTAAATAACTCAATCTGTGATCCCGGTTTCCTATATATACACGTTACAATTATATTACTTCTCTTTTCTATATCCAATTCTACTGTCACAGACTCCATTAAATCATCCATAACAACAGACATACATTCAACTTTTTTACATTTCAAATCACAATTAACGAAAAGTGCCACCCCTCCTGCCTTTGTCTTAATTCTATTCACAAAGTACAAATCGTATCCTTCAATACAAAAATTACAACCCTTATTCTCATCTAACCATGTTTCAGACAGAGCAATTATTTGAAACTTGCCTCTCAGACTATACAGAAAATCTTCAATCGAAGCAAAACTTCTATAAAGACTTCTGCAGTTAATATGAATTAAAGAAAATGTATTGGCTATATCAACCTTATCCCTGAATTGCTCCTCTGTAAAATAATCACATGTGACATTAATTGTATTAAGCACATTCCTTTCAGGGTCAATACCTACTTCAAAATCATATGATTTATAATCTGTGTCGTCAAACATAATGCATAAATTATTCTAGCGCTATCTATTACCTCATAAGAAAGAGAAGGAAACAAAAAAAGAGAAAAGAAGGAGAAAAAAAAAAAAAAAGAAAAAAAACTGAAAAAGGAAAGAAAAGATCCTAAGCAATCTCACATTCATTTATCAACATATTTTAAAGTCCGTTGATCTTGTTATCTTCCATATCCAATTTTTCAATTTCCTTTTGTCCTTTTCCTCCCGAAGTAGCATTTGACCTTGCCAAAAATAAACTAGTTATAGCCATAATTGGTCGCAACCATTTGTCTATCTTAATCATATTATCACGTATAATTGTCCAATTCCTCAAGTTCCTTAATCGTTACAACCTTGGCTTCTTCTGGTGTTCCATTCAGTTTAATCATCACTTTGCAATTCCTGGTCCAGGTTGCTTGAATCTTTTTCTCCTTCCGTAAAATACGAGCTTGTCTTGCAATATCTGCATTTCTTTTTGTAAGATGTTCATTCAGATATACTCCACTTCCTTTCAAAAGGCTGGACCGTCTCAGCAATTCTACTTTGTGTTTTCGATTAACAAATCTCACTACAATTGCTGGAGGAGCATTTTTGTGCCTTCTAGGAAGAGTATAGCATGCAGATATATTGTTACTATGCAGGGGAAGATTTTTACTCGAAAAGAATTCCACAACCTGCCGTTCCAACGATTGTAGCTCCTCCATCGGGGGCACGTCCTCTCCTCGTTTTGCACCAGTCCCAGATTCGGTAACTCTCGCATATGTTCTGTGTTTAGTTTCCAGACCTGTAATGACCATTTCCTCGAGTCGAGCCTGCTGTTCTAGGTCGTCCACCTTCCTTTCCAAAAAATGGATTGTCTTATCTTTCTCCTTGACCAGATCTTTTAGTTCTTTGATTTGCTCCATCATCGACATTAATATTCCTTGTTGCTTATTTACTTTTTCAATTTCCGATGTCAACGAATTAAGTGAATGCTTAATCTCTTCCAGATCTTCTTCGACTTTCTTCATCTTTGCCATTTTGTCTCTCTTTGATGTCAATTATTAGTACCTTTGTTTGCCCAAACAAAATCTATAGCCAGAATTATTTGGAATTTTTTCTTATCACCAAACATTACGGCACCACCGCAAGGACGCCAATCCGGCTGTAATCATTTATGACACAATCATAAAAAGAAAATTAGCTAGAGACCAAAATAATTTTTGTATCAAGCTGTAAACATGTTTATTTCAACTTTTGGTGATTGACCTGCTTCTAAAGCCAGTCTCGAGTGGCCATTTGTGGAGCAGCCATTTTGGCACTATGCTGTTCACTTTAATTTTTCACCCCCAGAGGTTTCTGCTTGATCTACATGCAAATGCCACATACTGATGAAAAGATCAAAGTATGCCACAAATTCTGGACTGTTTTATAACATTACAATGTGCAAATTATGGATACTTTAGCTATTATGCACCCGTTTAGAGCATTGATGGTGATTACAGTAATTACATTAAAAATTGCACCAATTTTCCGTAAATTATTGTAATAGTAAATATAAAAGCATAACAAAAGACAAACAAAAAGCACGCACACACAAAGAAGTATTGCATTACATACACAGATGCACTATTTTGTTGATCCTGTAATGAAGAAGGACAACAAAATGCAATCCACCTAAACTGTAACTTTTTAGTTAAAACATAAAAAAAGCTACACTATGTGGACTAATAGGCACTGTGAATGACCAGTACAGGAAAAGCTTGATGGGCGTTGTGTAGAACTTCCCCACACTGGAAGTTCTACACAACGCCCACTGTTTTAAAAAGGCCCAAAACATCATAAAAGACACCTCACATCCTGGCCACTCCCTGTTCGAACTGTTGCCCTCAGGCAGACGGTACAGGGCAATCAGAGCAAGGACTAATAGACTCAAACACAGCTGTTATCCAACTGCAATAACACATCTGAATACTACAAAAAAAATGTCCATCACACCACTCTTGTGTTAATCTATGCACGGTCTGAAGCATGTGTGTGGGAATGTATGTGAATGTTTTACTGTTATATCTTATTAGTATTTTAAGTATTCTATCTATTTTATTTATTGAATTTTATTGTTTTATTTATATTTTGATATTGCTAGGGATGATGCAATGATCGGGGACCATTCTTAATTTCGTTGTTCTCATGACAATGACAATAAAGTTTCTGATTCTGATTCTGATTAATGAGGATGGAATATTATTGACCTGTGAGCATATTCTGAGCCTCCTGTTTACACTTAACTGTGTACTGTAAATAAACACTTATTAGCACACTTATTTTTTAATTAACTGGCTCAAAACAATAATTAGCATATGATTTTTATTAATATGGAAGTGGGTCACTAACGTCAGTCGTTAAGTAAATGAAATACTGACTTGTTTTCTGTTCTTGGTCGGATTGGATGTGACATGATAGATCAAGAAAAAATAGAGGAAGGAGGAGAGCTGGTTAAATATGCAAATGAACAACTAACACTGTGGAATAAATAAAAACAAGTATTCTCCTGCAGTAGAAAAAAGCATGTCTCATGTTTAAAGTTTATGGTCTTTAAACTAACAACATCTCAAAACTCAAAAGATCTATGGTGTTAAACAGTTGAACTTGAGATAATAATCCATACTTTTGTCTCTACAAGGCTCGACTATTGTAATAGTCTGTTTACCTGTCTAAAAACAAGAAAGGGCTCATCTCCAGGTTGTTCAAAACTACTGACTTGCTCAAACAAAGGAGCCCTGTTTTAAAGTCGCTACACCAGCTACCAATCAGATTTAGGTTCCATTTTAAAATTTTAGTTTTAACCTTCAGAGTACACTGACAGGACCCTCTGTATACTGGTGTTTTGATTCGTAGACATAACCCTGAGGTCATTGAATCAAAACCTTTTAGTGGTACCCCGCACTTGCTTCAGAACTTGAGGGGACCGATCTTTCGAAGCTGTTGCTACCAGACTGTGGAATGCACTTCCTCTATTTCTATGGTGTCTGGACTCGGTGGAGACCTTTAAAAAGCAGCTTAAGACATTTTTATTTCAAATGGCTTTTAATTAGATCAGGGTTTTTATGATGTATTTTGACTGTACTGTGTTTTGTTACCTTTCTTGTGAAGCATGTCTGTGATAAGTGCTATATAAATAAACTTTTACTTACTTTACTTACTTATGTTAATAATTATTTGAATCAAACGTCAAATTTGGATTTTGTTCTAAAGTCATGCTCCCACTGACTTCCAGTGTAATTTGGCATTCATCGTTTATTTCTCGCTTTTCCTTTCATTCAGAATGGCTTCCTACAGGCAACACTTACATTGAGACAGTTGATGAGGCTTCAGCAAACAGCAGATGAATCAGCTGAAGCGTCTCTCTGGTCACCTGTTGAGTAAAGGATGGTTTTAAGTCTAATCGGAAGAACCTCAAAAATCCTTGAGAACTATTGCTCAAGACCACTCAAAAATTACATGCAAGTCTGACTCCTCCGAAACAAAATGTAAAGAAATATGGGTAGCTTAAGACTAAATGCACCACCGTAAAAGACACATGTGACATATGTCTGTGAAAAGTGTGAAGATAAAGGTAGATAAAGGACCCATTCTTGTTATCAATACATTATTTGATTTTGTGCTAGACCAAACTGTGCATTTTCTGTTCTACTGAGGCACCTCTGCTCTTTTTTTTTTAAATCTTAGAATTTAGTTGAATTAAAAGGGTAATGGTTTGTCGTAATTCAGGAATACACTCTATATGTCACCTATAGCTGAGAATTACAGCAGACTCTGCTTCATCAGCTGAATTTTGGATGTCTGGAAGAATATTATCGGGTTGACTTATGCTCCCAATCATATAGCTATATACCATTAAATGCAGAAATTATATTGTCTCACACTGATAATAAAGAGCAGCCTATAAAGCCGGGAGAGTTGGACAAAATAGTCTGAAGACTGGCTGGGAATTTGCAAATGGGATTAGAAATTGAAAATGGCATAAAGAGTTAGGGTATAATTTAAAAAAGGAAATTAGTTATCAGTGGTGGTAACATTTGCAATAATAAATTTCTCCCTAAAGAAGTAATGAAGCTTTAAAAATGTTTTCATGAGAGTAATTGAAATACGGAGCATGAAAACGGCAAATATCACACGAGGAGTCTCTGTATTGAAACTTTGATGCTGTGGCAGAATGATCAAGGTCATTAACAAGAGAGTTCAAGTTCAGCTCAATACCCAGCATATCTTTTCCTTTTGTAATCTAGTTACGAGCACATGAAAGGGGTGGCCTTGGCAACAAGTCACGAATATGGACAAGGCCACCGACAGCAGAGTGGATTTCATGTAGTCCATCCAATATGTTTACTTGCAATTACTGCAAACTCATAAAATGTCATGCATTTAATGAAGTATCTACTTATGTAATGTATTTGTGTGTTAGTGTGCTCTTTTTTTTTTTCTCATTGTAGTTTCTGATATCTGGAAGTAAAACCAGAGTGAATGCCATAAACCTGGATTGTTTCTAATGATCTCACTTGTTATTTTGAATGCAACATGATGTTTATTTCTGTAAAGTATGTCTGCCATTAGAGTCAAACAAAGATGAAGTCTGATGGGCTTTAGCGCAAGCCTACCTTGTGATTGACACATTGCTACCAAAGCATACAGCGTCGCTTGGTCCCAGATTCACACCTTTGCTTGTCACGGCCAGTTTCAAAACACTAAGGTGGCAAATTTCACTAGCCAATGGCTGCTGTGATTTAGTCTGTCATTTGCAACCAGTCTTAATTGTCATAGTTTAAACAAGTACAAATATTTCCAATTGGATTATGATGGCTATGTGGTTTTCAGCTTTAGTGAACTTGTCTGCAGCTGTCTGCACTGCTGTTTGCAATCCTGTTTTACACGGTTTTACTCTTTTTTTGGACCTGGCTAGGTTTGAAATGGGAAGTCATTACAGAATTGTCTTAAACAGGCATTGTTTTACGAGCCACCAGGGGTCAACTGTTGTATAGACGTCTGTAGGGAAATGGCCCTTCTTCCTTTCTGTGACATTACTGAATAGTTTGATGACTCTATAGCACATTTGCACATTCCATGTCATATTAAATCAAATATTAAGTCTGTTTTGTAAATGATAGTTTGTAAGAGTTAGAAAGAATGGCTTTCTGGCAAAAAACTTGTCAATCACAAGCCATTATCCAATGAGCATGAAAAAAACCCCACTCAGCTCCTTAAATAGATTTCACAAACCAGGGGGCTACATCACGTTTACTATGTTAATCTTTTATATTGTCCATTTGTCTAGTTCGCTTCACTCTCAACCAGGTGAGGCATGCATAACCTCGTCAGATGACAAACGCTCGCTGGCAAGTGTCATCACTGAAAACATACTATTGTGAAAGTGTAGTAGAAAAGAACTCCCAGCCAAAAGCAGATATGTTCCTCTGAGTTTGAATTTGATGCTGCGCTTTCTTAGTTTCCCATAAACACTCCCATTCAGAGTAAAACTGATCACATGATGTGATGTGATGAGAAAAGTACACTAATAGGTAGAATAGTACAAATATCCAGTGATCTCACAGTACACAGTGTAGCTATCACAGTCATATGGTTCGTAATCCGTGGTTTACTATTAACTTTACTAAATCCTGCATTTTATTGTAACTAAATTCAAAGTTTGGATTTCTGAAATTGGATTATTATTGACATTATATAAAAAGTTTCCAGGTTTCTTTGATCCAGAAAGAATCCTAAGGAGACGCAGGTGTAAGATTTAATATTTTTTTACTGCACCCTTATCACCAAGTGAGGCCAGGGCAACCTTGGCACATAACGGGGAGTATGTTTTTATATCATATAAATAGTCTATGTTTATCACTTCTAAGAAATGTGAGGCAGATCTCAGAGACCGATCTGGTCTCTGACCATTCTTTGGAATTATTATATACATGTACTTCTTTTTTGCATGTTAGTTCTCCTACATGTTCAGTTGGCTTCAGTTTCATCTGTGTTCCGTATCTCCAGTCAGTCGTGTCTCCGTCTCCCCAGTCATGACTCTGTGTCCATCTGGTCTCCCTGTGTTCTTTCGCCATTATTCTCGGGTTTCCCAGTTTGTTCAGTTAAGTCTGTATGTGTAAGTCAAAGTACATTTTACAGGCATTCAGACATTTAGTCTTGCTTATCCCCAAATACTGTAAAAGTCTTGAGTCACCTTTGATTTATTTTTATTTTGCTTCCAAGAAGCCAGACTTTTTTCTCATTTCTTTAAGTGGTCCTGAGCAATAGTTCTACAGGCTTTGCAGGCACTTAACACTGATCTGTGGATCTCCTGAGGACAAATGTCACCACTTAATAGACAGCTTAGCAAAGAAACAATTTTGAACTGTATCTTTAGGCACCTGTTACTATTGTTTTGAAAACAATAAAAAAATTAAATCCCTGCACCCATTTTCAAAAAATATGTGAAAGGATACGAGCTTTAATGTCACAGCATAACTTTGTTATACAGATATTCATATGCTGTATATTTGTGTATGTGCTTCTATGTGTGTTGCTACTTTTGATTGGCAGCTCTGTGCTAGTGGGGGTTAGTCTACTGCTGAGAGGAGGCTAGTCAAGAAAAGCAGAAATCAGCATGAAAGCAACAAATTGTACACACATGCACACACCCACTCACACACATTTTCACAGTTCTATGCAGTGCCCTTAACTACATCCACATATAAAAGGGGAGTGTGTAAGCACGCATGTTTGCATTTAACATCAAACACAACTGTGTGTGTGCATCATAGACGCATACATACACATACAGAGTCACATTTTCAAATCAGAATAGAGTATCTCAAGTTTTAATAGGCACCTCTGGAAGTCTGAGGTTTTCTCTGTAATTCTTTCTCCCAATTTTGTAAAAAAGGCTGCCTCATACTGAGTCAGACACACGCACACAAACACACACAGACACACACTTTGTTCACTCTCTGTCAGCCCTGAGGTCAAGTGTAATAATGATGTTCCAATGAAATTCCCAGATTCAACTAGCCTCTGCTCAACATTTAAAAGCACTTGACCAATCCATTTTAATTAGCTGACATACAGTATGTTCATCTACTGAAAGCTAACCCAGACAATAATTTAAACTCTTCACAAGCTGAATGGAAGTGCTTTGTTTTGACCCTTGTATCCTTTACCATTTGCCGCTTGCCATTCAGAGTGATTGTGACAGTAGACGTTTGACACGAAAACATTATACATTTGTGGATTTTTTTTTTACCTGAATCACAGGTGTGATGATAGAGGGACTGTATCATGCATTTTTAACACCCTCCAAGGGACAAAAAAATAAATAAATAAATCTGCGATTCAGGGTCATATAAATAGTGCAGTCTTGACTTTAAAAGGATTACAAAAAAAGAAACGATACATTATTTACCTGAATGGCTTGACACCTGGGCAACGTCGTTATTTTCTTTCATCCAAGGTCAATACCGCAAGCTTCTACAGCTCGCCTTAGCTTTGGTTCCCAAACTTTTTCTAGCATGCCCCACTTCAGAAGAGTTTCCAGTCAAAAAACTATAAAAAAAAAATCAAATTTATGTTTAAGTGAAATAAAAGTCACCACAAATAGAATAGATGAGCTGGCATTTATATATGATCTTTCTAATCTTACTGACCTCTCAAAGCACTTTGCACTATGAGACACATTTACCTTTTTCACACAGGTCTTTACTGTATGTATATGTGCTTATCTAATTTGTCTCCGTAGATAAGTCCAGGAATCACCGATAAAGCTAACATAAATATCTTAAAGCCCGAGTACACTGAGAAAAACCCACACAGGCATATGAAACCTTGTATAATCCATACAAACAGTCCTCAGCAAGCCTGGAGAATCAAACCAAGAATCATTCATTCAGCTTAGTTTCACTCCATGTTTTTTCTCTGGTCATCTGTGCCATGCCTGCAGCGACTCGCTGCCCTGGCATGAGAGTTAGCCCGGCAGTCTGAGAACCATTGGCAGTGTTTGTAATTGGGGGAAAATAGCACATGCAAAGTATACATATACTGATTATTATTTCTTATTTAATCTGCACAAAAGTCTTGCATAGTGTTCCACACTTCTTTCAGTTACAAAAAAATATGCAAATTTTTACTCTAGCCAGGCTGTTTTAGCCTGGTATGAGTCATGATTGTAAGTGGGGTAAACCGAGCTGCTAGCTCCAGTTTCACTGTCCACACGTGAAATTGTTAAAATCTTCTCTCTTGTAATACGCATATTCTTTAGACTTGGATCATGAAAAGCCACATAGGTTTATCCCTGTATCTGTCCTGCAGTTGCTAGTTTATAGACACAAAATGCATCATGGTTTGTTTTTTCCCCACCTTTTCTCTAAATGACACTTATTTTAGTTGTTGCTATGGAGATTCAACTAGATATTCCTTTTCAATCTGCATCTATGTAAGTGTGTCATCATTTTTAAGCTGTAAGTATATGTGCACCCACATGAAGTGGAAATGCACAGGAACACGGGAAGTTTTTTGATTGCTTGTAATGTGCTTTTCTGAACATGCGCATATGAGACTGTGAGCTATGGCGGCACAAGTGCAATGCAGCACGAGCAAATTTCTGCATTTGTGTCAGTGCATGTTTGTGTGTGTGTTTGTGTGTGTCTGTATGTGAGCGTCTGTACTTCTGAGATAAGAACATGGTGCTATTGCAGAAAAAAGGCCCTGTGGGAATAGTGGACACAGTTATCAAGCAGCCAGAGACCCTGACAAGGCGTCAAGGCCGTGGAAATAATATAACATGAGGATGAATAAAAGAAAACCTTAATAACATTATCTGTGTTGCTTTCGTTAATTCTCTCCCCTGCTCTCATTCTCTTTCATACATTCACTCCCCCATGCTTATGACTTTGGCTTTCATGCTGTACCTATCTTTGACATGCCAAATCTCTTTTTTTCTGTGGAATTTACATGAAACCAGAACAGTGAGCAGTGCTGATGGGAGGTGCTGGATTCCTTTTAAATGACAAATTAGAGGATTTTATTTTGAATATTTCCTGCTCTAAGAAAAACTACAGGTATAAAGCAATGAAAAAAATAAGACTAAAAAAGCAAACAAACAAAAAGCCCCAATGAGATCAGATACTTTGAAACAACAGGAAAATGTTTTTAGAGTAGCTTATTTTTTTCAAACAAGCTGAGCCGGAATTTTGCAGCTGTTAACTGAATCCTGCTTTGAAAGTCGGGAGACTTTCTTTGAAAAACACATTTTTCACTTTGCCCTTAGGGATGCACTTTAAGTGTCTTTCCAGCTTGTTATCGTCACCGGGGTTTCAACTACTGCTGCTTTAGCAAAGTCACTACCATCTCACAGATACACATAATGGATCCTTTGGCGTCGGTGCTATGACGCAGCAGGTTATGGCAATAGTGAGACGGGTTTCTCACTCCTTATTCTTCACATATGGAGGCCTGCGAAGAACCTCCTGACCTCAGCTAAAGAGAACCACTCGGAAAGAAACTCAAACTGACCTCTGCAAATCAGAGAAAACTCAGAATGTATGTGCTAGCAGAGCAGACCGTCATGAATATGAAGAAACCCTATTTCTCCCCATGCTATCGCTGCAGATGGTTTGGTCCATTAGGTGTCATGGTGCTTGGTCATGGACGAAGACCTTTGAGTTTTCATGGATTTGAACTCTTGTTTATCCTATGTTCTGTTTGGTTCTCAGTTTGTTTATTGCTATTTTGACTGTGATGTTGCCTACTGTTTTAAGTCTTGGCTCTTTGTTGCAGTTCCTGTTTATTTCCATTAGTATTCTGTTTAGGGTTTCTTTTTGTATGCGCCCCCTGGTATTTTTGTACTGTAGCATTCATCTAACATTCATCTGATGTCCTTCTGTGCCAACTTTAAGTGTGTTAGGGTCTTGTCACTGCATATAATCAGTTACTTCCTGTTTTAATTTGACAGTCAGTGTTTTTTATGCCTCATCTTAAGTTTTAGTTCCCCTTGTCCTTCATCCTGATTAGTTTCCAGGGTATCTTGTTACCCAGGTGTTCCCTCCTCCCTCATTACCTCATTTGTGTACATATAGCCTCAGTTTGGATGTGTTTCCTTGTCATACTGTCATACTGTGTTCAAGCTCAGTTAGTTACTAGTGTGTTCTAGTGGTGGGTAAAACGAAGCTTTGCAAAATACTAAAACATTCAAAAATAATTGTGTCGGAGCTGTATCGTGTTTTCAAAACAATCTGACAGCCATCTCCACACTGTTACCTACTGGCCACTTTAGTTATCATCACATCTTGATAACGCTTTCCTGTTAAACGACGTAGGCAAGTGTTGCTTAGTTGTAAACAAAGCTACATATTACACCAGACTATCAATAAATATGATCAACACGTTTCACATAAAACCCCACACAACAAAGCAATTTAAGGCTGTTAAAGACAGCAATCTGTGACTAATGAACAGTGTGTTTCAGTAAATACTATTTTCCCCCTGTTGTGTTAACATATGGGGAGTTTTTTTTTCTGTTGATTAGTTATTCAGTCCAATGCACAACAAAGCAATGTATAAAATAAAACATAGTGAATAAAACAAGGCTGCTAATAATGAACAAAATAATAACAATAAATAGAGCAGCCTTTGCTACTCATGACTCTCATGCTTTCTGGAATTTGCAGTGTCATCAGGTTTGTTCTGTACTTTGTCATAGCGTTATGTGTGGCAGGCATGGCAGGATCCAATAGCAGGACTCGGAGGTACAAAAGGAAGTACAAAATACGAAAACTCAGGCAAGGAAAGAACTAAGAACAGGAAATAGGACTATGATACTGTCAATCAAACCCAGAAGCAGCAGGTAAACCACCTGTTGAAACTGGTACTTTGACCAACTTATAAAAGCTTCCTCTTTTGTATTAACAAGAAAGGACTGGAATAGCAGACAGGTAATTCAAGAATACATTGCAGTGTCAAAATGTGCTGAAGCAAATGAACAAATACTTGTCCATCCATCCATTCGCTTATCCTTTTCAGGGTCGCAGGGGGCGCTGGAGCCTATCCCAGCTGTCATAGGGCAAGAGGTGGGGTACACCCTGGACAGGTCGCCAGTCTGTCGCAGGGCCAACACAGGGACAGACAACCATTCGCGCTCACATTCACACCTAATGGCAATTTGGATTTTCCAATTAACCTATCCCCACAAGCTGCATGTCTTTGGACAGTGGGAGGAAGCCGGAGTACCCGGAGGGAACCCACGCAAACACGGGGAGAACATGCAAACTCCACACAGAAAGACCCCGGCCTGATGTTGGAATTGAACTCAGGACCTTCTTGCTGTGCGGCAACAGTGCTAACCACCGTGCCACCGTGCTGCCTACATGTATCATGTAATTCCAGTAATTGCAACAAAAAATAACTTAAAAATGGTGTTGATGTGGAAGAGTGAGAAACCATAATGAATGTTACTATTGTAGATACAGCCATCACACTGGACAAGTGTCAGTTTTGAATGCAGGAGGCTAATGAAGGGACATGTTTTAACCCAAACATCCATATTTTCTTAAACCTAACCAAAATTAAAAAAAAAAAATAAAAAATTAGTCAGGGGCAGCAAAGCAAATGAAGATTTTAATCACTCTGTTGGCCTTCAATGTTGCAAGTATTTGACACCCTGGGATAAAATAAGATATTCTAAAGCTTGTTTCGACATCTGTTACAACATTGGGAGTCGAGTTAACAGCTTTATCCCTTTCAATTACAACCCCAGTTAATCCTGTTACTACTGCTACACTTGTGTCTGGAAAGTTTAACTAAACTCTTTCACCTTCCATGACTTCATCAGAACCTAAATCCACTCCTTGCAGGGTCATGGCTGTGCATTGAAGTGCTTTGGGCCATGGACCTTTGGGTTTTCTGTCAATTTTCTCAATGCCTTACATAACCTTTATTGAAATAATGTTAAAGTCTTATGCAGTGTTAAATCTGACAAGCTGTTTAAGAGTAGTTTCAAAGTTTCACTTACCTATTTAGGCTTGTTTTTCTTTTTAGAGTTTGGCTGTTTTTACAAATATTTTTGTTTTTGTCCACATTTTCCCAGCCAGTTAAAATACTGAATTCATATTACTTTTTTTCATAAACGCAATCATAAAACCATGAAATGACAACTCAGCCGGTAGTTTGTCCACTAGATGTTTGTATGCAATCAAACATTAAGTGTACAGTACTTTTTGAAATAAGATTTTTTAAAAAGTTGCAAAACCTTGGAACCTGCAGTCAAGTGGTGAGCGCTGTGCTGCAATTCCCTCTCCACGGGAAAAACAAGTTTCTGCCAGCAAACAGCAAACCTATGTATAATCAACAAAAATGAGAGAAAAAGTCATTTAACAATCATGATGCCCCGCTACGATTCCTGACAAGTCCTTGGAACCTGCCGAGATCCAGGCATGGTCAGCGGCAGTGTGCAATGGAGGTAACTCAAGTTGAAGTTGTTTTATCTGGCAGAGCTGCTCAGTGTATACAGCACAGCAACAGCTGGGAGGAAGATATCTGACCAAACAGCCTGATTCACTCAGTGGAAGTAGTAAGTGATTTTCAGCCCAACAACGTCTTAGCTGCAGGTTACAACTTTCCAGTAAAGTATAAAATACATAATATAGCGTATGAGGAGCCACTGGGTTATTTAAATGTTACCTTTGTCTTGAAAAACATTAAATCTACATTTTGAATACATTAACTCCCCTCAAGGGCATCGGGTGCACACTTAGAACGCTGAACATCTGGAATGGTTAGATGGAAGCTTAGCTGATTTATGACTGCGGCATTGCTGGTCTAGATCTGCTCATAAGTGATTAAGTTGTAATAATAAATGCAAAATCATTTGAAAGTGTGGGTGATTGAATGTCATATTCACTATGCAAATATTTGACATCTATACCTACGATCGCTTCTTTTGAGAGCAATGTTTTATGTGAAACTGAAAGTATAGTTGCAAATAAACAAATGATGGTGTGGAAGGCAAATATTTTGCTACTGTCACACTCAAACACAGAGTGCTCCCTGCACTAACTCATACCTTTAAATATGCTATATTTAGTAATACTTGAAATTGGCAACCGAGGCCAAAAACTCAGCAGGAATGTGTTTCCTGGGGCCACAAATCAAGGAAACTAAGGGCCATTTTCTCATATACTTCTATTCAATTGTGTACACAGAGGGGTTACTCCCTGCTGACTATTAAAAAGAACATTCGCTTTGGGTACTTCTCCACTGACTTAATTTTTCAGACCAAGAAACTGCACTCACTAGACACTTTAGCAGTTACACCTTGCTAGTATCAGGTTAGACTTCCTTTTGGCTTCTGAACTGCCTTAATTCTCTGTTGCATATTCAAAAGTATGTTGGAAACATTCCGCTGAGATTTTGGTCCATTATCTCTCATTCCATCGCATTCCAATGGTGCTCGATTAGATTGAGTGCAGTGAACTTATTGTCATGTTTAAAAAAACAGTTTGAGATGTTTTGAGCTTTGTTACTCTACTCAAAGCGTCATCCAAAGAGCAGTAGACTCATAAAGGGATGGACATGGTCAACAACAGTAATCAAGTGTGGGGTATATCTTTTTTGCCAAGAAGATATACCCCACACCTTTACACCACCAACAACCTGAACCACTGATACAAGGCAGGATGGATCCATGGTTACATGTCGTTTAACCCAAATTCTGACCTGACTATCTGAATGTCACAGCAGGAGTAGACACTCATCAGATCATTAAACATTTTTCCACTCTTCTGTTTCCCAACTTTAGTGGCCCTGTGTAATTCACAGCCTCGGTTTCCTGTTCTTAGCTGACTCTAGTGATACCTGGGATGGTCTTCTGCTTCTAGGTTTGACATATTTTGGGTTCAAATATGCTCTTCTGCATGGTTGATAACAGTGGTTGGACAATTGGTACCCATTGGATATTTTCTCTTTTTCTGGTACCCAATTTGAAATTCAGCAGGTTGTTTGACCACAACTACATGTCAAAATGCCTCCAACTCAGTGTTACTTGCTATTTGCACTGGTTAAACCAGCTGGTTAAACATTTAAACCTAACGATTCGCTGATGTGTGTCCTTCTTTTATATATTGTAGTTTATGATCATGCTGCTGTCTTTCTCTGTGTGTATTTGTACCAGATATATTACAGAATAGTTGGTCAAACACATTTTCCGAAGGGAACAGAGTTTAAAAAAGAGAGGTGATGAAAAATGTTGAAAAACCTGAGCTATTTAAAAGCAGAGGGCTTTTTAATGGTCACCACAAATTAGCAAAGCCTTCTGGTGGCTGTTGATTTTGTGTTTATAACTGAAATTTTCCATCTATACCATCCCACATCCATTGGTCCCCTGGCTGTCATACCCAGCTGTAATGTTGTGTCATTTTCATGATTTATTCCTTTTTATTCTGTCACTATTACAAACACTTAGGGCATAACAAAAGACTTTTGCCCGGTGATATTGCTTCGAAAATGGCTGTTCAGCTAATCATTTAAAAGGTCTCATATCTTATCACAAGGCTGAAAATTAATATTCCAAAAGGCTTTATGACCACACACACGCATGTTTATATGCCCATTTGCCCGTTTCTACTTTCAGTGTGTGTCACATGGGCAGATGACTGCATTCGTGAGTGCACATAAAAATTATGTGTAACGATGCTTTTGGCAGCGTTGTGCCTTATGAAACAATGGCTAAGGTCCTTCTCTGTCATTTATTGCCACTCACACCCACTAATTTCTGTCAATTCAGACGCCATTAATGAAGTATTACCGTTGGCTTTATTACTTTATTAGATTTCTTCTCTGTTTGCAAATTATCACATTGCATAATTTCTCTCACCCATCCACTGTACTAAACTGACAAAATGAATCTCATTATTATGGTTATTTTGCATGTGTGCACCACAGGCCTCACACCTGCACCCACAAATCATTTCTCACAGCTAGCCCGTTATTGAATGAATGCAGAGAATACTATATCTGCTGGCTCTGCCGCTGAATGCCGAGCAGTATTCTGTTAAGCTTCCATTTTTACTCCTGTTTATCTTGATTTGCGTCTCTGTTTCTCTCACCTCCTTCTGGTTAAACTCAGGTCTGTTACTCACCCACCTTCTTGTGACTCTCGAAGCAATATTGGCAGAAAAGCTTATTTGCTTGACTGACAGACATGGAGAGGGAAAGCATGCTCTGTTAAATATTTGGGTGACTTTTCTGACTGACTGGGATATTTGGCTAGGTGATGGTGACCTGGCTGACCACCGAATGAAGTAGGCTGCTTTGCACATGGCAGCCCTGCTTGTATGCCTGCGTGACTGATTAACTGGCTTGTTGTCTAGTTTAATAAACAAGCGAATTTCTGGCTGTACAGCTGAATAGCTACCAGCCTACACTGTATGCCATGCTGACTTCAATGCTTGCCTGTCTGCTTATTTAGATATTTTAAAAAATACACTTCATTGCTTTTAAGCAGCAAGTGTTATTTAAAATGCTACAAACAACGGGCAGTGAAATTAACTTAGCACAGGGAATAAAAGCAGCTAGCCTGGTTTTAGCTGACCTTAATAAATAAAAGCTATTTTTTAATGTAACTGAACCTGAACCCTATGGATGCCCCTTTTCCACCACAAAAAAAGTATCTTTCTCGAAATTTAGAGTTATTTTCACTTTTTTTCTTTCTTTTTTTTTTTTAGTAGAGGAAACAGGCTTCCATATAAACCTGAACAAAACTGAAAAATACAAAATTTCCAAGTCTGAATGAAGCTACTTTTCTTTGGACAGTAAAGGATATGTAACGTCTATGTTGTATACGTTATTCTATTTCAATATTTCCAGCCAGTATCACAGCAAAACATGTAATAGACACCATGTCGACATGCAGAATTTGCAGTAACAGCAGAGGGAGATATTTTTTTTCAAGCCAACATGAAAATAATCAATAATAATTAAACAGACATTATTAACAAATTGACATGTAAATACATATTAGCCACCTAGCTTAATCGTTTCTGGCAATTAAGGACCCTGGAGTGTACTTCATATGCTTTTTGCTCACTACCAACTTTTTGGCTTTAAATATATTATCTCCCTCTACTGGTAATGCAACCTCTGCAAGCGTGTCCATTCCACACTTTGGAGAAGCAAAGCGAGAAATGGATACAGTGGACTGGCGTGTCTATTACTGGGACATTTGGGTATTTTAGAGCTGTGCCATATCATATCATCTGAGTTAGTACTGGAACACACTTCTTGTTATTTTAACAATTTCATATCACAATATCTTTGCTATAGCAACACCATGTCTTAATGTTCCCTCGTACTAGGCATGTCTGAAGTCAAGAGCTGCATGTCACCCTTTTGATGATAGTTTAGCACATAAAGTCGGAGCTCCTTGAACATCCTCCAGAAAAAGTGGTATTGTGCAAATAATGCAAGAAAACTGCTTCTCCTAAACATAGAAACAACAAACTTGTTTCACCACTTGAGGACAAAAAACACAGAGTCGAGTACAGCCACGCTTTGAAGTTAGGAGGAGGAGAGACTAGCAGCTGCAGAAGTAAACAAATGACTCAACCAAGCATTGGTGGAGCACTCACTAGCTGCTGTCCATATGACAGGAAGAGCAAACAGTGGATAAAAATTACTGATGTGGTTACATGGTGGCAAAGATACAAAATACAACATCCTAAGTAGAAAATATTTTTTCACATTAGTCATGGGACAAAACAGTGCAGCACCTGACAAGTTACAGGGCGAAGTTACTTTTGTTATTGTCAAACGTAAGTGTTAAGCAGTAATGTTAAACTTTTACTTAAGATTTCCAGGGGACACACTAAATTTCACTTATGCTGTGTCACTACTATTGCTTTGTAATCTGGCACCTTCTTTCAGTAGAAGGGGTGATTGTGGCTCAAGAGTTGGGAGTTCGCCTTGTAATCGGAAGGTTGCTGGTCGAGCCCCTGGCTTGGACAGTCTCAGTCGTTGTGTCCTTGGGCAAGACACTTCACCTGCTGCCTACTAGTGGTGGTCAGAGGGCGCCAGTGTCCGGCAGCCTCGCCTCTGTCAGTGCGCCCCAGGGTGGCTGTGGCTACAATGGAGCTTGCCATCACCAGTGTGTGAATGTGTGTGTGAATGGGTGGATGACTGAACGTGTAAAGCGCTTTGGGGTCCTTAGGGACTAATACAGCGCTATGCAAATACAGGCCATTTGCCATTTAGATTCACATTTCAAATTCAGAAGTGAGTAATTGAGGAAGACCATTAGCAAAGAATGGAAAACATCCTTCATTTATTTACATCAATAAATATTTCTTTTTTGTATGTCTTGAGATATATGAAAGATTTTCTTCAAAGACTGACATAATTTTTAAAGCTATTAACCTTTATGGCATCATGTTACTTTTTTCAAGGTGCATACATGTTTATTGTATAAGACCACGTTTAGATATTCGAGTGGATCTTAAAATCTTTCCTTTACTTGCATAGTTAAAGTTAAACTAAGCAGGACTTCACAGTGCAAAGTGATCACCTTGATGTTGGTATATGATTTGTAGCTTCTCAGAGTATCAATACCATATAGGAGCAAAACTGTGTGTGATTTCTTTCTTTTTTTTTTTTTAAACACATCATCCTGGGTAATTTCTTAAGACAGGCTAACTGGAAAATCTTTGTTTGTTCTGCAAATTGGCTTTCTCTGCCTGCTGAATGAATTTGATTCAGCAGACATCAGATCAATAACAGACTTTTGTAGCGAACATTTTTCTCTCTGCCTTTTCTGTTAGTAAAGAAATGCTGAGTCAAGAGGCAAATAATGCTACTTAGGGTTGTTTCCTCAGTCTGTAGTTGAATGAGCCACTTACGAGCAAGTGTGTGTGTGGTTTATTCTAGTTTGAGTGCTCTTACAATTTGATGAGGTGTTTATTTTTGCTGCATGATGACTGGATTGCTCGGGCTAAATAGCTTGGCTTTCTTTTCTCTCCATTTTTTAAAAGTTTTTTTTTATTTGTCTCACAGCTGTTTTGTCAGCCAGGTGTAACATGAAGCAAATAAATTGTAATCTGCCATTCGTGCATTCAGTGTCTTGACTTTTTAATTCATTTCTCACTCACACCTTTAATACATTACCAGTTAACTTTGTTGTGAGATGTGAACCCTGGGTCTAGGCACAGCCCCTTGTAGGCAGAACTGTGTGTGGGAGCCTAACTTGGAGACAGATTGCCACACTGCTGCTTTGCCAGTGTGAATTTTGGGCTTCTGAACCGAGGCCAATACATGTCTGTGGTTGCTGTAATTAGTTTCATTTAGTTTTAACAGTGCAGAGCTAAAGACTTAGTATGTCGTTTTACTATATTGTATGTTAGTGCATTTCATGTTTGTGTTGATTGGCAGCTGTTTGGGGTGGTCAAACCTTGCTTTTGTCTTCCACTGCAGGGAAATTAAGCCACTTTTCCATTAGTACCTACTCAGACTAGTACCGACTCTGCATGGAGACATGTGTTTGTATGTATATGTACAGTGGGGCAAAAAAGTATTTAGTCAGCCACCAATTGTGCAAGTTCCCCCACCTAAAATGATGACAGAGGTCAGTAATTTGCACCAGAGGTACACTTCAACTGTGAGAGACAGAATGTGAAAAAAAAAAAATCCATGAATCCACATGGTAGGATTTGTAAAGAATTTATTGGTAAATCAGGGTGGAAAATAAGTATTTGGTCAATAACAAAAATACAACTCAATACTTTGTAACATAACCTTTGTTGGCAATAACAGAGGTCAAACGTTTACTATAGGTCTTTACCAGGTTTGCACACACAGTAGCTGGTATTTTGGCCCATTCCTCCATGCAGATCTTCTCGAGAGCAGTGATGTTTTGGAGCTGTCGCCGAGGAACACGGACTTTCAACTCCCGCCACAGATTTTCTATGGGGTTGAGGTCTGGAGACTGGCTAGGCCACTCCAGGACTTTCAAATGCTTATTACGGAGCCACTCCTTTGTTGCCCAGGCGGTGTGTTTTGGATCATTGTCATGTTGGAAGACCCAGCCTCGTTTCATCTTCAAACTTCTCACTGATGGAAGGAGGTTTTGGCTCAAAATCTCACGATACATGGCCCCATTCATTCTGTCCTTAACACGGATCAGTCGTCCTGTCCCCTTGGCAGAAAAACAGCCCCATAGCATGATGTTTCCACCCCCATGCTTCACAGTAGGTATGGTGTTCTTGGGATGCAACTCAGTATTCTTCTTCCTCCAAACACGACGAGTTGAGTTTATACCAAAAAGTTCTACTTTGGTTTCATCTGACCACATGACATTCTCCCAATCCTCTGCTGTATCATCCATGTGCTCTCTGGCAAACTTCAGACGGGCCTGGACATGCACTGGTTTCAGCAGCGGAACACGTCTGGCACTGCGGGATTTGATTCCCTGCCGTTGTAGTGTGTTACTGATGGTGACCTTTGTTACTTTGGTCCCAGCTCTCTGCAGGTCATTCACCAGGTCCCCCCGTGTGGTTCTGGGATCTTTGCTCACCGTTCTCATGATCATTTTGACCCCACGGGATGAGATCTTGCGTGGAGCCCCAGATCGTGGGAGATTATCAGTGGTCTTGTATGTCTTCTATTTTCTGATGATTGCTCCCACAGTTGATTTTTTCACACCAAGCTGCTTGCCTATTGTAAATTCACTCTTCCTAGTCTGGTGCAGGTCTACAATACTTTTCCTGGTGTCCTTCGAAAGCTCTTTGGTCTTGGCCATGGCGGAGTTTGGAGTCTGACGGTTTGAGGCTGTGAACAGGTGTCTTTTATACAGATGATGAGTTCAAACAGGTGCCATTCATACAGGTAACGAGTGGGGGACAGAAAAGCTTCTTACAGAAGACGTTACAGGTCTGTGAGAGCCAGAGATTTTCCTTGTTTGAGGTGACCAAATACTTATTTTCCACCCTAATTTAGGAATAAATTCTTTACAAATCCTACCATGTGAATTCATGGATTTTTTTTTTTCACATTCTGTCTCTCACAGTTGAAGTGTACCTCTGGTGCAAATTACTGACCTCTGTCATCATTTTAAGTGGGGGAACTTGCACAATCGGTGGCTGACTAAATACTTTTTTGCCCCACTGTATGCATGCATGTATGCATGTATGCATGTATGCATGTATGCATACATGCATACATGCATACATGCATACATGCATACATGCATACATACATATATATATATATATACATACACATACATACATACATATATATGTATAAGTGATTCAGTGATGTTAAATAAACTGTTCCATCCCCTTTCAAATGAGCCTATAGAGAGGCTTTATTATTCCTCTCCAGCAGCCCTGATACATTTTTTTTTATTTACTTGTACCAAAATGTGTTTATGCCCCAAGGCTTTCTCAGCATCAGGCCCCATGGCCTCTTTTTCTTTGAAGTTAAAGTCATGGCTGTTTATGTGATAATGCGTATTCAATTGTTACTCAGAATAGTGTATGCCACATGGCTGCTGTGGCTCAGGAGGTGAAGCAAGTCATCTACTAATCATAAGGTCATTGGTTAGATCCCTGGCTCCTCTTGTCAGCAAATGTCCTTTGGCAAATAGCTTCAGATCTATTTGTGCATGATAGTGCGTAATAGGCAAAAGTGAAAGGAGCTTGCAAAGAAAAGCGTCTGGACTTCTTTAAGTTACTTGAAGACGTTTCACCTCTCATCCGAGAAGCTTCTTCAGTTCTAAGGTCAAATGGTGGAGAGTCCCAGATATAAACCTAGTGGGAGTGTCCCCCCACAGAGGGACAAAAGGACCCCCTGATGATCCTCTAATCGCCTGAGCCAAGGTGTGAAACTGGGTGTTGGTCCCAATCAGCCAGAGTTTCGGGTGAGCTCATTGTGAAACCTGGCCCCACCTTATCATGCGAATTCCTGAGATCAGATGGCCCAGGATGTGAGTGGGCATTAAGGCGTCTGGGGAGGGAACTGAAAACTGGATTATAGATGGCAGAGAGTTGGTGTCGTAAACCACCGCCTCTGTTCAAAGATGGTCGCTCACAGTGGACATAGATGGCTTCTTTCACTCCTCTTTCAAACCATCTGTCCTCTGTCCAAAATGTGAACATTGACATCCTCGAAAGAGTGTCCTTTATCCTTAAGATGCAGATGGAATGTTGAGTCTTGTCCTGTGGAGGTGGCTCTTCTCCTCTTCTTCTCCATAGGACAAGACTCAACAGTCCATCTGCATCTTAAGGATAAAGGACACTCTTTCGAGGATGTCAATGTTCACATTTTGGACAGAGGACAGATGGTTTGAAAGAGGAGTGAAAGAAGCCATCTATGTCCACTGTGAGCGACCATCTTTGAACAGAGGCGGTGGTTTACGACACCAACTCTCTGCCATCTATAATCCAGTTTTCAGTTCCCTCCCCAGACGCCTTAATGCCCACTCACATCCTGGGCCATCTGATCTCAGGAATTCGCATGATAAGGTGGGGCCAGGTTTCACAATGAGCTCACCCGAAACTCTGGCTGATTGGGACCAACACCCAGTTTCACACCTTGGCTCAGGCGATTAGAGGATCATCAGGGGGTCCTTTTGTCCCTCTGTGGGGGGACACTCCCACTAGGTTTATATCTGGGACTCTCCACCATTTGACCTTAGAACTGAAGAAGCTTCTCGGATGAGAGGTGAAACGTCTTCAAGTAACTTAAAGAAGTCCAGACGCTTTTCTTTGCAAGCTCCTTTGACTACGATGACCTGGATGACTGAGAACCTTCACAGACAATAGGCAAAAGTATTTAAATGCATGTATTAAGGCGCTGTACAATGTCTAGTCTAGTAGTATATTTATAATGGTGCTACAAATACTGTCTAATTGGCAATGAAATTTCAGTATAGTTTGGACCTCAGTTATGGAGGCCTTAGAAACCTGTCAGCAACAATCTGTGATGCTTTGGTCCCTAGCAAGTTGCCAGGGTTGCTGGTAGTTTGCATGGAAGATGCTGACTTGTCTGAAAACACTCCCAAACTACTCACAAAGTAAACAGAGAACATTTGCCATCTGAAGAAAGGCAAATGTTCTCTGCTTCAGTTTTACATGGCACTTTTTTTGGTTTTATTTGACTTTTGCTTACTAATCTGGTAGAACTGGGAGGGGAAAATATACTTTTTACTGGAAAACATAATATGAATGACCAAAAGAATCCATGTATACATGTACAAATTAATACATTATAAATACATTTGCTTTCAATACTTTATTTACTTTAAATAATAGTATACTCACGTGATAATAATGGAATATAAATAACAATAAAATTTATATTCCTAGCATTTTGAGAAAATGCATTTATTTATTTATCTAATGTATATTTCTGATTGTGTAAAAATTATCATTCTCATTATTTCTGACAGTATGGCTGATATTTACTTTTATATTTGCTTTTTGGGTTTTTTTTTCCTTTTCTATTTGTGACATGGCCTGGTTTTCAAGAATCCTGGTTCAGTCTCTTACCCCCAGTGGTGTGTTAGAATTCATACGGAGTACGTGTTCAAATGCAGTCTCATCCTTACAGAATCTCCTTTTTATTATATATTGAAATAACAGATCTGGGAACAGAAAGAAGAGAGGTTATTGCTGACTGTGTGCTCAATAACAAACTTGGAGAAGAAGGAGCAGGAGGGCTTGAACTTTTGCAAAAAACTTCAGAGTACTTAAAGCAAAGGCCTTGCCCCTTGAAACATTGCCTCAAGATACACAGACAGCCCTAAGGGCATCTGCCTTTTCCAAGTTACACAATATGTCTACTTCCATTACTTTTTTTTAAATCCTTTTCTTTTTCCTCTCAAGTTGCATCCTTATTACTTTCTCTTTTTCCAGATGATACTTTTTGTTTTTGTTTTTTTCAAGGCTGCTCTGTCTGACATGAGTTCTCTCACATCATTTGGCTGCTGTCTCTCTCTTTTCCTTCTTGCTTCTTTTCTCATTTCCATTCTTTCACTCCATCTTTGCACAGCTGCCTTAAATTCCCCCAAAAACGACGCACCACCACACCCCAAGAGTCATCACATCGTATTGTGAGCAAGCGAAACAGTGTCATTAAACCATGATACAACCAGATAAGGGGAGGTCTATCCATGGCTCAGTATGACATGCTATATTTGTTGCTCTCACAGCAATAGGCAGAAAAATATATCAAAATCTTATTAAGAACAAAGCGTGAATGTTTCAGACTAATCTTTCTTCTCCCTTGTTATTCTGTTTTTATAAAATTACATTTTAAAGTACACAGCTGTTGACTTGAACACTTGCATCCCTCCTGCGGCTTGCATATTTTCTTTGCATGCACTCTCTGTCCCTCCCTTTCTGTTTGCTCTTCCACCCAACCTACCCACATTGCTATCTTCTACCTTTGACTGTTGTCTATTCTGTCTAGTTGCATCAATTTTGTTGTTCATTGTTTTTGTGGATGATGTGTCTGCATTTACTATCTATCAATTCTGTCTTCTTCTCCTTTTAAATGGTCTCACCTCTGTTTGTATCCTCATTTTTCCCTCTTTTGTAATCAAACTGCCTTAAAAGCCCATGAATCTAATATATCACATCCGCTGCCTTCCATTTTTTCTCTTCTGAGCAACTTAGTTGGCACTGTGCAATGACAGATTTCTTGCAGTGCATCAATTAGACTTGTCACAGAGCTGAGCTTGGCTCTTTTCACCCAAAACTGTCAAGCTCTCTGTGATGTTTCTGTGCTAATTCACACATATACACACACACACACATAGACATTCCATGCAGAAACCCATGCACATAAAGACTTTCTTTATTTAAGCCTAAACCACGTAATGTACTCAGGCATATTGGCACAATCAAGTAAACCTGATTGCTGATCTTGCCTCTTTTTTTTTTCTTCCAAAAGCTATTGATGCCTCTATGATATTTTGTGATCATTCACATACACAGTAAAACAATGAAGATGAGCAATAACTTGAGCATAAGGAAAATTATGCAAATCTTTAAAAAAGCCCACGCTGCATGCCGTCACCAACTGGCCCCATCTATTTGTGCTCCAACATATAACTCTCAAACCAACTGACACAACCGGCTGTGCAACTGCAATACATGTAAAGAAGAACCGTGATACTGATAGAGGGTGGGTAGGGTTGTGCCAGTTCAGACACTGACACAAACATGTTGGCATATCTCACACCTTAAACACAACACACTACATTTGGCTACAGAAAAAATTAGAAGCATACTCCTGCTTCTCTCGCCCACACATAAACAAACACACACCGACTGCACTCTGCACATACATTGCACATGTATGTGTTGAAGACCCAATAGTATATGCACATGATTGGGAACCTATGTGGAGCTATGCTCTGACACATTCTCCCTCTCCCTTTTGACAGCCCAGCTTGTGTTAAGCAGCCTACAGAGAGCTGGTGTGAAAACAGCCGGGCGAAGAGTTAAATGACTGTGGGATTTCTCCTAACGTCAGTAAGAAACCCCCACTGGTCAGCAAAACCTGCTTGCACATGTCAAGCTGTCTTGTTAGCCAACCACCTGTGTAGGTGTGTGTAGGTGTGTGTGTGTGTGTGCGTGTGTGTGTAACTGTCTGGCCATCAATCCAATAACATGTATGTGTGCGCAAGAAGGCATAATGCTGTGGTAAATCAGTTGGTCGGATCATTTGTGGTACAGGAAAAGAGAGGAGCACTCAAGCATATTTTACAGAGACAACCTCAGCTGAACAGATAAAAGGAACAAAAACCAACAGCTTTGCCTTCGACTTTGTTTAACTTTTAGTTCCTTGAACATACATCACTTATAAATGTGCTAGACTTATTTTCATTAGTTCATTATTCATGGGATCACAAATAACATTTTAATATTGCACTTATATATAATGTCTTGAGTTTACATGGGTGAATGTACTGGGTGAATCTAGCAGCACTGTGACTTGTAGCTTTTATGTCTCAAGCTCATGTATGTGAAAGCGCAATTCTATGCAATTTCCATAACACATCCAATTGCATTTTTTTGTTGCTCGACCTTTTTTACCTGGTAAATACAAACATAATTTTCTGGCAAAATGGGGTGATAGCAGTGCTTGTATCTCACAGAGAATAAGATTGCAAAATTATATTGCTGCTGGCAACTACCAGATATGGATTTGTGTATTAACGTTGTGTATTGTAAAGTAATTTACATCTCATAATACACCACACAGAACTTTACAAGAAGGGAGTACCCCTTTCCCTGCAGTGTGTAAATAATAAATAAGTACACTGTGGGCTACCACAGCTGAATGAAACAATCCATATGAAAGAGATGAAGTGGCTTCTTGCTGGGATAACATTTCATTTCAGCAGACAAAATCTATACAATGCTTATTTAAATTCATATGAACTTTTGACTGCTGACTAATTCTCATTTCTCACATTCCTGCAAACTAGGAACTTCCAGCAATGTTTGATTAGACAGATGGACTCAAATCCATCACTAAACAGATGGCATAAAATTGTTTATAGGAGCAGCTACTGAAATAGCCCACAGACACAAAAAGGCCATCTGGGTACACGTGGGGTTTCCAGCATCGAACCATCTTTCATTTTCATTTACTATCAGAGAATCTAATGTGGAGGTCCCCAGCGGTGTTTTACCAGTGAAGGAAGTCCTTGAGTATTGCATGCAAAGAAGTGAATATGATGATAGATAAATATTAATTAAAATGTGTGTTATTTTCACATTTCTGGCCATGATTCCTGTCAGTCATAATGAGCAATGGGAACACACAAACATTATTGCAATAAAGTCCAGATGGGCATGGAGCACTGTAAGCAGTGGTGGATGGTAGGTTTAACTATTGTACACAAGCGAAGTTTTTGCACTAACTTTTCAGTTGTGTTCTCAGATGTTCTTTATTGCATATCACTGTTCACTGTATCACTGTTTGTTATTTTTTCCTAATGGTTATTAACTTGAGGTTTGTTTCAACTGGTGTGATTGCATGCCTCTCATCATCGTTCCACCAATTTCAATCATGACACCACTGCGCTAGCGTTCAGTAATCAAATTAGTGAATGCTGCGTTATTAATATCACTAAATGAAATAAAAACTCAAGTGAGATGTTACTATCAAGCTTAAGGCAAAACCAAAAAATCTCACAGCAACGTCTGCCATCACACTTCTTCCAGACACACATGAAGTATTATATAATATTTATCGTCAAACTAATTTTCATATTAGACAAAAGTTAGCCAAGCAAATATAAAATGCAGTTTTTAATAGATTTTTTTGCATTAAAGGAAAAAAGGAACACAGTTGATCCAAATCTACCTGGACCTATGCAAAAAACTAATTGACCCCAGTGTGACTGACAATGATTCAAAACACACCAACAGACAAAAGGAGAAAGGAAAAACAAAATGAAGGTTGTGAAGTGGCCTATCATGACAACACATCTTTAAACAGGCTGTTCATCCTCAAAAACCCTCCAAAGTGGCTGAATTAAAACAAAATTCAAGACACAAAGGGGACAAAATTCCTCCACACCAATGTTGCCTACTTACACACGGTGCGGGGCAAGCCGTGTGGATTTGTAGTAAGGACCCAAAAGGCGGCAGCTCTGGTGCAGGTGAGTGTTTATTTACAGCAGTGGGTACAAACAGCAACGGGGTGTGAACATGAAACCGAAACCTAAACTGGGTAAACTAACAACACAAACCAGGAATGACGGTGCAGGGAGGTCCGGGGAAATACATGCAGGGAGACCGAGGGGAAACAACACAGACAAACCAGCAACTACTATGACAGAAGACACAACTTAAATACACTCAGAGAACACAGGGGGATTACATACAGGTGGGAACACAGCTGGGAGTAATTAACATGACGAGACTAGGGAGGCAAACTGAAAACACTCACATAAGACACAGACCTTCACAATAAAACAGGAACTTACACATGAAAGGACACAAACTAAGAAACGCGGACTAGATACAGGAACACACGGGCAGAACAGAGTAAACACTAACCAGAGGAAGAACAGAACCAAAATCGCGAAGAGAAAACACAAAACGCTGGGTCAAAAGGACCCAGGATCATGACACACGGTTTATTGCAGTTCTTGTTCTACTGCAGTTCTTATTGCCGAGGTTTGGACAACCAATTCTCTTTTCACAAGGGTCAGGAAGGTTTAGACCCTTTTCCCCTTAATAAATGACATCACTTAAAAACGGCATTTTGTATTTACCCATGTTATCCCATCTGACACATGAAAGTGTGACAAATGTGCAAAAAAAAGAAAAGAAAAAAAATCAGGAAGAGGGCAAATACATTTCTCTATCAGTATTCTCAATAACACTGTCTACACCTGCCTTGCAGGTTGCAGTATTGATTGCACAAGTTGATAATTTAAGGCCTGGAGGTGTATCGACACATCACAGGCCATTGTATTATTGGATGCAGCATAGTAATGCTCATGAGAAACCAGATTCTCTAGACTGAAAAAGCTTACTCAACAGCTCACAAACTAAACTGCTTTGAGCCAGTGCGACCATCATCACAGTAGCCAGTGAATGTTGGAGACAGTGATTTTAATTGCAGATTCCTTTGAAATACAGGTCACACTAACCTGTTTTGTTTTGGTCAGCTGTGTGTTTGCATAGAGAGAATATTCAGCGTGATGGAGCCCCCCCCGAGTTTCCTTTGATGTCCCTTCCAAGTGAGACGATGAGTGACTGTTCATAAAAGTCCGGCTCATTTGACAGTTTGTGTTGTAAGAGATGGACAGAGAAAGAGCAGTATAGCATCAGGGCCAGCATATGGCTATCTGATCTTTCACCGTGGACCAATCTGCTGAAACTGTGGGAGCTTGGATGTGTTCACTGCATGATCCATTTCAAACACCTCAGACATCACTGAGTCATTGAGCTAAGACACACACCACCAATAGTAGTCATGGTATTTCAAGGGAAGACTTCTCACTACATGCAGTTACTCTGCAGTGTCAAGCAGCAATAAAAATAAAATTAAGCAAACAGCTTGTGAAACACATATTTGTTTTAGTACCGAGTGCTATATTAAGTACATCCAACCAATCCAGAGTTTTAGCGGATGTTTTGCCTTATACCATAGCTACTATAGCTACAGGATAGTTAACAGAATAGTCAGATACAGTGCATTGATCCTCTTATTTAAGTGAAAAAAGAGTTTAGAGAGATGTAGCCCAGCTAGAAAAAAAGAGCAGTGGAAAGTAGTTTTTTTTTTCATGTATAATGTAAAGAATTTAGTCATTTCTTTTTTTCTTTTATGTTTAAAGGAAGATGTGGACCAATAAGATTATCTGTTGTCATTTAACGCTCACGCTAGCAGAATTTGACTGTGTTCTGTGTGTGAAATGGCTAGTGACTGCAATCATATTACGTTTAAGAAAAAAAACAAAAGAAATGGTGCTAATCAGTTTTATGTTTAACAAGTTAATCCAATTGTACGCCGATTCTCAGATTTTCAGTTGTGTTCTTTGAGTTGGTTATAATGCACAAGTCTGGTGAGCTACTGTGAGTTGCTGACTGCAGCTACAGTGTTAACTATAGAAGCTGTGTTTTTTTGAGAACATTGTCAGCCGTCAGGTTGATAAAATTATAGCTCATCTAAGAGGATATGATGCTGCAGTGATATAATTTTGTTGTACAACAGAGCTAGCTGAATTAAGATATAGAGTTACACTAATACTTATTGTTCATTTTTGAATGTTTTAAGTAAGTGTGGCTGTTTCACAACGGTGAATGTGACTATATGGACCTGTGACCTGTTTATAGGTCAGGTTTTTTTGTTATCTGGTAAAAGGATGACTCGACAGACGGACCCAGTCTGAAGCAAGCCCCATCGAGGAGCAGTGATTCCACAGTTCCAGTTAACTGGATGGCGAGCCAACCCGAAATTGAAAAGGATTTGCCAAGGTTTTATTGAAGCCAAAGTTTCGTTCCCATTGAAGCTTCAGATACCTGCAGGACTACGAACTTTCTTCCTTCATCGGAGTGTGGTAGGACAAACATTAAACAAACTGAACGGGCCCCAACGATCCATCAGTTATCAGACATTATCCACTCATATAATTGACTCAGAGAAAGCTGTATGCGCGCACTTTTATTTAGTTTGTTATTTTGGGGGAAATATTTTGTATTTTATTTTATTGTTTTTTCATTACATTGTTGCAGCTGCTGTGTGTCAAATATAACAAATTTGTGAACAGTATATTGTGGTGTGGTCTCTTCTTATTGGTGTTTATACCTTGGGCTCCTGCCGATCCTAGATCTTCTGATACTGGCTAGTGGGAGTTCGGTCATTCTTAATAATAATTCACAAGTTGGGTTGCAGAGACATTTCAACAAATGTCAAACTGTCCCTTCAAGAAATGATACAGAACTCACTGGCAGGGAATCAGTAAAGCATATTCCCTGCAGTACTCGTCTCATTTTTGTACAGATCGTAGCAGCCCCAATCTGGACAGAGACAAACTTGATCTTACATAAATCCCTTGCGTTTCAGCTCTGTACAGAGCCAACACAGGCATGCCAGCCACTGACAATGCTTAATTAAATATTTGCAGCAAATGGTCCCCTATCACCGCTGGTTGTGAAGTGCCCAGGTGTTCATTACTGACAAATTCAAATAATGACCTGTTTCATGAAAGAAAGGGAGAAAAAAGGCTGTTTAGACACACTTTGTTTTTTGTTATCATTTAAGTTGGATTAATCTGAGCTTTATGAAGAGATGGTGATCATGTGAAGGAGGTCCAGATGGGTTAATGTTATGCGTGGTACCCTTGTGTTTTCTCCCTTTGTCTTCTCTCCTTTTTTCCTTGCCTCCTTCTGTACTCTCTTACTTATCACCTTAATTTTTCCTAGGTGTGAGTAATAGATGAGTTTTTCTGCCCCTATTTAAAGAAAGCAGGGTAAAGATCTTTCTCTCTAGCTTTCTTATTCAGCATCCTACTGCCTTTCTTTGTCTACCTTTGTTTTGCAGCCACAGGAATTGGGCAACTCACAGTCGTGGACTTGACCATGAACTCCTCTGTATGCCAATGTATGCTAGAGTAGTCTACGCAAAAAGAGAGTAATCCCAAGCACAAAGAAAAATCTAAGACAGTGGCAAATAAATAAATAAATAAAGACAGAATCCAGACCTGATCGAAAGGTTGTGTAATAAATACTGACACTTCATGTCACTTCATGTTGTATATCTCAGGTTGCATGTAGCTAATTTTAGGAATTAGATAGTTATCTGTGAAAACCTCAGATTTAAAAGGCGTTTGTGTACTTTTATTGTACCATGACTATTAGTCCTGTGCTGCTTTGTAGCATTTCAATCGAGAGCACACGGTGATGTCTTACAGTTTATCTGGTAATTTGCAGTAATTTTGTTATGTGTCACTCTTTGTCCTTGGACCACTGATGGAAATATTTTGGGAGCATATGTAGACAACACTAGCATGTCATTGTGCCAGAGTGATTTTTGGTTGGCCGCAGTGTTTAAGGGAAATTTTCCAAGTTGTGTAGTTTGTTTGATCTAGGACTGATTTATTAGTACTTGATGTACCACCCTTGAGATCAACTGATGCAATGCAAAAGAGCTCAATTTGGATGATTTTGTTTCTGGCTCAACTTTTGAAAAGTTGGTAGGGTATACCAGAGAAGATCTTAGTCATTGCTGAAAATGTACATGTTCCTCTTGGTAAACATGACAAAACGGCGAGCCAAGGGATTCAGCTGTTCTCTGCTGGTGCCTTTGTGTCTGGTGCCTTAACAGTCACATGAACTTTATTGCTCTGTGTTAGGCTGTACATCACTCTCACAAGGCGATCCATACCACGCCTTAAAGTGTTTAGTCCAAAAAAATTTGGAGATCAGTGTGATTGCTGAGTGCCATACTGAGCTTTCTGCTTGAAGAGGCAGGAAAGTTAAGGCTCTTCCTCAGTGTGTTATACTTAAACATTACTTATTAATGTATGTATATGTAATAAGTTAAATATACATTTAACTCACGTGACAGAAAATTATGCAAACACTTCCTCAATTAGGCCACAGTTGTGCTTGAGCATGATACAAGACAACCGTGCCACGAATACACCCTTGTTTATCCATTCATGAACAAGGATCTGTCTCCAAGAAGCGGTTGGACTAAAAACACAAAGAGACACATCTATCAGAACACGATAATGTTTTCATTATCCTCGGTGAGTCCACTTTGTGCAAATAATTCATCATTATTTCTTTAAATCAGTTCTGAAGGGCAAGCAGGAGGGTTAATATGATTCTTCATTAGCTGTTATCAGGAACACGAGCTGAGACGAAACACGTTTTGATCGCATATAGATAGTCGACAAAAGTGATACAGAGAAAGCTGCAATAAAACCCCTAGAGATCCCATCATATCTAGAAGAAGTGCACTTACACAACCCTGAATTTTAAGCATACTGTATACACTCTCAGGCATGTGTAGATTCTTACCACACACACTGCATGGTAATAAGTCACTACAATGAAGCAATTACAGAGAGTGAATCCTCAGAGACTGAGCACTGTAGCCTTCTTGTATGAAGACTAAATTCTCTCTGCTGGGATGTTCCACATGTTACACATTGCAATATCATTATGATTTTGTAATGTAACACAATGCAACTACCTTTAAAATACCAATTTTTGAAACCTGCATAACAGTCAAGGCGTTCAGATTACCCTCACATCAATTACGGTGTAGGAAACTGCATTTCAACACATTTTGTCTAACCTTTGCAGCGTAGTAGTGTTCACTCCCACAAAGGGGTTGCAGCGCTTATGTGGGTAAAATGGAATGGGGGCATACCTCTGTAATAGTTACTTGTGTGTTTACAAGTCCATGGCCCATTTGTTCCACGAGGACAGGAAGACATGACATTGTGAATGCATCATGTTTAACCAGGCATGAGGAAAATGAACCGGGAGGGAAATCCCCTTTAGGCTAACTCCCATTCACTCCCATTCACAGCTTGATACAGTCATCAAGGTGAATAGAAAAAATCATTGTGCTAACTGTGTGTATGTAGGTTAACTGTAACTATTCTTGTCATATGTGCTTATCACATTAACATCTTAACAGTGATAAACAGTAGCAGTATAATACTTTATAAAATAGTATTATTTTCAATAATGAATACCTTAACTTTTAGTATTTTAACTATATGATTTTGCCTAGATGAAATTTTGAATGCAGGGTTTACTCCTACTGCACCTTCAGTAGTTGAGAACTTCTTCCACGGCTGAACAGTATACGTGCAGACTGTACCTACAGCCTACCTTGGAGACTTTTTTGCATTTCTAAAACTCATCCATCAGTGAATATGTGCTGCTTCACTGGGACCTCTTTCTCTTCCTTCTCCTTATTTTCCCCTTTTCTTGTTGTCTTGCAAGCCCTTTCTCCTGATTAACTCCTTTATGTTTGCACAAATTATCACTGTTGTGGATAGCCTTCCCGCATAATATTACAGTGTCCGACCTTTTCATTAACAAGCAAATTATGCTGCATTTCAACTAAGGTGCTTTGAGGGCAGAAAGGCCGGGTTCCAATAATATTGTTGTGGTCATCAGTTAGCACAACAATATTAGTTAGTTTTTAGATTTAACTAGTTATAATGCTGATAGTAAGAAAACTGTCCATGTCTAATGCTAATTAGTGACTACTACAGGTACTCAGAGAAATAAAATGTAGAAATATTGTATACCTTACCTTAGCTTTAGCAACATCAGTTAACCATTATGTGTTTTCTTGCTTTTGACTCACTTCTCACTTTCTTTTACTCCACTTTTTTTCTTTGTCGATCTCTATCTGTCCTTGCAAACAACATACTTGGGATATATTTCCTTTATCTAGATTCACTTACCCAAAGAAATACAATAAGCAGTCACATGAAATTGGTTATCAGCTCACTAACTTAACCCAGGGTTCCCTCTGCATGCTCACATCGAAACAGGTAGCGTTGGTGTTATCTGACCAGTATCAAACATGGTGAAGTGTCCTGGCAGCAAAATGCCTGAAGCTATATTATGGAGAAACTATCAAGTGGTTAAACACAGGATGGAGACAAAACACAAATTCAGTGATTGTGTGTGTCTGTGTGTGAGACAGGGAGAGAGAGAGAGCTGTATGAGGGCATGTGCACGTCCACGTTAATACAATTTAACCTATTTCAAGCTGGTAAAAAAGCTGACTGTGTAAGTTAACAGACATCAATATTACTGCTCGGTCATTTCAACACGAGAGAGTGTGATGGATTATAATTGAGTACTTTGTAAAAGCTTCAGGTTTTATTCCTTCACAGGCAGCCGCTGCGGTGTTTAACAATCTCAGAGTAAGTAAAGAATAAATATAAAAAACATAATTCAAACATCAGCTTAGACTATCTGCAAATTTTATAGTATGTCAAAAAGTACAAATAGTCATCCAGTTTAAGGATCATATATTAATTCATATACTAATTTCGAAAATTGCAGCCAACAGGGAAAAACAAACTCATGGAATAAAGTTACACCAGTGAATCTTTATTTCTTACTGATGCTGATCAGGGAAACAGAGACATTAGACACTATTAAAAAACCTTTCGACCCACCTGCTAGCTGCCCAGAGTGGTCTGAGCAATTATCCAAGAATAGTGATGCTACTTTCTGGTAAACGGATTGGTCAGTGCATGTTGATTTTATTTTGATTTTGAATCTGGAATATAAACTTGCTCCAAAGCAGGGTAGGGTCCCAGCGTAAGTTACCATGGTGATATACCCCAGTCAGAAGTAAACCATCTTCATAGTACAGAAAACCCAGGGTTAACCCTGAAGTAACCTGAATAACAGAAAATCCTGCTTTGTAACACATGACTCTCAAAATCTCTTGAAACTGAGATTTGTCAACTTTGTCCTGAAGTTTTATGCAAAGCTTTACCTGTTTACCTTTGGAAATTCAACACAGATTTAGCACTTCAGGTGAATATACTGGGAAAGCCCATCCTTTTCACAGACTGAACTACCAATAATAATAATTAAAAAAAAATCTTTGTCATGTGTCATGCATGCTCAATGTCATACTTTATTAAAAGTGCTTTGAAATTACACAAAGTGTGAGTCAGAGTGATAAATGGCCATTTAAATGAGGTTGGACATGGGGGATTAACACAGTCTGTTCAGTTTCTCAACCTTGCCAAAAGAAAAACACCCAAGTCTTCACCAAGTACCATCCCTAACTCTAATCCAATCTTTACCACTGAAACAGGTGGCCCTTAGCTTCCATTGGGGCAACTTGAAGTCACTGTGAAGATTAATGAATTGATGTCAGTAATTAATGTTGGCATATCCAAATAAATGTGCATCAACACACCACATCTAACGGCTTAATAAAGCAGGATAAAGACATCTCTTGCTAAAGAAGTGGTGTATTCCTTCTCTTTAAACTTATACACTTCACCTATAAAAAACATACCTCATAAAAATCAATTTCTCCCGTCACAAAATATTGATTTCTGCTCGTCAACCTTCCAGCTTCAAGCAAGATAGTTGCCTAACAAAAAAATCTTTATAGAATATATTAGCTGACAATACATTATACATTCAGCATTGCTGGGAGCTGAAGAAACATGATGATATTTTACGTTTGCCTCTGCCTCCTTATTCATTTTTTTTTCTAAGACAGGGAAAAAAGTGTTTCTATGTGAACCAAGGTCAGTGTAATTCCTAATAAATTCATTACTTAACATACAAGGGGGAAAAAAAAGACAATTCAGATAGGTGCCCTTCAGAAAAGAGAGATCAGCTGAGGATGGGACATCCAAAAATGTGTATGTATTAGAGCGGGATCTTTGTACACTTTTCTGTATATAGTACAGCAGTTAATTAGATAATCTCAAGAAGGAATATGAAGTAATAGGTGGCAAAAATTAGTTAAGAAGCTCTTTGATTCTTATCAGGTCACTTTCCAGTGTACTAGTCAATATTTGAAGTGATATACTTACAGTATTTGCTTTCTTGTCGGTAATTAGATCACATTGTTAAGTATGTAGCAAGTACTCAAATGGACTCAAATAGTTAACACATTCTTGGTACCATCAACTACTCTGTCTTAACCCCTGGGGGTAACAGCCAGTTGTTTTAGAGCTTCCAATCTAGCCAGCAGATATCGTGGTCAAGACATTGTTTGTTCGGTCTGGGTCATCATAAAAAACAAACAAAAGAAATTTAACAAAGAATATGATGCTAATTACACTAAAGCTTATGAACTCAGGTAAAAATTGATCTGGTGTTTGTGGAGGCTGTTTGAGTACAATGAACTCATTATAATGCTCAAAAAGCCAATGTGAGATAATTTAAGTTTTGAGACATAGCATCCTAATGGAAACAGCAATCTGAAGATGGGTACACTGTGCTCATAAAGGAATGGACATGGTTAGCAACAATAGTTAGGTAGGCTATTGAGTTGGTCGAATAACTCGTAAAAGGCCCAAAGTAGGCCAAAATATATCTCCTACACCATTACACCACCACTACCCTGAATGGGTGATGCAAGACATGTTGTTTATGCCAAATTCTGACACTTACCATCTAAAATCAAGACTCATCAAACCAGCCATCTTCTGGTGCTTAACTTTACTGAGCCCATGCAAATTGTAGCCTCAATGTCCTGTTCTTAGCTCACAGGAGCAATGACAGGTGTGGTTGTCTGCTGCTGTAACCCAAGAGCTTCAAGGTTCCCCATGTTGTGGTGAGAGATGGTCTTCTGGATAACTTGGTTATTTGAGTTACTGTGACTTTCTGGCATTTTCAGTCAGATATTCCAGAGACAGGATATTTTGTCTTTTTTTAAACCAGTCACTATAAACCTTAAAGATGGTTGTGTGGGGAAATGCCAGTAGATGAGCAGTTTCAGAAATACTCTAGCAGCCTAGCAGACTAGCCCCACTGCACTCTAAAAACTAAAACTGACATTAACTTAAATTTTTGGAGGCAACACTTTAAAATACTGACTAGATTGGAAACCAGTCAAATCTGTTCAATATACTTGATCAATTGAATAACTACAGCTCAAACATATTAATTTGAAATGAATAATTGTAGTTGTTACACAAACATGAAAAAATTGAGTAAATAATAATGACATGCTTGGTCAATGTAACTGAAATAGAGATGGTCAGTTAATCCAAAATTTTGTTCCATTTACTTAATATTGTAAACTGAACGTAATCAAAATTGTACTTAATATGGCCTGTATTTGTATAGTGCTTTACTTAGTCCCTATGGACCCCAAAGCGCTTTACACTACATTCAGTCATCCTGAATGTATGTGTGAATCATTCAGTCATTCACACACTGGTGGTATGCTACATTGCAGCCACAGCTGCCCTGGGCACCGGGCCCTCTGACCACCACCAGTAGGCACCAAGACTGTTGATGCTGGGGCTCGAACCGGCAACTTTCCGATTACAAGACGAACTGCCAACTCTTGAGCCACGATCGCCCCCTAACATTCAAATTGTTAAGTCATCACTATTGCTATAAGCTGAAGTGCACCCTGATTGTTTTGCTTTCGATTTCGATCTGTACAGCCGTTTCATAATCATTTGGACACCAAGGTCACCACCGCTTTATCCTGAAGGTCTTATTGCCGAGCACCTTTTTATTGTGTTTTACAGCCACCCACATTCACAATATTTTATGTATTATAATTACAGGCCTTTCCAAGCAAGTCATTGTTGTTCAGAAAAAACAAGTGCTTGACAGAAAGAGTTCAGTAGGTCTACAAATTAATATGATCCAGCTTTTATCACATCTGGCTTTACACAGTAAATATAATATTATACAGTCCGAAAAGGTGGCGTAATATTATTGCCTTAGATCCACGCAAAACAGTTGGAACAATGACTGACAGTATAAAACTGAAATGTTAATAGGCAACTTCTGCACCAATTAATATCACAGAAGTTTTCCTTAATAAGAGTTTCTTAAGATGACTGAAACCAATTAATCTCCCTTTTGATCATTAAATCTTTTTTGTTACTTCAAAGGAATAATGCTAATTTGTAAACTGGAAATGTAATATTCTGCATGTCAGCAACAAAGAGATTTGGTGCAAGACTTTAATCATGTCTTTCTCCGTTTGTAATGCCACAGCAAACATTAATCAATTGCATGCTACTGTTTTCCACATTAAAACTATGAAGTATCCCTTTAGGCGACTTCATTTCCAATACTTCTCGATTTTTTATTTTTTTTTGTAAGATGCAAGATGAGTTGGGAAGGTCCCAATATTTGTCTTTCCCACCTTCTTTCTGTAATCACGTTTTTATTTGGATTTCTTGAAAATACCAGATAGTAGACCATTTAAGTAGCTACCAAAATAAGAGAAATAGAAGACACGTTGTTATTTTTGTATCATTATCTAAAGGTTTTATTAAGCCACCAAATCAATGATGTATGGTTTATCTCTCGTATTGGGTGATCCATTCAAACTGCGCTATACATTATAAAGGTATAGTTAATGGCAAAAAAAGTTATATTAAAAAACAACAAAGTTAAGGAAAAGGGGTCCCAAGGTGTTATATAAAGTAATTCTCATTAATCATGATCATAATTTATTAACTTACTGCTATGTCCAGGTCATCCGCATGAATGAAACTATAAAGACATAAAAATATAGACATTCCAAAAAAGAGCTGCACGTGAGAGCAGCAATTAAACCTGCCAGTTCGCTTGTATCAAGTCTGTGTGATGTCCAACTGCACCTATGTAGGAACGAGTGGGAGTCTCTTGTCCTGCCTCCTGCACATTCTTTCCAGACAGTTCCCTGACCTAAACTAAATGGAATATTTCCAAAAGTGAAGCTTGTCTAGTGCAGACTATCTCCTGCTGTGTGCTCGAAAAGAAAAATTCCTGAACTGAGTCTCTTTACTTTGTGCTGAATTCATGTTTCTTTAAAACATACAAGCTTGTTTCACATCCCTTAGTCTCCCAACCAGTGGCACCATCAGCAAGGATAACAAAAACACTTATCCACATCAGAATTGCCATATTTAGGCATTGCAATGAAAACTGTCAATAAAAAAACAGAAAGAAAAGAAAAGAAGGAGCCACAGGCTAGGCTCAAGACACACTTGATCTAAGATGAGTGTGCAATCTATATTTTAGATACCCATCTTCATACTGACATTGAACTGACTGAATCATTGTCCAAAGGTCTTTTAAATAAATGACTACTTTTTCTCCTCATAAATAATACTTTGTTTTTATGAAATATGAAAATCATTACATGGCTTAAGTGGGAACAGAAAGACAGCACACTTGATAGTTTTCGATGGGAAGAGAGGGGCCATAAGCAATAAAGCGGCTAAGAATTTATCAAAAAAACAAAACAAAATCGTGTTAATTTTTGAATTTACAAGTATAATACAAAAGAAAGAAATGGAATCCTGTGAGAAAGGTAAATAAAAACACAATGAAAGGATTTGCAAATCTCATAAACCCATATTTTATTATTCACAATAGAACCCAGGAAGCATCAAATCTTTAAACTGAGACATTTTACTATTCAATTAAAAAAAAAAGGCTTGAAAGTAAGTGCTACTAAAAAGAAATAGCTGGAGAAAGATTTTACAACCCATTAGGATAATTGGCAATGGGGTGACTGTCTAGCTGGCAGTAGAGCAGTTCATTTACTAATCAGAAGGTTGGAGGTTTGATCCCTGGCTGCTCCAGTCTACATGTCAAATATCCTTGACCAAAATATTGACCCCAAGTTGCCCTGTGATGCATGTGTGTGAATGTTAGACAGAAAACACTTAAACAGTTTATATAACATGCCTTGTTCACCCATTCACACTAATCTATACAAGCACTTTTTTCATTGCTTGAGTGCTCAAGTAGAGTACAAAAGCGCTTTATAAGAACCAGTCCATTAGGTGAGTAACATGATTGAGTATAGAAAAGGCTTCTACAAGAGCCAGAGTTTCTCAGCAGTAAAGATAGGCAGAGCTTTAACAATCTGCAGAAAACTGTGTCTATAAATTGCAGTATAATGTTCTTCAACGCAAAACTGAAGAGCTTGAATACCTCATTATCTACAGTACATGTCATCGTATACTTATAATTAAAGAGTCAGAGAATTTGGAGAAATCTCAGTACGTAAAGCTCAGTCATAGAAATCACTGTATGGGCTCAGGAACACTTCCAGTCTATGAATGCAGCCATCCAAAACTTCAGATTAAAACTCCATCATGTACAGAAGATCATGGGAATAAGCTAGAAAGGTCGACATCTTCTCTGGGATTGATCTCCGATCAGACGAATCAAAACCTGAAATGTTTTTTGGAAAATATGGATGTCACAGCCTCCACACGAAAGAGAAATGGGACCATCAAGCGTTTTGTCAGTGCCTCTCTGATGGTGTGGGGAGTGCAGTTGTGCCTATGGAATTGACAGCTTGTATATCTGAAAAGGCATCTTCAATGCTGAAATGTATAAACAAGGTTTAGAGCAACATATGTTCATATACATGTCTTCAAGATAGGTCTTGGCTTCATAGTAGAAGAGTCCAAGTGAACTGGCCTACCTACTTTCCAGACCTCTCCTGTTTCAAAGGAGTTCTTTAGTATGATTGCATTGTTTACATGCTATCATCATTAGCTTATAACATTTGGTGTATCATTAAAATGAAAAATGGCAAAGAAGACCAAGGACTGTTGAGCAGCTAGAGTCCTGTACCAGAAAAGAATGGGACAACATCTCTCTAATAGAGGATGCTACCCAGTGATAAACAGGGCTTTGGTCTATTTTTTTTTTTTGAGACATGGTCCTGTCACCAAATTAAAAAATACAGTTTAGTTCATGTGCTTCATTTATCTGTTTATTTATTGATTTCTATTACTGTTATTTCAGTTATTACAGTATATGTGTAGTATGATAATGTCTAAGTTGACAGTGAGGAAAAAAACAACAAAAAAGAAAATGGGAGAAAATGTAACAAAGGGATAGAGCACAAATACCAAAGCATGATGTATTGCTAACTGCTGCACTTGTAAGAAAAAAAAACCAACAAAGAAAAAACATACTGCTCCTAGAACACAAAAATATGAAATGCATGTGTCTTTGTCACAAAATGTAACTGCTAATGAGAGTAGATGTTGGCCATCCGCAGCCCCCGGGAATACCAAAGACTTGAGGGCACACATCTCGGCGACAACTGTGTGGCTATCCCAACAGGAGGAGGAGGGATGGGTTCAAGATGGGGCATCCACAGCCAAAGGGTGATGGCCAACCCCACCAGAGGCTTGTCACCCTGGCACAAGCAGAAAACAGGGCCCCAGGCACCCAAGAACCACGCGGCATCCGTTAGAGCTCCATGACCATGTCCCACAGGGGCCAAGGCTCAGCAAGCCCCAGACCCACTCACTCATTCAGACATACCCACCCACTAACAGCACACGAAGACACACATGCACACACATACCCCCCTTCAAAGTGTAATCAAGCAGCTACACCTACCATGTAAATATTGTTGTTGTTGAGACTGGTACCAGTACCAGGAGTACCAGTATCTTATTGAGAAGGTCTAGCTTGGAAGGCTAATATAATACTATATATTTCATATGATTTAAATTTTATAAAGTAATTTTTCTCAGATATTGTTGAAATCACTGAAGATATTTTAATTTTCTCGACAACATCATTTTGAGACAACATATAATTTTTACCTTTTCCAACTGTATGCATAAACACCCAAACTTCTCTTTGAGATAAACAATACTTATATTATATTAATTCCATATTTGGCAAACATCTTGTTTTAACAGAAAAATGCTCCTTGATCAAGCACATAGAAAAAAGGAAATAACCTTTGAGTTGAATCTTACACCATCAAAATATATGAAACTGCTGTTCTACTTCAAGTTGCTTGGTAAAATCATTCAAAGTAAGGGCTTCCTCTTTGTCATACCTGGCCCTGTGTTTCCTTACCTAATGGCCCAGAGCACAAACAAAGCTTAGGAACTTAAAAAAGTGGATGTAGCTCTGAAGCACAAAGGCTTTTTCGTCTTGGTTCTGATATCCAGCTGACATCTTGGGTCCTGAGGGAGTTTTAGTTCCCTGCAATTTTTTTTTCCCCAGTAACTGCTATAGACTTGGGAAATACGAAGAGAAGGAGAAGAAAGGGATTCACTGAAGGCCAGGGTTGCAAACTGGGAATTTGACTTGACAGCTGGCTTGACTTGGCTTATTAATCTTCTTCACACAAGTCCCGAAAAATGGCCTTGTAAATGGTCTATATAACTGATAATTTTAATAATGAAAACATTTCTGGCAACATTTTCCTTCCAACTATAGAAAAGTTTATAATAAGTGTGTCTTTTTAGCTCTCATTCTACGATTGAATAAAAGTTGAACTCAGAAATAAAGTTTTTGCTCTCATGTGACATTTTCCTTTCCATGATAAAGCCAAACATTTTTCAAATACTGTGAACAAGTTATGGATAAGTATATAAAATAAGACTACAAGATCTCATAACCATAGCACACCTTGATTATACCTCATGTCACACAGATTTACTTGACAGCTTCAAAACCAAAGTAGATTGAGTTCAGATGGGTTTCCATCCGATTCCTCCTTGAATGGTGATACTTTGTTAATGAAAATTCTTTTAAAATGACTTTACTAGCTCACACACTCATCTGACCGGTCCTGATTGCTTCGTCTTCATCAGTGCGGTAGTGCTGATGGCAGACCATTTACTGACAGCATATTTTGGAGGCCACAGCAAAATTTCGAGCTCCTATGAAACATCTGCAATTTTAAACAATCCATTCATAAGCAAAAAATATCCCACATCTGAATCACCTGTGTGGAAAAGTAACTGTTATTATTTTTCAGGCATATTATTATCATACTAATAGTTAAAATGCACCACAGCTGGAGAGCATCATCACTTATTTTATGGACTTTTTGGGTGAATATCTTGCCTGATATTTTACATAAACTGTATACCAGATATTGTATTGGATATGCAATTGCCTTTAACAATATTATGCTTACAGCAAATTCCAAGCCAGCAATTGCTGCTTTTGATAAAAGCAAGTTTTGCCCCTTGTCCTCTTTGCATCTTGGCAAGGCAGTCTAGTACTTTCGGGTAGAAATTGAGAGACAGCAACACCTGACTTGATAGCTGAATGGATGGAGACAGTCCCATACATGAAAGTTCTATACTCACTGAGACAGCAAAAACACAACATGTACAGACTCACAACTTAAATCTGACAAACTACTTGAACAGTGTGATAATTATGTCCCAAAATAAGTACTAAAAAGCAGATATACATTCATAATGTTAAATGTTTCCAATGCTCGTGAGTCAGTGAGCCTCACAATCCGAGGTTCCATTAGTGCCAGAATTCACATGTGCACTCCCTATGAAAATATTCTTAGCATGTCTTTTCAGCTTTGAACTGCACATTAATTAACACAAAACATTTTTTTTTAAAAGTGTGTGCACGTAATGCTCAAATAATAAAAATATTTCTCTGTATCTTGTTGCCCTTTTTTTCAATTACTGTTTGATGCCTTGATATGCTGCTTTTTTGTGTTTTCGTAGCGTTTCATTTTTGTTTAATGTTTCAGCAACAACATTCAGAACTACAGCATGACACACTCACACCAGATCAGCACAACAAGTGCATTACACTGCAGTCAAATGAAACACTAGGATGACATTTATGATAACACAGTCCAATGCCACACGTTCACAGTGGTGAACAGTGTTAATGTTCAGCAGCAAAAGTCCCAGTGCAGTTTTCATAAACTTATGTTACAAATTACTACATAGTCAACAGTGAACTAGATTACAGCCCTATAAACAGCCCTACTATAAACATTCTGTTCTCTACTAACAAAATGTTAGTAGAGTAAAAAAATCTGCCAGGGCAAAAAAACACCTCTAAAATGTATCAAAATGTTCAACCAGCCTGAAACAGTTGCCTGGCAAAGCACTGATTTCTAGAAGTGAGCTAAAGAAATTATCCAAATTAATGATACAAAATGAAATGAGCATAAGTGTATCAGTTGTCATAGAAGAATCATATTCTTAACTATATTTACATTTTGCACAATTACCTTTTACATCAGCAGAAAAGAGTAGTTTAATTATACAAAACAAATCAGCAGCCAATACACACTACCGCACTTCTAAAACAGTGTGAGAACATTACTATCCAAACCAATTCCTGCTGCCATCCCCTTTGAATAAACAAATTAATTTTCATATGACCAAAATATATACAAATATGAATTTGCATAACATGTTTAAATTGCATTTAAAGTGTAAAGTTTCCTGATTTCCTGCAACACTTCATTTTCAATGCAAAATAAATAAATTAATACATATTTAATATAACACAGAGACATATCCGAAAACGATATGTAGTTTAAAATAATCCATTTATAAGCAAAAATATCCCACACCTGAATCACCTGTGTGGAAAAGTAACTATGATTATATTTCAAACACACAAGCAACCTGTATTTGCAGATCAGCACTAGCTGTGGAGGAAATTTGGCCCACTCCTCTTTCCTCTTTGTTTTTAATAAAAATAACTGATCTTTTTTCTCTTAAGGCAGACAGCTCATTCGAATTGGATTGCTCTTTACAAAGGCGAGAGAGGTGATAAATGTACTAATCATCTCTGGGCTTTACACTCTTTAAAGTGATGATTAGGCACACTTAACATTGATGTGGGGAATACAGGTCATCCAAAGCCGTCATCCCTTATGGAAATCTGTATCAATTAAAGAAGAGAAGATGTCATTTTTCTCATTATTGTGTTTTCTGTTCTCACTATAACACCCCCACCCCCAACAGCCACCCACTTTCTATCTGCCTCTTAGGAATTCTTGCCTCCCTTGGCGAGAAAAAACAAAACAACATACTATTTCATCTGCCTTTGAGAACACAAACAAACTTACCATTCGAGCTCTGCTACAGTAATTCACGTCGTGGTGTAATAACTTTAGTGCGATTTCCCTGTGGTTGTATATTCCCATTGTCCTGGCTCTGGAAAGCGAACATAATTTTCAGATGGATGCACATCCTCTCGTGTATCCATCTGAAAATTATTTGAAGAGTCAAAGAGCCTGTTTCATTTGATCAAGAGTAATAACGAGCTTTTATTCATGAAAATATATATTAGCTGAGCAAATCACCATAAAAGAGAGTTAAAACACTTTTTTAAAAATACTAATTTCAATTAGTATTTATGAATTAACATATTCATTTAACTTATGGTGTCTCTTCTATTTTGTATTGTATAAATCTGTATCTATGTTCTAAGATTAAAATCCCATTACTATTAAAAGGCACCAAGTCAAATAATTACCAAAGCATGATTTGTGCAGAAATGACTTGACAGCTAATGAATACTCATAACTAATAAATTATCAGAAAACCAGCAGCACTCACGCCATAAAAAATCAGTTGAGGCATTTCCAATGACCAGAAAGATCTGATCTGAGCTCTGAGAAGGCATTTTTGCACCTACAATGTTTCAAATGATGTTAAAGATCTAAAATGCTAAAATTTGTATCTATTTTGTTTTAGTTTTGTTTGTTTTTTTCCCTTTGGACGAAAGGACACAAAAGCTACATATGAACCATTTTTAAAATGCAAGCCTCTTTTTGTTGATGCACCATCTGCTTCAAAAACATTTGGGTAGAGAAACTGCAAACACATGTTTTGAGCGACATTTAATCAGAAACATTTTAATGTTCAGTGAGCTTAATAGGGTGAAAACTTCTTTAGCAGATGCTATTTAAATGGGAGCACAGCACAGCCTTATTAGCTGTATTTTACTGACACAGGATCCTGTCAGTTGGGGGAAAAATGGCAGGAGGACAATGGTCTAATGTGAGAGGTATACCTCCCGGACCACTCAGCCCTAGAAAATGGCTGACAGAAACTCATTCAAAAAAAATTATAGGCGGTTCTAATAGGAATTTCATATGGGCCCAGCATTAAAACTCTCATGAGTCAGGAATGAGAGGTAGGGAAATAAGTGGAATGTCAAAAAAGTGGTAGGAAAATAGAAAGTTTGTAAGACACAGGATCGCTCTGACACTTTGAATTTTGTATGCAATGCTACAGTAATGATAAAATAATGCTTTCTGCAAATAATTACAGTCAGGTCCATATATATTTGGGCATGGACACAAGTTATGTTGTTTTACCAGTTTACTGAAACATATTCCATATTCCAATTACAGCTGCATAATGGACATGGACATAACGTGCAGACTCTCAGCTTTCATTTGATTGCATCCACATTTAAATTGGATGAAGGGTTAAGGGGTTTTAGCTCCTTAACATGTGCCACCCTCTCTTAAAGCAATTGGACAGTAGACTCAAAGGCTATTTCATGGGCAGGTCTGGGAAATTCCTTCATTATGTCATTTTCAGTTAGGCAGATAAAAGGCCTAGAGTTGATTTGAGGTGTGGTGCTTGCATTTGGAAGATTTTGCTGTTAACAGACAACATGCAGTGAAATGAGCTCTCCATTCAGGTGAAATAAGCCATCCTTAAACTGAGAAAGAGAAAAAAAAAAAAAAACATCTGAGAAATTGCTACAATATACAAAATATACAATACAGGACTCTCAAACTCTACAGTTTGGTATAGGCTGAGAAAGAAAGAAAGCACTGGTGAACTTAACAATGCAAAAAGGCCTGGAGGTCCACAGAAGAAAATAGTGGTGGATGATCACAGAATCATTTCTATGGTGAAGAGAATCCCCGTCACAACAGCCAGCCAAGTGAAGAAGCCTCAAGAATAGAACGGCTAGATTGAAAAATATCTTTAAAAAAAAGCCAGCAGAGTTCTGGAAAAAACATTCATTGGATGGATAAAACCAAGATCAACCTCTACCAGAATGATGGCAAGAAAATTTATAGAGAAGGTGTGAAACACATGTATACTGGTAAAAATCATGAATAGTATACTGTAATTCTGATGCTAAAAACAATCCACTTATAGCTACACAGGGAAGCTTTACATCGTAGTTCAAAAAATCCATTCAAAAATTGTTAAATTTGTTATTTGCCTGATTTTCATGACTGTTTTGGGCTAATTATTGCTTGATGTCCCAACATTTGCTTTCAATTTATTACATTTAATTTCCTATCATGATTTCCATTGCATCGGCTTCTCTTTAATGATGACTGGAATAAAACATGTGTTCAAGATTTGCGCTCAGAATAACCTTTTTTCATGCAAATTACAAATAGGATGATAAAAAAAAACATGTATCTAAACACATGTATAGCCAAGTAGCACAAATACACTATTAACAACACACACACACTACCCTCTTTCTGGACCAAACATACATGCACAGGTCCAGGGACTAGTAAGTATCCAAAAACTATTTTCACACACACACATCATATTGGGTGGAAGCACCTATGCACTGTAAAAAAGAAAAAGTTGAGAAAACTTAAAATTTCAAGGCAACATGATGCAAGAGATTTTTGAGTTTTCTGAACTTCTGCCAACTGTAGTTGACTTAACTAATATTTTCATGTTCTGCCAACTTGGATCTACTTGTTCACCTAATTAGGATAATCCTGTAAGTCTAACAAAGAAATTCTGGTTTCAATGCCATGTATTTCTGCCTTCACCAAACAAAGATATTCCTGTTGAATTAACATACAATCATTCCCTCCAAGGCCATGTATTCCTAAATTCACCAAACACAGATATTCTTGTTGAATAATCATACAATTCTTACTCCAGTGAGTTGAAAATTTACCAGTATTAATAAAGAAAAATGTATGCTGTTATCGTACTTGAAAAAACACTCAAACAGATATAGAATAAAACAAAGCACAACTGAATGTTATGTAAAAACTTATTTATTTTTTTCAACAGTGCTTTCAGTATATTTCAGAAGGTCATGGGCAGTGGGGTGAATTTCTGTAAAAAAGCAAACAAACAGAAAAAAACGTGTTGCCAGTTTCTTTAGGGTGCTTTGAGCACCCCAGCAGAGACATTAAAATTCCAGAGTCCAGAAAAAAAGAAAAGTGTCCAGCAGCTTAGTCATTCATGTTCACACCCTGACTGTCCTGTAAAAGCTTAACTTAACTATTGCACACTAAATAGAGTAGTGCAACAAACAATTGCCTTTGTACCCAGACATTGACATTTTACATGGGCTCACTATGATGAACTACAGAAGTCAAAAGTTATTAGAAATGTTACCATCAATGAACAGTGAACTATCAGGTAAAATGAACGATTATATAGAGGGAAAGGGGTTGAACTACTGGGTTTTGCTTTGTTTTTTTACATGACTCTACAATGCACTTGAACATGTTTAAGAACAAGTTAAACTCATGTCTGGCTTCCCCGTTAACAGTCACAGCAAAAGCTTTGTTTTTAGAGACCTTATGCGCTGTGAGCATCGAGAGCCACCGAGTTCAAAAAAGATGCCCTGAATTGCTTCAAAGGTAAACTCATCTGCTTTGGATAATCAATGTTGAGGGCATACAGAAGGCCAAAGAGGTATGCCAAGGCAGTAGAGAGGTCTGGAATGTTATGTAGCACGATGTCCCCTTCCAACACAACAGCATGTTCTCGCACAGACGTATCGGCATCATCATCTTGCAGGATGGTGAGGATGGCAACTGATGCACCGTTCAACACTGGTTCCAAAATGTCAGTGTCCTGAAGAGAAGAAAAGTAAAATATGAATTATTGAAAGCTAAGAAAAATTAAAGACAAAATACATTTCTAAAGATCTTAACTTTAACCTCTATACCATGATGCTCATTTGACTCATGGAGGTTTTAAAAAGAAAAAGCTTATTTTCCTTTAATTAACGGCACAATATCTTTCACCAACCAACCTTGTGATGAGTTTTGTACAAAAATATTTTCTGCTGTTGAACACCCGCTAACAATGCCCAGGTGCTCCTCAGCAGAAAAAAAAGCAGTGAGAGTTATGACAACTGCAATCCTCACCATAAAATTATCTGGACTGCACTGAGGAAGTGTACATTTCCATTTTGGATTAAATCATCTTTTAAAAACATCTCATAGCAACTAGTTTTTCTTGCATTACTTTTTTGTACTTACTAAGCACTTCAGGAAAACCTGTGTTGCATCCTCTCCGAGGAAAATAGGCAGGCCTCTCAGTGCTGCTGTCTTTTGGTGGGACACAATGTCAGATGTCTAAAGAGTATTCAGTGGAAAACAGACATTTAAATTAGTATAGTAACGTGGTGTACCTACACACAATGCAAAATCAGAACTCTTATAGTAATGAAAATAAAATACAGATCAGGCCCAGCAACATGTAAAACTTAAAAAAACAAAACACCATTTTAACAATTTTACTTTCTTTTTACAAATTAAATAAAATACCGCCAAATAAAAACAAAGTAATGACTGATGACATTCATTTCCATTGATGTGTTTTGGCTGAAGCCAACATTTTTTTCTGTTATGACAAAGGTATACTCTCTTCTAAAAATGTCAGGTAAAGGAGCACTTACCTGTTCATCAAGTTTATCCAAGATGTCTTCCATCTCCTCACCAAGAGCTCCCTTCTTAGACCGGTATAGTTTCAGCAGGCCAGGCACAAATTTGTCCAGGGATGCATTGAACGTCCCCAGGAGGTCTTTGCTTGTGATCCGATGAAATTCTTCAGATATCTAAACAAGACAATAACCAAAATATTGCCATTTATTCAGCACAGAAAATTTCTGGGTAGCTGCCTTGTACAGTCTGCACCATGTTATATGCCTGACTGTGTTATCAACCGCAAAACCTACTTCAAAAATCTCTCATGAATACACATTTTTCACAGGAATAGAAACACCCTCCACAAAAAACAGTATCAATATGCAAATATATATTATGTTCACACTGAAATGTGGAATTTTTGTGGATTTTTACTATTGAGTGTGACCTTGAGAGGTGTGATCGTAATGCTCCAGGTGTTTTAAATACACATACAAAGTCTGTGTGAATGCATGGCCGATGTGCACCTTGTCCGTGATGAAGGCGGAAATGTTTCAAAAGAGTCTCTTGACTGGAGCTTGTGAATTTGCAAAATCGGCACTGCATGAACTCCACCCCTGAAACACAAGAGACATAGTCAATTTTGCCAAAAGCACTTTTGCAATGGGATAAAACATCCATATCTAACACACAGAAGGAATCCATAGATGCAGGAGCTGAATACATCAACAAGCCAAAACCAGAGACATCATGAAAAAAATATGTAAGGAATCATATTAACTTACATATGACCACTTGTCTACTATATCAAGTATATGATTGATAACATACATGACATGTAACATAAATGCAAGCTTGAATTCAAACATTTTTTTGTTACTATGATAAAAAAATGCAATAACTATAGAAAAATTAATACTATCTGTAACACAGTATACATCAACAACACACAATCATTCCTTTAATATTGTCTCCTTCCCCATTATGTAAAAAGCTCTGAAAATGTAGCAATCTTATAATACAGAGCATGAAGTACAACTTTAATTTGCGTGTGACATTAACTTACAGTACATTAGGCAATCTTACACCAGCTGACAAACTGTCAAGTCAGCTTTAAACATTACTTTAAAGTAACAGTGCTGCACCGGATAAACGGTGACTATTGAAAAAGTGAAAAAACAATATTAGACAATATGCAAGTTACTTATATCACTGTCATATAATTGGCGCACATATCCTACACCGACCCATGAAAGAGTCTCCATGACAACGCGTGCTTGGCCCAGTTTGTTGTCAATGTTAACATAACGTTTTCATGCAAAGATAACATTGAAACTGGTTACAAAACGGGTAATAAGCTAATAAGTTTTACCATGGCAGAAGTGCTGTAAAAAGCCTGTGTGAGATACCGTCATTTAGTGATGTCTGTCTGAATTTCAGAGTGTTTAACATTAAACATTACTTTTTGCGCTGGCCACTACTCTGAGCTAAAACCTTTTTTTTTTTTTTTTAAATATTAAACTTTATTAAGAAACAGTATACAGAACATGTATACAATCAGAACAAAATTAACATATGCCAGGGGGTGTAATACAAAGAATTACATACATTCAAATAATTTGTAATTACTACAAATGGTAATAGTTTTCATAGCCTTTTTGTTAAGTGATCCACTAATCAATTTTATGTAACATAAAACATCATTATAGTAATGTTTAAAATTAGGTTTTTTGTTACTGTATTTGCATTTGTGAAAATAAAATTTAGCTAAGATAACTAATAAGTTTATTATAAAGTAAACTTCTTTTTTTTGCCTTCGAAAGAAACAAAATACAACATTTTCCCATTTCACAGTAAAGTCATTATAGAGATGTCCAGCAATGAATCTACTGAAGTCTTTCTCTGAGCTAAAACCTTCAGAGGCTGCTTGTAGCCCGATTACGACACAGCGGCGCGACGAAGGCTCCCCAAATTCATAGTGGACTCCAGAGGTGGGACCAAGTCATTGTTTTGCAAGTCTCAAGTAAGTCTCAAGTCTTTATCCTCAAGTCTTAAGTCAAGTCTCAAGTAATGTCAGGCAAGTCAGAGTCGAGTCTCAAGTCACTGGTGTAAAAGTCCGAGTCAAGTCACAAGTCTGAAATTTTGAATTTCAAGTCCTTTCGAGTCTTTAAAAACCCCCCGAAAAAAAGCATGTTGCAGTTATATGCTAAATGTAAATATTAGACCATGTAATTTTTAAATCTGTGTTTTTCTCAACACATGACAAAATAGTGAACTTAGAAAATATACACAAATTGTGAAGTTGCACCTCTTTAAAATGCAGCTCAATTAAACCTAGCTCCAAGAATAATTTTCACCGACAGTTCTGAGATAAGCTGCATGTTATTCTTGGATGCGGTTGTAGGACTGGCTTTAAAATCGCATGACAAAAATATCATACATAAATAAATGATATTTTTTTTAAAATATCATTTAAAAAAAACTGCATCACCAACGTAGCCTGGACAACATTTGCTAGTTAGATGAAGTCAGCTATCTCATCGTAGCATATTTATATGCATATTTATAATTATACGGTTCTTGGAGTGAGTGCATACACTCATGAAGTTTAGTAACTTCAGGTCACTGCAACAAGCCCAGGTACAGTTTACCGATGGATGGGTGCAGGACCTTGAAATGCACCGTGTAGAAAGTAAAGACCATCGTAAGTATCATAAGTTTACCAGTCTCACAAATCGTCGTCATAAATACACATTCGTTAACCGTTTATTAATATAACCTTTGAGCTCAACGGTAATTAATTAGCAGTGGAAATAATTTCTGGTAGCATCACAGAAATGTAGCAGTGACAATAATATTGTATGCTGTAATCGTACTGGGCAATTAGTGATACAAAACAACTGTTTTATCCTGTGAATAAAAGTATATGTTTTTGTCAATGTACCATAATAACAGAAGCGAAACGCAATATTGTGTCAGGACAATTCACTATTTATGCACAATAAACAAAGGAGCATAGCGCGACAATTTCTGTTCAGCGCCAGACTTGCTTGTAACCTATATCACCAATTATGTTAAGAAAAATGACGCATTAACTACAACAGCAGACTGACCTTTGTGGAAATGCTTGGAGCAGACTAACCTGTGAGCTGGAGTGTTCTGGGACGTTATATTTGATCTTTGAATGGCTGCAATCCAGTCACCTCTTTGTTACTTCGGAAACATGGCTCGAACAATTTCTCCTCAGCGACGTAATCCGATAACAACCGATCTCTTTACCCGTCGGCTTCCCGTGGCTGTCATGCGACCGGCTATTGCAGTTAATAATACAACAGCTTCTTGCCATTTTTGTGTTTCTTTTTATCGCTGTATAACTGATTTTAATTGAAAGCTTGCGTGCGCTAGTACCGCTTGCCACGAGTTCCCAGAATCCTTTGCGGTTCTACCCGTGAATGACATCACATTTTCAATCTCTATATAATATGCATGTTAAATTTTATATTTGGGGTAAAATATCAAGTCTTTTCAAGTAAACCGGTTCAAGTCCAATTCAAGTCCCAAGTCATTGGTGTAAAAGTCCAAGTCAAGTCACAAGTCTTAGAACATTTTTTCAAGTCAAGTCTAAAGTCATAAAATTAATGACTCAAGTCTGACTCGAGTCCAAGTCATGTGACTCGAGTCCACACCTCTGGTGGACTCCTCTAAATGCGTCCGAGAAATACGTCCTCCTTATAATAAGCATCTCTTAAAATGTTTGCAATATTGAAACATTTCAATATAATGTAGAAAAAAAACGAGAGAAAAAAGTTACGGATCGGACTCCCCGATCCTTATTGCGCATTTGCAAATTCTATCTGTGGAATTAGTTTTAATATTACTCTTTCTGGGTCACAAAATAAACTTTTAAGATATTTTCAGGCGTTAATGTAGCTGTGTAAATTGCTAATATCTGTTCAGTTTATTAAGACAACATATACTTGCAAAAGTGCTCCGACGCTTTCGGAGACGTCTGTTACCCACCAGCTCGATAGCTAGCCAAGGGGGGGGGGGGGGGGGTGTCAATTAAGTCACTTAGATAACTTAAAAATGCTATAGTTGGCCTTTTTCAGTGTTTTACTAGTTCCATCCTCCCGGGTCCTCAGGAGGATGCAGCCTAGGCGCTTGTAGAAAATCTTAATAACACATGTAGTTAATTCAGAGCTTTCCATAAAGGCAGCACAGTCAGAACAGAAAGATCAAAGACAGATTCAGACTCTTCATAATTTGCATTGGTGCAACATATTTTTAAGAAGTTTAAATCCCTTTAACAAGTGCACTGTTATACAGGAAAAGCAAGAGACCATCTGTTGCTCGGGAATGTTTAAAAACCGTCTGTGTTTGGAAAAAAGATAGGTGAGTTAAAAAGCAGGATTGAAGAAATGGTGAAATTTGAGAAAATTAAGGAGCTGCATTATGGAAACTGTAGCCTCCGGTGTTTTTGGAGTTTGGGTCTGTACTAGTGATTGCACCTATGCTGGTCATGTAATTCAGCTCCATCGATAATAGGGCTTGTATTTCCTTTGTATCGATTAAACCAACATATTGTAATCACTAGAGAAAATTAAAACTGGATAATTACAGACAAATAGCTAAATTAGTCAACAGGAGCTTGGATTCATGAAAATAAAAACACACATGCTCACAGCTGAGGAATTAAAGCACCAACTGGAAAGATGACCACCTGCTAACCAAACACCAGCTGTACCAACCAGTTGTCTGCAGGGACAGTTGTACAGTACTCTCACCTGCTTTCAATTAAAAGAGGCCACTTCATGTCAGAACTGCTTGGTCAGGTGTAGCAATCATTTAATGTTTATATTGTGGAGAGGGGAGCATAAAGGTCTCTTTGTGGCTTTGATGAGTTTCATTCAAAATGAAAATAAGTATGCATGTCCCTTCATGCTAAAATGGTCGAGTTAATTCCTCGACAAAACTTCATCGTAAATTTTATACCAATCCAGTGTAAAGTACCAACTCGGTCAAAAGGCTATTAGGTAAAGTTTTGACATTATTAGAGGAGACAGTTTATCCGTTTAAATTTTGTCTTATCTACTCTGATTAAAGCAGCTGGGCTGCACATTTAAAAACAACTGAAAATATTTAAATTGTAGATTAAAGAGACAATGGCTGACATCTTCTGTAATGTAAAAATGGCTGCGGGAATGTGAAGCAGCATTGGTATTCATATCATGATTCAAATCTGATGAGAGCATAGCAAGAGGAGGACCTTAGTGGATTCTTGAAGTCATGCAAGCAAACAAATCTACATGACTACTAAAGGAATGATCATGAGCTCCCAGATTTCCTTAAATGAAATGCACATATTTTGAAAGTGAAATGCACACCTCTTACACACACACACACACACACACACACACACACACAAAACATCAAACTAGTTGACAGAGCAAAGGGGTGTAATTTAGTGGGCGTACAAAACTGGTTTTGATTACAAGCCTAGAGAAGAATTGCTGACCCTCTTATCCAGCACTGAGAACGTGCAGGTCATCCACTCAGTTCCTCTGGCCCATTCCAGAATAATGAGAGCCTGTCTGAACCAGTGGACCTTTGCTCGCTGGACTGTTAACTTCGCACAACATGTAGCACAGCTGGCACAAAGGATTCAAATTGAGGTCTAAAGTAGACCTGGAGTATCTATCTATCTTAAAGATATTGTTTAACTCATTTACAAGAATCTAAAATAAAGAATTGAAAAAAATGTTTAATACCACTACATTAGCTGAATGTGTAAGTGAATACAGAGTGGTAAAAAGAAAACTCACACTCTTCCAGTTCTAGGGTTTTATATATCAGGGCATTATACCCATACTGCATAGGAAATAAGAGGATAAATACCAGCCAGCTGTTGTTAACCAAATACATTTGTTTAAAATTTTTATTAGCAAGTGTGATAACCTTTGTAAACTGACATTTTCAGGTCTGGAGCATCCAGGTGTGTGTTAACACACTGCCAAGGAGGAAGGACATCAGCAATGATCTTAAAGAAGGAATTGCTGCTTTGCATCAGTCTTGGAGAAGTTATAAGATCTTTTCCACATAATTTGAAGGCCATTCACAAGACAATTCACAAGTGGAACACATTCAAGACAGTTACAAATATTCCCAAGAATATTTTTCATGAAAATTTGGTAACACTTTATAACCCAACCCGCAAATAAGGCACAAGTACCTGGTACTTACATGCAATTTACAGGCAACAAGTCAGTTTTTCCAGGAAACAATGAAACAAGAACACTGTAAGTACCCTGTACTTTCTGGGGTGTAGGCCGTATTATGGAGTGACAAAGGTGCAAATACCCTGTAATACGTGCAATTTACAAGAAAGTACAGGAGAGTAAGATGTAAGATGGGGAAATAGTGTTTGATTTCTGGAAATTTGCCATGAAATACCCCAGTACTTAAAATTAATTCAATTAATTTTATGTTATTATTTTATTGCTTCCTGTACAAAACTTGTTACTCGAAATTACATGTAATTACAACTACAGCATAATTGTTTCATTGTTTACTGCAAAAACCTGACTAGTTGCCTGCAAAATGCACGTGAGTACTTGCACCTTCGTCACTCCATCACACGACTTGCACCCCAGAAGGTACTGGGTACTTATGGTGTACTTGTCTCATTGTTTCTTGCAAACACCTGACTTGTTGCCCTCAAAATGCATTTAATTGCAGGGTACTTGTATCTATTTGTGATTCATGTTATAAAGTTTTACCGAAAATTCAATCTCAGGTTAGACTGTGGAATAACCAGAAAGAGAGAGAAAAATCCACAGGCCCCAGTGAGCATGTTAAATGTTAAAGTTAATGAAATTACTATTAGAAAGACACTAAACAAGTGTGTCTTGTTTGGTAAGGTTGCCAGGTGAAATTTTCTTCTCCCTGAAAAAACACATGGGACCACAGTTTATTCATGCAAAGGTGCATCTTAACAAAGCACAAGAGTTCCTAAACAATGTTGTTTGAACAAACAAGATCAAAGTGTAGATGTCTGGCCATAATGCACAGCTCCATGTCTGGTGAAAAACGGCACATACCAAGTGTCAAGCACATTTGCAGAGGTGGAATGACTTGGGCTTGTTTTGCAACCACAGGGACTGGGCACCTTGCACTCACTGAGTCAACCATAAACTCCTCTAAATATAAGTATTCTTGAGTCAGATAGGAGGCTGTGTGACAGCTAACTAGATTGGGACAAAGTATGTTATGCAACAGGACAATGATCCCACCCAGCACCAAATCAATAACAGAATCGCAGAAAGAAAAATCAAAGGTGTTGCAATGGCCAAGTCAAAGTCCAAACCTGAACATTATTGAAATGCTGTGTTGGGACCTTAAAGACCTTTTTCCATCAGTACCTGCATGGATCAACTCAGCACAGTTCACCACTGAGTTTTCTTTTAGGTCATAGTACCTGGTACCAGTTTTTTTTAGTATCTGCTCGCCTGGGATTCCAAGCGATCTGGGAAGGTACTAAAATATGAGGTAATCAGACTGCATGCCACCGATTGGCTGGTCAGAAGCATCAGTCGATGAGTCAGGAGAGCATTTCATTTATGAAACGGCCAATGAGGGAAATGGCTACAAATAACAATGCTGTGGTCCCCGAGTCCCCAAGGTATATTCTTTCCTCAACATCAGCACTTTTTTGTACTGTTTGTGTCACATATTAATTACGTCGCAGGATGATCAGAGGTCGATCCAAGTTGGTGCTAATGGAAAAGGGGCTTAAGAGAGCTATGCATAAACAAATACCTGAAAACCTTGTTGAACTCAAGCAATGCTTTAAAGAAGAACTTCACGATATTTCTGCTAAAAGTTGCTCTACAAGCATAGGGCGTATTTATACATTTTTCATATGTTGTTGTTCAATGGAGATTGTATTGACCTAATTTTGAGATTTGCTAAGGACAACCTTAGAAATGAAAGAAAGCGTATTCTCTTTGCTGTGACTATATATATAAATACAAAGACAAGGTAAATAATGGGTAATTTCTAATGACATTAGAGCCAGGTTGACCATAAAATGCAAAAGGTTTTCCCTCAAAGTAATTTGGCAGCCTCATTTTGATTTTTTTAGTTCTTCTGTGACCTCTCTGTATTTCTCTCCATATCGCTCCCTTTCTCAAACTCAGGCGTCGAAGATGACAGATGAGCGAAATGCCTGAGTTGTCAGAAGTCATTCTCTACACACATCTGTCAGGTAACCAGTCTTCAAAGGCAGAGGGACCAAGAAAGACAGAATTTAAGAGAATGGCAAATAAAATGGCCAAGAGTATAAAATTGAAGGAGACAGTAAGTTAATGGAAGAGACAGAACATGCAGGTGACAAAATAGATGGGAAAGAGAGAAGGAAGGAGAGTGAAAGCTACATTACAAGTAATATCAGGATTTATGGCTATGATGCTGCGATGTGATTGTGAAACCAGGTTTGTTGTTGAAATTAAAGCCTGTTAGACATGGACGTTTGAAACATTGGCTTCTTTCTGTCAATCCGATGGCATCCAAATGATGCACATTCAAACATTTGTGTCTGAATGTACGCCACAATCACTTTTCTGATGAGGCAGTAATTTTGGTCATACTTAGTAACAGTGTATACCTTGAAATGATTCAAAACATTGACTGCATTGACTCTACTCAATGCAGAAAAATTACAACTGCCTCTTCTGCTTCCTAACTTCTTCAGAAAAAAAACATATTGTTCTTATTAACTTTTAAGCAGTAAGATGACAAAAAACAATAACAAACAAACAGAAAAACTGAAGAAAAAAAACACAGTAGTCCATCAACATCATAAAGTGCAAAAAGAAGTTTTCACTCACCAAACATTTTCATTTATGTGGAGGTTCCCCTCATTCACTTTTGCTCTATAGATATCTCATATCTAATATAAATATTATATATTTAAGTTTTATAAAATAGAGTATAATTTCTATACCTCTATGGAGACAGAGTCTTTTAGCATTTAGATTGACAAGACTTAAAAGTAATGGTCGTAATCCGTGTTCTGACAAAACATTACCAGGAGCTGAAGTAAGTTGTTGCTTCCAGCTGTTTCTGTGAGTCTTTCATCTGAGCTACATCCATACCTGCAGCATCAGACAGCAACACGTTTCATAAGCTTCTGTGGAGAAGAGGATTAATGTGCATTTAAATATGTGGCACAACAGCTGTAACTTTATTAATTACTTATAATAACTTATCCCTAACATGGCTACAGTTAATAAGCCACAGTTTTGCAACTGTTGCTAACTTAACGCTACGAAAGTATGCACTGATATATCCCTATGACCAACTGTAGAGTGTGGCATGTTCAATCATCAATGTAACTGTCAAAATAGAATTTTTCTCTGTATACCACTACAGTGGACTTCAAAAATCAAACAGTCAAGATACCATTAAAGTGTATGCTTTCAACTTTATATTAAGGCCTTTAACAAAAGTATCCCCTCAACTCTTTAAGAATTACAGCCATTTCTGCATTTGACGGAGGCTGAAGAGCCAAAATAAAACCATCAAAGAGATAGCAAAACCTTCTCTGGGGTGGCCAAATCAACAATCTGGTGCATTCACAAAAATAAGGAATGCAGTGGCCAACTCAGCAATACCAAAGGGCTTGAAGACCACAGAAGACAGCTAAATTGGTACCAGAATGACAGGAGGTATGGTATCATCTGAAGCTTACCACATCATCTGTCAAATGTGGTGGGAGCAATAATATGAAATGGACATATGGAACTGCCAGTGTTTATTGATGGTGGGATTGCTGAAAAAAGTAGCAGGATGAATTATGAAGTGTACAGAACTGTTCAGCCAAAACTGAAAACTGATCAGACAGTGCTTCACAGTACATCTGGATAATGTCCCAAAGCATGCTGCAAAAGTAACCCAAGAATGGATATGTTGTATTGGCCAAGTGACCCACAAATAGGCAGCAAAGCTTGTTCATGATCACACAGAATTAACAATCTTGCAGCTAGAGTTCACACTTATGGTAAAATCAAAACTCTTCCTAACAGGGTTAGAGGCCAAGTATTTAAAAATGTTTAGTGTGTAGATATACACCAGTTAGTGAGAAAAAGAGAGTTGCACAGCAGGGGCGATTCTAGGATCAGAGCTTTGGGGGTGCTGAGGACCCAGAGAGCTGCCCAGCCAGGCAAGATAAGCTTGTCACAATGAGACTTCTTCCCTGTCTCTGTCAGTCCCTGCATCCCTAAATGCCTCCAGTTGTCCCGAGTTCTCGCTGACTGTCTCCTTGGTGCATTTAAACCCCTGTCCCTCCCTGTCCCTGTCATCTGTTGTCTTCATCTCTGTTATCAGTCATCATAATCTTACCATCTCTGTGCAAGTCTGCAAATTTCTTTATTAAATCATAAGATTCTTAAATTCATCAAGTCTCTCTGTGCCTGGGTCCTCGTCTCAAAACACGACATCACTGCTTTGTACATTTTAACACAATTTAATAAGCATATGCTTCAGCCAGTACCTTTTGGTTAGCCTTGTCTCGTGGTTTCTTGCTTTGTGGTAGATCTTTATTCTGTTTTCACTGAGATATTTGAATGCTAATCAATAAATTGATATTCAATTATAAAAACAAATTCTAATCCCCACATTTGTGAAAGAAAAGCAAAACACTTTTTTGAAAAGTTTGTAACAAAACCATCAAATCTGATAAAGGTTATTTAAATGCTGCAAAAGAAGAATGGATTGGAATAAAAAAATACATATCCTAACCTTAATTACTGGGGGAGAATAATGAATGATGCTCACAGTGAGTAAACTGAGTGCATTTTTTGGACAGAGATTCACTTTTAAAGTGTGGGTATAATATAATACAGATATATAAAAAATACACTCCAAAAATAGAAGACTCCTTGAAATGTACAAATGTACAAAATATTAATTAAAAAATAATAAAAATGGAGGCAACTGTGCCTATGGTACAATGTATGAAAAGATCTTTGCTGCAGATACTAATATGGCTCTGCAGATTTTTTATTTTTATTTTAACCTATGTCACCTCACCTTGAGGCTGGCAAATCACTGTTTGGTGATCAACTCTCTCAAGCAGTTTAACAGTTTCTGTTGTGCCTGTCACTATTCCCTGTCTGTTTTCTTACCTGATTCTTCCTGACCTTGTACTTTCCCCTTTTTCCTCTCTCCCTCTTTGAACTGACAATCATACGCAAATAGATTGTATTAGAATTTAAAATTAAATTAATATGAAAAAATACTATTGAAATCACTAATAGAAAAGTCCTCAGTGTACTTTCAACCAAAAGTACACTGAAGTACCACATAAAATATATAAATACTGAAACATTGATCCAACATTATCCTTTATTGACGGATCATTTGTCTTACACTTTTAACTGAATGTGGCTCCTTTTTTTTAAAAAAATGTCCTTATATCCATTATTTCCAGCAGCCACCAGGCCCAGGCTCTTCCAGCAGCCACCAGGCCCAGGATCCTGCAGCAGCCACCAGGCCCAGGATCCTGCAGCAGCCACCAGGCCCAGGCTCTTCCAGCAGCCACCAGGCCCAGGATCCTCCAGCAGCCACCAGGCCCAGGCTCTTCCAGCAGCCACCAGGCCCAGGATCCTCCAGCAGCCACCAGGCCCAGGCTCTTCCAGCAGCCACCAGGCCCAGGATCCTCCAGCAGCCACCAGGCCCAGGCTCTTCCAGCAGCCACCAGGCCCAGGCTCTTCCAGCAGCCACCAGGCCCAGGCTCCTCCAGCAGCCACCAGGCCCAGGCTCCTCCAGCAGCCACCAGGCCCAGGCTCTTCCAGCAGCCACCAGGCCCAGGATCCTCCAGCAGCCACCAGGCCCAGGCTCTTCCAGCAGCCACCAGGCCCAGGATCCTCCAGCAGCCACCAGGCCCAGGCTCTTCCAGCAGCCACCAGGCCCAGGCTCCTCCAGCAGCCACCAGGCCCAGGCTCTTCCAGCAGTCACTAGGCCCAGGATCCTCCTGCTCCACCAGGCCCAGGATCCTCCAGCAGCCACTGGGCCCAGGCTCCTCTAGCAAGGCACCAACAAGTAAATCAACAGTGACTTCAACGGGCCATCACAAGGAAATACTAATCTCACCATTTTCAAAATGCCACCTAAAAAAGCTAACCCAGGAGTTGAAGAGGAGTTGGAGGAGATTAGGAAATCGCTTAATTTCATGTCTGATGAACTGAGCAAAGTGGCTAAACAACAAGGTATGCTACATGACCTAATGGATGAAATAAAACAACTAAAAAACCTCATAAAGGACAAGGACAAGAAAATAGACGACTTGGAACGGCGAATCGAGGACCTTGAACAATACACAAGAATGGATGATTTAGTCATAAGTGGTCTGGAGACGCAACACCGAACCTACGCCAGAGTAACAGCTGGCGGAGGTAAAGACGGTGAAGATGCCCCGGTAGAGGAGCTGCAAACGCTTGAACAGCAAGTGATAAAATTCCTTCAAACGAAGAATGTAAGTATTCAGAGCCATCATATTGCAGCATGCCACACGCTCCCCAGAAAAGACAGTAAAACAAAGCCAGCAATCATTCTTCGGTTTGTGAGTCGCAAAACAAAGATTGAGTTACTGAAACAGGGTAAGAAGCTAAAAGGGACTGGTGTGTATTTAAATGAACATTTAACGAAAAAGACTGCTGAAATTGCAAGACAGGCACGCAGCCTGAGAAAACAAAATAAGATACAAGCGACATGGACGAGGAACTGCAAAGTAATGATAAGACTAAATGGCAATCCCGAAGAAGCGAAAGTTGTGATGATAAGAGAACTCAAAGACTTAGAGCAATATAAATAATCAGGAATCTGCTATGGAATCTATTGGAAAAGTGACGATTGGATAATGAACAATGGGTATGGAAAGTGTTTCTGGCCTTACGGCTCAAAAACAATGGAAACAACAACAACAAAAACACATAAATGACAAGTTTGGACACAGATTATAGGTTTCCATTCGGAGATATTGAAGAGGAAGACTTTGATTATGAAAAGGACTGTCAAGGTGGTTATTTTGCCACACACGCTGAGAAAACGAACTTCAAAATGTTTAACTATGCAGAGCACAACATGAATGACCCTGAAAGTAACATTGACCCAGATACCCACTTCTACAATAACACCAATAATACTTGTGAGTACTATACAGATGACCAATTCAATGTGAATATTAAAATGGCAAATGCATTGTCGGTCATACATTTCAATAGTAGAAGCCTGTATAAAAATTTTTCTAAAATTACAGAATGCTTAAGTAAGTTAAAAAAGTTTAATATAATTGCAATATCAGAAACATGGCTCGATAATGAGAAAGTTAGTGAAATGGGACTGGAAGGATACGAATTATTTACAATGAACAGGGTGAATAAAAAAGGAGGCGGTGTTGCTTTATATGTAGATAAAGTTTTGAAATGTAGTCTGATTGAATGCATGTCAAGCACCATAGATAACATATTGGAATGTGTCACTATTGAAATTCATGTTGAAAAAGCTAACAATATAATTATAAGTTGCATCTATAGGACACCAGGTTCATGCCTTGAGATATTCAATGAAAAACTTGCTGCTATGTTTAGCAACCTAAATGATAAAAAAGTGCAAATAATTTGTGGTGATTTTAATATAGATTTGCTAAACCCAAATGGACATCAGAAAACAACAGATTTCATAGATACAATGTATAGTAACTCCCTTTTCCCTGTAATTATAAAACCAAGTAGAATAACAATTGATACAGCTACATTGATAGATAATATATTCACAAATAAAATTGACCATGAAATAGTAGGTGGACTTCTTATAACTGATATAAGCGATCATCTTCCTGTTTTTGCAATTTTTCAAAATTATTTTGGGATTAAAACTAAACAAAAGAATCAAACATTTGATATGATACGACATAGAACAACAAGAGCCATTGCTGCCCTCCAGGTGGACTTAAAGGAACACAATTGGAATGAGGTTTTTGCAAATGAAGATTCAAATAGTGCGTATGATGCATTCTTATCAACTGTAATTTCACTATATGAAAAACATTGTCCTTTAATGAAAATCACTAGAAAGCATCACAGATCAAATAAGCCATGGATCACAAAGGGGATAGAAGATGCATGTAAAAAGAAAAATAATCTATATAAGAGATTCATAAAACAGAGGACAAAAGATGCTGAAATAAAGTACAAGTTATATAAAAATAGATTAGTAAATATTATAAGAACAAGTAAGAAAGAATATTACCACAAATTATTGGAGCAAAGTAGAAGTAACACACAAGAAACGTGGAGGATATTAAACAGTATAATCAAAAAGGGCTCAAAAAATAAGAATTATCCAGATTATTTTAAAAAAGATAAAGATATTGTGCTTGATAAAACTAAAGACATTGCAAATGAATTTAATGATTTCTTTGTAAATGTTGGCTTTAATTTAGCAAAAGAAATTCCAGAGTCAAGAAATAATAACGACCTAAATAAACATATTACTCAGAATGTGTCCTCCATGTTTATTGGTGCTGTAACTCATAGAGAAATAATTAACATTGTGAAGACATTTAAAAATAAAAAGTCCACTGACTGTTTTGGTATTGACATGATATTAGTTAAAAGTATTATAGAATATATAGTGCAACCTTTCGCATACATTTGTAATCTGTCCTTTCAAACTGGTGTGTTTCCCTCACAAATGAAAATAGCAAAAGTTATTCCAATCCATAAAAACGGAGAGAGATGTCAGTTTACCAATTATAGGCCAATATCACTACTCCCACAGTTCTCAAAAATTTTAGAAAAGTTATTTGTTAATAGACTTGATAAATATATTGAGAAGCATAATCTCCTAAGTGATAACCAATATGGCTTTAGAGTGAAAAGGTCCACTTCAATGGCAGTGATGGAACTTGTTGAAGGGATATCTAATGCTATAGATAATAAGGAATATACTGTTGGTGTTTTTATAGACTTAAAAAAGGCGTTTGATACAATTGATCATTCTATATTAATGAATAAACTAGAGAGATATGGCATAAGAGGGATAGCATACAAGTGGATGAAAAGTTACCTGGATGAAAGATATCAATATGTCGAATTCAATAATGTAAAATCTAAGCAGTTGAAGGTAACTTGTGGTGTTCCTCAGGGCTCTGTGCTGGGCCCTAAATTATTTATATTATATATAAATGATATATGTAGTGTTTCCAAACTGTTAAAATGTGTATTGTTTGCTGATGATACCACTCTGTACTGCTCAGGTAAAAACTTAGAACAGCTTCTGACTACAGCGGAAAAGGAGTTAAATATATTAAAAAACTGGTTTGATGTAAATAAGTTATCATTAAATATAAAGAAAACAAAATTGATTATTTTTGGCACTAGACCAATGAAAAATGTATCTAAAATAAGGGTTAATGGAATTGAAATTGAAAGAGTGTACGAAAATAAATTTCTTGGAGTGATAATTGATGATAAGCTGAGTTGGAAGTCTCATATAAACCACGTGAAAACAAAAATGTCAAAAACCATTGCTATTCTCTATAAAACAAAGCATGTCCTGAACAAAAAAACATTATACACACTTTATTGTACTCTGTTGCTTCCATATATGACTTACTGTCTGGAGATATGGGGTAATACATATAAAACGAACACTCTTCCTATTTTCAAGTTACAAAAAAGAGCTATAAGAATTATAAACCAATCAAACTATATAGAACCAACTAACATTTTGTTTATTAATCTGAATACCCTGAAATTTTATGATTTAGTTGAATATAAAATGGCACAGATAATGTATAAAGCACAAAATAACTTGCTTTGCCCCAGTACTCAGAAGCTGTTCAAAGTCAGAGAGAGTCAATATGACTTAAGGGGAACAGATTTCTTTAAAAAAAACAAGATAAGGACAAATATAAAGCAGAGATGTGTTTCTGTTAGAGGAGTTAACCTGTGGAATAGTTATGACAGTGATTTAAAAAGGTGTAGTTCATTTTCCTTGTTTAAAAATATGTTTAAAAATAGAGTATTAGAAAAATATATAAATCAAGAATGAAAAGAGCAAAAAGGAGAAAGAAAAAAAAAAAAAAAAAAAAAAACAACCTCTTGATTCTTTTGCTTTGATGTAGTTACTTATCTAAGGTGGAAAGTTTTTTTTTTCTTTGTTTTTTTTTTTGTTTGTTTGTTTGTTTGTTTGGTTTTTGCTTTGTTTTATTATTTTCTTCAAGCCCTGTGTACAGGAGCTGCATACAAAAAGATATTTTGTGAAAAGGGTTGGCGTAATAAGCAAATGCTTCAGCCAATACCTTTTGATTAGCCTTGTCTCATGCTTTCTTTCTTTATGGTAGATTTTTGTTCTGTTTTCACTGTTTGTTTGTTTGTTTTTTCACTGTTTTCACTGAGATTTGAATTTGAATGCTAATCAATAAAATCAAATCAAATCAAATCAAAATCAAAATCAAATCAATTATGAACCTGGCTGTCTCTATCTACACAAACACCCCCCCCCACACACACACACACACACACACACACACAACAGCAGTTATAAGGTTAATGGGAATCCAGTCAGTTAGCTACTAAGTACCTTGGGTTTAATATCGGCACATATGACAAAATAAGCAGCTTCTCTCATTCCTTTTCAAACAGGACAGTGGTAACAACAGCAGGCTACAGACAATTTTAAGTTTTAGATTGTAGGTTCAAGGTTCAAGGTTCTTTATTTGTCACATGCATAGTTATACAAGTATAACACACAGTGAAATGTAGCCTGACACGCTCCTCGACATGTGCAAAAATTGGGGGGGGGAGTGTAGAGGAAGAACATATATATATACATATATATATATATGTATATATATATATATATATATATATATATATATATATATATATATATATATATATATATATATATATATATATATATATATATATATATATATATATATATATATATATACACATACATATAGTATATACACTGGGTGAATGTGCAGTAGTAGCAGCAAGCAGGTGAATTCTGTACATTAATATGAATAGACATCTGACTATTTTACAGGATAGACAATATAAACATATTTAAAATTAAAGGAATTGAAATGTACATTGTGCCTTGGTTTAGAGTGTCTGGAAGAGAGTCCTGTCTCAGTCAATTATAGATGATGTGAGAGGGCGGGTGTGTGTGTTTAGGTGTGTGTTTAGGGCACGGATGGCTTGGGGATAGAAGCTCCTCTTGAGTCTCTCTGTCCTTGCCCGGATGATGCGAAACCTTCTACCAGATTGCAGAAGTTGGGACAGTTTGTTGCCAGGATGGGACGGGTCCTTCAGTATCTGCGCTGCTCTAGTCCGGCATCTCCTGGTGAAGGTGTCCTGAAGCGGGGGGAGAGCAATCCTGCAGCAGCGTTCTGCTGTACGGATCACTCTCTGGAGAGCTTTTTGGTCCTTCACACAGCTGTTCCCAAACCACGATGTCATGTTCTGTGTGAGGATGCTCTCCACAGCGCCTGTATAGAAAATCCTGAGGATCTTTGGAGAGACCCTGAACTTCCTCAGTTGTCGTAGGTGATACAGGCGCTGCCTAGCCTTTTTGGTCTGGACCTGAATGTGGGCAGCCCATGTCAGGTCTGAGGAGATGTGGACACCAAGATACTTGAAGGACTGCACCCTCTCCACTGGAGCTCCATTGATGATAATGGGCTTGTAGTCTCTGTGCTGACCCCTTCTGAAGTCCACCACCAGCTCCTTGGTCTTGCTGACGTTCAGCTGGAGGTGGTTGTCCTGGCACCACGATGCCAGATTCTTCACTTCATCCATGTAGGCCGCCTCATCGTTGTTGGAGATGGCACCCAACACCACTGTGTCGTCAGCAAACTTCACAATGGTGTTGGAGCCATGGGTGGCCACACAGTCTGAAGTGTAGAGGGAGTAGAGCAGTGGCGAGAGGACACATCCCTGAGGTGCTCCTGTGTTGATGGTGATGCTGTTGGAGAAGCACCTGCCCACCCTCACCACCTGAGTTCTGCCAGTGAGGAAGTCCAACACCCATGCACACAGACGGCTGTTAAGTCCCAGATCCCTCAGCTTTGTGAACAGTCTGCAGGGCACTATTGTGTTAAACGCTGAACTGTAATCAACAAACAGCATTCTCACATAGTTACCCTGTTTCTTGTCCACGTGGCTGAGAGTGGTGTGTAGGACGTGGGCGATGGCATCCTCTGTGGATCTGTTGGATCTGTAGGCGAACTGCAGCGGATCTGTGGTGTCTGGGATGGAGGAGGAGATGATGTTCTTCAGCAGCCTCTCAAACACCTTCATTACTACCGAGGTCAGTGCAACTGGCCGGTAATCGTTCAGGGATGAGGGTTTGCTGTTCTTGGGCACAGGGATGATGGTGGATCTTTTGAAGCATGTGGGGACCACAGACTTCGCCAGGGACTCATTGAAGATGTAAGTGAACACACCTGCTAGCTGGTCAGCACAGCAGCGCAGCAGACGGCCGGTGATGCCGTCTGGCCCCACCGCTTTCCTTGTGTTCACTCTCCTCAGTGCCGCTCGGACGTCATGCTCCGCGATGCTGGTCACCGGTCTCTCGCTGATGACGTCACTGTCCTTGGTAGTCAGTCACGTTTCCCACACTGCAGGTTACCTGGGTGTAATGTTTTTCAGCTAAAAGAAACATGCCCTGACTCCTACCTAAGTATATAAAGATTCACAGAAGGTTAAATGCAGCTAATATGTCCTGTTTTAAGCCAGGCACTCCACCTCCGCTCCGCTGCGTCTCAGCCACCATCGCTCTGGCACAAAGGGCACCAGAGCCAGAGTAGGGGAGAGGCGAGCTGGAACAAACCATTTTGGGAGTGGGGGTATCTATTCTTTTGTTGTTAAAATATTACATCTCAACCAACTACTGTATGCTTTCGATATTGTTTTTGTAGTGTATCACACAAAAAAAATATGACAATATCCTGTACCAAATATTGTCAAAAAAGTAAGAAATCTTTGGGGGTGCTTTGATTAATTTTGGGAGTGCATCAGCACCCCCAAAATGGGCTAAAAACGCCCTTGTTGCACAGTTGTTCACTGTTAAATAACATTTGATGTAAAATGAACAGCCAGTAATAAAAATTCTAGATATTACCTATATAGTTATTTTATTTCTAGAAGTTTCCAAATATATCAGTATCTCTGATATTCCACAGAGCCCAATCAATGTTCTTAGTGAAGGTAATATTTCGTATTCTTCAGGTTTGTTCTAGACACAAAACCATACACAACCAACAGTCAGTTCTCATCTGTAACTGTGCTTTGGACACTAGAATGAACTTTTTACACGATTCAGGAGTGAAACACAGAAAGACAGCTTGACACATCTTCAGCATACAATTGATAGCGACAGTTTACTGACACCCTTTGGTTTTTACGTTATGGGCAATTGCCTTACAAAAGCTGTCCACTACTAACAAAGTTGTCTTCTTGAGTAATATGCAAATGAACTGAAAAATAGAAGCTGCACTCTAGTGGGAAATAAAGCATGGACGAAGATTATATCGCTAGCGAGTATAATGTAGTCTTCCGCTAGCACCTGATTAGCACAGCTCCTTTATCGTCTGTCACATTACTTCATTCTCTGTTCTTGTTGTTCCTTGGGATATGGTGCAGCCAAGAAGTACAGATTAAAATCATTTTTCAGAACAACTGGGAATTGGGTTTGTAATAAAATGCTGGAGTGTGTCTGTGCAAATAGTGAAAAAAAATATCTTTTTTTTTCTTCTTTGTGGACACTAAAGCTGCTCAGACTGACATCGTTTAAATCAGTTACATCAGGTGATGTCTTCTGGGAAAGTAAAGCTTAGTGATCTAAACAGAGCTGAAGCAGTTAGCTGACATGCAGCACATAAGCTAGGCAAAGTAAAATTGTTTTTATTGCACAATTCAACAGGAAGGAATTACAAAATGCTTTGCATAACACAAACCAGACAATGAAATGCACTCGAGTGAAGGAATATGACATTTTGGGGAACAGTTTAATGACTTTCATGAGTGAGATGAAAAGACTGAAAATAAATTTTGTTTAGATCCAATATTTATGTCTAGTGCTGCTAGAGGTTACCAAAATGTTATTCAAGTGATGATACAAAATGTATATACTTAACATGGTTTTTTAAGATTAAAATTCAATCATCACTCACCGTAGGAAAATGTAATATTTTTGTGAATGTTAGGAGCATACTGTGGCTGACAGAGATGGTCAAACAATCGGACACTAAGATGAAACTAGTGAAAAGGCTAATTTCATGAATATCTTAAAGTCAGCCTAGCATTTAGTGCTAAACTGCCAAGCCACAGTTCGTCCATGCAGGTACTCATGATTGTATTGACAATGCACTTTGGCTGTACTTCACAAAAAGTACTCTGAGACTCTAGACTAAACAGAATGCAACTAGTAGAAGCCTGTTAGCCTGGCTTAGCGCAGGTTAAGGGCTTAGAAGAGCAGGAGAAAACAAATTTGTCCAAAGTGAAAAAATGTTTTTGAACATTTCAAACAAGTTATATCTTTAATTAGTGGCTAATAATTCGCTTTAAAGGTGCTGGTAATTGGATTTTGTTACCTTTATACTGTGTTAGACTGGCATTTCACCCTTGTCTTTGTATTACAACACACCAATCATCTGCTGGCTGAGAGAAAGCAGTTCTCTGCTGATCTGAGTAAGAACTACAAAGGTTATGTCCTTGAGCATGGATTTAAAAGATGATGAAATTATAAAGGGAAAAATTACAAAGTAGTTGCCTTTTGTGAGATGGGAGTATGAATAAAAACATGTCAGTTTGTGTCATCTAACTTAACCAATACTCAGAAAGAAAAAACAAAACAAAACAAAAATCACTAAATAAATTCAGTAAACTGAATCTGTTGCACTGCGTCTGACAGTTCCTTTGAACATTTGGGCTTCCAGTTCTATAGAAGTGTAAAAGACTGGAATACTCGCTGCCAGTGTGGCTAGTACAGAGTTTATTGCTAAGCATAGTGTCAGTTAAAAGTCTATATCGGTCATTAAAACCAAAAGGGATTTTCATCTTTGAAGCATGAACATGCTCAGCAAGCTTAATGGTGATCTTCCACTTAGAATATATTAATCTGGACCAAAGTGTTGAACAGACTGACAAAATGACTGACTGACCAGCAGCCTGCCATTCATGAGGTAAAGTAACAGTGAGAGAAAAAAAGTTTTCAACATTAGCAGAATTATTGGTATGTCAGTTTCTCAATACAAACACTAACATTTCAAAAATATCAAAAGTGACCTCCTTGTATTATACCAGGCTGAGGGATGAATGAGTTTATCATACTTCTGCTCCCCTGCACACATTGATAGAAGTTAGCAGGTTGTATTAGTGGTAAAGAGAATAGCTCCTGCATTGCAGTGGCAGCATGGTTTGCTCTACACCTCCGTGGCCTTGTGCTGCAAGGCGAGCTCCATTGAGACCACACGAGAATACTGTAATGAATTTAAAAAGCTGCCAAAAACTTCTCTGTCTTTTGGCCTTAGGACTCAATTTCCCCTGGCAGCATATTGAGTTAGAATCAGATAACTACCAGAAAGTGTGGAAAATCTAATGCATATCAAGTGAAGAGACATGCTGACACTCCCCAGTGACAGAAACACTGTATTCTGTACTTGCAAAGTACAAACCCAGCATAAAGCTGAAAAGAATGGAGTGGAAAGGGAGATGGGGTGAGGGAAAAAAAGAAGGGCATGTTTATTTATTTTATTTTATTTTTCTCTCCTGAGAAGACAGGTACTAAAATGGCCCTTGAGTCTATGTGTGACATGTGCAGCAATTTATTTTTAGGAGTCAGGCTCACATGAGGAAGGCTCATGTGTGTTATACTATGTGACAGGAAGAGAATGTTTGACTAACACATAGTCCTAGTGAGGCAGTATAGTGGTGCTCTGTTCCCTCACAGCAACAGGGTTCCTAGTTTCAGTCTTCTGGTCAGTTTGCATGTTCTCCTTCTGCCTCCATGGGTTTTACCCGCATCCCAAAGACACACATGTCAAGTTACAGTAATACTAAGTAGTTCATATTTGAGGATATAAAAGTGTTTTGTCGTGAAGCTTCTGGAGCGACATTTAGAGGTATCTCGTGGTGTTTGCAGACAGTTTCTTTTACATTGATTCATGCATAATGGACATATCTTTGTGTCTGTGAGAGGTTAGGTCTGTCCCGCTCTAACTGTAAAGGGCATGAGGGCTTTCTTGCAGGCAATGTGATCCTTTTATTCACTCTTTCTGCAGCCTCTGCTTCAATGATATTAAACACTGGGTAACCACGGGAAACTCAAATGGATTTTTAAAAAAAGTAAACAAGTACAAAAGGAGCAACTAGCTCTATAATTAAAATAAAAATTTAATTTTTTTTTAAAAAGTGTATGTTGTTTTATAGACTTTACAGACTTAGCCTATTTATCAAAAAATGCTTTAAATTATTTGACAAATACAAAAAAAATAATAAAAAGAAGAAAAAACACATTTGACATTTGATAGTTACAAACTCTTAATGGCACAAAACATGTTTTGCCGTTGTCAAGGTAATGCACAAACAAGCCCCAAAGTGCTGTCCCATTTCTATTTATACACCTCTAGAAGTCAGACAAAAAACCTCCCCTGCTGTGCACACAGGTGACGTCATTCAAGTCTTTGAGGGTTTCGTGCTTGGACCTTAGGCCCTCGACAACTGCTTACCTCTGTGCGTGACGGTTCTCTCACTAAACTAGTGGAGCTTACACACACATGCACCCCAAGAGTAATCCTGCTCGTCTACTGCCAACCCAAATAGAGCAAGAGAGAGAGTGTAATATGGTTAAAAAATGACATTTTTTGCTGCATTTTCTTGACTGACAATTCAGAAATCTCACTGAAACCATAGTGAAAAAATCTATTAGGTTTATTATTGTGACTATAGACATCTTTTCACTGTGTATTTTTTGTGGAGAACTTAAACATAGGTGACAGGCCACATCTCTAAATAAAGCTCCACAGACATATGAGCGTGCTCATTATTTTTAATCACGCAGGCATAATTTAATAGTACTAGATTGACAGTTGCCCAAATTTATAACGTGCAGAGGGTCTTGCAATGTGACAACGCTGCTTTATAGTGTTTGCAATAAAAAAAAAGCTAAGTGCCAAAAACAACCGTGCTCTACCTGAACAGGCTCGCGCACAAGCAGAGCAAGCTCTATAAATAGCCACCCCCATAGGGTAATATTTGCATGTAGTGCCTCTACATCCTTTTGTTGATAATTGTGTATTTGAAATTGAAAGCTTGTGCATATGTTCTAGCTTCTGCGATGACTAAGATTTATACAAATGAATCAGACATGGTTGAATCTAAACGGACTAAAAGAGTATGCATGCCTATTTATGTCTCTGTGCTTACATACATGCATCGGATCCAAGATTGGCTCCCATGGCACACAGTTTCATCTAACCTACTCACATAATTACGATTTAAAACTCTCAGTGTGGCAGATACATTGTGCTTAGGTAGCATCAGTTCTCATCTCATCTCATCTCATCAATATCAGAATGTAATTTTAAGACACAGCAAATAAGTCAGTAAGCTTTATATTCTAATCTGGGTCAGTCAGCTTCCTCCCTTTCATTTTCCGCTTTACCCATTTGGTGCTAGCTTGACTAGCACCTTACCAGGTCGCAGAGAGACTTGAGGAACATACCCACCACTTTACTTCTAAGGTAAAATGATTTGTCACTAATTCCTACTTCTAAATATTCATTCACTTATTCTGATCCATTATTCGTTTAACCTAATGGTAATGATAGCCATATAAGATACTCTTCAGACAGTAAGATCAATCCATAATCTATACTCTCCATGTTGTGCTGCTTCTATAGGAATTAAGCGTGCTGAGCAGATAAGGGAACAGCATAAGGGAGAAGCAACTGTTGCTGCCCATCAATCTGGCAAGGATTATAAGGTCTATTCTACACAGTTTGAAGTCCATCATTCTACAGTGAGAAAGATTATTCACAAGTGGAAAACATTCAAGACAGCTGCCAATCTTTCCAGGAGTAGAAAATTTAACCCATAGTCAGACTGTGCAATGCTTAGAGAAACTGCAAAAGACCCAAGAGCTACATGCCTCAGTTAGCTTGTTAAATGTTAAAGTTCATGACGGCTTAGGTTTGAAAAGTTGCATCTGAACACACCATAAGACTTCTGGAGATGAGACCAAAGTGGAAATTTGAGTCAACCATAAACTCTTCTATATACCAAAGTATTCTAGAGTCAAATATTAAACGATCATTCTGAATGTTAAGGCTCGGCACAAATCATATAATATGAAAATCATCCCAAGCTCAGCAATAAATCAAGAATATTTCTGAGTAACTAAAAAAAAGAAAAGAATCAAGGAATTGCAAAGTTCAGACCTCAATCCCAATGAAATGCTGTTGCAGTACCTTAACAAAGCTGTTCATAAATAAATGCCATCAAACTTTAATGAACTGATGTTGAAAAGATAAGTGGGACAAAATCGATCCAAAACAAATAAAGAGTAATAATTTCTCTGTATAATTTATGGGTCTTTACCTTACGATATAAAGTGCCTCAAGGGAACTGTTGTGATTTGGCGAGATAAAAATAAAATTGAACTGAATAAAGTGATACACAAAACAAATACTTCAGGTTATTCATGCTAAACCGGATTCCACAAGCTACTGAATCATCAGTCGTAGTTAGTTTTCACAGGATTCCATATAATCCTGTGAAATGTGTATTTTTCACATGACTGTATTATCCAGAGGTGGGACCAAGTCATTGTTTTGCAAGTCTCAAGTAAGTCTCAAGTCTTTATCCTCAAGTCTTAAGTCAAGTCTCAAGTAATGTCAGGCAAGTCCGAGTCGAGTCTCAAGTCACTGGTGTAAAAGTCCGAGTCAAGTCACAAGTCTGAAATTTTGAATTTCAAGTCCTTTCGAGTCTTTAAAAAAACCCCGAAAAAAAGCATGTTGCAGTTATGCTAAATGTAAATATTAGACCATGTAATTTTTAAATCTGTGTTTTTCTCAACACATGACAAAATAGTGAACTTAGAAAATATACACAAATTGTGAAGTTGCACCTCTTTAAAATGCAGCTCAATTAAACCTAGCTCCAAGAATAATTTTAACCGACAGTTCTGAGATAAGCTGCATGTTATTCTTGGATGCGGTTGTAGGACTGGCTTTAAAATCGCATGACAAAAATATCATACATAAATAAATGATATTTTTTTTAAAATATCATTTAAAAAAAACTGCATCACCAACGTAGCCTGGAAAACATTTGCTAGTTAGATGAAGTCAGCTATCTCATTGTAGCATATTTATATGCATATTTATAATTATACGGTTCTTGGAGTGAGTGCACACACTCATGAAGTTTAGTAACTTCAGGTCACTGCAACAAGCCCAGGTACAGTTTACCGACGGATGGGTGCAGGACCTTGAAATGCACCGTGTAGAAAGTAAAGACCATCGTACGTATCATAAGTTTACCAGTCTCACAAATCGTCGTCATAAATACACATTCGTTAACCGTTTATTAATATAACCTTTGAGCTCAATGGTAATTAATTAGCAGTGGAAATAATTTCTGGTAGCATCACAGAAATGTAGCAGTGACAATAATATTGTATGCTGTAATCGTACTGGACAATTAGTGATACAAAACAACTGTTTTATCCTGTGAATAAAAGTATATGTTTTTGTCAATGTACCATAATAACAGAAGCGAAACACAATATTGTGTCAGGACAATTCACTATTTATGCACAATAAACAAAGGAGCATAGCGCGACAATTTCTGTTCAGCGCCAGACTTGCTTGTAACCTATATCACCAATTATGTTAAGAAAAATGACGCATTAACTACAACAGCAGACTGACCTTTGTGGAAATGCTTGGAGCAGACTAACCTGTGAGCTGGAGTGTTCTGGGACGTTATATTTGATCTTTGAATGGCTGCAATCCAGTCGCCTCTTTGTTACTTCGGAAACATGGCTCGAACAATTTCTCCTCAGCGACGTAATCCGATAACAACCGATCTCTTTACCCGTCGGCTTCCCGTGGCTGTCATGCGACCGGCTATTGCAGTTAATAATACAACAGCTTCTTGCCATTTTTGTGTTTCTTTTTATCGCTGTATAACTGATTTTAATTGAAAGCTTGCGTGCGCTAGTACCGCTTGCCACGAGTTCCCAGAATCCTTTGCGGTTCTACCCGTGAATGACGTCACATTTTCAATCTCTATATAATATGCGTGTTAAATTTTATATTTGGGGTAAAATATCAAGTCTTTTCAAGTAAACCGGTTCAAGTCCAATTCAAGTCCCAAGTCATTGGTGTAAAAGTCCAAGTCAAGTCACAAGTCTTAGAACATTTTTTCAAGTCAAGTCTAAAGTCATAAAATTAATGACTCAAGTCTGACTCGAGTCCAAGTCATGTGACTCGAGTCCACACCTCTGGTATTATCTACATTGGATTCAGCTCTCTGCAAACTCTAAATTGCGTTTAGAATTCAAGACTGACTGTACAGTATGGTTTATGCTTATAATCCAGCGAACATCAGCATCTCTGGATAGTTGCCTTTTTTTTTTTTTAACCCAGTGCATTTTGGGATAAGGTGCGACAAGCAATAAGCTGATAAATAGATGCATGACAGAATTTAGTGATGTTTTGCTCTTCTTTTCTTAATAAATACATTTTGTGACATTTATGACTTTTACACCACTTTGCTTCTGTCCTTATTACCATGGAAATTAGTTTAGCTCCGGCAACCTTCACTTTGTCGAATTTGAACCCACTAAGTGGATTTCAGCTTGCACTCTGAGATTTATTGTTCAGTACTCCTGGGGTCTAAGCGAAAATGATGATAGGTAGAGAAAGGTTTTGCTAAGGGAAGCAAGGGAGTATTTGGAGTTTGAGAACTTTAAGAGTACTGCTCAATTGGGGGTTTGAAAGTGGCGTACATAGAAGAAAAAGAAATGAAAAGAGGAAAATATATAGGGACAGAAGTGAGAGATCTGCAGAGCAAAATAGTTTTTTCCTTTGTGTATATACTGGTTATGTGACAGAAAGAGACTGGCGCACCCCAGTGCATGTTTTATCCTACTTCTCAATTAGTTTTAATGGGTGTGCCTATTGCTTCCTTCTTATCACAACTTGACATACGGTATTATTATACAGTACCCGGAGGAACATAGCTTCCACTGATTTCAGACTAATGGTATTCCACTGAGGCAGTTTGTTCCATTTTTCCAGTTTTATTCATAAGGTGAAGGATTTGCTGCTTTTTCACCAGTCCGCCTAATATTCATATAAAAGCACTTTCAAATATTCAGCACATAATTACGTTTAAGGGAAGGAAAGTATTTTTTGTTCATGATGTGGCTACTGCTATTACCTTACAGGGAGGTCCAAACGACCCTAAATTTCAAAAACTAAAACATCATGGCTTATAAACCTGCAATAGGCTGGTAACCTGTCCAGGGTGTAACCCACCTTTTCCTCTATTATAGCAATAGTAGGTTAGCCCCCCCATGGATGGATTGATGGATGGATGGCTCATCTCATTAACCTCCCTGTGTCTCTTCCCAAGTTCATACGCTGCCAGAGTGTTTAGCTTTATTTTGAGCCTCGTTCTGGAAAGTGCATTGTTTTTAAGAGGGAGAAAATAAACGCTCAATCAGTGTAATTTCAGTGATTGAAGGAAGATACTTACAGCACGATTAATTTGATTTGAGCAAGTGAAAATATATTTTCAGACACATATCCAGTTATTCCTAGAGTTGACAATTACATCTTCTTTCACCCAGTTCCCTTCTCAATATCTGTACACTTTCCAGTCAATACTTGTCTATCAACTGTCAAAAACACAAACTGTATATGCTTCCTGTTCTTAAGTCTGTGGGAAGTGTGTACATTATTATTTTTTGAGGTTTGAGGTACTTGAAGTTCTTAAAATCTCATAAACATGATGTCTAACGAGATTCTTACTCTGGATGGCATTACCTTGACCTCCAGTAACACTGTGAGAAATATTGGAGTCATTTTGCTCTAAAAGGTCCCTGAAAACCTTCAGTTGCTCCAGAATGTGGCAGCAAGTACAAACTGGGACAGGAAAGAGATCATATTTGTCCCATGTTAGCTTTTTTTCATTGACTTCCACTTTTCACATACAAAATCTGGAATAATCGGGCCTGGTGATCTTAAAGACCTCATAGTACCTTATTATCCTAACAGACCACTTTTCTCTGACTGCAGGCTTGTATTTCTTGAGTTTTCAAAAGTAGAATGGGCTGATCGCCTTCAGCTGTTAAGCCTCTATACTATGGAACTGACTCCTAGTGATTAAGGAGACAGGGACTCGTTGCTTTTAAAACTTTCTTTTCTGTTAAATCTTATAGTTAGAACTTGATCAGGTGACCCATCTCTGATCCATCTCTTAGTCATGCTGCAATAGGCTTAAGCAGCTTGGGGCCTTCCTATGCATCAGGTGTTTCTTCACTCATCTTTTTTTACTTGCTTTGTGTTCATACACTATTACTACATTTAATCATTTTTAAACTCTGGCTCTCTCCTATACTTTGCCTTTTGTCTTGTTCTCTCTCTCTTCTCTTTCCCCTCATCCCCAATTGGTTGCAGTGGATGCCGGTCCCTCAGCCTGGTTCTGGCGGAGGTTTCTTCCTCTTAAAAGGGAGTTTTTCCTTCCCACTGTCACCAAGTTTTTGAACCAAAGGAGTGGTTTAGTTATTGGGGTTTTCTAAAAAACTGGTCTAAAAAAAAGGTTGACTAAAAAACTGTACATGAACTGAATTGATGTTTTTATACCCAAATGTGAACTTGCACACTGGACTGTGTTGAAAAATCAGAAATTATTCAGTCATAACATTCAATACTGTTATGATATTTTGATACCACGGTAAGCATTTACAGGATATTGTTTTATACAGGAAAACTGTTACTCAATAAGGCCGATCTACTAGTTGTTTTTCTCTTTCTCTGTGACCCAAGAATCAATGTGTAGGACTCACGAGCTGGTACCCCAAGGTCGAAAACACCACAGAGATGAGACCACTTCCTTACTCCCATCCTCCCTTTTTTCTTTATCTCCTGGAAAAGGCTCGTTAAAGGCTAGGTGGTTTGTTTCAGAATTCACTGATGAAAGAACTCTGTATTCTATGTCTAGGAGTGTATTTTGCTGGGATGATCATAAATTATAGCTGAACTGATAAACTACACAAGGGATACTTTGCTCAGAAGGCAGGAAGACGTTTCCTTATTTAGTCTGTACCGGTTTGAACTGGGAAAGCTGACACACGAACCTTTTTTTTCTCTATATAAACTGCTGTGTATCAAATAAACCTTTGAGTTGATTCTGGGAAAGCAATCTGAACAGTTTCTGTATCACTTTGTTCTCCTAGCTGCTCCCGATATCGTAACTAACCCCGCTGAACGGCATACCTGAGTGTTACTTTGAATAATTAGGAGTCTTATAAGGAAAGGACAAACTCTGCTTATCGCTCACGCCACGGAGGAAACCCGGGAAGGCAATTTCCTTCAAATACTTTTACTGTTCAGGAATGTAATGTAATTTGGATTTATAACCTTAAATGTTTATTTTTTTTTATTATTATTCATCCATTTATTAGATTTAGTGGGAATAACAGAAGGTCAAAGTTGTAATTATTATTGTATAATTTGCAATATGAGAGATTAAAGAGAACAATTTACATTTGGAGTCTTTTAGTTTTGGGCTGCTCAGCTCTTGGCAGCTATTTGCTGGTAGCTGGCTGAGCTTTTTTTTTGCCTTGGACACAAATAGGAAAAAATTGTACAATTGCAATTTGACAAGTATTTATACTCTGCACCTGTCAAAAGGCTCATAGGAGATCCTGTTGCGAGAAATACAATTAGTGTTTTGCACAAATTACTCTAATTTATGAATATTTCTGCTTTACTCTTGTGCTTTTAGAGGGATAATGGCTTTCTGCCAAAAAGAGAGGCAAAACTTTTAAATTATTGTTAAAAACTGTATTTCTCAAAATGCTTGAAAGTAGACTGATTATGCACTTCTACATATACTGTCACAAAGGTGTATGCTCATAGTAAGCACAACCAATGTTCTAAATAACAAAGGTATGTGCTAGTAATCCATTTAAGCTAAAGACTGCTCTAAATGCTCTATTTCATTTTTTTTTTTTTTTTTTTACTACCATTGGATTTCTGTGATGTCAGTAACAGTGGTCGTCCTTGGTCATGTGCGTATGCACACATATGGGCATTGACATATGCACAAAGCTCTGGCTGTGAACAGCCCAAATAAAAGAATAAAAACTGTTTAAATGGAGAAGGAAAGGAGCCAAAATAGCTTGTTTCAGACAGAATATGAGGTTGGAATCTGTGCCAAAGCCCCATGTAACATGAAAGAGATTATCTGGGAATCATGATCAACTATTCTGGCATGAAGAGTTTATCTAGAAATTAGAGCTAGAAATCAGCACTGTGGAGCCATAAATGTTAATCTGTATTCCCTAACCCGTTTAAAGGACAACAAAAAGCTCCTGTATAACTCTGAATTTAATATTAACACACAAATAATTCCTTCATTTTGTGTCAGCTGAATACCTTTTAGGTGACTTTGGTGAATTGTATTGTGAAGAGTAGCAGGAAACTGAACTCCCAAAGAAGTGAAAGCCTCAGTAATAATTAATAAAATCTGACGCCTTGGCTGTTTGTACAAGCATAAACAATGCTAAGCAAACAATTTAAGAAAAAGCCAGAATACAGGAAAAGGAGGGGACTTGAAAATCATTTTACCTGACACTCTTGAAATGAGTTTGCTTTGACAGGAGTGTGCTGATGTGGAAATACTAAATTTCACTGTTTACCTGTACATCTTCCTGTGGAGCTTCTGGCATTTAAGAGGAACACACTTAGCTGATGTGAAATTTCATTGAGTGTTGATGCAGAAACCTTTTTCTTTTAGATGGAAGAACATTTGTTTTGGGAAGTTGCAATGAAATGGAAGACAATAAACATCGCTTATTTTTTTTGACGGGGCGGGAAGAAGTACGATGACACATTCTGGTATACCTGTTGCCTGCTCGCAAGCTTTATGCACCACTATAGAACGCAGTATAATACAAAGAGACAGCAAGCTTGCAGTAGTGTTCACGGCAGAGTGGAAGGGAAGTCTGTTTGTCTGATTGTGTGAGAAATACAGTCAGCTTTCTGCTGCCTCTGTCCTCCCACAGCACTGCAGAGTTAAAACCCTTTCCCACATGGACTGTTTGCTTGTGATTCTTAACTATGTGGAAAGAGTTGTCAGTCAGATTGAGAACCTCTCTCCCCTCTAAATGGATTCAGTTCCAGTCATGCGCAAGGTGTAAAATGGACATGCTCAAGCAGACATCTCCACTGCACATGCAAACACTCCCTATTGCAACATCTTTGCTGGAATACTGCTCTCTCTTCTCATTCACACTTTTCTGCCCATTTCCGCACCTCTTTCCTTCTCTTTTAAGATGTCTGCAGAGAAGGGAGTGAAGAGTGACAGAGTGGCACACGATAATGACTAACAACGAGATAAAAAGCCCTTTACTACCTAACCTTGGCAGACAGGATGAGAGGATGTGGAGAGGGAAGATGGTTGAAGGCATTACCAGCATCCACGGTCCTCTCATTACCTGCTGCCAAGATTTCGGTGCTGGCACTGGTCCATCTTTCTTTTTTGTGTCCTGAGCGGAGAAAGAAAGGTGGTGTTTCTTCAATTTCTCTTATCTGTCCTACCATTTAACCTTCCTCCTCTTTCCACTAGCCTGTCACTATTGTGTTCTAACCTGAAAAAAAAGGATAAAAAAATGGTAAGGTTGGATGTAACAGCTTTTCAAAATCATACTATAATAAAACATTAAAAATCCCAACAGCCAAGTAAATGATAACCTTAAAGCCGCCAATGACTTCATTGCTTTCGTCCTTATATTCATGTATTAAATTCACTTTTTTGTTTTACTTTGAACTTTTAGAAATATGAAGCCGTGCTTTAACTAAATTCTACTATTTAAATCAGGTCAGCAACGAATAAGTTGAATTCGGAGCTGTTTCTATGGGTCTGTTGACATTAATACTGCTGAGCCATTACAGCTGAATAGGCAGTATTGGAACTGCAGCTCAGGTAGTTAAGTTTGCACTATCTCTGGGTTTTTTGCAGATATTAAAATGTAATTATGAGGTTACCTTTCTAAGCAAGATAAGCGACCAGAGAGGAGTGTTTAAGTCCTGACATTTTGGTGAATATTTAAATTGGCAGTGCAATTTTGCTCAAAACAACTTTAGATTGGAAAAGTTTTACCTCTTGAGTGGTTCATAATGTATCACCTTGTTTGCAGGGTCTTTTATTTTTTTGTAATTATGTTTTAGTCTTTTCATTTTGCCTAGCAACAGCCGAAGCAGAATTGCTAGTCAGTATTTTAAGATGTCACTCTTACTAGTTAAAATCACATCATATTTCCTCCATCACATGTACACTCAGTGAGTTGACTTCACGGTTTGGCTTTATTTCTCCTCTTTTTGTGCCTTTTTTTACGGTCAAGATTAAGTGCTTGTCTAAACATGGGTCAGCAACCTAATCAGTGAATCAAGTAATTACCATGTAATTAACATGTCATCTGGACCAATCAACATCGAAGTTTACCGGAAGCCCACACACACGGACCAGTACCTCCTCTTTGACTCCTGTGGAGCAGGGAAATTATTTTACTGCTATTGTTAAATAATCATCATTATTACCATTGCATTAATAATATAATCTGGAGTTTATATTGCGTTTAGAGGTTTAAACAGTGTGTCTTTCAGAAAGGCTAAAAGTAACAGGACAGGAAACAGGCTTGGAGAGTTTTGCAGAAGTGAAAGTTATTTTGAGCAGCAGGCTAAGACGAGGCTTTAACAATGTAACAGATAGCTTTAAGAAGGCCTTAAGATGTTATGCATACAGTTATTATGTTGACCTTGTATTTCAGGTGCAGTTATGACTATTTTATACATAATGCATATCTGTGCTTATTAAAGAGTTGGAGCTCGGTCAATTAATTGGGGGTTGGAAGCTTTGTTCGGCGCGATGTCCGGACAATCTATTGTGCAAGTGACTTGGAGCCATAGAAGGAATTGCAGTACATGCTTACAAAACACTTATATATCAGGTCATTTCATATTAAGGTTTTAGTAGAGGTTCTTGGTTAAAACATTTATTTAGTAGAAGACATACATATAGTCTCAGTGAGCCTCTGGTCTGGTGAAAGGTCAGAAGTGCAACAGGTGAATTGAGAAAGAGCATGTGAGGTCAACACACACACACACACATGAGTTAGATTTATTTAGAGGAGAGATTAGTCATGTCTCGGTAAGAAAGAGGAACAATTCACTTTAAGACAAGAACGGAAAGTACCAGCCATGAAAATAGAAGATGATCTTCTGGGTTAAAAGTCATTGTGGTGTTGATCTGATCTATGTATAAAATGTATCTGTGACGCATGAAGGGGCGTCAGTAAATCAAACCCTGATGCTATAAAATATCTGTTCATGCTTTGATTAAGTTGAAGACTACTTGCTGTCGGCATACAGAGTTGTCTTCCCACACGTGTGTGTTCATTAAAATCATTGTTTGACCAAGACCTTCTGGACCAAGGGTGGTTTGTACTCTCCTTCCTCAATTTTGAACCTTAACACTCCCATCACCCTCTGGAACACAAACTTGGAGTAATTAGGACCCTACACCACTGGGTAGAACATGTTCCCTCTAAGCCTGAAGGAAAAAAGAAGGAACACACACATGTAAAGGAAGCATTCAAAACATGCGGTTATCCTAATTGGGCGTTCATAAAGTCAGCAAAGAGGCACAGAAAAGAAGATCAGACACCAGCGAGGGAGGATAAGAAAGACAGACGCAACAACATTGTCATCCCCTATGTAGCCGGTGTATCAGAAAAACTCAGGAGAGTTTTCTCCAAGCATGACATCCCGGTGCATTTCAGACCCAGCAACACACTCAGACAGAAACTGGTTCACCCGAAAGACAAAACGCCAAAACACAAACTTAACAATGTGGTGTATGCTGTACAGTGTAGTGAGGAATGTATGGCGTTATTTTTGTGCCACTATTCTGAGCGCATGTAAAGAAAAATTGAGCGCACGTAAAAAAAAAAGTTTGCAGGTGCAAGTGTTGCATTTTGAAATTTATTTTGAGCGAAGAAAAGCTGAATTTGAGTGTTATATTTGTGCCACAAAACCAGCCAATCACAGACTTGGATGCAAAAATATCTGATTGGCTGTTCTGGTCTCCAATCAGCTCGAAGTGACGAAATGCAATATCCCAGAATCCATTTCGTCCAAAACTCAAACGAGGCAGTGGCGGAGGAACACAGAGTGGCGGAGTTTGAAATATTACTCTTTCTGGGTCACAAAATAAACTTTTAAGATATTTTCATGCGAGAATGGTGCTGTGTAAACTTCAAATATCTGCTCGATTCATCAAGACATCACATTTTCCATAAGTGCTCTAACGTTTTTGGTGATTGGCTGGTTTTGTGGCACAAATATAACAGTGTAGAGAAAGAGTTGAGCGCCCACGGGCAGAAATGTTAAGAGTGCGAGCAACACATTGCGAGCGAGCGCAAATACAAAAACTGAGCGAGAGGGGCTGCTATTGTGTGTGTGTATAGATAATAGCAAACACTGAAATACATTTTTTGCACACAGCAATGAATTTTGTTCACTCAAATTCAGCTTTTCTTCTCTCAAAATAAATTTCTCCTCAAAATGCAACACTTGCACCTGCAAACCTTTTTTACGTGTGCCCAGAATAGTGGCACAAAAATAACGCCATAGGAATGCCCAGACCTCTACATTGGAGAGACCAAACAGCCACTTCACAAGCATATGGCACAGCACAGAAGAGCCACCTCCATGGGACAAGACTCAGCAGTCCATCTGCATCTTAAGGATAAAGGACACTCTTTCGAGGATGCCAATGTTCACATTTTGGACAGAGAGGACAAATGGTTTGAAAGAGGAGTGAAGGAAGCCATCTATGTCCACTGTGAGCGACCATCTTTGAACAGAGGCGGTGGTTTACGACACCAACTGTCTGCCATCTATAATCCAGTTTTCAGTTCCCTCCCCAGACGCCTTAACGCCCACTCACATCCTGGGCCATCTGACCTCAGAAAATTGTGTGATAAGGTGGGGCCAGGTTTCACAATGAGCTCACCTGAAACCCTGGCTGATTGGGACCCACACCCATTTTCACACCTTGGCTCAGGTGATTAGAGGATCATCAGGGGGTCCTTTTGTCCCTCTGTGGGGGGTCACTCCCACTAGGTTTATATCTGGGACTCTCCACCATTTGACCTTAGAACTGAAGAAGCTTCTCGGATGAGAGGAGAAACGTCTTCAAGCAACTTAAAGAGGTCCAGACGCTTTTCTTTGCAAGCTCCTATGACTGCGATGACCTGGATGACTGAGAACCTTCACAGATGTAAGAACAACAATTCCCCCCTTACATTCTACATTGCAGAAAATAGAGGTACTTCTAGAACTAAAATTATCATGTCTGTTGTTGCATGTGCAACTTATTAAAATCCCAAATCTGATATTTCTTTGGATAAAATGAAATACTAGTCAGATGTAACAATGTAATGACAACAAAGGTTTTTGTCACAATGAGTATCACAAAGATTTGTTACACATGTGACAGAGTGAAGACTGATAATATATGAACAGAATACTAGTAAGAGGAAGTGGAAAAGAGAAAAAAAGCCACAAGAAACAGCTCAAGGAACTGAAGTTGAATATGATAAAACTAAAACTTACAAAACTAAGACTCGAATAATAACCAAAAGACTTAAAATAAAAAAGCTTTCCAGTGGTTTTGGAAAATTGCTGGTAAAGGCTTATTTCGTAGTAAAGTTCCTTGCTGTGAAATTCTGTATGAGCTTATCAATTTAACAGACAATAAATGACCCTTTATTATGTTTTTTTCCTAATGTAAAACATATAAATGCATATACACTATTTTGCTATTGATTCATCAACTTTACTACTACTGGACACCAAACCAAGAGTGACTTTTAACTTATCAGAAACTGAAACCTTGCTATGCACATTTCAATTGGGTAGCTTAATAATTCTAAAAAGAAAAAAGTAATTGAAATTAAAAGTTTTACTACCAGTAGGCAAATATGAGTGACTGTGTAAATCTGCTAGCAACCGATAGTTGCTATTGCAGAATGCTGGGGTTTTAGCCAGCGACAGCCAGCAACCTCCAAGAAATACTTGCCTATGACTTTGGAGATACATTTTTCCGTAGCGACTGGAGCTTACAACATGTTCACCGAGTGGTCTCTTGGGCTGTCTGACTGGAGCCTTAGCCTATTTTTTAATATGTACAAGTCTCAGCAGATTCTGGACTGAGTTCAAACTTCAGTACTCAATTCCCCAACAGTGTTTTATTTTTTGCAATTTTATTTGTTTGGACGTGGCAAAATATTCTCAAAGTCACATTCACACCTGCATTACACTAGGTTTGGGTCTGAAGAAAGTACGCATGAATGTTAATGCTAATTACTAGTTAACCCCCTGTTGACAAACACAGTCACTCTCGGGCACAACAGCACACGCTCACAAACAAGTGCCTAGAAATTTGCTGGTGGAATGTATCTCCACATGCATACACCGAACTGGGCATTCAAGTAATTGCCTTGTTAGTCTGTTCATTCCTAATCTGCATAATCAAACAAGCTTCCCCTGAACACATTCTGCACCATTGTTCATCAATTACTTATTTAGTATTAATTAAGACCTGCTCTGGTTTTCAAATTGGAATCTGCAGATAGTAAGTTCTCCTGACGTTGCTTATTGCCTCTCTTTTGCTTCCTGCCTTGCAAAGTTTCTCTCTGTGTCATCAGCAGCTAAACTAAAAGCAGCCTCAGCATTTTGGGAAATGACTTTATTTGTCAAAATGCGCACAGTGGGGACCAGTAACTGATGAAAAAAAGATGTGAATTAATGAGAGAGCAATACTAGGTGAGAATTCTCCGTATACTAGCATTTAACCTAAAATCTAGAAATCGAGGGGTGTTAAAATATTTGTTTCTTCAAATTGCAATAATTTTCATGAAATGCAGAAACTCTGTAACACTTTACGTATCTTTAATGACTGAATCCAAAAGGGAATTGGGAAACTAAATAGCTTCTCAGTATATGAAGAAAAAAATACAGCGTTAATGCTGTGCTGTGCTCCATATTTTATGAAAATGTTTAAACCTGAGCCAAACATTAAAAACATAATGCGCATATATATTCCAATTTTATCATACACCGAGATGGATGAACTAGCAGCCAGCCATGCAGGCTATTACACCCCTTTGTAATGAAAAATGCGCTCGATCATACATTATGCATATAAAAGATGTAAGACTGTGTTCTACATCACAAAAAACAGCAGTTTTCATAAGTGTAACAATATCACAGTTTTTTTAACCTCTGTGTACAAGGATATCAAAGAATATCTGTGTACAGGTAACTGTGAGAAATAAGATCTAGATGTAGCGCTAGTCGGCAACAAAACTCATCTCAATTTGGAAAAAACAAGTGTCCCAGAAGATGAGCAATCACAGAGGCGGGAAGTAAAAACAAAAACAAGAGATGTGAGAAAACTACTCCCCAGAGTAAAAAGGAAATGGGTAAAACACAACCTAATACAAAGACACGAAGATTACAAAAGACAACTGAGCATGGACAAGGGCAAGGGAATAAGACAAAGGGAGGCAACAGTGGAAAACACCAAGGGTACTAAAAACACAAAAAGTGATAAAAACAAAAACCGTAAAACAAACTTGAAAACTCAATATCACAAGAAGCCAGCACAACATCATCATTAGAACCTGGGAAAGCTCATGTGCATTAGTAGATCTACCCAAACACATGGTCATTTAAGGGAAGTTGCCATACATATGCCATAAATATGTGCTAGTGTAAATAATATTGTGTACTGTTGTCTGCAACAAGATGACCCTTTCTTTATGATGAATACACAAATGCACAATTGTAGATGTAACCATGCATGCATGTCATAAGTTGCAGGTTAAGTACCCAAAATGAAGGCTCAGGAGGTGGACTGGTTAAACAGAAGGTGTGCCTTTATTTTGGCTAATTCACTGTTCTTAGTAACAGACAGAATCATTTATATACAAAGGGTTATTAGAGAAGTGGAAATATCTCTGGCAAACATGCTGACAGTCAAGGCTATGAGGCATCAGAGGAAGTAAAACTAAGCACGGAGCACAGGTGATAGTTGACTACCGAAATAAAACAGGAACTAACTCACTAAACACTACAGACAGCTATTTTAATAAAGGAAAATAAGCATGTATGAACAGGCTCTTTAAACAGTAATTAGAATTTAAATATAAGAAGATTTAAGAGGACAAAGGTTCACAATGGCAAGTAAATTAACAAAAACAAACAAGAACACAGGCTGACAAGGAAACCCAACAGAAAACACCTCAAAATGACTAAATAACAGACACTAAAAGCTGACACAATTGCAAGGAAGCAAACATATAAAAGTTCAACTAGATTTCAAAGGAAACATTGAAATGTGAATGAAAGTAAAGCAAGAACCATACATCCCATCAAAAATGTAGACAAACCCAGACTATAAACCTGGCCTCAAAATATAAAGATCAGCACTCAAATATTAGGAAACCGAGACAAAAACACAGAACTCAGAGATTAATTAAAAAACTTGAACACACAAAACAGCCACAACAGACCTACAGACCATGATGGTTATGTTTCTGCATAATGTGCATGGTTCCCTAAATGAAGCATAAATGGCATTAGTACAAATGGTGTGCATAATGAATACTAATAAAAAAATGCAGCCATATTGTGTGTTTTGAGTCTGTCTGATAATCTAAAAGCACATTTTAAGTCATTTATATTAGGAACAAAACAAGTAAACAAAATATATAGTTATTAAAAAAAAGCAAAAGTTGGTATAATGAGGAATATAAAGGTAGGACTGTGAGGCTACATGTTAAATTATAGTGAAGGCAAATATTATACAGATTATATGTGAGGCTTATTTTGAAGCTTATTTTTTTACATACCTAAACAGGTGGTGGATGCTGCGACGACGCAGAGTTTATATAAATTGTTTGATCGGGTGTTTATTTGTTGGTAACTCGACAACTTCCTCACAGATTCTGATTAAAGTAATTTCACACGATGAGTCGGTCCCAAACAAATGAGGCGGATGATCAAAGAACATAAATGTGCCTTTTTGGAAAATTCAAAAAAACAGCAGGAGCTCTGAATTGTTTCTGTAATAATCTGTTTCCATTCATTAGCATTTGTTTGTTGTTTGTTTCTCTCTCTTTTTTTTTTTAATATCGTACTTGTCGTTTTTGGGGTTGTTGGGGGGTGGTACTGCTATGAGATAGAGAAATCACAATCAAATGCCCCTCGTGTAACCACAGCACCAAATAAACTTATCTCACAGAGCGAGACACATCCTGACTTAATAACAGCCATCAGTCTTCACAGTGTAAACACCACACTCTCATTACATTTGTGTATATTGTGCGAGTGAATTAGTGAGTGTAGTGTCTGTGAGGTATGAGTTTGCATGGCAGTAGATTGTGTTTGCATGACAGAGACAGGGAGAGAGAGGCATAGTGAGAGATTTTGTCTCATTAATAGTGTTGTTTACAGACAAGAATTGGAGAGAGTTGTGAGTTGGGGAGAGACAGCAGCTGACTTCCAGCAATTTAATTTTGATTATAATGACAGCATTTTTGGTCAAATGTAGATTTTATTTTTACATTTTTGTACTCCGTCTGTCTTCTACTTCTGCTGCGTTCAGAATTCTGCATTCTTCTCCTTCCTCCTCCTGTGTGTCTCCTGTGCTCTGCCATATATTTCTGTTTCTCTCTTAACACTCCATTACTGCCAAATTCCCTTACTAGCATGTGTCCCCTTGGCCTGAGGACTAGTGTGTTCCCAGACTTGGCAGAAGCTCTGACGGTCCGTCGTGCTAGGAAGGCCAATATGACTGGCAGCAGACAGGGTGGGCTGCTCCAAGCCCATCACTGGGAGGGGGGTAAACAGAATCGACGGCATGGCTACAAACTCACTTGGGTGTGAAACAAATGTCATCCCAACTCTGTTCATTCTTCCCTGCATTTTTATTACTTTCAAATGGCTTACACTGTATTTTGTGCGCACTAGAGCACTGCGTGTTCTTTTGAACTGTGCGAGTTGCTAGACTTTGATATAAGTTCACTAAAACTGTAGTTGTAATGCTAGACTGCCGCTGGACCTGTCTGGCCTTGATTTTGTAAATTTACATTCTTCTGTTTTCCCAACTGCTTATACAGTTTAGGGTTGCAGGTGAACTGGATCCTATCCCAGCTGTCATAGAGTGAAAGCCAGGCTACAGTTGGCAGTCTGTCGCAGGTCTTACACAGAAACAACAACCATTTATGGCCAATTTGAAATCACCCACTAACATGGTCCTAGATTCTGAGTCCAGAGGTTTTTTTCTTTTCTGAACTCTAGTTTATTGTTAATTAATGTCTCTTTTGATTATGAAATGTGAGTTGTGTCAGGCTCAGGAGGGACTCGGAGGCAGACCGTCACTTAAGTTCGTGATTTATTTACACACACAGACACCAGTGCGAACATATACGGGTGAGGGGGCACAGGAAGAGGGTCTCCGGGGAACACAGGCATGGGAAGAAGAGGGCTAGGTACAAAATCCACTGAAGCTCAGGTAGCTCGGACTCCGGCTTTAGCTCACCAACGGCGGTCCTCAGGCTGGCGAGAATTCTGGCACAGAGAGGAAAGGCAGGTAAGTAGTGGCACGACAGAAACTCGAAAAACGGCTCAGATAGGTGATGACACTGACGAGTGTTACACAATAATCCAGCGAGGAAGCACTCTCAGCAGCCGCCTTAAGAAGTGGGTGAGATGATTGCTTGCAGGTATCCGAGCCAGGGGCTGGAGCCGTCACGACTCCGCCCTGGTAGAGCGCAGTGCGCGGGAGGGGAGAGAGAGAGAGATGCAGCACAACAAAAACACTTGTAGCCATACAGAGTCAGCCGAGAAGGCACAGGGTCATGACAAGTTGTGTTATTTGGAATCTTTATATTTTTCAAGGTTTTGTTTACTTTTGTACATAGTTTGCCTCTGTGTTTGGTAATAGTTCGTTTTACTTTTCTTTTCTGGGTTTTGTTAGTATTTTATTATTTATATCAGTTTTCTTTACGCTCAGAGTTAGTCAAGTCTCCCAGCATTTCTAGCTTATTTTCGAATTTTCGTCTCTGTGTTTAGTATTTCCCTGTTATGTTACTTCCTCTTTTACTGTAATACACTGTTGTCTTGTGTGTCCTGTATTTAGTTTTAATTTCCCTGTCCTGTTGTCCTTGATTTGTTTCAGCTGTGTCTTGTTTCCCTGGTGTTTCCACTTCCTTTCAACATATATTGGAGGCCCAGCTTTCCTTTGTCTAAGGATTCATTTTTCATCTTTTTTGGAGGGTGTTCCTACCATTTGTTGGAGATCTTTGTTGTTTTGTCCCATGAACTTACATCTACTTCTCTACCGTCATTAAAAGGTGCATTTGAAATTGACCTTGTCAGCATTTGGGTTAATTCCTATGACAATGCATATCTTTGTATTGTTGAAGGAAACTAGAGTATGCAGGGAAAACCCCACACAGGCACAGTGAAGATATATACATACCACATAGAATGGCGAGTGGATTGAAACACAGGCCCTTTTTGCTGTGACATAAAAGTGCACCCTACTCTGCTACTCTTCCCTTGACGATTGTATGCTAATAACTGTGACATTGATTGACAGGGATTAAGGAATGACAGCAGTTTGATTTTTTTTTAAACAGTGTTTAGTTGAACAGATGTCTGTCAAGAATCCTGTTCTTCATTCCTGAAGTGTCAAATGTTTCAGTTTTTCTCAAAGCCACTGGCTTCAAAGAGGTTGTCCTTACATCTCTTTGCAAGATGATGTTTGGGTAAGTTTGATACACAAATATATAGCAGAATGTCATTGGATGAAAGATGAATTATTGCAGGACTGAATGCATCATGGATGGGATATTGAGCCGGAGATGGATCCAGACTGGATGGCCTTCAGTACTGAGAAGAAGAGCAGAGGTGGTGAAGAGCTGCAGAGTGGATGAATTAGATACAGAGGTTCAGGGAAGAGGAGAGAGGTGTGTACAGTGTGATAGACTTTCACTGTTCAACTTTGACAATAATTATTTGATTAAAATGGATTTATTCTTTTGACATAGCCAGCCAAATTGATTTTAAACTTTTCCATCATTCTCTTCTTCTATAATGCGTAAATTATTTAGATATGTTAGTTATTTCGATTATTCTTGGATTCTAAAATGTATTTTACCCTATAACTTAAATTCTTCAAGAAGCGACTCTTTGCCATCTCTACTATTGTTGCAAAAGAAATGACATGCTCTGCCAATTTTAACCTTAATAAAAAACAGTTTCCTCATTCTTGATGTGACAGATATATGAGTTGAAGTGAGGACACTTTGAACTGATGGCTACAGATGTTCCAGGGTGGCTTACTTGGACGTAATCAACAACAAAAGCAGGGATCTGGATTTAAAAAAACAACTTTTATTTGCATTTTATTCAGAGGTTCATTTACAAGTTTGTCAGATCCTGTCATGGTTTCTCTGTCCTACCTTTGATTTGGTGTATGTCTTGCTTTATAGGATTATAACATTTACAAAGCTTAAAAAAAAGAATCAGACTACTTGTCATAAAAACAAGAAAAGACAAATGCTTTAGAATTCTGTCAAAAAGGTGTTTAAAACTAAAAAAAAAATTAATTTATTAGTCAAATAGCAAACTGAATTAACATTTTTATACCCAAATTTGAGACAGCACACTGGACTTCAATGAGAAGTTAGGAATTAATCAAGCATAATATTAAACCACTAAAACTAATTATTCTGTTCAGGAATGCAAGTAAATAACAAATTCATCATCTTAATGAAAGAATGAATGAGGTTTCTTTTGGTTGTTTGTTTTTTTTTTTTTTTCATTTTTTTAGCATTAAAATTTTTGATTAAAGAGTTTGCATACACTGTAAAACCTAATAAGTTCACAGAACTCAAAAATTGTTGTGTAACAGATTACACAACAATTTTTTAGTGATGTTTTTAAAAGTTTTAAGTTTAACTACAATAAAAATTATAGTTGCAGTTGCCTTAAATTACCTCAATGTTAACTCATAAATGTTGATATTCCTCAACTTATAATTAGGGAGTAATAAACTCAAAATGTTCAATTTTTTCAACTTAATTAAGGTGGGAAATACACTCAAAATATTTTACATATTGCAACTCATACGATGTGGGAAATAAACTCAAACTTTTTCATATTTTCTAACTTATAATATGGGAAATAACACTTAAAATCTTCAATATTTTTTAAAATACTGTGGGAAATACACTTACAAATAATTCTAAACTGTTTACCCAGTAAATTATAATCAGCTAAAAGTGTTAGAAAACATGAAAGTAACAACACTAACAATTTAACAACTTTTTATTAAACACAATGTGCTTTTAAAAAGGCACAAACAACAGAGCTCACTCATAAAAAAGTGCTTCATAAATAAAACAAGAGAAAAAGACTCCAAGGGTCTCCATCTCAATTCTAAAATTCAATAACATTTTCAGTATTAACAGCAATTGCAGCTATTAGAACATTGATGCATTTAACACTTACTGTACCTTGACAGCTGCAGCTCACTTTCTTTTTTAAAAATACATAAAAAAAACAGTACTGGTTTCCACTGCTGTACTTATAGGGAACAAACATCAAGGCAGTGCATTTACGTATTAGGCAACAGAACATTAAACATGAATAGTGAACTGAACAGTCATTCATCTTAAATGTGAGGTAGAAGAGGCAAATGATTAGGAAAAAAACAAACAAAAAAGCTTCCTCAATACTCAGCTTAACAAGTAGTCCATTCTGAGTGATTCACTCATTGAACAAATCATTCTTCAGCATCAGTAGACGCCCTTTCAGTGGTTTGTTGTCCTCAAGGCACATCACAACCTTTTGGATAAATGTGAATGTAAGCTCAAGTTTCTTTGGGTATTGTAGGTCTAATGCATAGATGTACCCAAAGAGCAGGAGAAATGACTCAGCCAGATTTGTGGGACCATTCACAAGTATTTCATCCTCAACGACAATGCAGATGCTTTCGGGACTGAAGAGGGCCGAATCAGTAGTGTCATCCGTGACAACTGTCAGCAGAGCCACAGGAGTGTCAGTGAGGTCTGGACCATCTGCTGACTGCAAAACAAAAATAATACAAGAATGAGTTCAGCCCCACAAGGACACAAATCATGCTATTGATTAGAGGTGTGAATCTTCATAAGTCACACGTTTCTTTTAGGATTATAATGTCAACGATTTAATTTGATATTGCGATACATCATGATGCATTACAATAATCTTAATTTGGGTTTGGTTTCAAAACATATGTGTAAATAAATGTTTTCAATAATAAATATATGCCAAGATATTTGTTTTTGTTATTTACCAAACATTTCTCTGACCACAACATGGCACCTCCAAAAAAATAGAACACTTGAATTTTAAAAAGGGAGATAGTTTTTATCTGCAGATTTTTTTTGTATAATAATCTTTCAACTATTTTCATGTTTTCTGGTTTATGCGTAACAATCTTCTTGCAATCTTATTCAACAATAGTTGATATATGGGAGAAAACAAGTCAGATGAGGACTGTGTTGAACATCCTTCCTGATATACAGTGGGGCAAAAAAGTATTTAGTCAGCCACCGATTGTGCAAGTTCCCCCACCTAAAATGATGACAGAGGTCAGTAATTTGCACCAGAGGTACACTTTAACTGTGAGAGACAGAATGTGAAAAAAAAAATCCATGAATCCACATGGTAGGATTTGTAAAGAATTTATTCGTAAATCAGGGTGGAAAATAAGTATTTGGTCAATAACAAAAATACAACTCAATACTTTGTAACATAACATTTGTTGGCAATAACAGAGGTCAAACGTTTACTATAGGTCTTTACCAGGTTTGCACACACAGTAGCTGGTATTTTGGCCCATTCCTCCATGCAGATCTTCTCGAGAGCAGTGATGTTTTGGGGCTGTCGCCGAGCAACACGGACTTTCAACTCCCGCCACAGATTTTCTATGGGGTTGAGGTCTGGAGACTGGCTAGGCCACTCCAGGACTTTCAAATGCTTCTTACGGAGCCACTCCTTTGTTGCCCGGGCGGTGTGTTTTGGATCATTGTCATGTTGGAAGACCCAGCCTCGTTTCATCTTCAAAGTTCTCACTGATGGAAGGAGGTTTTGGCTCAAAATCTCACGATACATGGCCCCATTCATTCTGTCCTTAACAAGGATCAGTTGTCCTGTCCACTTGGCAGAAAAACAGCCCCATAACATGATGTTTCCACCCCCATGCTTCACAGTAGGTATGGTGTTCTTGGGATGCAACTCAGTATTCTTCTTCCTCCAAACACGACGAGTTGAGTTTATACCCAAAAGTTCTACTTTGGTTTCATCTGACCACATGACATTCTCCCAATCCTCTGCTGTATCATCCATGTGCTCTCTGGCAAACTTCAGACGGGCCTGGACATGCACTGGCTTCAGCAGCGGAACACGTCTGGCACTGCTGGATTTGATTCCCTGCCGTTGTAGTGTGTTACTGATGGTGACCTTTGTTACTTTGGTCCCAGCTCTCTGCAGGTCATTCACCAGGTCCCCCCGTGTGGTTCTGGGATCTTTGCTCACCGTTCTCATGATCATTTTGATCCCACGGGATGAGATCTTGCGTGGAGCCCCAGATCGAGGGAGATTATCAGTGGTCTTGTATGTCTTCCATTTTCTGATGATTGCTCCCACAGTTGATTTTTGCACACCAAGCTGCTTGCCTATTGTAGATTCACTCTTCCCAGTCTGGTGCAGGTCTACAATACTTTTCCTGGTGTCCTTCGAAAGCTCTTTGGTCTTGGTCATGGCGGAGTTTGGAGTCTGACTGTTTGAGGCTGTGGACAGGTCTCTTTTATACAGATGATGAGTTCAAACAGGTGCCATTCATACAGGTAACGAGTGGGGGACAGAAAAGCTTCTTACAGAAGACGTTACAGGTCTGTGTGAGCCAGAGATTTTCCTTGTTTGAGGTGACCAAATACTTATTTTCCACCCTAATTTACGAATAAATTCTTTACAAATCCTACCATGTGAATTCATGGATTTTTTTTCACATTCTGTCTCTCACAGTTGAAGTGTACCTCTGGTGCAAATTACTGACCTCTGTCATTTTTTTAAGTGGGGGAACTTGCACAATCGGTGGCTGACTAAATACTTTTTTGCCCCACTGTACACCCTGGTTCTCCTTGAGTTCTGAGCAATGTCATATGGTTGATGCTGAGGCCAGTACACTTACATCACAAGTCCTGAATAACGTGGAGGCATCTTCACGCAGGTACACAGGAAGTGCACGAAGGACGAGGGCCCGTCTTGTATTTACATCATGCTGTTCCTAGATGAACACACAATATCTATTAGAATAGTATTTACACAAATGCAGAGTAAAAACAAAGTGTTGGATAGCCATGTTCTGATTGTCATTGTTATAGATCAGGGGTGTCCAAACTTTTTGTGTAACGGGCTAAACCTGTCAATCTAGAAGGGTAACCCAAAAAAAATCTAAAAATTTTGAATAATTCAAGGCAAAATTCTCTAGTTTCTTTGTATTTATTTTTTATTTAAATTGGGACACAAATTATAAAACTCACCCACTGACAACTGGTGAAATGTTGACTCTCTGTAGCGCTCTTTGCAGTCTGATATCTGTAAACAATATGTGCACAAAGACGACTTATTAATGTTCAAAAACATTTCTTGCACAGCACACACACACAAGTAGTCAGCTGATCTCATCTGATGCAGATCTGCTCCTTGATCAAGTGACATTTGTCCGGATTTTTGGCACGAGTGACGTCGAATCAGCACCGCAGCTGGATGGCCCGATTTACATACCCAGCGCAGCTGATACTCACCACAATAATTTACTAAGATTATATGCACTCCTGTTATTAAGTCCAGTTCAGTCTGTTAATGTTAACCGTTTCAAACTAATGTTGATAGGTGTGTTGCTAAGCTTAATAACTTAAATAACAAACTTGAAATTTACCCGTCCTATTTTCCCTTTTATTGTTTTTTCTCTGTGCTGTAAATCTTCTGTCTAAGAAGAAATCTGAGGCTGCTGTTCTGAAAATAAGCTACCAAAGCTTTTTCTGAATGAATCAATAAAGATCCATTTATGGAAAGCTGTGATGAAAGCAGTTTTGTCTTTAATTATATTCAACAATATAACATATTCGACCACTTTTAAGTGATTTTGTGATCTTTAATACACTTTAATACACTAAAGTTAAGGTTATTTACCTAATTTCTAGTAAGTAGCCCTCAGTGAAAAAAGTTTGGACACCCCAGCCTTACAGGTTAGGGAGTATTTGTGATCCGCACAGTCTGCATCAATGATTCTTTCTTAGCCTGGGAGCAGAACGCGGCTCTTTATTTTCATTTCATTTCAATTTATCTAGCAAAGATCGATAGGGTCTGGCTTAAAGGTGTCAAGGAGGCGCCTCAGTCTGGCTGGTTGAGCCTTGTCGAATTAGCGCGAACAATTTAGCTGAACTTCGTTCGTAGCACCGAGTTCGACCAGTGTATAATGTTAGGCTGAATCAGGCGATGCATTTTTCCGCAAGCCTTGACTTGTAGAGCTCGCTTAGTGGAATACCCCTCTAAACTGTTAAAAGGATTTCGAGATTATCTCACAACCACACATTTGAGACTACGAAAAAATACAAACGTGTCTAATTACCATCATGATAACACACTCATGTTGTTTATTATTGTTCGCTTCATGCTAGCACACACACACAGCTCAACAGCGTAAACTACTGACTGTGTAACACGGACACTTATTGAAATAAGTATACTCACAATACGCACGTACATTACCGGCGAATACGACAACCAGTGGAAAGTTTTAGTAGAAAGTTCAAATGCATGGAGCTAGAACTGCCACCGTCAACTTCCCGGGCAAGAATACAATGCATTATGGGAAATGTTGTCCCCCACGGAAAACCGCCAAAACGTTACATCATTCTAATTTGAAATAACATTACGTATTTGTCACATTGTGTGTCGAAGCTTCGAATCGTGCGTCGGGTAATCGCGGGGGCGTTTTTCTGAAGCGCGTATCGAGGCTTGCTTTGATTACGTAGGCAGTGACGTTCGAGGCCTCGCGGGCAGTCCGTACCACGTGACTGATTCAGGGACTGGTTCACCGGTTCGCGCCAGATTCGAAATAACATGGGCAGGAAAACAGCTGATTCCCCATCACACAGTGTTGTGGAATTGGATTACGTACGTGCTACATAGTTACTTGTGCATTTCTTCTTCGATGGAACCAGCAAGGAAGAGATGTTTTTTTTTTTTTTTTTTTTTTTTTAATTTTGTCTCTCCTAATAAAGTATGCACACAGTAATAAATATCACAAATGATAAACACCAAAATATAAATAAACAACACTACACATCCTATAATCTGATTTCTGTCTTTTAGTTTATTAAAAAGTGAAGCACCAAACACTATTGTGTCATTATCCAGATGTACATAAGGTTTACACATCATTATAATCAAAGAGCCCGCTTCACTTGAATTGTCCACTTGATGGCGCAGTAGAGCAAATGAATCATCACAATGCTTCGAACCATGAGTCGACCAATTGGATGGAAAGCTTCAGTTCATCATGAGGCTTCATCTCACCATCACTATAAAATTACAATTACTTGGATTCGAATTCATTTATAACAAACATTCACTGTGCACAAAGTACGAATATATTTCCAGTAAAAAATAAAAAAGAATGTTTATCGAAATTAAATTTAAACAAAACAAAAACACGTTAGACTTACCAAATTTAGGGCAGTTGATGAAAAAAAAATAAGGTGGTGGTCGTGGTGGGTTGAAGTTGGGGACTCTTAATCCACACGGGCTGGCCAAAACTTCCCCGTATCAAGGTAAATTCAAGATGGCTGACTAAGCTTTCCTGAGGGAGCGACAAGACTCCACCCACCAGAACGTCACTAATATATGCTTCTTAAACTTTTTGAGCGTTCCAAAAAATTTAGCTAAAAAATATTGAGCCCTATTCAATTAAAGCTGCATAAAAGCCAACAGAGCTCAATACTTTATAGTTTGCTCAACTACAAAACGACATTTGAGTGTTATGAGCTTATTAGTTATGAGCTAGAACAACTGTTAGGGATTACAGTGTAGACTGGTTGGTTATTCATTACAGAAACACAAAAGTTTAAAAATTGCTCTTTATATGTTCTTCTTAGATGGGTTAATCAATCTGGACGAAACTTACTATATTTAAATATCTATAATACCAGAATTAGCAACATACAGTGGGGCAAAAAAAGTATTTAGTCAGCCACCGATTGTGCAAGTTCCCCCACTTAAAATGATGACAGAGGTCAGTAATTTGCACCAGAGGTACACTTCAACTGTGAGAGACAGAATGTGAAAAAAAAATCCATGAATTCACATGGTAGGATTTGTAAAGAATTTATTCGTAAATTAGGGTGGAAAATAAGTATTTGGTCACCTCAAACAAGGAAAATCTCTGGCTCTCACAGACCTGTAACGTCTTCTGTAAAAAGCTTTTCTGTCCCCCACTCGTTACCTGTATGAATGGCACCTGTTTGAACTCATCATCTGTATAAAAGACACCTGTCCACAGCCTCAAACAGTCAGACTCCAAACGCCGCCATGGCCAAGACCAAAGAGCTTTCGAAGGACACCAGGAAAAGTATTGTAGACCTGCACCAGACTGGGAAGAGTGAATCTACAATAGGCAAGCAGCTTGGTGTGAAAAAATCAACTGTGGGAGCAATCATCAGAAAATGGAAGACATACAAGACCACTGATAATCTCCCTCGATCTGGGGCTCCACGCAAGATCTCATCCCGTGGGGTCAAAATGATCATGAGAACGGTGAGCAAAGATCCCACACCGCCCGGGCAACAAAGGAGTGGCTCCGTAAGAAGCATTTGAAAGTCCTGGAGTGGCCTAGCCAGTCTCCAGACCTCAACCCCATAGAAAATCTGTGGCGGGAGTTGAAAGTCCGTGTTGCTCGGCAACAGCCCCAAAACATCACTGCTCTCAAGAAGATCTGCATGGAGGAATGGGCCAAAATACCAGCTACTGTGTGTGCAAACCTGGTAAAGACCTATAGTAAACGTTTGACCTCTGTTATTGCCAACAAAGGTTATGTTACAAAGTATTGAGTTGTATTTTTGTTATTGACCAAATACTTATTTTCCACCCTGATTTACGAATAAATTCTTTACAAATCCTACCATGTGGATTCATGGATTTTTTTTTTTCACATTCTGTCTCTCACAGTTGAAGTGTACCTCTGGTGCAAATTACTGACCTCTGTCATCATTTTAGGTGGGGGAACTTGCACAATCGGTGGCTGACTAAATACTTTTTTGCCCCACTGTACGTATGGCATTTGGGAAACAGCATCAAACAAACAGCTGTCAAACAGCAGCATTACATTTTCTTTATTGATGAAATTATTTGTTCGTTATGTGATGCTGTAATACATTTTGCAAAATATTTTTTTATACTGCAGTTGCACAATGAGGTCACAGATACTGTATGCACATGGTGTCATGCATATTTGTGCACTAATAGTGCCTGTAATTGATTATTCAAAGAGTATGTAGCTTGCAAATATTTGGCTTTTCAATGGGATAAAAATGTGAAAGTTGGAAACTGTTAACAATTGCAAAATTCATTTTTTTAATGTCCAATTTCTGTTGTCTAAGAATTGTGTTTTTGTTCTGTTTTGGCTAAGTTACTCAAAATGTATCTGTATAAAGTTAAAAATCATTTCCATAAACTATGAATATGCCCTTATAAGTCACCTTCCATTGTCTGTCGTTCTAAATAGAAATACTCAAAATAAATAGAATTTTCTTGCCCTTGAAATGCAAACCCTTTTGCAGTAAAATCACCCAAAATAATGTTATAACTTTTTTAAAAAGCAAGCATTGTTATAAAGCCTCAGCATGTGTTGCAACACGTGTGCTTTAGTTGGATATGTTTTCACCTGTATGTCCTGTTATATTAGTATTTTATTTTTATTTTTTTTTAAAGCCCTCTGGGTTAAAATGTGGAAACTTAGCTAAACATTTTGTTCCACATGCAAGCTTATTTTCTACTCCAGTGCAAAAGTACAGGCACAGTGTAAAAGCCATAATACATAATTCACCACCATCTGTCCACAGCACATGTTGTGTAATAAAAGCTGTCTTGTACCCTGTTTTCCTGCCTCTCGTCTCTATCTCCTTTACTCCCGCTCTCTTTGTGCTGTGTACACAGTTTTTCTAATTTTTGTTTATATTTATTTATTTTTGTCTCTCACACATTCTTGTTCACATTCTCTCACTCTCTCTCTCTCTCGGTCTTTTTCTCTTTTGTCATATTCCCCTTTTCTTTTATTTCCAGGACTTTCTTTTTCCTATTCCATGCACAGTATTTTCTCCTCCTTCCTCTCAGTCTCTCTTTTATTTGTCTGCTTATTTTTTCTTAGCTGCTCTCCCTTACACACTGAACTGTTCCTTCCGTCTCCCTTTCTAAAATACCGAACTTTCAGTGGCTCTCAATTTCAAAATGCGTATCAGTATCCCTCTACTAGCTCCTAGTGTAGCTTCAGGTCAATTAGGATTTTTCTTAACTCATCAGGACTATTGTCCAAGACCATGCATGTGTGTATGTGTGTGTGTAGGTGTGTCCTTGTGAGGTCTCAATCTCATCAGGTCTATTGTGGAGGCTGACAATGCAGTGGCCCTGTGAATCAGTTTCTTTTGTAGTCCTTATAGAGTCAGAGGCTGCAGTATGCGGGTGGTTAAGTGTCTGTCTATCGCTCTATGTGCGTGCGCATATGTGTGTGGGTAGTATGCAAGTTTAGCGTGGCAAAACAGCCCACTATTTAACCTTCCTCAACATTTATTATACATGCTCTTCATAGCTGCCCAGTTTAATCTGTGAAAAACTGAAAGAAGGGATGGAAAGGAGGCAAGGACATGGAAAAGAAGAAAGCAAAGAATAACAAATAACTGTTTAATTAAAAAAAAAAACAATATTTCATCCGCCAGCCTTTTCATTAGGTATAGCTGTCCATTGAGTCAATACTGTAAATATTTAATTGAAAATAGCATGGCAGTAACTCAGTGCATGTAGATATGGTCAAAGTTTTTAGACATGTAAAGCTCAATCCAAGCATCAGACTGAGTAAAAAAGTTGATTCAAAGGACTTTGATGCAGCATGGTTCTTGGTGCCAGCCAGGTGGGTCTAAGCATTTCAGAAACTGCTGATCTACTGAAATTTTCTCACACAACAATTTCTAGACTTCACAAAGAATGATAAAGAAAATATTCAGTGAATTCTCTGGAACAAAACCAGAGATCAAAGGCGAATGGCCAGCTTCAGACTGAAAGCTGGCAGAAAGGCAATAGTAACTCAAGTAACCACTCATTACTACCAAGATACGCACAAGAGCAACTCTGATCTCACAATACATGACCCTTGAACCAGATGGCTACAGCGGCAGAAGACCACACTGTGTGCTACTCCTGTCAGCTAAGAACAGGAAACTGAAGTCATACGTCTCACAGGCACCACAAATATGGACAGTAGAAGACGGAATAGTAGAAGGAAAAATCTGCATAGTGTAGAAAGCGTAGTGTGCTTTTAGTGCTTCATTGAGCAGAAGGAGTCTAATTAAATATCATCCTATTTGGTATGATAAGTCTTGATTTTACTGTATTCAAATGAAACCCAAAGTTCAGATCTCACATCTCGGTCCAACAGAATACCTTTTGGATGTGGTGGAACGGGAGATTCACATTATGGATGTGGAGCCGACAAATCTGCAACAACTGTTTGATGCATTCATGACAATATAAATGCATATTGAATGCACTTTAACGACTCTATGTAACAAAGACTTTTGTGCGGTTGTGTAGCTCTCCAGCTTCAACAGTAGTATCTTTCTTATTGATACTATTGCACTGAGCTCCTAGGTGCTTCTTTTTTAGTGTAGATGTCAGTCTTCTGTTTATATGTATTTAAGACATGCATTGCATTTGGTATTTCTCATTTGGGTCAATTGGCATAGTACCATGCCACTAATTCCATGTTCATTAATGCCTTGTTCCAGTAGCCCACCTCTCACTTGTCTGTCTTCTCCATCACCTGATGCAGACCTTACCTAAAGCATGTGTTTCTTCTTTTCTGATTTTACTTTATGTACTGTTGGAAAATAGAACATTCTGCAAATTTACAAAAATGTTTTTATGGATGTAAAGTGGTAATATTCTATCAACCACATTATAAAACAGAGTTTAGTTATTAAAATATACTTCTTGCATTTTCGAAAACTCCTTGGAAAGCAAACTCGAGTTTCTTTTTTATTCAAAGCTTTTGATTTCCCTCTGAGAGGTTGTCTAGCTCCGATGAATGAAACAAGAGGTGCCTGAAGAAAGGGGAAGTGATAGAGGGGAACATTAGAGCTGGAAATGCAGTTTAAATAAAGGCATTGTTGTGGGTCTTTTTAAGTTTTTTTTTTTCTTTTTAAATCTGAAAATTCTTTTGCCTTTATTTCTTTGTACATTTCTTTAAAATTTAATTTGAGGTAGTTAGGGCTACACGGGTTTTGTTTGAATGAACTGAAATCTTTTGGTAGTTAAGGAAGCATACTGATTTGAACTTGCTGGTAGGGAGGAAGTCATACCTGTTTTGTCTTTGGACTAATCAGCTCTTAAATACGTATTGAAAGGTGTGTTCACAAAGGAGAAGTGTGGAAGTGACATTTTTTTTAAAGCACATGTCTTTATTGCTTGTTCTTGACTGTTGCGTGGTAGTAAATGCCAATACTTGTAAAATATCTGCTTTTACATCAGCAAAATGTAAAAGCAGACTTCCAGTAAATATAAACTGCTTACAATGCTGATCATTTTGATTTATGCCCGTGGCTTGATTTCTTTTTCTCTGAGCACCAAATATAAGTACATTGTACCACTGCAGGATAAATTCGTCTGTTATTTCGTTCTAATTTCTGTTTAGCAGTATCAAGTCCCTTTTTATGACCCAGTGATGTGATGACCTTATTTTTTGTGTGACTGAGATTTTAAGCTTTAACTTAAAATCGTTTTTAAGTGGATTTTATTTCAGCTTGTAGAAACCTCCCTCTAACTTGTGCATCGGAGTACGTATAGTAACGATTGCACTTACTATTGTGTGGTAACTAAATACAGTACATGAGATGAAGAAGGCAGGAGTTCCAAATCCATTTTAGGTAATCAAAGTTAATTCTTATTGAATGTGTTTTCCAGCATATGGTTGTTGCTCTAGAGATAAGCAAAATTTAACAAGTACTAACTCATGGCAATTTTCTCTTTTCCCTTAGTATTTAATAATGTGCAAGAGAAATGGTTCTCTTGCAGGTGAGCAGTTCCTTTCTTAAAACGACCTAATTGCCTAATTGATTCTTTGCATTTGCACATTGTATTTCATCTTCTGTTCTCCCTGTCATTTGCTATCCTGTGTAATTTGTGTCTTCTTTCCCAAATCTTCCACATCACAGGGAAGTAAATTTGCTTTTGGACCTCTCTGGTCTCCACTGGCAGGCTTCAAACCCAGTAATTTAGAGCAAGGGAGGCCATGGAAAAGTCTTTCAAGAAGGATTCATTTCTCTGATCCCCAGGCCTCACATTTTATCACTAGCTCTTTAAAAGCATGTTTAATGTGCTGCTCAAAATGGGGAATTGCCCTTGTTTATCACCACCACACAATTCTCTGTCTACCTAAGGCCAATCGTGGTTTATCTATTTTAGTTAAGCCAGTGCCTGTATATATCTACTTCTTCTGGGTTTCGTTACAGGCCAAATTGTTCTGGATCAGACAACCAACTTCCTTCCTTGAGGAGGGAAATTGGAAATATAAATCCCCCTCTTTACACATACAAAATGATGCATGGTTTTTAAGAATCATTATAAATGGAAATGGGATGCAGATAGCATTAGGTATTTATGGGTGGTAATACATCGTGATTTCACCAAAATGTTCAATGCCAACTATGCATTTTCTGTCATTGCTCATTTTTGAAAGGTGTCATGTGTGTTGGCAAGTCAGGGTCACTTTATGCTTTGTAAACATGTTTGTTTACCTTTGTGGTTCTAAGGAAAGAAGGCATTATTTTCCCAGAGTGATGGTGAACTGCTTTGATACTAGATACCAGCACGGACAAGGCTTTGCTAGACTTACAAACCTGATCCCATGGGCCAATAGGGAATTCTCTCTTTCAGATTGCTGCTTCAGCATGTTGATGTCATCTGTTACTGGCTGCTCGAGAATCTCAATTCACTGTGTGCTCAGCAGAGGAAATGTTCAGGAGAGTAGTTGCATGTAAGTCACTACAGGAAAGTAAATGTTCTCTGTGATTTGTTTCCCCAAATGTACAATACATTTTAGTTTTAGTTCTATCATTTTATATTAAACATTGTATTTTTAATAGGATACAGGTAAGTACCTAGTATATATTGAGTGTTAAATTTATGTACATATTTACAGCATTCAGTATTGTGTAAACATTATGAACCAGTCTTTCTTTATATTTTGTTGGGAAAATCATTTTCTACTTTCTTAATTTGAGGTTCACTAATATTTTACAAATGCTGTAAACACTCAAGGATGTGAGTAAATCTACATATGATTACTTGGAAGCAAAATATGTATGTATGATGAATAATTTAAAGTTATTTATAACTCACAATAAAAAAAAAATCATGAATGCATTTTAAAGATTGCTAAAATGATTTAGTGACTGGCATTTCAAGCAAAAATGCTAGTCAGTATTCAATTCCAAGACTTAAAATATAAATGTATGTAGTTTGGCCAATTCCTGACATGTTATAGTTTGATCTTAACTTTCATTGCTAGCGCCCAAGGTCAAAGTTGACCTTGAAAAAACCATATTGAGTAATATACCATATGGAAGGACATGGAAATAGCTGTGCAGCACACTATTTATTTTTTCAAGACAACATCCTATGACATAACAATGACGCTATAACAGGCTGATGACATATTGTAAAATAAAAATGGGCTGACATCAGGATGTTGTTTTATCTATTTATATCATAGTTTCAATATAGCCCTTGCTCTTTGGTGGGAGATGGTAACTGTTACCTACATGGTCACTAAACTGAATAAGTGAAGGAGTACCATAGCATAATTCTCTCTCTTTTTTTGTCAGTGTCAAGTTTGACAATATTTTGGTTTATTAAGACCTCTAAGGGGTAATTAATTGAAAATGACAACTCAGTATGCAGAACAAGCAGGAGCAGAGTTGCTGAGAAAGTGAGAAACACTTCAGATTTAATGAGTTATCTGCATGAGCACAGTCTGCTGCTTTACAGGGAATACAACATAGTTAACTTTTAGTTTAAAGCATGTGAGGAATTTAGAAACGGGGGAATGTCAGGCTAGGCATATGGACTGTCCATAACTGACTCGGTCCATTACATTTCTCCAGAAAGCACAGCTGCTGATCAGTAAAGTGGAATAATGTAGCATCATGCCACCATGACTAAGAAGGTGACACTGCTACATTGTTCAAAACTCAATTTATGATCCAGAGGAAAGTTAGTAGCAGTAACACACCAATCCCTTTTTTACCTTAATTTCAAAATGGACCATGGCAATGATCCACTTTCATTTCTTCTTTCAGTCATTCCCTTCTTTAAAACTCAGTTTCTGGGCAACAGTGCATGTAGGAGGGAAAGAGAGAATAAGAGAATTAAGTGGATTAAGACAAGCAGTAGAGAAAAAGAAAGGTGAATGTAGGGGAAAGAAAAATACAAAAAAGATGGATGAAGACCGGATGGGAAGTGTCAGGAGAAGAAACATTGAAAGACAGACGTGCAGTTTCAAAGCTCTGCTTGCTATGCTCACATAGAGCCGTTGTTGTTTGATAGCACTTTGTTCTGCATGAATCCAAAGAAGAGAAATATTGCAATATCACTCCATATTGCGATGCAGACACCGTTAATTGGAGCAGGTACATTTTTATGTGTTCACTCTTTACATATTACTTGTATAATAATATCAATCAATTACAACACATCCCAAACACACACACACTCTGATATTATTAAACACACTCTCTAGATTTCTGAATTAAAGAGAACGGCCCTTCAGTTTTAAAATAGTTTAAAAAAAAAAAAAAATAAATAAAATGTGGGCAATTACATCTTTAATTGTGGAAAAACACGAACATTTTTATTCATATCTCCACAGATAATGTCCTTCCACTAAAATGTGTGTGCATGTTCACGCGTACACTCTGGCTAACACTTCAAACCGTTTGGAGAATAAGCGGAGAGGGTCGTGCAGTGAGAGGGCGGTTTGACTTGTGTTGGGTGGTAATGGGGAACAAGCGTCTTGGTGGGCAGCCAAAATCATTTATTCTGAAGCACAGGTAGGAGCTAGCCAACTTTAGAAGGCAGACGTGTTTATGAGCTTATCTGAAATGAATCAAAATGCTTTACCCTCAGAGCCTGAAGTGATTTCACACATATTTGGCAGCACAGAGTAAAATACAAAACAAAATGGACAAAATCCAGTCACTTATAAGAGGAGGCTATTTTCCTGGTCCTGGTCCGCCAACGTATCTTTTTAATTATATTTAACTAAACCTCATATTTGTATATTTATTTCTTTTTTTCATGTTTCTGAGTTTGTAATTCTGAGGGCAAAGTTCAGGAAATTTCAGTAAAATTGTTGATTAGTGTTAATTTAGCCAAGTATTGGGTTTTAATAGCATACATGGAGGCAATTATAAACAACATGCGATTTAAATTGGCCCAGTTTTTCCATCCAACTGCTCGGGCAGCTGCAAAAAATTTCTAATCACTTCCTGGAAGTCTTGTTTTCACAACTTTTGCTCTTGTTGGTGCAACCTTGACCTGCACCGCTGAGTAAAAAAAAACAACCCTTCAACTTCAAGACTTGTGTTTCATCTTGGGGAGTCACAGGAAACCTGGCAAACTGGTCTGGTGCAACCTAAAAGCATGATGTACTGTGAGTGGGTGAAAGATAGCATTATGGCATGTTCCACTGAATGTTATACCTCAGAACATTACAGTAAAATTCTGCTCTAGCTGTCTCACCCTGGAGGACAAATTCATGCCATAACCTCATGAATATATAATAAAAACATTGAGAGCATGTCTTGGCTGTATTTCTTAACCTGATGTGTCACCTTTGGTATTGTACATTGTGCAGTTCTTGTTCACAGCAGAGACTCAGCTCTCATGACAGGAAGCAATTGATGACATAAAATAGTATTTGTGATGTTAGCTGTTCCTGTTTGCTCTTCGTGCAACTATGAGGTCTATTGTGCAGTCACAAAGCTGTGAATGCAAGTGGTCAAGGACAGGGAAATTTAAATAACTAATCTATAAATACATAAAATATTCATTAAACTCATTTTCACCTGTCTGCCAACAAAATAACTGTGAAACAACATAAAAAATGCATTGCAGATGGATCACAGATGCACTGTATTTTGTATTCAGGACTAGAATCGGCTGCATTGTCATAGCGTCACTCTTTAACATTCAGTGCAAATCCAGCTGAGAGATTAAGGGAACTAAAGGGTAAATATATACAGTGAATCTGTAATAACATTACCCAACAATGAAAACAGGGGCGCGTCAAGTCCAAGGTGGTTCCCAGAGGGTGATGAACAAATATGCCTGCTATCAGGAGCAGATCTAAAGGTGAAGCTTTGCATAAACATTGCTTTCACTCACAAAGGTCCCACACATTCATATTATGGCTTTTCACTCATAATCAACCAATTCTGTGAGCTGTCGGAAACATTTCTAAAACAATACATCTGCCTTTTAATGCATTACATTGCAGTCTAAGAACAACAAGTCCAGCTCATTGTGTAGTTTGTCAAAAAGGCTTCTTTGTGATGATGTTTGAATTAAAAATTACATAACCGCATGAAACCCTTTGTTAGAAAATACTGAAAAAAAACTACTGTCAGGAAGAGAGAATAAACGACCTTAGATAATCTCTCCTCACTAGAAAATGTTATTTGATGTTGCTTTTACTGTGATTTCTTATAACTGTTTCGGCATTATTGCTTTATTAGTAAGCCACATACCACTTGAAGATATGCTAGTGCACGATCACAGAGTACCTCAGCTTTTCAAGCCATTAGAAATGACATTTTAAAACAGAGCAAAAGGACCACTCTCTCATATGAACTAATTAAAGCTGCTTTGCTGAACAACAGTACAGCCGCAGTTTATTTTTAACCCCACACCTCGCGCTCTCCTTCTTTTATTATTCTTGCTAGTGATTTTTTTTCTCATATTTTTTTCTTCTTCTTTTTTTTTTTGCTCGGTTTGCCACCTTTCCAAGCCACTCCACCTTTTTAGGTAGAGTGGCTTGAGTCCACATAAAAACACAACAGAAGCAAAATCTAAAAGAATAAATAAATAAATAAAATAGAAGAAAAACCTTCACACACACAGTTGGATGGTTGAGGATGGTAGGGCAGGTATCTCTTAAAAGCAATGTTAAAAAGCACTCCAGCAGACAAAACACTTAGTCCACTTTCAGATCAGTCACGACATCAAGCAAACTACTCCCTCGCCATGTTGTAGTACTTTGTCTGCATACACAAACACTGCATCATGTCAGCATGTTATCGCACTTTAAACCTCCACCAGATGTACAGCGTGTGGGCAGGATCATACTAAGTGTAGGTCAAAGTGACAGCTTTTTGTATTGTATTCTGTTGGTGGAAAGTGCCTCTTATCTTGCTGAATATGCACCATATGTGATCACTGGCTACATTTGCTTCCCAGACTAGATTAGTAGCTGTCAAGCATTCTGTCTGCAGGAAACTGAATGTTATCTAATATCATTATGGGCAGAGGGATTACTACTCTCAAGAAAATGGTGCATAGAAATTTATGCTGAAACACCGAAAATGAACTTCAGATGAGGGATGAGGAGCAATGCAGTTTGAGTCTTTGTTGTGGACCACTGGACCAGCTCTTTATCCTCTCAAGGATATTCAAGGGTGTGGGAGTTTCCCCAATCAGTCTACATGTGTTTTGTGAACATGTATAAGGCGTATTATCACGTCCTTTGTGATTAAGGACATATCATGCTGTAGATAAATGCCTCGTGACACAAAATGGTCAGAAGCCTTTGTATTTTAACCCCCTTTTTCTTGTGTCTTTCTTTGGTTATCAGCACTCAAGATGCTCTCCTGCCCCTACAGTCTCTAGTGAGTATTGCAGTTTATCTGCTAGCAAATGCTGCAAGAAGCCCAAGAATCAGAAATCACTGACAAGAAAAATATATGTGCACTCAGGCACTAGTGCCCAGTCAGAGAAGAGTATATAAGGTTAATGTTTACATAGAACCAAACTACAGGCCTGATCCTACTTAATGAGCTGTTTAAGACTGCAGTTTGTTAGAATTGTACAAATTCTGTTTTTTTGCCTTATGCACTGTATTTCCATGTATGTTTACATGTTGTTGTTGTTTTTGTATAGATCGCTGCATCCATTTCTTATATAAACAAATGAGCAGTGACTTAAGACATTTTTTCAGTACAGTATATGAAACAAATAAAACTGATGAAGTTAAATCAGGTCAAACGAGTTGTCCCAATGGCGAAAAACCACAGTGCTGTTTCAGTTGTGGCCACACTGCCTCCAGAACTGTCAAAACATTTGGAAAGGAAGGCACAGGTGTTATAAGATTGATAAAAAGCTACCCCCCTTTTTTCCCTGTTTCATCACCTTTGTTTGGCTTAAAATTAATTATTTTAACAACAGTCACTTTTAATATCTTTGAAAAACACTTACAAGTGACTTTGAAAGTAAATCTTAAAAGAGCAATGACAAGATTCCAATTTTCTCTGTGGGCCAGCGAGGTGATGTGGGAGGGATTTATAGAGCAGGTGAGATTAGCTGTGAGGGGGGAACCATTAGAGAGACAGGAGCTTAAGCGGATGACTCAGTGGCAAATGATGTGTGTGAGAGTGGTTACGGGGAGTGGAACAGAAAGAGACTGGCTATCGAGTGTTGTTCTTAAGCTCTACTTCTCCGTCGTCTTCTTCTCTATTGTGTTATCCTTTCATATGAAATATTCACTGGGGCCAAATGCAGAACTGTCATCCTGCTGTATATTTGTTAAAACAGATCCAGTCTCTGACAAGGTTTATGAATAAGTCATTAAAGCGACAATGACTGTAGTGGAGATATCAAAGATAGGCACGGCTGTGGCACTGATTCAGTCTTTGAGCACTACGGTCACCCCGGTGTGTCGGCCAGAACACCACTTAAGGCCAAATTGCCCAGAGCACGAAAGAAGGAGAGAGCTTGAGGTTCCGTTTGAGGCACTTTATTGTCACCGCTTAATTTCTGGGGCTGTAACACAGCGGGTGTACATAAGTGTGTGTCTGGGTGTGTGTGTGTGTGGTTTCCTACAAAGGAAATAAACAAGGGAAATAACAATAAATAAAGAGAATGGAAAAGTCAAATACTCAACTATGTTGTATTATGTTTATATTTAACATAATCAAATATAAAGATCAGAAAAATATAATACACTTCAAACTGCTCACACTATGCAACTAAATAGCATTAGTGCGAGGTTAAGCAACCGTCAGTACATGTGAACTACTTCCGGTAGTTATACAAAATAAAAGCGTCCCCCATTATATTCCGCTATAATGCTCTTATTGTGAAGGGCAAGCGGGACGCCATACTTCCGGTTATACTACGTTTGCTATTTTATTAATCCACGTACCTAATTGTTCGCTACAAACTCCGCTACTTCAAAGTAAACAATCACAAGCATCACATACAACATATAGAGAAGGTCTGATAACACAGGAATGACATTATGGACATACGAGCGACCGTACATGCGTCAACAAGCTAAACCGGGGCCAAGCTAACAACATAAGTTAGCATATGAAATGAGGGTGAACTCACGCGTTGCATGCGTGGCCTACCGCTCCAACTATGGACTACATTAGCTCCTAAATGGTAACATACTACAGTACTGACACAACAAAGGCAAAATACAACACAGGTCACTACTTACTTGTCATTTACGCACACCTAACATGCCCCAGGAATCAGTGCACCCCCTCCGGACCAACACTGCTCAGCCGCCATTAAACTGCCCACCTTACTAACCGGATGATGTCACTAGAAGGTGGGCTGGCCCAAACTGACAGAAGATGGAACATTACATGAACTTATATAAACTTATAAACACCAGTAAAACTATTATATGAACTTTGGGGCCTTTTATACAATGACAGTGAGCTATAAACTGAAATAATGAAGTGTTTCTTCCTTTTTTAAAGTTGTATGTTTATGACAAAAAATACTTTAATGGAACTTCCCTGTCCAGAATGATCAAAAACTCACGGGGGATAAATGAAAAAGATCATCATTTTCATATTTTTCATGTGTCTTTAAAGATAACGCTGACAGTGAACTGTGCTAAGAAAAAAAAAAGTTGAGTGTGACAGTGGTGTGATAAATGGAAGATCTGTGGCTGAAGATGGGAAGCCTTACTTTTTCTGAATCTATGACAATGTGTCGGAATTAAAAAAAACTTATTTTTTCGCCAAAGTTATCTAAAACTATTTTTTAGATCCAAAGATAAACTTTAGTTTTATTCATTTAAAAGTTTCAAGAGCTCAGGAGACAGCTAACAGCAAATACAACATTAAAGGAAGATTGTGAAATCCCACAGAGACACACAAATTACAACACAGGTATTAAAGGAAAAGAAAGAAATTACAGTATGCTCAGCTGTTAGTCATTTGAAATTATATTTATTTGAAACCAACTATTAAATTGTATCTAACAAACACATATAAACAAAAATAACATTATATGTAGAGTGTGCTTTTAGCCGTAACCCTTGAATGTATATAAAAGATGGACATAACCACTGGTACAGTACCAAGTGACTGGTGAAGTCCTCTTATGAAGCCTCGAGCAAAGCATTTTGGTTGTCACCATTTTGGCGTTTTGAAAAGATAAATGAAAACGAAGTTGGATGCTAATGAGGCACTTAGAACACAAGATAAACCTGACCCAAAGCTTAATAGGCATTATCATCAATTTTGACTCTAATAAGAACTATAATTATTTAAAAGTAACATAATATTGCTTTCAAGTGTAAACAAGTGCCTGAGAAAGTTCCCACATTTCTTTGAGATGCACTTTTAATTGTTATTCTAACCAACTGGGATTAGTTGGACCTCAAGTTTAAAACTAAACTTCAAGCTTTGAACAGGAAGCTGTTACTTTAGATTAGCACAACGGGTTTATTTTACATAAAATAATAAAGCCAACATTGCTTAACTAAGTATTAAACACTTTACTGTGCAGAAGAATAAGAGAAGCCAGAATGTAATCTTCCTATAAGAGGATGCTAGCATAGGTCAATATCGGTGTTTGCAATGGAACCTGTTTTAGCAATGAGAGGAGTCACCCCCTGCTGGTTAGTGCACAGAATGCAGGTTTTAGTCCTGTCTTCCCTCTTCAGACCCAAAATGCCTTGCATCTTTTATATACAGTCTGAGATCTTAATCAATCAATGCAAATAATCAATGATATCAACATCTATAATAATACTTTATTCTATTTCTGGGACATAAAGGTGTGTCACATTTGGCGTAGCCTCTGGGGTTCATACCCTAGTACTTGACATGCACACTTTGACACACACTGGAGAAATTGGGCCATTACGCATCAGCTTGTGCCTCCTGAGCCATAGTTGCCACTTAAATGTAGACAGATGTTCATTTGCAAAGGAAAGCAGTTTAGTAAACATAAACTAGAGAAGCAAAGTTTTCACTCTGGGGTTCATCCATGATTCACCCCTGACAGTGAGCTTTTTCTCCCAAAGCCATAAATTTGGTTAATGGCTATTAATCCACTATGCCAGCAGTTTTTTGTATTACAGCAGCTCCTTCTGCTAAGGCTGCTGGGTGTTCAGTGACAGACAAGCTTGGCACGTATCACTAATCTGATTCTTGTCGGCATTTCACATTGGATCACAACTGTGACATTATCTCGCAATGAGCTCGGTCAGCAGAACTTAATTGAAAACATGAGGAAGCATGATAAAATCTGAGCTAACAAGAGAGATGCCACCATCCTCCAGCGTCCCTCACACCGCCTTCTGCTATAATGCGTGACATCTTGAGGCTGCATACACAAGTTTTGTTTGTTTCCACTTGGCTTGTTACTCTGGTTAAAGTGTGGAAAATTGTGTCTGCAACAAATTTGGGACATTCCGCAGTGTAATGATGCCTGAAATGGGTGACAACGTGCTTTAGTTGCTCAGTGTTGCCTGTGCGCGCGGCTCTTAGTGTGCAGGCCCGACTGATACTCTGGCAAATGGAAGGTGCATTAGAGAAGACAGTTTCCCACCTCTGAGTGACCTAAAGACAATTTCTTTTTCTACTCCCAAAGGTTCCCTCGACCACCCTCATCTTTCTTCCAAGTGAAGTTATAGGAGCTCACTGTCATCACAGTGACACAGATTTCAACCGAAGGCGCAGTGAGTGCGGGGGAGAAATGTATAGACAGAAATCAATCAAGCGGGTATGAGGAAATGTAACAGAGTGTGCGTGTAAAATTACAAAATGCAGCACATACTGTTTGTTTTGCAGTATTTGTTTGGAGAGCGAGATTCCCTGTGCCTCCCACTGCTGATTTGTCCAATATGTGACAATCACCCTGTCGTCTTTGTTGTGGTGGCAAAAGGGTGGCAGGATTCAATTAATCAAATTTGTCATTGTCTGCCAAGACTGTTTATGCAATCTGCTAAGGGCAATGAATTTCCCTTACTCCTGGCAACACAGCATACTAATGTATGCTTTGTCTGAGTGTGTATGTTTGGTTTGCCTCAACAGTACAATGCACAATCACTCAGAGCCTAAAAATTAGTCAGAAAACAGGAAATATAACGTATTAGATTAATAATGAAGGTTTACTGAGATTCTAAAACTGGTATTTTTGAATGACAGGATAGAGATGACAAAATTAGTAGCCCCTCCTTTAAAAATGTTTTTTTTTAAACAGAGCAAAGGTTTTTTAATATACCATTTCTAAACATACTTTTCTCTTTAAAAGCAAAAATTGTTTTGATTTGCTCACAATAAGAGAAATAATTTCAAGAATTCAAAAATAACCATGATTGATATTTATTTATAGCCCCTTGGAAAACAGACCTTTTTACTGAGATGTGCAGTGGTGTTGTGCTTTAACTTTGTATTGCTCACTACTTGTAAAATAATAATGGATTGCATTTATATAGCGCTTTTCGAGACCCTCAAAGCACTTTACAATTCCACTATTCATTCCCTCTCACACACCGGTGGCGGCAAGCTACAGTTGTAGCCACAGCTGCCCTGGGGCAGACTGACAGAAGCGAGGCTGCCGTTTAGCACCATCGGCCCCTCTGGCCAACACCAGTAGGCAGTAGATGAAGTGTCTTGACCAAGGACACAACGACCAAGACTCTCCGAGCCGGGGCGCGAACCGGCAACCTTCTGATTACAAGACGAACTGCCAACTCTTGAGCCACGATCGTCCCAAAATGAGCTTACCATCCAATTTACATACAGTAAAAAAAACTTCAATAAAGGTTTAAGCTGTCACTTCAGAAAGCCTCATTCCAAAAACCAAAATCAGTTTAGACAGAAAAAGAATTGTTTATCCATCTCCCGCTTTGTGAGCATACGCAAAGTTATCACATTTCTAAGTATCAAGAACTAGAGTGAGAAGTATCATTAAGAAATTCAAAGACAGCCAAGTACATATGAGTCCTGGCTGAGGAAGAAAGTGAAAGATTTTAAAGATAGAAAAGGAAACTAGTGAGAGATGTGTCTAAAGACCCCAGAGCAACTGCCAAGACATGGGATTGTTGGGGATTGTGGTCTCAAAGAAGACTATTTCTAGAACTCTGCACAGGAATAAACCACGAGGTTGCAAACCAAGGAAAACTTCACTTCTGCAGTAGAGACAGCCTCAAGCCTGACTGATGTATGCTAACAGCAACCCGGAGTCCAGTTAGTACCCTGCCTTTTACTCAGTGGACCCTGGGATGGGCTGCAAGCCCCCCCTGCAAGTATTAGCTGGCCAGATCATTGGATAAAGAGCTGTTGGGTATAGCTAAAACTGCTTTCAGGCAGCCCAAGCTCTGGAAATGTCTTGTGGGTAAAGCATTAAATTTCTTACGCTCCATTAAGTGTTTTAGGATTATTATTTTTAGATGTACAGTGGAGAGTTTTATTTTTAACTTATCTGATTTCCTTTGGCTCCTTCTCTCACTTCCAGGAATACATAATAGGGAGCAGAAAAGCATGCCCTTTCCCTCAGTGCTCAAGTATCTCTAAGAGTTTTTCTTTGCTTTGCCACTTTTGCCTCCATCTCTGCATTGTCATATACACTTCTTTATTTTTTCTTCTGTTCTTCCATAACCTCCTTCCTGCCTCCCCATTAACATTCCTTTCTTTCTGTCTCTCTCTTGTCCTCTCTGTAGCACTCCTCCTGTAGTGAATGGCTCTTGTGGAACTCAGAGGGTAGATGAGTCATTGTGTATTCCCAGAGCTACAGGCATTGTTGTTGTTCTGTGTGTGTGTGTGTGTGTGTGTGTGTGTGTGTGTGTGTGTGTGTGTGTGTGTGTGTGTGCGTGATTGCACACACATACACACAAAGGTCAGTCATGTCCCTCTGGCTCCACAGCACTGAGGGTTATGAGGAAGAATAAATTTTTTTCATTCACACTTTAGGATGTGTAGTGTGTGCCAAACACTAATTTCCCTCCTTTTTTAGTCTCCTCTTCTCTCTTGCTCTACACGCTTCAGATTTATAACCCATCCCACGTCCACCAGCTGGAGTGAAATAGTTAGCCCTACAATGTTAATATTCCGTATTATAATCAATTTTCACCTCTGTGATAAATGACTTTGAGAGAGAGTGCAGCTGCACAGCCGCTTGTATGCTGACATTTCAGTCGGCTGAGAGCAGATACGGCACTAGTGCTGCACTTTAAGTTGGCAGTTTATGACAGTATTTAAAGATATCCTTTGACCTCGTGAGTAAGAACAGAAATAGGGAATGCATGTAACAAGCACACACACGGGTCTACCAAGGGATTCAATAATTAGAAGACCTTTTAAACCTTTTAAAAGATTTAAACGACCGTGTAGGATAGTGTAATAAATTGCTGTCATGTCATGTTGTCATCAGACAATGATTTAAGATCGTTATGGCAACAATCATCGTAGCACAAAAATTACCCGCTGATGTAAAAAAACTTATTTTCCAGTTTGTTCAGTTTCAGTTTCAGTTTGTGGATAAATGGAGTGCCATTGATAGCAGTCTATGTACATGGTGAGGTACAGTTTGCCTTTTCTTGCCTTTGTAATTGCAAAACTCCAACTCTTTATCTGTAACACTTTGCTCTCTGTGAGAGAGATGGTGAGATGCAGAGAGGGATAGGACATGACAGGAATGACTAAAAATTGAAAACAAATGGGGCGTAAGAAAGAAAATATTAGAGTCACGCAGGTGGTGGTGGCATGCTGAGAAAGAAATTGTTCAATCAAATCAAATTCTAAACAACCTATTTTCTTTTCCTTTTTTTCATCTCTTTTTTTTTTTACTGTAGAGTAATCCAAAGAGAGCATTATTTTTTTGTGAGGCACATTGATTTTAATTTTGCTCATAAGTGAAAGACGCAAGAATATTTCCCTTTTGCTAGTGAACATAACAAAGGAGGATGAAATCTGGTATTTTAAATACAGAAACAGATCAGAGCCTACAATCAGACCCCAAAAGCTTAAAGGAAAAGCCTAGCAGTGTTCTGTGTTTTTTACTGTCTGTGACAGGATTTGATAGCAGTATAGAAAATGTTCTAAATATTTGTTCATTTGATATTGGAGCAACCCAGGGCTTGAAAGTGAAAAATATGCAGTAGTATAGTTAACTAAAATATGTTTTGAGTTATAATTAGAGTACCATCTGGAAACTCCAGATGGGATTTGCTTCATTTCTGTGACTGAGAATTTCATGCTAAAAAAGTATTCTAGATGCTTGCTTAGTATTTTGAAAGTCAAGTATATACCATTCAGAAATTGTCACTAATTATCTTTTGCAAGGTGAAGCTTTTCTAATTATGTGTGCTCAAATATGAGACTTTAAGGGAGTGTTGGACTTTTCTTTAAATTTTAACTAGCCAATACATAAACCTTTTTTGATGCATCTGTCCCAAATTACAGTTCCTTATTCATTTTGATGGTAAGAAATATCAGTAAAATTTCAGGCTTTTACCTTTAATAGTATTTAAGATATTCATATTTAAACATAGCTATAGATTTTAAAAAGTAGTTGAAATATAAAGCTAAAATTTCACAGCAATTGCTACCTATGTTCAAACTCTGGCCCATAAAATTTGTATGCAAATCAGAGCTGTATGAGCAGAAAATGTTCTAAAAATTGCCTGATTTGAGATGGTATGACCCAAGTGAGAATGTAGGAAAGTGTTTTGAGTGCTTGAATAGAGAAAAAAGTGTTTTGTGAAATACCAGAAAAATGTCTTACCAAATTATAGTTAACCACCAGTACTTCTACTCTACGGTGCCCTGTTCCTCTTCCATACGCAAAAAGCTATATATGGAGAATTAGATATTGTAAAGACAAAAAAGCATTAAAACATTAGATAACTTTGTTTTGCTTTACATTTAAAGGTATTTTGTTGTTCTAATTGCTAAAGCACAATTTATAAATACAGTGGTATGAATAAGTATTTTCCCCTTTCGTAGTAAGTAAAGTAATTGCAATTATTAATTATGAATTAACTGTGATGAAACACTTATTTTTTTTGTAAAGCTGAGTTCAATTTCACCAGGGACACACATATCTGGTTACTAAAAGACCTGTTGAATCACGAAATCACTTAAATAGAACCTGTCTGACCAAGAAAACCAGAATTAATGCCAGGGATGCACAGCAAACTTATCCAGGAGGTTACAAAAGATCCCAGAACAACATCTAAATGTCTCACCTGCTGTTGTTAATGCCATAGTTCATGATTTACCAATAAGAAAGAGACTAGTAATAAATGGCATCCACGAGAGAGTTCCAAAGAGGACACAAAGGCTCGTCTCACATTTGCCAAAAAACATCTTGATGATCCCCGAGACTTTTAGGAAAATATTCTGTGGACTGACAAGAAAAAAGTTGAACTTTCTGGAAGGTCTTCATCCCCTTGCATCTGGTGTAAAACTAACACATTTCATAAAAACAACATCATACCAAAGGCCAATATGTTTGTGGTAATGTGTGATGACCAGGGGTTTGCTGCATTCAACTCTGCCTGAGATTGAAATGGTCCAGTGTGGCTGAATTAAAACAATTATGCAAAGAAGAGAGGGCCAAAATTCCTCCTCAGTGATGTGGAGGACTCATTGCCAGTTATCACAAATGCTTGGCTGCAGTTCTTGCTGCCAAGCAAAACAGGTTATTACGTTTAGGGGGGGTAAGTACTTTTTTCACAAACAGCCAGGTAGGTTTGGATTGCCCTTTTCTCTTATTATACAGAGTTAACATTTAAAAACTACTTTTCATATCTACTGGAGTTATCTTTACCTGATAATAAAATATGCTTTATGATCTAACATTAGGTTTGAAAGATGTTCAAAAAACTAAATCGGGAAGGGGGCAAATGTATTGTTCTAGAACACAGAAAACCAATTTGTGTGGCTAACTTTTTGGGGGGTGAATCACACACTTAAACTTAGTTTCAGCCATTTCTTTACGTTTCTGGAGCAATATTCGTTTAATTCCAATTAAAGATTTTGCCAAGATAAGTGGCTCCCCCCACTTATCACACAGTATGCTGAGGAATGCATCAGCTGTTGAATAAAAAACATCCTTGCCAGTCAGAAGACATACAGAGACAAAGGAATAAAGAGATACATAATTCAGGGGGGGAAAGTGAGCTGGCAAAGGAAAGAGCTATACAATTTTTTGCAGAGGAGGATGAAAGAGCAGAAGACAAAAGGGAAAATAGCAATACAAGCAACCAACAAAAAACAGCGGTACTTAAAATCAGAATCAGGCAAAACTGCTTAAGAAAGATAAAACGAGAAGAGAATGACAAAGACAATGAGGGGGAAATGATGCAGAGAAGCTAAAAGATGACACCCGGAGAGTATGCGTGGGAGGCAAACTGCATGGGGAAAAAAATGAAAGTGAACAGTAAATATGTAATCTCTAGAGAACACTAAAGACTAGAGTAATCGATAAGATATGGAAATTTTATCACAGTTACATGTTGCGAAAGATTGATACAAGAAGAAGAAGCAAAAAATAACTATAAGAAGTCAGCTTAGAGGAGAGAGGAGAATAGAACCAGTGTGGTTATCATATGGCGCATGGCTGCCTGTCACGGTTGGCTGGTGAGCTCTATTGATGCTTCCCTGCTCTCGCTCTTTGCAGTTTGCTGAGGGGGACACAATCTTGTCATGTGCCAACATATTGCATGTTGGTGCTGAAGCATATGGACAGCTAATGCCATCCTTTGCTTCTGGAAATAATATTAGCTAGATGGGGGGAAGGGGAAGGGGGGAGCAAGAGAAAATATGAGCGAGGCTGCGATAAGGGAAGGTCTGGTGAGGCAGATGAAAAAGAGAGCTCAAAAGGAGTTAATGAGAAAGGCTGAGAGCATGCGAGAGGTGTGGTTGTTGATGAAGAAGACGACAACTGGTGGAAAGAGATACAGATGAGAGAAGAGGGAATGAATATGTGTCCCCAAATAGTTGACCAAACATTACTCAGTGTTTCTTTGTCAAGCAAGTTTTGATCTTTCAGTTTGTCACAGGAAAGGAAACAAAATCTTCACACAGTGTGGTGACAGTCATTTGGTAAATCATAGACAAACACTGTCATTTAGACAGCTGCTCCCTGCGATATTTAGATAGTAATTAAAAGGAAAATCAGTGTGGGATCATTTCAAGAGGGTAAAGAACACCCCTGAGACGCTGCCATGGAAGCTACAGGAAAACATCTGCCTGGCTTTTGCTGATCTCAAACATGGCTTATATCAACCATGGACTTGAACCTTTAACATTAGCTTTTTGGCAGCAATCATGTTGATTTTGGAGCAGGTGACAATATTTCATAGAGGATGGAGCGTTAAGTTATCAGCTAATGCAATATTGATAAACTTGCTGGTGCTAATAACACCTGCAATAAAGTACTACAATTTCATTCACTAAATCTCAATCATAAACTTCTTGGATGGCCTGTGCCTACTAGCAGACCATATCAAATCATTAGTCAGAAAATTCCATTGCAACTTCTTTAAGGTAGGAGTGTCAAACATGTTAGCAAGGGCCCAAAACTGGCCTGAATAATACAAACTGGCCCAATAGTTGTCTTTACAAAGTCTGAAAATTGGAGCTAAGTCATTAGGAACATGTCTTCACTGTCCCACTGTCCCAAAAAATGTAACCATATGTGGTACAAAAACTAAAATAAGTTTGGCAAACCTTCCCTAAAGGCATCATCAACACAAACACAATCAAGAAGTCCACAGATTCTGCATTTAAAAAAAGAACCCCATACAGTTATAAAGGTGGGGGAAAGGCCAATTAAAACATTTTCTGGTCCAGGATGTAAAAACATTTACACTCCACATGTGTGTATACTGTTATGCTTGTGAGGGCTTGGCACTACAATGTCTACTATAAACTTTTTGGATGGACAACACAACATTTACACAGCATGTAAAAACATTTACATACTGAAAAAAAAAAACAAGCCCGCTTCAAGTGGCCACTAGAGGAACTGCAGTTTTTGATTCTTGTGTGTTGGATTTTTTTTCTTTTTTTTTTTTCAGCTCTGGATGTTGTTTGATGTGTATTCATTTATTCAGCAATGCTAGCTGTTTCTTTTCTGGTTGTTGTAATAGACTAAACAACTCCCCATTTTGCATGTGATGCTAACAGGTTACTTCTACATCCACACTAATAAACTTTATATTTTACAGGGCTTGTTATTTCACTTCACTGCAAAGTAACACAGTTGATAGCATCTATACTGTACTGTAATATTCCTTCTCAGCCCTAAAAATAATAATTTCAATGATTTCCTGACTAATTGCTTGAACTTATTGCTACAAGTCGACTAGGAATATCTTTGGATGGGGACAGACCCTAGAGATAAGTGAGGATGGAGAGCAGGAAAGAGAGAGAAGAAAGGAGATGACTAGAGTGTGACAGGATGTTGAATTATAAATGTGGTGGAAGTGAGGCATGGTCTCATACTCCAAGCTTGCGCAGCCTGCAGTGTGGGTGGTTCATTGATGTCATCTGGCATGCAGGGCAGACACATGCACAAATGTACCAAATGTACACACACACACACTGTAATAAATCTACCAAGCAGTGAAATGGTTCCACCCTCATTCCGCATGTGTGCATACTGTGCATGCTCGTGAGGGCTTGGCACTACAATGTCTACTGAAAACTTTTTGGATGGACAACACAATGAAGAGGGCTGACATCAATGCAGCAAAAATCATGTTGTGTCAAAAAGCTTTTGACAGAATTTCAAATATTAAAAAAATTAATTACTATTAATTAAAAGTAGTAAGCTTAGGAAGTACACTCTAAAAACTAAAACTGACATTTACTTAAAATTTTTGAGGCAACACTTTTACACTTAAAAATATTGTGTAGACTGGAAACCAGTCAAATCTGTTCCATATACTTGATCAATTGAATAACTAAGGCTTAAACATATTAAGTTGAAATTAATAATTGTAGTTGTTACACAAACATGAAAAAATGAGTAAATAATACTAACATGCTTGGTCAATGTAACTGAAATATAGATGGTCACTTAATCCAAAATTTTGTTCCATTTACTTAATATTTTAAACTGAACGTAATCAAAATTGTACTTAATATAAAGGTTTGCAAATGGCCTATATTTGTATAGTGCTTTACTTAGTCCCTAAGGACCCCAAAGCACTTTACACTACATTCAGTCATCCACCCATTCACACACTGGTGATGGGAAGCTACACTGCAGCCACAGATGCCCTGGGGCGCACTGACAGACACGAGGCTGCTGGACACTGGTGCCACCGGGCCCTCTGACCACCACCAGTAGAAAGCAACCGAGACTGTCGGTGCCGGGGCTCGAACCGGCAACCTTCCGATTACAAGACGAACTCCCAACTCTTGAGCCACGATCACCCCCTAACATTCAAATATGAATGTTATTGTATTTCACTGGTAGTCTAAGTCTAAAAAAACCAAACAAACTAATATGCAGTTGTGTGTTTCATAATACATGTATGAAAAATGACCACATGTTAAACATTTTTCCAAATGAAAATTTAACTTTAATAAACATGGCAATAACTCAAAATAAACAAGAACTAAAAAGACAAGAGCCTTTCCCCTTTTAGCTCAAAGCCTTACAAACTTGAAGGATAAATGGCAAACCAGGAGAGCAAACACAAAAGCTCAGAGTATTTAAAGAACAAAATGAACAAAACAATGAAAAAGGCTCATGGTACTCAATTACTCTACGCTATCGTGTTTTACTTACACTTTTCAGTTGTAGTTGCTGACAATAAATAATATTGATTTGAATAATTAATGATTTTAGTACAAGATACTGAGGAGTATAGATACATATTTCACAAATACTTTGATTCAATTTTAAACAAAAATATTAAGTACATGCAAAGGAGCTATTCTGTGAACCACATACAGAATTTTTTGTCTGAGATAAATGTAAATAAATACCTTAATTTAACACAAACACATACGTTAACATTTTAGACATTTATTTCAACTTATCAAACTCAAAAGGATTTTCATAAATTTCATCAGGCTCATCTAACTTATATTTATAGTGATATTTACTAAGCCTCTGAATTATTCTTTAGAGTGTACCCTTTTCTCTGAGGAATGCACAGTTCAGTTGCTGTCTTTATGTAATAAATATTTTTGAATCTCTATTTTTCATGTTTGTCACTTTGGATCATGGGCCATTTCTTTTTAAGTGCAGTGCACTTTATCACGCTCACATTGGCATAAGCTGAGGTAGATTTCACAGTAAGAGGTGATTTATTTATAGTCTACGTCACGGCTACGTCAAAGTTATGATAATGACACCAGCGCATGATTCAGGGCCATGCAAGAAAATTGCATACATTACAAATATTTAGTCAAAGTTAACCATCAGTTGCAAAACCAGCAAACCCTGCATGAAACATCTAACATAGATGACTTTCAGATCAAGATCATGCTGCAGACAGGTGCGTAGTTCCAGTTCAACACGTTAAAAGTGTTGTAGGGCAACACTTTTAACGTGTTGCCCTAACTCACCTTTGTAGGGCATTCTAATGTCAATGATCAGGCAAGTGGTTGCGCCACAGTATTTCTAGGAGTCTCCCAATGACTCGTGTTCATTTCTCTTTTATTTAACCAACTTGGACAATTTGTCATGTTTAATGCAAACTAAGGCTGCAATCTGCTAGCAATCAAAAGAGAGGTTTTTGCCAACCAATCGAGGAATACACAATTTTCACTTGCCATATGGTTGCAGACCCCTCTCTAGGCCTGTATGGTTGAGACCTTATTCACTTGACTCTACACTGACAAAAATCTAAAATAGCAGATGACTTAACGTCCTGTGATTAGCAGTCAAGTAACTTCAAAACCTCAACAGCATGCTTCTTCAGGGACATTTAGAACCATGTAATTTTACGGCATTAAATGATGATTTAACCCTGACATAAGATGGTTTAGGTCAGGGTTAAAGTCACGGCTTAGGTGACAGTGTGTGGCATAAAAGATGTGTGAAAAACAATAAAGATAACGTGTGACAACATGAAATAACTTGAGAAAATTTCATGATGCAAGACTAGAAACTCACCTGAAACACAGTTATATTAAAGTTTATCACTTGCTATAGTTTGAGCTACCTCTGCATGCTGTTGTAGAAAATGCAAAAATCCAGCTTTATTTACATACACGGATAACCTCCATAGAATTGCACAGGTCTTGTCAGAATTCTGCCTTCCTTTAAATTACTTTTTTTTTTAGGTTTTGAAGGTCATTAACAGGCTTAATGGTACTTTGATGATTGGCAAAACAACTTAACTATTTGAACTTTTGCATCAGACAAAGATGAGTCAGCTTGTAATGGCATGTAGGATGGCGTGATGAAAATTATATACAACATTGGGTTTGACATTTTCGTCTGAGCGATTCATTTTTCAGAAAGTCTGCCACGGTGTAATGGATTTTTTTCTAAGCTTTAGTCAATTAGAAAGGGGGGAGAAAAGAAGTGAGATAAAGGAAAAGATGAAAGGAGACGAATGTGAACAAGCAGAGGCCAAGACAGAGGAACCGATGGACTGAGATGGAGAGGAAGGACAGAGAGATAAACAAGAGTCAGTAAAGATACACAAGATAAAAGAGGAAATGACGAGGAGGACAAAGAGAGACAGTGATAAAGGGACAATGAAACTAGTGAAAAGCGGTGATTAAAGAAGAAATACGAGAAGGATTTAAATGGTGGCATAAAACAAGAGAGGAGGTGAACAAACAGGCCAAAAGAGTGAGTGTGACAAACAGTACTGCATTACAGAGATCAACAGAGGCAGAAGTTCGGTTCCAATATTTAATCTGATCGAGACATCATTAATCACAAAGGAACTAGCTTGTGCTGAATTGAACCCACTTAATGGGAAGAAAAGCTTTATAAGAAAACAGGACAAGACGTGCACACTTTAATGTTTGTGTTGACTCACAGAGAGCTTTAATGTTTGCTGCCATGTTTGGCATGCACACACACATACACACAAGTGGACAGTATGTAATCCTACAGAATCACAAGTTAGAGATGCACTTATACTATCTTATTACTTAGAACATATAGCTTATTAAGTACTCACAAGCTATGAATAGTTATTAAGATGTAGGTGCACACACATCTAACACAGAAATGGTCTCATTGGATACCAAACAACTTACTCTCTTCAGTGTCTCCAGAGGGACAGGCTACAGTGTAATTAGGTCTTGTTTGGTCAGGAGTTTCATTGGAAGCTTGGGAATTGTCTCAAGCAAAACCACAACTTCTCACAGAAGACAAGAAGGAGAAGTATTGATAATATCATCTAAAAGCCAGAAAACAACAAGAAGTAGGAATAATTGAAAACTGATTTTAGTGTGGAAAACTAATGGCAGCAACTTGTTACTAGCCAGATTTTGGCTTACAAGTATATCAGTATATTTTTCAAATATTTATATTTTTAAATGTCCACTTTTTTTGCTTGTGGCTGGTTTTCCTTTTAAAATATATATTAAAGTGTTTAAACAGGTTATAACGCTGTATTTGGTTTAGTTGTAGTTGATACAACTAAATTAATTCGTTCCCGAGGGTCTTTCGTAAGTCGAAAATTTTCGTAAGTCGAATCACCCATCGTGCCTTTTGAGTGAACGATAGGCTATAGGCTAATTGCTAACTGCAACAACAATACGTCGTTCAAGTGGAACAGCGAAGCGCAAGTACGAAAGCCAAGGGGGTCGTCACATGATTCAGTAGGCATTGTGGGCATTGTAGGCATTCTGGGCTCAGCCAATCAGAGCCAGCGGATTTCGTTACGTGGGCATTTTGCCATAACATGGGCAGAAATATTGCCATTGTACAGACACATGAAGGAGCCACAGCTTAACCTTAAGTGCATGGGTGAAAGGTGTGCTCCTTGGATAAAGGTGTGTAGTTGAGAAATCATGGCTGGTACTCAAGTGAAGAAAGGCGCTAAAAATGTTTATCTCAAAGCACAGCAGGAGGGTTTGAAATGGCAAGTTCTAGTCAGGAAGGCCAGCAAATATCTTAGAGGTTAAAAGGGCTTTCTTGGCCTGAGTGAAACATAAAGCACTTTCCCCCAGGCACACATCTCTGCTTCAAACAGCTTCGCCAGTCAAGTTCTTATGGCTAGGTTACAGAAGGTCCTAAAGCAGAGGAGAAGGGTTTAACAAAGGGAGAAAAATCACACCAGTGTTTTGAATGATCTGCGAAACAAATTCTTCGTGTTTTTTGTCTTGAACCTACAATGACTGAAACAACAGGAAATCCACGACATAAGAATATGTTACGTGCAGCTTATTTAATAAAATCAAAGTGATTTAAAGCTCTGGTTATTTTCATGGAGAGAAAAGATGATGTGTTTCAGAAGATGTTCTTAAGATTAGAAATACATGTAAATTAAAGTTTACTGCTTTGAAATCCTGATGATCCAAACTCTGACCCTGAACACGTTAGAATCGTTACTGCCAAAAGGCCACTAAAAAGGCATAAAATTCAATTTAATTAATACAAAGTTTTTGATTAGGTTGCAGTATGTTGTGTTATGATGTCCAATAATGCCACACACATGGTGGTATCCTCATGCAATAGTGTTGTGTTACATGCAATGGTTGTAGTGTGAATAACTGTCACTGCAAGGAAGGTACCTAATCTCATTATATTCCATGTATTTTTAATGACAATAAAGATAAATTCAATTCAATTCAGTATGCAGGCCAGAGGTTACACTTAATTTAAGTAAAGTTTAGGTATTAAACTTTTCTAATTAAAATTCTGTCATTAGCAGTAAAGAGTATTTTGAAATGATTTTCATAATGATATAGATAGGCAAGAAAGGAGAATCGCTAAAATGAAATTGCTAATAAAGCTTGTTTAAAATGGTTTAGTGGTAACCTTCTATGTTTGACCTTATATAAAGGTAGACCTAGGACTTTATTTGTAAAGATTTTTTAAAGATATATACTTAAATGTAGTTTAGGTATATGATGAGCATATGCTGAGGGAAGAAGTGCTTAGGTCATTTCATAGAAATCGACAAGATCAGAGACGTGGTAAAGAAGATTAAAACCACATAGCTTTTTGAATAGGCTAAACAGGGGATTGATAAACAAAACCAAATATTTGGTTTCATTTAGTGGTAGTGTGTCACCATAGGCTTAGATGCATTTGCTACCCAAACTGCAAAATTTCTTCATACCCTGCAAGAAAATAAACTGGATCAAACATATTTAAAGTGTAGACATTTAAATTGATCTTAATTAAATGAGATTATGGTCATTATGAATACATGTGTTGCAATAATATCACTGAATTAATTTCCTAAGTGTCAGCACGACAGTGAGAGAGAGAAAAAGAAGGAGAGAGAGAATAAAATGGATTATCTTGGTGTAGTGGCACCTGGCCATTATGACATACATTTTTATAATTCTGTGCTTCCAGTGTGTGTAGTAGCTCAACTGATTCTAGAAGCAAACATTCATTAAGAGACTATGTTAACCCTTTAAGACCTACCATAGAACCAAGTCCGCCAGAGCTTATATTATATTTCTACATGTTGTAGTGCCATTTTTGGGAGCATTTCAAGTTGCTATACATCAATACAACCATTATAGCCCAAATTTTAATAATATGTATGCATTAAGTGCATAGTAATTACATAAATTGCAAAAAAGTGCAATAAACTACAAAAAAATTGAAAATCATTTTTGTTTTTTTAACATATATTTCTAGAAATTTAAGAGGCTTATCCCTCAAAACTGTAAATACAAAAAAGTTGCACAAAATAGTTTCCCACCACAGGAAATTTAGTTTGAGTGTCATCATAGTTTTATTTTTGAAATACACCAATTTCTATATAATGCAGGAAAAACAAAAATAAATATTATAATGCAAATTTGCAAAAAAACAGTATATGCATCAAAATAAACTATTTCCAGCAGTGCAATTAGACTTCTAAGCATCCCAGAAACGACACAGAAAGTCATTAACATAACTTTTAAAAACACCAGTATAGGCTTACAAGGCCCTGAAATGAAGTCACTTCTGGTTTTGGGCAGGTAATGGCGGACATGCGATCGTTCGCGCTGACGTCTATTCCAACATAGGAAATGTTACAAACAGCTGATCGGATCGGCAAAGCGTGTTTCTGGAATATTATGTTTTTGTTGTTGCAAGTGTTTTTTATGTAATTTTTGCAAAGCTATATGTGGAAGGAAACCGTGACCTAGGACAAGCTGATGGCATAAGATAGGTACAACTCCTCTGGTTTCATATGCAAAAATATTATTACAGCATTTATTTGAATAGTTATTTAAAGTAGTTATTTAAAGCCAGAATCTAACTTAACTTACAATGAATGGTGACTAGGAGAATCACTTTAGGTATAGAATCATTACTCAAATCTGTTTGCCTACTTCCCCTCAAAATCGATCCATCCATCCATCCATTGATGTGGGGGTTCTCATTTTTAACAAGAGGGGACCGGAAAGTATGCACCAACTATAGGGGGATTACACTCCTCATTCTACCCTCGAAAGTCTATGCCAGGGTGCTGGAGAGTCCATCTCTTAGTCTAACCTCAGATACAGCAGGAACAATCCCCTCAAAATAAGATTTTAAAAAGCTTTGTTTTCTTTCATATACTTCTAACACTAGCTATACTAGTATTCAATTAATTCTTTAAAACCTTGTTTCTTTTAGGTAATGCCTCTGTTGGCACCTACCAAAATGTGCCAGGGGAAGAGCAAACTGAACTAGCAACAGGGACATAGACATGACAGGCTCACTGCTACAAGTAGGGAGGCCAAAAGAAGAGCTACTGCAGCAGAAACTGCTTAATGGCAGAAGGTGTTGGAACATCCAGTGTATGCTAACATCTAACTATCGCCCTTAGAATTGGGCAGGGCAATAATATTCTCTCTCAATGGACTTTAGCAGCAGGACTTCCTGCTAATTTGTTTGGCTCTGATACCACAGGACAACTTTCGAGTGTTGCCCATTTCCATGTTCTATTGACACAAATCGACAAACCCAAGATGGATTTAATTATTTAGCTAATGATTGTGTGTTTGTGCTGAGGGTTATGGATAATGTACTCTTATACAATGAAATCTGAGTGAAATTTTAAGAGAAATGGGCATAGGCAGAGCCACAGTCCCTAAAGTTTTGGTTTCTGTCTGCCTTGAAAGTTTTTCTGAATCAATTTATAGAAGAATGAAGTCTTTAAAAATAAAATTTCCCATCCCCACCCAAGAACATGTTTCATGCTGCTGTAAATGACTTTGTTAATAGACTAATAAAAGGTAATCCTCAAAGCATGATAGGTATATTAACTTTTGGCATTAAATGGCCCAGTGAGCTTCACTGCTTGTAGGCTTAATCTATAAGAGCTTTCAGATCTTCTCTCTGGATACTTGATCTCCTTTATTAAACATAAAGCCAGGTCAGGAGTCAAAGCAATAATCTCGACAACATATTGTTTCTGTCTACTGCAATAAGATAAGTCCTAGAGTAACTGATCAGTTCCTTCTCAGGATTTTGCCTACTAAGATGCTGAAAATCAAGATTAACAATGATGATTGGATCCACAATCTTTAAGAGTCTGCATAACACCGCATTTCTCTGAGCTACTGCTTCAGATCACTTCCATTTCCTTTGAGCTTGCTTTGTCAACACTCCAATATTCCTGGTGGGGTACTTCAATACACAACTTCTGACCCTCTGACTGGTTTTTAAATCTTGTTATTCTGTAAGAGATACAGTTCCATCTCAGCACCAGAAAAGTAATGCAGGCTCATATGGCAAGAAAACAAGATGCACTGTACTCCAATATCCTACACCATAGTATCAAGTGTATTCTATATTTTTTGTAAAACAGAACTAAATTCTAAATCTCGATGTTATATTGAATATACTGAATAAGGGAAACAATATAACAGAGACATACAGGCCACTGTGTCATGTTATTTTAAGCAAAAAAACTGAACTGCCTTCCTATTCTAACTATTCTAGCTCTCTTCCATGACCCTTTCTGTCTCACTGTCAGAAAAAGAAATCTCACTTCCCCTGCCAATCCAAACCACCCTTGTGACAAGTATTTCCAGAGCTGTGGAGCCTGTGAATATGCAACCTTCTGGAACCCAGTGGAAATTTCCAGAAGCTCACCCGGACCGTGATATATGTCAAGTGATACAGGAAATTAATATGAATATTTTTAAAATAGGAATATTTTAAAGCAGAGATATGTTGAAGGTATACCAAAAATCATGATACTGGTATAACTGTATGTGTTGTTTTATGTTGTTATTATGTTGTTATTATGTTGGTGTCTTTGTTTTACCTTGTTTTTCAGTCAATTATATTTTATTTCATTTTGTATTTGTTTTTATGTTTTATATATGTGTTTTATACAGTGTAGTTACATAAAAGAGTGATTTACAAAATAAACTGCTTATTAAAACATGCATTTCATATGAATACATTTAAACAGTCCCACTGTGCCTAAAAATCTGACATTTACTGTATAAAACATGGTTAGAAAATTATGAAAATATTAATTGTTTGGTTGTATTTATTTAATAATAAGTATTTTGTTTTACTGAGAGTAAACTTCTAATCAAATTGTTAGAAAAGACAGCTATTTTGTCTTCCTGTAATGTAGAGTGATATGTATTTAACATATTACCTTTCAATTACAAGATGAACACTTTCATCAGGGCTATGGAAATTATGAACTTGTCAGCATGTTAAGGCTACAAAGAAATAATCAGTGGAATGTACCACTATGTAAACAATGTAACAAAATATAATTTGCACTTGTAGATTCTCTGAAATGTTATGGAGCTGATGAGCCTATCTTCAGAGGTTGTGGATGGTCCATAGAGTGTTCAGTATTGTAGGACAGTGATGGCTTTTGTGACAATTTTTCCTTTAGAAAAGTAAATTTAAATGCAACTTTCAGTGTTGGTGGTTGCTTTGAAATTTAGCCTGGCCTCGTATCCATGCTTGTAAAGTGAAAATCAAGGCTTGCACACACATCCATCCCCGGTTGAATTTATTGTCCCCTATTCATAAACAAATGAAGTTTAAGAAGCTCAACAATAAATTGTATCAGTAAACATTATACCTGTCTTTTTAGTATGTTTATCTTTGTTTGTGAGCACATCAACAGTGTTCGCTTAGTGCTGTGTCAGTACAGCCGTAGAGTCTGTAGCAAAGCTGTTGGGGAGTATATGTCAGCATGACTGTGCAATCAGGGCCCTATTTAACCTAGGAAGCTGGTCTTCAGCACATAGGCTGTGTAGCAGCCTTGTGCCACTTAAAGGGGATTTAATCAAAGTAAACCTATTGGACAGCCATGCTTAATTGCACTGAGCTGTGGCGCAGAACTTCCCAAATTAGCCTTCACATGGCTGCAGGGGTTTGATGGAGAAGTTTTTCATTTGTGGGGCTATTCCATGTTAATTTAATCAGTTCGTTTTTTTATTTCCACACCTCACTTTTATTGATTCATCTTCCACTAGAAGATAAATCAATATTCCAAAGGCACCCAAATGTTACAGCAAGGTTTTTAAAGCTGCGAGTGCTTTTAACAAGGGTGTGGGCAAGTTTACATGTCTACAATCCTCACCTAAATTATAGAGCAAGTTTAGAGGTTTAAAATGACTAGGTTGGGCATGTTATGCATCTGTCATGTCACTTATGGAAAAAGATATGTACGTGCTTATTAGGACAAATATATTTTGAACATTTCACACAAATTGTGGCTGACAGACACCACAAAAATGGAAAGACTGAAAGTGATTGTTTATGCCAAGATACATTGCTTCTAGACAACAGGCTTGTGTGGAGATGTGTGCGGTCTATATTAGCAGAAATATGACCTTTTAATGTGGATTCTGAACAAAAACACGAAAATTGGCATATTTTCAAAATTAAATTAAATCAAATGAATGGATGGAAATTTTAATGGAATTTACTACTCTTTTATTCCTGGGAACAAAGTTGGTTTGTCTCTAAATCTGACTAGTAACTTAATAAATCAAAAACTAAGAAACTTGTGGAATTTATGTTACTATCATATCAGGATCTCCGGTGTTCCCTATTTTTAAACCATATGATCCTGTGCAGTTAAAATCCCAAGCTTTTTTAAAATCATTATGAACATGTTGAGTTTTCCGGTGTAGACATTGCTACTGACTATCCCACAGCCTCTGAGCATCTCAGTCGGTAGCTTATCACTTGAGGACCATCAATGACTTCCTTAGACCTGCGATGGCTACACCTCATCATGTGTGATGCAGAAGGCATTAAAGTTCTCCTACTGTATACACAATAGTCACAAACAAGCGCCAAAAACCAGTTTCCCTCTAAAATTGCCTTCTTCATGTCTTCCTTGCCTCAGTCCTTTTTCCCACCCACATCTCTTTCACACAGTTTTCATTCCTTTCATCTATGTGTGTGTGTCTGTGGATGGTTCAGTCAGTAATGGGATTGAGAAGATTATGCTTGGGCCATTGTTGTAATGTCCATGTTTTACAAATCTCTCCCTCCTCAGAAACTCTAATGCCAGTTGCCACATAAAGAATATGAAATGATGCAGCTTTTACAGTGAACACTTCATCCCTCTTTTCTTCACTGTCTGCCATTCTTTTCTCTTTCCAGACGCCAAAGTCTAAACAGTCTAATCAAGTTTACAATCTGCTGCACAAATCAATGCACAAGCTGTGACAAGCACACCAGAATCCAAATCTTTATGTGGCCTTTCATTTTCTTTATTTAAGGATTTGAACAATGACACAATTTTTGTAGTTTGTTCTGCTCTGCACCCCAACATTGGATTTTAAGTACATTCTTTCAGCTATGGCCAGATGAGGACTGATTTCTTATTATCCCATGACAAAGATCCAGAGTTGATTCCAAGTGTTGTACTTGGTAAGCATTTCTTGGACTCTTAATATGAAATCTAGGAGGCTGAAACACCATAATAAAAACACCAGAATAAAAGTATCATAGAGATGGAAAAACATTTAACCACTGGTTACACTCAAGAACAAGAAGGCCAGATTAGACTAAAACAGCCTGGTCAGTTCTGAAATAAATACATAAATAAAATAAAATCTTTGGAAAGATGAAACAACTGAGGATCTGAAGCATGCCCCAATATCTGCCAAACACAATGGAGGTAATAGTGGCATTTGGCATGTATGGCTGGCAGTGGCACAGGGACACTAGCGTTTATGTGACGACTGAGAGAAGTAGGATGAATTCTGAAGTGTAGAAGGTTATACTCTGTGCTCAGATTAAGCCAAATGCTGCAAAACTGATTGGACAGTGCTTCCCAGTGCAAACAGATAATGACCCGAGAGTTTCTCAAGGCGAAGAATGCGATATTCCTTAATGGTCAAATCAGTCACTTGATCTCAACCTAACAGAGCATGTTTTTCACTTACTCAAGATAAAACCGAATGCAGAGAGACCCAAAAAAACAAGCAGCAACTGAAGGTCAGTGCAGGACAGCTCTGGAAGAAAGTCTAAAGAGAAGAAACAGTATTTTGTTATGTCTGTGGGTTCTAGGCTTCAGGCAGTTATTGACTGAAAAGCATTTTAACTATCTATTTAAAACAGTCGTATGCACATAATGTAAAATAAATGATCACTTCCAGTAAAGTGCTGAACAAATGTAACAAATTAACAATACTGATATTTAACACATTCCTAAAATATTTGTGTGTTCTTGTTTTTATGACAGGTGATGTAATAAATTTAAGCACTGTATCTGTTTAATAACAAAAAAAAACATTTGGCTTTAGTGGGCAATAGAAATGTAGGATGAGCAAACATTATAACAAAAATGTAAGATAATGATAATTAGATATGGTATTTCTACTTTATCGCATTAAAAATACGAGCAGGAGAAAGTCTGGTTGGTGATTTGGTTAATTAAAGAACAGGTAAAGGTTTGTAAACACAAGGTAGTTATGACAGGGCCCTGTCTAACAACAGGGAGTTTTCAGGGTCCATCGAATAGACAGAGGAGAAAATGTTGGGCAGATTTATGTATCTGGGACAGAAAACTGTAGGATGAGGTGGGGTCTTCGACTTAAGGAATGTCATTAGTTATAATTATCAAATGCCCCTAAAGTTTAATATAGTATGAAAAATGTGGTTAGTCACAGATTACTTATGTAATTAGTGTAAATTTGTACAGTAAGTTCCATAATGCTTAGCTGCAGCCTTTATGAAGGCTATGTATTCAAATGGACAACTCGGGCCATTTTCCAACCATATTTTATGCATTTTATGTAAAAATGTTACATCTTTTGTAAAAGCAGCTTTAGCAATAATGTGTAGCATGAAAAATTAATGATGCCCGAGAGAATGTTGAGAGCTTCTCTTTTAGTTTTGTAGTGGTGTAATCCAAAAAACTTTTGACATATAGTTGTCCCTTACACAAGCTATTCACTCGCATTCAGCTCCATCCCTGCACAAATGTATTTGTTATTCTAAATATCTCTGCACATGTGACTGAATGCTGAGCTGGAAGGGTGACTGGGAATGAAGCTTTCTATAATTTCTTAAAGATGTCAAACGTAGCCATGGGTTTTGACCTTTCAGTGTAGACATTCGAAACAACTCACAAGCTGTGATAGATAAATAGAATAGAATAGCCCTGTTGTACATGTAAAATGAAATTGTAGGAAAAGTTACGTAGATTAATATATATGGTCCAATAGTAGGCATAGAAATGGTATCTTTGAAGCACAGTTATTAACACAAATACCACTAAGAATTTGTTAAACAGTGGTAATTGAGAATCACACAGAGCCTTGTTATACTTATTAAAGTGAAACGATTCATGTGGCTCTTGTGGGCTGTACGGTTCATGCTACAGAGAACTCTTTATCTTTTACATTTTACTTCTTCAAACATGAGACCCAACGTACTTAAAAATTTCTACACAACACCCTGTGGGTATTTGAAATTATTCTTTTCAGCGGTGTTCAGTTTTTGTCAAAGAAGTCAAATGAAACAGTGGGCATTGGCATTTCAATCGAGCTCTGATTTCTGATAGTGTTTATAAGAGTATTTTCTTACCAACAGCACTGAGATATCTGGAAGAAAAAAATAAAACATCTCTGGTTACTAGAGCAGGGCGATATGACCAAAAATATTTATCACGATATACCGTAGATTTGAAAATTTGCGATAACGATATAACTTACGATATAATTGACACTAGACAAGATACTTTACAACTCCACAACTTTATTCGTGCAAAAAAAAAAAAAAATCAAGGTATTTTCAATTAAATGAGCACCTGTTTTTTATGTGCATTAAAGTTATATAAAAATTTAACAGTGCAAATGCAAATTCCTTGCTGACAGTTTAACCAAAAGGCATTTCCAGTGGAAATTGGCCAACATATCCTCAGCATAACATGTATAATATCCACAAAACTTAAAAAGAGGCTATACACACACAATATAGTAATATTATGTTGAAGCACAATACGTATCACTCCGCGAGGCACCTGCCTACGCTCCGACAATCCATCAAGCGGTGTGGGTTTGTAGCTTAGCAAAGTCGTACTAAAACATTTGACAGATTTTCCAGCGCCGTGTACCACATAAAATTGTTTCAAGGTCAGTAAACACAACCAGAATTCATACATAAGGCACACGGGATTATAAGGGGCACTGTCGATTTTCAGAAAAATCGAAGGATTGATTTTAAGTGTGCCGTATTTTCCAAAAAACACAGTAATAACGACGGCCCGCTAGCATGCGCTACCAAAAATAGTGCTTTGTTGTGTATCTGATGGACGAAAGCTAAACCAGTTCCACACCACTGAAGTTGCAGCATGTTTACAAACCAATTCTGGTTCATCCGTTTTATTCAACAATCCGCTTTCGCCTTTCTCATTCTCTGTCGCCGGCACGCTTTTTCCGCCATGTGCGTATGAAAACAAAGGCACTGCGCATGCGTGTTTTACCCATATTCTATCGCAATATTTCATTTTCCTATCATTGCCCGACATTACACAGGTATTACCATGAACGGTATGATATGGCCCAGCCCTACTGGTTACAATCTACTCTCATTTTCACAAACGGCATGAGCTGATTTATGAGAGCTCTTGGAGAAATAGTTGAGTTGGCCAAGTCTGGCCTGCTGTTATTTTTCCACTCAGGCTGCTTTGGTGGCCAAAATAGACGCTTCCTCTCGTATTTTCTTTTTTTTCTTTTTTTTCTTTTTTTTTGCAACAATGAACTAAAATCCAAAATCCCCCATAAGCAGAATTTGTAGAGCCTGAAAACAGAGCCCGGTGGAGCCTCAGACCTGTGCTGAATTACAATAGTGAAAGGTTATTATGGATTTTTTCCCCCCTCCAGTGATGCCAGAAACAGCAGCTTTAACAAAACAGGTTGGCAGTTTGGAGCAGAGATTTCTGTTGTGTGTTTTGTCCGCTTTTGTTTCCATTATTAACCCTAATTTAAGTGATAATTGTCCTTTTCTGCTTCTGGAGGGAAATCGTTTATCACTGCTTTCTCGACTGTGCCAGAATAAGATTTTTTTTTCTTTCAGCTTCTCCAAGCAATGCTTAAGTTGTGAAAAGCAACATTTTCTTTATGCACATGTTCATCCTGGCCTACAGTTACTGCCAAAAGTGGAGGGTGAAATTTAATTTTGTTTTGGGGGCATGCACAAATGGCTGCCTATCATAGCAGAAGGAATAAGAGAGAATTCTCTATGGACTTGGATCTGAATACTTTTTTTATCAGGATGATGAAGGCCAGATTGAAAATTGATTACAACTTGTACAGCACAACAACAAATGTAGAAGAATTCAAAAGCAGATGGTGCTTTGGTGTAGAAAATGACCTGATGTCTGGACTCATTTCAGGTTCATTTCTTTTGCTTTTTGAAAACGCTCTAAGAAAATAAAGAGGTTTTGAAAATTCAAATTCTCAAGCTCTCTCTATCTCACACACCTCCGTACATTTCCACTCTTCCAGATAGTAACCTGATGGATGAATGGCTGAGGATAAAGCACCACACATCTGCTCTGTATCACAGTCTCAGCGGGATGTGGAGCACTTGTGCATAAAGACATTACACAGCTTGTCCTTGCTGAGATAAATTACTACCTGTGTGCACACAAACCATGTCCCCTCTCCTTTATGCAGACAAACACCTACGAGGATACAGGAACACTGTTGAGAAATAAAACTGCATCGCAGAGGGAGCTCCCTGCTGACTTCTGTCCTCACCTCAAGTTTTACATTTACATTATCCTACACTTCTCTTTTACAACCTCAATCTTAGTTTTCCACAGAGCCTAAAAAAAAGAATTCACCCTCTGGTTTGTGGATAGTGGTACAGACCAGTATTGGATAGCTGCCAGAAAAGTGAATTCATAAACTGTGGGTGAGTAACGGTGTTTTGCTCCTGTAAGCACATTCTCCTTGCACTCGCTGTAAAAATGCATTTTGTTTGCCGACATGACAGCTTCTGATTCGAACCAAAAGGGAAAAAAAGAAAAAGAGGAAGGTATTTACATAAATTCTGTCAGAAAATGTAAAACTCTTTTTAACTTCTCTCGAATTGTCCCAAAACTAAAAACAAACGGGTTTCATTATAAACGTCATGCTTTTCTGCTGTTTTGAAAATGTGCTGTATGAGTTCTTACAATAAAATAAAGAGGATTTAATGCTTAGGTACTCTTTGAAATCCTCAAGACGAAGTGCATTGTGCATGGACAAATAGGCATAAACTGTAGAAGGCAATGCTACACGTAGTGCAATGAGAATCTTGGCTGCATCCTGTAATGTCATATTCCAGTGTTTTCCCTGTTTAGCAGCGCTTTCCAAAGTTAGAGTGGCGCCAGTAAGGTTTGTCTAGGCTCTAAGCCCTGCTATTTCACTCAGTATTTTATATTTTCGCAGCAGCACAGTGGCATGGTGTTTAGCACTGTTACCTCACAGAAGGTTTTGAGTTCAATTCCACCATCAGGCTGTTGTCTTTCTGTGTCGTGTTTGCGTGGGTCCACTCCAGGTACTCTGGCTTTCTCCCACTGCCCAACGGCATGCAGATAGTGGGAATAGGTTAATTGGAAGGCTCCCGCTACTCTGAAAAGGATGAGCAGAAGAATGAATGGATTTCATGTTTTGCCAAAACAATGGCAATAAAGTATGCCGCATTAACTGCAAGAGGATTCTGTTTAAAGTGTACCCTGAGATGTAAAAAATAACTTCTGCTGAATTATTTCAATACTGAAGAAAAATATATAGAATGCTTTAAAGCAGATTTTTTTTGAGTTTGTGATTGACAGGAATAACAAAGTAGTCAAAAAATGTAAGTCAGAGAAAGTCTAAAAATAAGTGCTTCACGCATATTGTATCCTCTTTGTTTGCAGCTTTCTGAATTATGGCTTTTCTGACTGTTGGTAACTGCAGAGCTTTCTAAGGTTGCTAAATTACTGCCGTCATGAACTGTATTACAGCTGCTGCTACAGATGATGATTGCGTTGGTACTAAGTGGGTCAAATCCACTGGTCCAACCACAATAACAAACTACTTTTTTTAGAATACCTGCACCTGAATTTTTTACCTGATGGATCGTCTTTGCATCACCTCTCTCGCTCTTTCTTCCTCCCCCTCAGTTCTTGACCTCAGAGTCTGAAAGACTAAGCTTCATGGCTTCTGTGTGGAAATGATGCACAGGTACACATCCATGTGATTTAAAATACTCATTTGGCTGAGTGGCACAAAAAATGAGCACTTAAGACAAGTTTTTATAAATTCACTGTGTTTGCTAATACTGTACACCTGTGGCAGTCTGCTACAGTATACGTTCGCAAATGCTCAGGAACAGAGTCCTATTTCATGAGCCAGTTAGTTCAGTCTTTTTCAGGCTCAGAGTTAGGATGTCGTTGTTGTGCAGCATGGAGTTGTACCATAAATCCTGCTCTGTCCCTGACAAAATCCCCCTGGATCATATTCTGTTTTGGACTTCCACTGTCTGTCTCCTCAAAAGCCTCAAGATTTTTCAGAGATTAACTACAGGCCAGTGTAGTCACTTTCGGTGTGTGGTGGGTGTATGTGTGCATCACACTAATAAATGATTGATCCTGTGTGCACGTGTATGTGCATGTCTTCAGTTTTCCCCAGAATTGTTTATCTGGTCTACTTCAGACTTGGCAAGTGTTTTTCTGGAGACCCAGAGAAGTGTTGTGTCAGGTTGCTTGGATGAGCCTAAAAAGAAAAACATGAAATCACAGTCACCGTTTTTGTGGCAGTCAATCAGCTTATTTGACGCCATCAATTATGACAAAGATATCTTTCTAAAATACCCATGAGTTGACACTCAGAGAACAAGCTAAAGCAAATAAAGCTAAACATGTTCATCTACTGTGTGGAATCATCAACAATGTGATGCTCTGTAAGCACTGCAAACTAGAAAGTGATAATCACCAGTGCAAATGCATAAGGACTTGAAGAAAAGCATCCAAGACTGCAGCAACAGACAGAACCATGTTTGCTTTTGTTTCAACCCAAGCAGGATATATGAGGATTATCAGCACACAGGACCAGTTGGACCATTCCAATCATGTCCTAGTGTAGTTAATGCAAAGAGTTCTGGGTCACGTGAGGAATAAGGAAGTGGCAAAATGATCATGGGAGTCATGCACTGCAATGAATTCATGTCAAGTTTGTCAGTTGCATAGCATGAAGGACTGTGTAGTTGTGTAGTGCGAAACTGTTTTAAGAGTAAAACGTGCCCGTCATCACAGCTCAATGCATGTTTCATCTGCTTAAGTCACTTTGCAAAACATACACGCTTCATGCAAATCTGTCACCTTACATTTCTGTCTCTTTCCCCTTCCTAGCTCCCTGTCTTGTTTGTTTGTTCATATTATCTCATTAGCTTGTCCACCGTTAGTCAATCAATCTCCCTCTCATTGGACCACTACTCTTTGGGTGAAGCCCATTAGTTCCTGAGTCCTTCACTGCCTCTGTTTCTAATGCTCACAGTCTATTCACTGCCTGTCACTATCAGTTCTTATAGATGCATGTGGGTGTGCGTGGGTGTGTTTGTGTCCATATGTATTACACAATTACTGTTTGCCCTTGCATGCACGTGCATCTGGGGTAATGCTTTCTGAAGGCATAACCAAAGTTCAACTGCAAACTTAACACAGTTGATGAAGCGTAAATGAGCTTCATCATGATGAGCGAAGGTCACAATGAACACAGCCAACAAAGCACACAAACCCACACACTTACATACATCGAGTCCTAGCTCACAATTCCCTTTTTCTGTTGTGACATATTCACGAGTGAAAGTGGAACAAGGATCACATCAGGAAAAGAACACATGAGGCCGCAATCCTAAAATCAAAAAAGTCATCAGATCAACAAATATTTTCGTTAAATATTTCCAGGTCGAAGTGTCTACTGAGGCTGTCCTCTTTTTAAAATGCTTGCGTCCTATTTTACTTAATAGAAAAGAGACTCCCCAAAAAAATCTGTGGTTATTCTCAGCCTCTTAGGGTTATTTATTAGCATTTTGATGCTCAGTTACTTAGCATTTAAGCTAAATTTTTGAAAATTCTCAGAATGTCCTGAATGCTACATACTTGAGCATCCAGGACATTCAGAAAAGAGTTACTCTCATATTTCATTGTGGACATTAAGCTTTGGATCAGGACTTTTCATAGCGAGTGATCCAGATTGCAGCAACATATAAATAACTAACCTTGTGTTGTGGCTGAATCATTTCAGAAGTTCTCTTGCCTGAAATTTGACCTGTTTTTGCTATCTTTTTCCTACAATATAGCTTTTGCCAGTCTGGAACTCTCAAAATAAACTTGTATTGACTTAAGCCTCATCCCTTCATCTTCCATGTTAATGTGTCTATATTAGCCTAATCCCAGCTCAGTAGCTAGCTACCAGATAGTGTACAATTATTTCTCAGCTAACCTGACTTCACTAACCATGCAAACATTGCTGCTATTTTATTATCCATCTTTTTTTTTATTTTGATGTTATAGCACAGTTCTATCATTTAATTTTTCTAGAAATATGATCAGAGCGTGTTATGTCATTTTTAAAAGGTAAAAGTTTTAACTCCACTAAACCTTATATGTCCTTGTTTTCTTGGATGTCTGGTCATTAAACTTAATTACACCTGGGAGAACAGCCACACTGATCATTTTATTGGAGCTGAAAGAATTTGGACCATATTAAACTCTCAGTGTTTCTACAATGTTTATTTGATATTGGAAACTGAAAAAGGTTTTGGACCCGGAAACGGCTAATGATGTCAGGTTTAATGAGCGGATGCTGGGGACTTCCTGCGATATGATAGATAAACTGAGCATTTCCTCTCTACTCACCTCTTTCCACCTCCGATTTGGTTATGTACCACTGCTGCATGTCATTAAACTTTTCTTCTCTTTCTCCTCAGCAGCAGATGGCTGTCCCTCCATTAAGCTTTTCCTTTTTTTTCTGCTGGTCCCTTTCTGTTAAAAGGGGGTGTTACGAACTTGCATGTTCATGTGTTTGTTTTTATGTTAAATCAGCTGTGCCAGGGCCCTGCTCCGATTGGTGTGTGGATACACCGCCCCAACGTGACTGGTCCCAGCTGGAGGACCCGCCCATTAAAAGGAGGCTGGAGTGCTACAGCGGGAGAGGTCCTCGTGTTTCTCCTCATGACCCAGCAGTGTAACTGTGGCAGCCGCTGGCTACATCCATCCATCCATCCATTCGCTACCGCTTATCCTTTTCAGGGTCGCGGGGGGTGCTGGAGCCTATCCCAGCTGTCATAGGGCGAGAGGCGGGGTACACCCTGGACAGGTCGCCAGTCTGTCGCAGGGACAGACAACCATTCACACTCAGATTCACTCGCACATTCACACCTAGTGGCAATTTGAATTATCCAATTAACCTATCCCCACAAGCTGCATGTCTTTGGACGGTGGGAGGAAGCCGGAGTACCCGGAGAGAACCCACGCAAACACAGGGAGAACATGCAAACTCCACACAGAAAGACCCCGGCCTGATGGTGGAATTGAACTCAGGACCTTCTTGCTGTGCGGCAACAGTGCTAACCACCGTGCCACCGTGCTGCCCCCCCCGCTGGCTACAGTGCGGCTTAAAAGTTGTGGAAGTGGAGTGGGTAGGGGTGAGCTGCCGTTTCTTTTGATCACCCGTTTTTTCTTGTTTTGAATTAGTTAAGGAGGTCAGACGCTGTCTTTATTTTTGGACTTTGTTTTGGTAAGGTCAGGGGTGCGGGATTTGTGTAGATTTGTTTTTGTTTATTATTTTGGCCTTGGCTCACCCTGGAGTGATGACACTCCCGTTTTGTTGTTCCTCTTTTTTGCTTGGGTCTTGGGGGGGGAAGCGAGTGCTGTTCTCATGTTATTGCCTGGCCCTAGACGGGTCGTAACAGGGGATTGTTGTCAGGACAATGTGTGAGGCAGGCAGGAAAGGACCAAAAATGCAGGACTCTCAGAGAAACAACTGAACTCAAAAGACACAGCCTAATTGCAGAATACAAAGCCAAGACTGGGAATACACTAGAAGTCAGAACTAACAGGCAGAACATACAGCAATAAGGGAGATCACAACAACAGACAAAGGAACACAGAGGACTTAAATACTGGATAACAAGAGGATGGGAAACAGGAGGGAACAAAGCTGGAACTAATACAGGCAAAACAGGACAGATGAAGCAAAACTAAGCACACTGAACACAGGGTGAGAAACTCAAAATAAAACAGGAAGAACAAAGCTCCATCAAAAATTCTTCTTAACTTAAATTGATCAAAAAAAAAGACAACTTATAGAGCAGGAGAACAGACTATAATGCAAAGATACCGAAAACAGAATGAGAGCCCCCCAACCTCTTACAAAGTCAAAACCCTTGGTTAATTGAGTTTTGATTGGGAAACAACCTTATTGTGAATCAGAATGTTTTCTCTATGCATAACATCGGGAGAAGGTTTATTTAAAAATATTCGCATACTGTTGAAGAATGTAAACAGATAAATTCAAAAGTAAGTAAATAAATACAAATTTGTCACATGGTTTTCTTTTGATCTCATACACACTGCAGCCTTCTGCTGTGTTACTAGCTATTTCAGGCAGAACACTGTAAAAATGCTACATCAGACAAATTGATTTTCTTTTTCTTGTTCACCTAGCTTACCCTCACTTCACTGCCTTCTGGTCCCATTGTAACCATGGTTGAGGCTCTAGCATGGTTCAGTCCCCTGAGATGGATAACAAAGGCTATCTATCTGCAGATAGAGTCTGGCCTTTTGAGAACACTTTAACACCTGCATGGTCTCTTCAGGTAGCTCAGATTGGTTATGATACACTATTTTTTTTTCTATTTTCTTTTTTTTTTGCGCAGTGCTGAAATGTTGTGTTTACAGCATGGAGTGCATATGATGGAGATGACAGCTGAGAGTTTAGGTGGCATTAAATTGGTGGATCTGCATCAGCCCTGCTACCTCGGTTAGTGCTTTCACCAGGACAGAGAATAGACGTCCTTGTCAACACTGATAGGCAGAGACATGTTGAGTTGACAGCAGTAGCAGCATACACAGCAAGCGTGTGTTTGTTTGCCATGTCTCTGTAATGCCACGGCACAGAGGTTGACGGGGTAGCAGTCTGTGTCAATGAAATGTGTGTGGCTATACCTGTCTTCTGTTTTTGTGTCCCTTTGTTTTCCTCTGCTCTCTTTCTTTTCTCTTTCTCTCCTTGTTGAACGGAGAAATCGTTTCTTTCTCTCCCCTATCTGCCTACTGTCTGAACTGAATTATGTCACAGAAATGCATTAAGATTCAGTTTCACTGTCCTTCTCTAACTTCCACTCACTGACAGAGAGCAACTGGAGTGAAAATCTCTGCTTTCTTTCATTGTTTCTTTCTTCGTATTCCTTCGCCTCTTTCTCTTAATGCAGGGTCTCACTTTCTGACAAGAAGGAAATGCAACATTGAGTGCACTCAAGACCTGTATCAAGGGAGGGTGTCGGAGAAGACAGAGAGACAGAATCAGCTTGGCACAGGCAGACAGGAAGATAATGAGAATAGAGGGCAGTAGACGACCGTCAGCATCCACCTATACACACAAACGCACACAGACACAAACACAGAGGAGAAAGATGATAATCAGGTGACAATGGATGATAAGTATTTATAGAGTGTTTGTTTCTTTTCCGTCTTGTTGTGTGAGCCTTGAACCTCTTCAGTGAGTTTCCCACTCTTCTGCAGTGAAAATCAAATTTGGCAGCCATACACTGCCGTATATTGCATTGGAATAATTTATGAGGCGCAGAAACATTGTGTTGGTCCTACTGAAGAAAATGTGTTGCTGAAATGCCCACTTGCTGGTAATGCTACACTGTACCCATTGAGTCTGTTTGTCATTATTAGCCAATTGCAAGCGGGAGGTGTGTGCAGACAAGCTGAAAGCCTGGATACTGTTGTTACACTAACACATGGAGTTTTAATATGAATACATTACATTACATATACAACATATTAATATATTAGTGGTTAGAGGGAACGCTGTCAGTGGTTTCACTTTTTCCTTTCTGGGGCTTTGTGTGACTAGTTTTCTGTAATACTGGTGTCTGGGAGCTGACTCACAGTTCAGTGCACAGCAAGTAGGGATGGATACCAAAAGCCTAGGTGATGGGGCACAGTCATACTTGGCTCAAAGCACAGTTCTGAATAAATGGTAGTATTTGATAATAAAGACTATGATTTATGGTGTAATTTTCCCAAGTTTTCCACGTACTTTTTCTGAATTTCAGGTATAATTTTCATTACAAAAAAGACACTTACAGGTAGGTGCAAGTAGAACAGGGGACTAACAATCAGATTTCTTTTTTTTTTTGGTACAAAATGAGAAATAATTATACTGATTTTGAAGAAGTCAGCAAAAGAGTTTTTTGACAAGGGATTAAAATGGCAGGGAGCTTTACAGATGTAAAGGTTAAAGATGTCTACATAACTGGAAATGGTTTAAGGATATATTGTAACATAAAAGTAATATATCAAATTAACGTGAATGCTGGCTATAAGCTGACAGAAAATAAATCACTATTATCTCTAACGATTTTACCACTTATAAATGTCTTTAAAAAAACAGAAAGAACTGATAGGAGTTTGATCAGGAACAGGAATAACAGACAGTATTACCCGTAAAGTAGTTGTATCCAATCTGAATCCTCAGTGTTTTTGTAGATGATAACCATAACCTCAAATCTTGGCCATGATGTCACAGATAGCACCTTTTCACTGGGCCCCTCAGACAAGAATGATCAAACACATTGAGCTTGTTGTTTTTGTTAAGAACAACAGGAAATGCTAGATGGACTCAGGGTGATGTCATAAATCCGTTCAATCAGAAAGTCATCTTCCTTCCAAAGTTCTAACATAATAATCCTATGATCAGTTGCCACACTGCCGCATATCAAACATGGTGGTGGCATATACTTCCTCTATTCCTGCTTTCTCTTTCTTTGTTTGACTGCCTGACAACTCTTTTCAGTTTTTTGTTTGTTTGTTTTTGGTTTGGTTTGGTTGGTTTTTTTCAATTGCAATCACTTGTTGGTGATCCCCCGGCATCCTCTGGTCACTAGGTAAAAGTGTGTATTGTCCAACGGGTTGGTGAATGGTTGCTTGAGGTTACTGGCTGTTGCTAGGTGAAAATGGTTGCAAAGAAGGAGCTGCACTATAAAGCTCCTTGTACTTTCTTTGGTCACATGAAGCTTGAAAAAATGTGATGCAAACTGAAAACAAAGAACAAAGTAAAGGTTGTGCCTTGTTGTGTTGCAACCAACACATTTCAAAAGGTGGTCCATTTCTGTTTGAAACTTGTAGTTGTACTACCACTTGATGAAGTTTCTGAGTGTTTGCAGACAAGCCGGCATCTTCTTTGTAAACTCCTGGTGACTGAGGCAGCCTGCTAGTTACCTAAGCAATCATAAAAAAGGTTTTTGTTGCTCTCTGAGACCAGTGTTGAACAAATAACTACTAGCAATGACCTGCAACCATTTGCAGATGATACACTTCTCCCTACTGACCAGATTGGTCTCTAAGCCGGCGTGAAAGGACCTTTAGTCATAAATGTTACACCAGCTGCCAAAAACCAGTCTAACTACAATACAATAATATAAATACAGTTAGACCTGAAGTGTGTTTATGTGAGAATTTGTTAAATTTTTTTCAACAATTTTATTAAAATTTAGTGGTTAAGTGGTTTGAGTTTGAATATCTTTAAGTACCTTTATCTTACAATGCAAAGCACCTTAAGGCAACTGTTGTTGTGATTTGGTGCAATATAAATAAATTGAATTGAATTGAACTGAATACAGAAGCATTGCAGTAGTGTTTTTTTAATTTTTAAAAATCATTGATTTGCCTTTAGGCTACTTAACTTTAGGAAAAGATAAATAGCCAGTTTAGATAAGAGTACAACTGACTCTTTTAGCATCTCCATATTTTTTTTTTCTAAAGCCAACAGCATAACTGAACCCCCACTGATACTTTTGATTGGTGCAGTTTTTCTTTGCTCACAGCAGTATAGCAGTATCCAAGAAAGCCACAACCCTTAATTTTATTATACTTAACAAAGAATTCTGGCGTTGGCATTCATGACAAAATTGTAGATACAGATTCTCAAACTCACCGCTTGTCTTCTACACCCTACACCCTGATAACAGGGCTGTATGTGTGATGAAGGAAACTATTTTTTCCCCTTTAAGTTTTCCAAGGTGAGCACACTTCACAAAATAGCTGCTGAGGCCTTTGACAACAACTGAGATTGAGTGCACAGCTATCAACATTTTGGCCTTGTGTATGTTTTGGCCTCGGAAATCATTATGAGCTGTTTTCAACTAAAAAATACCTAGAAAGGGATGTGCCCATCTGGATGACACCACTTCTATTAATGTGCTCTACACCTCTGTCCTTAGATAACCATGGATCATTTCTCTCTAGGCACACCGCATGGTATTTAAATTAGTTGATGCGCACGGTGCTTTGTGGTGATTTAAGAACTGCTAAGAGGCATAAAACGGAGCAGAGCTGTGCCCGTGCCTTTTTCTACTCATGCTCTGGTATGCATCATGGTTCTAGAGCAGGGGTGGGCAATCTCAGTCCATGAGGGCCGGTGTCCCTGAAGGTTTTAGATCTCACCCTGGGTCAACACACCTGAATCACATGATTAGTTCGTTACCAGGCCTCTGGAGAACTTCAGGACATGTTGAGGAGCTAATTTAGCCATTTAAATCAGCTGTGTTGGTTCGAGGACAAATCTAAAATCTGCAGGGACACCGGCCCTCGTGGACTGAGATTGCCCACCCCATCCTAGAGTATTTGAATATTTGAGAATCAGAATAAAAAATGGTAAGTTTTACTCTAAAACAAATTGTATTCCCTTTATGATACACAGTTCACTGTGTTCAAACCAATCAGGGATAAAACCTGGAAATATCCAGTTTATTACATTCGTATTCCAACAGTCAGCAAACATTTACATCACAATCTTGGATTGTAAATTCTGGTCAAATTATATGCGCTTTAATTTTTTCATTTAAAACTAGAATCAACTGTGCTGAATAGACTAATGTGGAGTTTAAAATAAAACATTAAAATAAATAGTTAACAGTTATTATCAGGTTTCTAGCAAGTATCAATTTAATATCTTTTTTTTGTTCCTGTTTTAGAATCTATGTTGAACAGAATGAGCAATGCAGAAAATTCATGTTTTAGAGAATTTTCAGGAATCGCTACTGGCCAATTTCTTGGCCAGTTTGTATAATTCTAATGAGCCTGAAAGTCAACGTTTGGTGTGACCACCTTTATTTTTCAGCATGCCTCAACTCTCGCAGGCAGCTTTCTTGTAACTTCTTTAAATACTCTTCAAGAATAGTTTTTCAGGCTTTTTGTTGAACATTCAAAGCTCAAAGGCTGAAAGCCTCATTCAAAGGCTGCTTTTTGTTCTGCTGACGATCTGTTTTAATAATGTTGAGGTCCAGGTTCTGGGGAAGCCAGTGCCTGACTGATGGTGTTCCATTGTGCAATTTTCTATTTAGGTATGCTTTTACTGCATTAGCAGTGTGTCTGGGGCCGTTTTCATGCAAAAAAGTCAGTGCCAATCAGCTGCTTTCCAGAATGTATTGCACGGTGAATCAAAATCTGACAGCATTTTTCTGCATTCACATTTTCCACCTGTCTTGACACTGGCTGAAAAGCAGCCACAGAGTCTCCACCATCTTGTTTTTATTGTTTGTTTTTTTTGCAGATGGGTGTAGACACTCACTGTTGTACTTCTTTCCTGACCTCTTCCATACATTTTGATGATAACTTGAGGCAAACATTTCATCACTCCACAAGATCTGTTGCCCACACAATTTTTCTTTGTTGCAGACTATGGCTCCTTGGAAGGAAAATGTAAAGGAATTGTTATGGTAGTGGTAATTGTGGTTATTCTATAGAACAACATATCACGCTAGAAGCTGGGTCACCAACTCTACCCACTGCAACTATAACCACTTAATTTATTAGCACCTAATGACATAGCAATAAATAGCAACCAAATACTGGAAGAATAAAATGTTAAATACAGGGGGGAAATGTGGCCTTCAGTGTATTGCTGTGGTACATACTGGGAGGCTTTTTATTAGAGTAAAATACAAGGTTGCCTCATAAAAGTTACAGCTGTAATCATTGTTTTTTTGCTCTTTAACATGTAAATAGCCATTTTCGTTGAAGTACTAACGCATGATCTGATGGTCAGCTACAGTTTACAATTCAGTGGATTATGTCCTGATTTTTCATTGTTGGCAAATAAAACATCCTGAGTCATGTTTCCTGTGTAATTTGAAAATTCCTTTGACTCAGTCTCTATCCTTTGATTCTCAAAGTATTGTAAAACCATTCAGCTTGCACCCTTTATGGAAATGCTTTTTTCTTTCTGGGGTCACTTAAAAGAGCCAAGCATAAGCGTCCCTTCAATTGAAAATGAAGAATGATTCCAGTAAGCTCATCCTTGAAAGCAGCAGAAAAAGATGATTTCAAGGAGTATGCGGTCAGGATAGAGAATAAAATGTCATTTTATAACTTTTTGTGATCAATGTTGAAAGCATTTTAATTTTAATTTAACTAAGTGCATACTGAATATGTGGTCATTTTAAATATCAGGTACCTATTAAAAAAATAGTGGCCATGGTGAGAATGCATGTGTGTGCTTGTGTGTTCATGTTGTCATGCATGAAATACACTGAGACAGCGTAATTTATTATTTAAACCAGACTGTAAGAATGTAGGCTTTGAGATAGTGTGTGTGTGTGTGTGTGTGTGTGTGTGTGTGTGTGTGTGTGTGTGTGCGTGATTGCACACACATACACACAAAAGTCAGTCATGTCCCTCTGGCTCCACAGCACTGAGGGTTATGAGGAAGAATAAATTTTTTTCATTCACACTTTAGGATGTGTAGTGTGTTCCAAGATCTCTTTCCTTCCTCACACTCACTTTGTGTCGCAAAATTTTATTAATTTATTTATTTTACTTTACTGTTTTCTTTGTACCCATTCTTGCATACAAAGGAATGAAACACTATTCAGTGATGAAGAGCTCTTTTACACAGTGTTAACAGGAGAAGCATTTAAAGTTTTAAAGGTAAGTCTGTATTTGTGCACTGACTTTGCTTATGCGTCTGGCTTTTTCTCTGCTACTTTTCACTCCCGCGCCAACCTTCTCTATTTAGTCTGTGCCCACATTTTCTTCTTTCTTTGTTCTTTGCTGTGTAATCCTCTATACATTTCATGTGAAAGCTAAAGAGTGACACTTCACCAGCAGGGGTTTTTAGAAATTAGAGTGCCTGCTATAGAGTTGTAGAGGCTGATATTCTTATATTAAAGTGATGGGATGTTTATTTAAAAATACAGTCGTAAAATGTGTTAAATGTATGATGTCTCAGAAAGTATGCTCACAGCTACCTGGTGGGCTCTTGTGAGAAAAATGTGCAGGGTTTTATCACCTGAGACTTCAGCTGTGTCCGGAATATCCATGAAAGTGACAGGATGCAAGTACCCAACCCAAGCTGACTGCTTTAAAAAACAAACTGCTGCTCCAAGCATTATTTCTCATATCAATAAAAAGTATTAATTGTCACTTACATAGTAAGTTAATCATAGTAATCATTGGTTAATCATATGGCTTACAGATGATTTATTTGTTCTTGTTTCCTCGTATACAATCGCCTGGTGAACTGGGGAAAAAAAATTATTCGTGTAATGAGTAGAAATGTTGCTAACAAAAAAAATGCTGATATGCATAAACTGCATTTCTTTAAGTACTCAGTTGTGACTGGTTCTGAAAAGTCTAACCCACATAGAATGCCATGTTTAAATTTAGACTAAAAAGAGGTTTAATTTCTATCGTTAATTGTTTGTGACGGCTACGAGAAGTCAATTTCGTTTATATAACTTCCCCATTTAAAATGTAATAAACCCTCGAAAATATGGATGATGAAGGAAATCACTACTTTGAGTGACAGATGGCGGCACCACAAGCAGCACTACAGTTAACGTCACCTAGCTGTCAGCTATATGCCAGTTTGAGTCTCCTAACTGGACCGCTCAACTATGTTTTTGAAGTTGGTACTTTTTTGTTCATTTTTAATTAAATTATCTGACAAATACCATGGTTTGCTTTGAAGTAAAGTCCCACTCCCACAAGACAAGTGTTACATCCCCCAGGAGGATGTCTCTTCTCCCTATTAACCCTTTGTTTTGTCCAGGCTCCACCTCCTCTGTCCTGATTGGATGTTGCACAGAGTCCGGCTAATTGGTAATCAGCAGAGCACTACTTAAGGCCTGTGGAGCTGTGCTTCTGGGCCCTCTGGCCATTTTGGGTGCCATACTTGTGAAGGCTTGCATGCCTTTGTATTTTGTGTGAGCATTGTTTCATGTTCAGACTGCTTGTAGGGGAGAGCTGCCTTTTGTTTTGACACCCTGTTTTCTCCTGTTTATGTGTTGTTAGGTAGGTTATGGTTATAGGTTGTATGTATTTTGTTTCTTTGGAGTTAGGTAAGTTTCTTTTATTTCTACGTCAGGGATGTTTTGTTTGTTATGTTGGCCTTGGCTCTCCCTGACGTTACACCTCGGTCTGAACCCCATCACCAGTATTAAATAAACCTTTTAGAATTACCATCTTGGCTCCTCCTTTTCTATCCACATTTATGTTCGTCCCTTCAACCCCCTAGACTAGCCAGGGGACGTAACACAAGAGACTGGTCAGTAACGCCCTGACGACCAAGAGAAAAACATATCTTCTCTGATCCAGTGAGCGTGGCTGCTGGGAGTCGCTGGGTGAAAATTGATTGCTAAAGCTCCAAGAGAGGCCTAGAGATTGGTCAGCGACCTGACAAGTGAAACTGGTGACAAAGAGGGTGCTGCATCAAATTGTTCTAGAGATTGTTTGGCCCAATGCTGAAGGTACCTACAGGCGCTATTAAACCTTTACCGCTGTTTTTTTTGTTTGTTTGCTTTAAATCAGCTGTCTCTTCTGGACATTTGTGATTATTGCACTGAAACGTTACTGATGTTGCTGGCGTTACTTTTGTGGCTGCACAAATGTATAAAGATACTCTTCTCTCAGATACATCTACAGTACAAGAAGCTAAAATCAATAAGGTCCGTGCAGATGTGTATGAAGGGAGACCCATCTGTCTATTTTGTTTTGCCATGCTTTCCATTAAAATTTGTTTCTACTCTTTTGCTAAATGCCTGATTTTATTTGTCAAATAAAAGTGTAACATATGGTATATATAATTTTTAAAAAAGAGATGAATAAATGAAAAATGACCAAACAGCCTTTTCAAATTACTTGCCCTTTGTTTTTCTCTTTCTCTCTCTTGTGTAATGCTTTATGTCTCTCCCCACACTGACAGTCGGACATGGCTACAGACCCCAAAATAGAGCTGCTCTCATCCCACTCCTATTCACAGCTTGGCGCTGGGAGCCAGGAGGCTTTCAAACATTCTTATACTGTGCAAGCACAAGGACTAAAACATGTAAATGCTTACAAATTCATCACAGTATAAGAAGGAAAGAAAGTGAGATTCAGCCTGAGGAAACATGCTTCAGCAAAAGACAGAAACACTATTAGGGAGCATTTACGTAGGCCCATCATTATATGCAAAGCCTCAGTTTCAGCAGTTTCTTCATTATCTTTTTCTTTTCTCATGTCTCCATTCACTCTTTTATCATCCTTTTCTACCTTCTCCCTTTGTCTACTCTCTCCCATTTCCCATTTTCCCTCATCTCTGTCTTGATCTTTTCATCTATCTCTCCATCTCTTTCCCGAGGGAGTACTGCTAATACTCTATAATTATGCCACCGATTAAGCATGTATTCTCTCTCTATGGTGAATTACAGATGAATTTTTTTTTTTTAATCTCAGACCTTAAATTGTACAAGCATCTTCAAATTCTGATCCATGTCCAAAAAGTTTCTTGGCAACAGTTAGTGTGCAGTAGTTAAATTAAACAAAAAAAAAAAAAGGAAAGAAGAAAAAGAAAGAAAAATGGTGCATTGTATCAAGCTTTGGGCAAATGTAGATAATGAACTGAAATTTGAGTTTCTAATGTGGTTAGAGGAAACAGCTAAAATGTTATCAAAACACAACAATTTTGCATAGGGCTAGAGCTGTTTCCTCTCCCTCCTTAAGTAGCTTATACATATATAGTTGGAAGCCAGTATTGTTGTCATCTTTTTTTTTATTAAGATACCAAATTACAGTTTTTTATTTGCATTTGTGAACAGAAAAATGTTTTACTGATTGAATATCATGCTTCTTTAAATATCTGGCGTCCAACAAGATGGATAGATATAGATGTAGATATGGCTATAGAAATGTATATTAGTGAAGTATAATTGATGTCTCTTCCTTATGTTCAGTATCTATACTTGTGTATTCCATTAGTGTGTGACCTTTAGGTACTGACCTTTAGCAACACACTGAATGTCCTGAGAGAATCCCAAAGCAGGGTAAAAATAATGCCATGCATCACTGTAGCCTTGCACACCATTGAAATTAGCCTCTTTCATCATGTCTACTGCACAAGGTCAAATATTGGTAAGAATTGCCATTTTGAGCCATAAAAAGCCCCGCTTGCACTTTGACAGCCCAATTACCCCACAAAATTTGTTGGAATATGATTGTCCACTGGTTTTCATAGCTTTAAAGACACGTCTTTTGTTTTTGCCATTGGTTAAATAATTAGTTTTAAAGTCGAGGTCATTTGGAAGGACATGCAAACAACACATAACTTTACCTAAAAACAGTCTATGACAGTCTATGACTAACACATTCACACACTGTCATGTGAATGTGTGTGTGAATGGGTGGATGATTGAATGTGTAAAGCGCTTTGGGGTCCTTAGGGACTAGTAAAGCGCTATACAAATACAGGCCATTTACCATTTACCATAAACAAAACTATGGAACTCAATGTTGATCGGTCAACATTTCTGAGTATTCGTCCATCTGCAATGGGAGTTTTATAGCAAAAAAGATTTGAAGAATGGTGGTCCACGGGATAAAATCATTTACACTTACCTGTATCCACATTCATCGGGGTGCTCAGAACACAACTGTGAAATTGCACATGTTACTGCCTATATGAGAAGTTGTTTGAAAGTGGAAATGGAAGGCTGTTGATGGACAAAGAAACACCTGTTCACTGCTACAGGGTAAGGCTCATGATTGAATTGCATCACGCTACAATACGATATAGAAGTTGTATAATCTGAATTGAAAAAGTGGACATGGGTATTGTAAGTGCTGCATTTCTGCCTGACTTTAACTTTTGTAGTCTGTAGTAAGCTGGCAATTGTGACACATTAACAGCGTCCGTGCATGTGTGTGTGTTTGAGAAAATGAAAGATGGAGTGACAAAGTGAGGAAAAATGAAAAGACTTTCAGGCAAGTGTTGAATAGTAAATTGCATTATTTTGTAAAACGTTTATTTCATTTGAATTTTCCTCATAGTATGCAAATAATCACTTGGATTAAAAAATATATACATAATGAAACAAATTCAAAAACAGAACAAAGCTGTTAATTTATACAGGAAAAAAGAATAATTAACTTAAGTGCATTACTGTAACAGTATGCACTATGTCTATCCCCAATGGGTGAATGACTGAATGTAGTGTAAAGCGCTTTGGGGTCCTATGGACTAGAAAAGCGCTATACAAATGCAGGCCATGTAACATGTCAGTCCAGTGTTGCTTCTGCTGTTTCTGCTAATGTGACCAGATGGTGCAGGGACAAATAATCGGAGGCAGTAGAAGATAATAGAGCAAAGTGTTTGTGTTTCATTTTCTCCAGAAATGTAAGAAGAAGTAAGTACTTCTGTGACACAAAAATCAAAACTGGCGAGATGCCATGAATAAGTGGAAAATTCTTGGTGAATTAAAAGCCAAATGACACAGCTCTAGTGTGTCAATAACTGTTGGTTACATGCTGTAGAAATACATCCAGGTGGCACTAACCAGATACACTCACTTGAGCTGGGCATCAAGAATGATCCTGTCACAAAAGGGCTTGTTATCAGCTAAGGCTGAGGCAACCTTTCACTGCTTGAAATGAGCAGGGCATGCAGCGATGGTCGAGACCGAGGTTAAGCGGTGTGCAGATATTATTTCAGGGGTCACAAGTGGGGCAGGAGTCTTTTGCCAGCATTTTATGCTCTAAGCAAATTCTCCTAAGTTTCTCCTCACTGGCCAAAACCCTGCAACTTATTACTTTGCCTTGACCCCAAAAACAAGCTTACATTTTGAATTTTTGATCAGACTTCATCATCATTGCGAGTCCACAGCAAACATAATGTCCAGAACTTCATTAGTGAGGTAAATCCAGTATGAATCGCACTGAAGGTTTTCCCAGAAATATTTAACTCCTAAAAGTCGAACACGTCTATGTGTGTGTTGTTTTTCTTTGTTTTTTTGTTTTTTCAAGGAATGTGTGGAGAATGCTAAAGTTTAAAGTCCTCTGGTAGAAGAAGGAAAAAGAAAACAAATGTGCAAAGTGAAACCCACAGCACTATACCCCTTAATTATGCAACAACCGGATGCGAACTACTCAAAGTGCATCTTGGGTATGTCATCCGCTATTTATGTGCTCAAATTATGCTATAAAAACTTTCCCTTATTGATTATAAATGACATCAAAAAAGAATATAGGCAACCAGTGCAAACAAAAAAAGTGTGAAAAGCTATCCACATTGTTTGCTCAAGCTTACCCTCATGTCCACCACATATTTATCAGCTGAATGAATCCCAATTAGAATGATCTAAAAAAAAAAAATGCTTAATATGTTATGCCTAAAAGCCGACACATGTTAGGCTTTGAATGCTGCTGCTGCAAGGAATTGTGGGAGGCTTTATCTCCCTTTGTAAAGGATTGTCCAGTGAATACTAAGGAGATAAGACAGAAAGCACTGGAGCAACTTTCCTTCGCAATTAGAGAATTCGACCAGCTCTTATCATGGCTGCCATTTAGATACCTCTGGGCCATTTCACTCAGTTAGGAACCTCCCCAAGCAAAAAGATTATTCAACCATATTCAAGTATTTAATTTGCGTCATAGCCACGCTGTTGTTCTGCAAGGTTGTCACCTATTGGTGAGTCTTTGCAAGGCCACACACAATCAATTACAATGGCAGTGCCCACATAGGGGTTCAGATAATCTCCTGGAGCTCAGGTCTAATTTGTAGTAGTGCATTGTTAACTTGGCTTTCGTAGCTGTTTGTGTTCAGTGTAAGCACAGCTAAAGTAGGGATATAGCGGTTATTTATCCTCACCCTTCCCGGCCACACAACACAACTATTGTTTGATAGTTGCACACTGTGAGTACAATAGGTGTTCACGCAGCGCCTACCTGGATTTTCACATGCACAGACTCTCTGCTACATAAGCTGAAGGGATTTTCAGGCTTCTGACAGGGCTGAAGAGATTAATGCAGACAGCCATAGAAGGGAAAAATATGATTTGCTGTGCTGTCTGATTTGACTTTGTGAGGGTATGTAAAATAGTGATTTTCCATCCTTTTGTTGAGAAAATACACAAGTCAGAATCATACATCTCTGTGCCTTACAGGAAAAACTGCTCTGTCAGTCAAAAATGCAAAAGTGCTCTGTGAATCCCTTTTCCAACAACATCACCATCTGGTAAACACTGCTGTTTTGGCCTTTTTAATCTGCTTGACATGAACATAACATTGGTGTAATTTGAAATAGGAATGTTGCTTCTTTTTAAAAGTGTGCTAGTGTTGAAATATTAGTAGAACTTAATGACTCGTAGACTCAAAAGTAAATGCAGAGTGAATGCACTGGTGGAAAGCCAAATTTGGGCACAATTCTGTCTCAGAGCTTACATTTAGTTCTGATGATTGCACCGCAGTCAAGCCAGAATTTAGCTGATTTTTGATTTGTTCCAATAATGGGAATTCTTGATTTTTATTACTGTGCCAACTCTGTGCTTTCTGCTACCAGAGTATAAATTAGGTGTACTATTTTGAAAGCAAATGTAGATTTGAAGGCTTTTTTTTTTTTTTGTCGCAATACTTTGCTTGCTAGAGGCTACCAGACGCAGACTGACTCGCTCATTCAACAAGGGATTGACTGAGCAAACAAGTTTTTCATATCGTGATTCTTTGTCTTGAAGAAAAACCAACCCAAAGCGAGTTACAGACACTGAGCTCATCCATCAACGTCACTTAGTTTCACATCCTTCGTGTTTTTCTCTACAAGCCAACATTTGCAGATATGAAATACACAAACATCTTCATGCTGAACCACACGATTTGAGGCTTCTGCCACTCTTTTCATTATGCAAGGACACACATATTTAAATGTGGAGAAACTAGGGCTACATAAGAAAACAGAATCGATGTATTTACCCAGATCTCTGCCGCACACACAACTACACACCCTGTCTCACACACACACACACACACACACACACACACACAGAACACAACATCCGTCTGTTCATCTACAGGCTCCCTTCTGTGTATAGAATACAAGGGCGCATGTATTCCCCTGAGGGTTTGGATCTCATGTTATCATGTTCACGGAGCTACAGCGCTCCATGAAAGATTTCAGTTTTGTTCCAGCATGTCACAATCTGTGTTGCTCTGCGATGTGCCTTCCCTTGTAAGTAAGAGTTCTTCAGTATTCTTTGTTTCTGTACTGGGTAAATGGCTGAATGAATACAGTCCTGCACTTAAGTTTCAAGCCACTCATTTCTTTATGCTTTACTGGGAAAATGGTAAACAGGGGCAGCAATTCGTTGTAATGTACATATATGGACATGCAATGTATAAGGCAATTCTAACAAGCTTGAAAGTCAATATTGGGTACCACTATTCTTCAACAACAATCCTTCAGGAATAGTTCTCCAGGCTTCTTGAAGGACATCCGAAGCTTTTCTTTGGATGTTGACTGCCTTTTGTTCTGTTCTCTGTCAAGAGGATCCCACACTACTTTAGTAATGAATGTTGCCAATCAAATAGTATTGTGTGGTGGATCAAGCCCTGGTGGTACTATTCTGTGTTTATGATTCCATAAGTTTTGACAAGATCACCAACACCACTGGCTGAAATGCAGCTCCAAACCATGACAGAGCCTCCATCGTTTTTTACAGATGGTTGTAAACACCCAGTTCTGTACTTATATTGACAATAATTTGAACCAAAACTTTCAGAATTGGCTTCATCACTGCATAAGACCTTTTGCTACTGTCTTATAGTATGAATGTCAGGTCAGTCCAGTTCTTGTGTAATTTGGCACACCTCAGCTTTTTCCCTTCTTTAACGATGGCTTCTTGATTGCCACCTTTCCACTGAGAGCATCTGTAATTAAACTATAGCAAACAGTAAAAAGGAAATTATAAAGAAGAGAGTGGTGCCTCAAAGTCCTGAGAGTGAGAATATGCACTGTCTTGCAAAAGCATTTCTTCGTCCAGTACCCAAGTTTGTGTGTTTTCACTGCATGTCCAGAAATGTAAGGCAGAGCTTCCTGTTACATAGATGAATGTTCAGTAGTTTATTGTCTGTAAATGTCTTGTTTATGTATGGTTTTTTAGAGGAATGCTCTGTTTTTTCTCTTTGGTAAGAAGAAAAATATTAACTTTGGATGCTCATTTATTCTTATTTACACCTCTGTCATTTATATTACATTCATTAGCAAAGAAAGTATAATCCTCATTGTGTTACAGTATAAGAAGAGCAGATCATCATTTCAGGACTGGTGGAATATAATAACTTGAATGTGCAAAGACTGGATTTGCCGGATGTTGTAATTTGAGCTAAATCGTTTCCTTCGTTTTCTCTGAAGTAACGTGTTTGAAGTTTGTGCTAAAAGAAAGAAAGAGAGGAGTGGCAGACTTAGAAGAAGAAGAAAGGAAAGATCTGTTTGGGAGTGTAAAAGGGGAAAAATGAGATAAGGGAAAGGTAATGAAGAAGACAAAGGAAACAAGAGAATGTGGGTGTAGACATGTAAACGGGCTATAGATGAGAAAGAAAAAGCCAGACAGAAAGAGGAAGAGAAATTTCAGATAACAATAAACAGATGGAGTCTAGTAGAAATTGGTAGCGAAGGGTGTCAGAAAAAGGGCAAGAGGAGTAGAATGAAGCATAGACCTGAGATTCCACTAACATTCACAAAGATAATGAGGCATGTGTGCCTGGATTATGAGGCAGACTCTCACAATACAAGCTGGACACATTTTAGGGAAAACATGGAACAGAAACATGGTTATTTTAGGAACAAACGTGTCCATCACCTTTTGATGAAAAGTGGACGGGAGTTAATGATTCACATGAAAAATATTTCAAACTTTCTGTTTAACGAAGGTCTTTGACAAATCCAATTTCAGATGACGATGATGAGGTTAGAAAATACATAGCTGCACATCCGAAGGACTAAATAGTTAATACTAAGACAGCAGCAGATTGCTAATTAGGGTTAGTAAGAATAGTAGTAATAATATTAAACGATGTCTCACCCAGGTGTGGTGAAGTTACATCATATCTGCTCTAAAAGGTTGCTGTGTTAAATGACTAGCTCGAAAGCAGTAAGGGCTGCCATACTGCTAACATCTTAATTATTTCAGCAAGACAATGGAAAACAATAGGCACATGAGTGCCAGTGTAGTGCACTGAGTGGAGCAGGTGATCTATATATTGAAAGGCTACTGCAGGGGCCAGGGTTCAAGTCTCCTTTGAGTTTATTGCCTACTCCATCTCCTTGCTTTCCTGTCAAATTAAAGGCTAAAAAGCTGGAAATATCCTTCCACTTAATAAATAAATAAATAAGGGCTTGGTTGAGCAGGTGACCTATATTCTGCCCAAGATCATTTGCTGCATGTCATTCCCCCTAACTATTTTCCCATTTTCCTGTCTGCTCTCTACTGTGACTGTCTAATAAAGCCCCAAAATGACCAAAAAATGTTGATAAACCACACCATGAACTGCCAGGCATCCAGATGACATCCTATATCAAACAGGAATTGGAAAACATTTTGCTTTCAAATCTACATGAGTTGGTCTCAACTGCTAAAAAGTAATAATGAAGAGGTGAATACAGTGAAAAATTTGCTCGTGGCACAGGTTTTTTCAACTTGATGCTGAAAACAAATCTGAAGTAAAAGTATGTTGGAGATTTTTAGTTTCTACATTTCATGTCTTGATGCCTGCTAAATCATCCAGGTAAGTAAATCAAAGGTCGATTCTGAACATCTGGATGTAGCGTTTTCAATAGGAGAAACGTTTCGTTACTCATCCAAGTGACTTCTTCAATCTTAGCTGACTGCAGGTTTGCCCAACATTATAAACAGTACATTGCACAATAACTGAAACAAGCCGACTCATCAATGGTCTTTGATCAATAGGCTTTGATCAGTGGTTGTTGATCAGTGGTCATGACAATTTGCATATTAATGATCAAGGAACTAGCCTCACAGCCCACTGTTCATTCGCGAATTTGCAAATTTTGAAAATGGAGATTGACATTCATAGAGAAAGATGACTTCACTTCCATTTTTTTTAAATCCTCCACTATTCCTGCTCTGGAAGCTACACAACAAGGCCTATCCACTAACCTTAACCAGTTATGCATAACCCAGTGTGCATATCAGGCCTACAGCAGAGTGCCTTTATCGTGGAGCACCTGGGCAACCTGCATATTGACAGAGACAGATTTCTCTCTCTTTCTTTCTGTGAGCATCTTTCTCTGCTGGCTGTCAAAATGAATTATATGCATGGGAAACAGTGGTGGTGTGTGTGTGATATATGTGCCGGAGAGCTTCTGGGGGTGGTGAATGTTCTTTATTCAACTGTGTTTCAAACAGTTCTAAGACTTTTCCTTAGCTTTGCTCTTTTTTTATTATTATTAAAATGTAAAAGTTGTTGTCTCTCTAACCAAGTGTCAGAACAGGTATGGACATAAAGTATACTGGATTTTCCATTGTGGATTGTCTCCATGATACTTGGTACTTGAGGTTGACAGCTCAGTAGAATATAGAATCTAACATCTAGAATGTCAAAAAAGCAGTAAAGAAGGTTGTTGAAGGTAAAATGTGTGAATAATATAATCTAAGGATGAGCTCTGTAATTTTTTTTATCTGGATATTTTGTGGTTCCCCCCGTGAGTTAGAAACTTTTACAAAGCATACTTTGAAGGACACACAAAAATTCTAAAACCTTAAGCGCAAAAATAGCAATACACCTTTTCAGTGCGTGAGCTAGTTACTGTGTATATATGTACAATCATGTGAAAGTTTTCATTGGACTTTGTGCGAACATCTTGCAAAGACTGCATTGTAATAAACAAAATAACTCTCTGGGAATTCCTTAAGAGGCTTCTTGAACATTCACTAAAACATTACTTTTCCAAAGTTCCACCTGAACAAAGCGCAAGTCTTCAGAAACAATATCTTTTGGACAAATAAGACCAAAAGTGTGGATGTTTTGCCATAATGCAAAGCACAAACACCTAAAGGCAACTGTCAAGCATGGTGGTGGAAGGGTGATGATTTCGGCTTGTTCTGAATCTAGTGTCTAGCAGACAGTTAAAGCTTATTTAAACTGTGTCATGGAACAGAAGAATGATTCCCAAGCAAAGCATCAAATCTACAACACAATGGGTGAAAAAGAAAAGAATGAAGGTAGTGCAATGGTCTAGTCAAAGTTTGGACGTCAACCTGATAAAAATGCTGTGACGGGACTTTAAGAGAGCTGTACATAAAAGAATGCCTGCAAATCTCAATATTCTGAAGCAATGTAAGAGACTGATAAAATCATACAGAGACTGTTACTTCAGGTTATTGCTTCTCAAGGTGGCTCTAAGAACTATTGAATCTTTCTGGAAGCTTTCTGTTTTACAGATCTGTAGCCTTGGATATGTTTTTAACTGGGGAAGAAGAAGGGAGTATTGGAATGGAGACTACAGTAGATATCAGAGTGCAGTGAATTTCTGGTTTTCCAAACATGTATATCTTAAACATAGAAAGCAAAATAACAGGAGAGAAAAACTGAGCTGACAAAGGGATTGAATGAGGTTCTCAGTAGTCAAGTAGGTTCTCAATCATCCACGTCATGGAAATTTAAGGAGCTTGGAAAGAAAAGTTAGCCATAGTGGGAGTTGTCCCACTATTGATCATCTGCCTCATATACCTCATGATCAATAGTGGTTTGGCTCATCACATAAGATCACATAAGGGACAGCTCCAACTAAGGCTTAAGTACCTGGGACTCTCCACCATTTGGTCTTAGAATGGAAGAAGCTTCTCTGACGAGAGGTGAAACGTCTTCCAGAAACTTAAAGAAGTCCAGTCGCTTTTCTTTCCAAGCTCCTTCAATAACACAAAAATAGAGCCTGCATCACAAAAACAAGAGTTCCATCTTGACACAAGACCAAAAGGCAAGGAGGGGATGTCCTAGTTATGCAATCCAAAGTCTGAGCCCCTGAAATATACTGTTATTACGTCTAAGTGTGTGTTTGTCTGTAAAAACAGTCATCTGATGATGCTCCAACGTATGATTCCAATCTACTAATTTCAAAATGCAGCAAAGTGGGAGGCAACTGAAGAACCACAGCACCATCTGTTGGCTGTCAGCGGTAACAGAAGTTGACTGCAGCAACAGTGTTGGGTAAAGCACCATACCTACAAAAAACAAGAAACCCCTCCCCCAGTTGAGTAATAGTAAAGCTGCTCTTATTCTGTCTCATTTGAATAATCCTTTTATATCAGCTAAATGGGTTTATATACATTGTAGTTTTATGGTGAAATTAATAGTCTATAGCTTCATCTTGGACTCTAAGCCTTCAAATTAGGACTTAAAGTTGCCTCTAGTCTTATAGGATTAGAGACAAATTCAGAACACTGTACAAATACCTGCAGAGTGCAGCTCATTGTAACTTAATAACGTGGTGGGGACAGTTGTGTAATTTTTTTAATCATTTCTGAAAATTTCTGCATGTGAATCAATTTCTCACATTTGTATTTTACTGCCATAATGAATTTTGTTGTATTTAATACGCAGGTATATTGCCACAAGTGTCTCAATCTCAATTTGACTGCTCTCTCTACTGATATTGCTTGTATCCACATTTCCTCATTCATCCAGCTCTCTTCCAGCTCCTACCTCCAAACTTAAGTTCAATTCTCATTTTCTCGTTTCCTGTTTCTAGTGTTGCGAGATCGATCAACTTTAGACCAGACAACAAACTACGGAGGCTCCGGAAAAGTGCAATCAAACGATGAGTTTTATTATCACAGGAGAACAACCAACCGTCAGCATACGGATTGTTTTGCTCTGACAAGAATACATTGGGTTCTGGTTTTATAGGATAAAATATCACACCTACGTCAATACAGTTCAAAAATACATGGTGACAGACGGGCAAAAGTTCAACCTGTGCAGACAAGGGTACATCACGTACACTTCATACACCGACATATAACTTCTCCTTTCTACATTACTTGCCTTTTAAGGTAATAACTTCAGGTCTTAGCATCTCTGAGAGCTAATAATGGACCCTCGTCATTAATCACTAAGTAGAGTACTTTGCAGCCAGTCTCAAACTGAAGCAGAAGACGCTTAGGCCTTCGCTCAGACCTGCTACTGTCACAGGCTGGGTCTCCGACCCAGCACTCTGAGTTTTCTTTGTATTTTTTGATATGTTATTAGTTTGTGTTATTTCCTATTTTGCCTTTAGTTTAGGCAGTTATTGGTTATTGTTCCTGGGTTTTCTATGTTTTGGGGTTTGCTATTTATTCATCACGTGTTGGGTCTGTTGAGTTGTGTTGTCATGTTTAGTTGTTAGTATTTCCTGTTTTATTTTGACAATGTCATGTGTTCTTTGTTCATTGTATTTAGCTTTCTCTCCTGGTCCTGTCATTAGGTTTATGTCTGTCAGCTGTTCCCCCATGTGTCCCCACTTCCCCTGATCACCTCATGTCTGTATTTAAGCCTTTTGTTTTCTTCATGCCATTGTCGGTTCGTCTGTTTATCTCACCAGGGTCACAGTTTTAGTCATGGTCTTAGCCTGTTTACCTCACCTCAGTCATAGTTCTAGTTTTCATCTGTTATGTATTATTAGTCTTAGTCATGGTCTTTGTTTATTATTTTTCCACCACAGTCATAGTTTAGGTTTTGGTCTCAGTACCATTTAGTATTTTGTTTCTTAGTGTTTTGCCTGTTTGTTTTTGGTCTCTTGGTTCATTTCCCTGCCGTCATCGCATTAAAGGTTCACCTTTCTGTTAATCATTACAATTCCTCGTCATCATCTGCTTTTGGGTCCTGTTTCCACACACATCGGCGCACCCCGCCGTGACAGCTACTAGATTAATATGTGTATCGTAAGCGTGCATGCAATTAACCTGCTATGTTCTCATCTCCCCTCAGCATGTATCATCTGGACACTCTCACCAGTGAAGCTTAAAACCTTCTAGAATGGAACATCAACTCTAACCAAGCACATTTATGCATTGTGTATAAAATGAACTCAACCTATAAAAATAGAAAGGTCAGTGTGATGACAGACATATGCAATGCAATATAAACCCTGTAGGAAATATTACTGATAAATGATACTGTGAAACATGTTATTAATACATTCTTCATAAGGCAAATTATATGGTAGCAATAAAAGAATCTCTGAATCCCAACACTAGCCTTCCCCTTTTAATCTTCATCATTACATCATTTATGTGGAGGCTTCGTGGTGTAGGGGTAAGCATATTTACCTTTCATGCAAAAGATTTTTGGTTTGAGACCAGAAGGTGATGCAAACCTAGTCTCAGAGGAAACAATCTAGTGTACTCCTAGTGCCGGTCCCAAGCCTGGTATAACATCTGTGTCAATTCAAACGTGTGCATCTATCTGCAGTGGTAAATCTCTTGGGAGTGTGGGGGTGGTGAGCAGTCTGAGGACGAGCACGTATACTGCACTGTGCAAAAATCCTGAGCCACTCCTTTCTTTATATTTTTCTAGTAAAATAGGTGCAGTCATTTACTATAATGTGCAAACATGGAAGTGTCATACATGAAGTATAAACAGCGTTTGTACAATTCTAACAAACTTGAAAGTCAATATTTGCTATGACCACCTTGATTCTTTAACACAGCCCGAACTCTTTCAGCCTGACAAGCTTTCAGGTCATTTAAAGGAGCTTACAAAGATAAGCGTCTGGACTTCTTTAAGTACTTCCAGATGCTTTTCCAGACGCTTTTCTTTGTAAGCTCCTTTGACTACAATGACCTGGATGACTGAGAACCTTCACAGACATATTTCAGGTCGTTTGTTAGGTACTGTAGTCTTCAGGAATAGTTCTCCAGGCATTTGAAGCTCGTCTTTGGATGCCCTCTGTTCTGCTCCTACACTTTAATCATGTTGAATTCCAAGCTCCAGGAAAGCCAGTCCATGACTGATAGTGTTCCATTGTGTGCTAATCTATCCAGGTAAGCTTTGACTGCACTGGCAGTGTGTTTGGGGTCAGTGTCATGAGGAACAAATGAAACTGTTGTTAATCAGATCCTTTGCTATTCAAAGGATATTGCCACTGATTTTTACTTCTTGTGTAATTTGGCATACCTCATTCTTTTCTTCCCAATTCCCTTTTTTAACAACAACTTCTTTACAGCCACCTGACGAGGACCATTTATGATAAGACTTTAACAAACAGTAAATAGATCAACAGAAGAACCAGATGCATCTCGCCTGTCTTGTGTCAGGTCTTTGCTTCATTTTTTCGTATTTCTTAAAGACATTATTTTTTACAGACGCTGTTCATCTGCTGTAGGTAGTGTTGTAGGCTTGCCATGTCTTCTTTTATTCTCCACTTGTCCAGATTCTTCAAATTTTGCTTTCAGCAACCCCAAGTTAGATGTTGGCTTTTCAGAAAATACCTTCCTCAAATTTTACAGATGCCTTCATGTTGAAGCGCCTTGAGGCGACTTTTGTTGTGATTTGGCGCTATATAAATAAAATTGAATTGAATTGAATTGAATGTTGAAGCACAGTGTACTCCCGTATTTCTACACATGTTGAATTCATAAAAGAGGAAGTCTGACTCAGTTTCTTCCACTTAAGCTTGTGGAGCCACAGTCCAAATGCAAACAAGCACATTCACATTGTTCAGACGGAAGTGCAGTTTTGACATTTTGATTAATAGCAGGATTTGTTCGAAGCGTCATGAGACATTTCTTTCCTGCCCAGTTTGGCAAAAAAAGTTTTATTTGACGATGAGGCTCCTACAAAGCTGACACACGTGCGCTCAACCACACTGGCTGATTGCAGAGGGAGTGACTCATTCCCTCGCTGGCCAGTTACAGCATGAGCACAGTAATGTGCTGGAATTATTGATCAGACAAAAGGACCCGACAGCCCTGGCTGGACTGAAACAAAAAAGAAATCAATGGTTATTTTACCCACTGGACCACACACAAAAGCACTCACACTAATACTTACATTTCTCACAATACAGAACCTTTATCCACCTGCTGCACTTCATCAGCATTCATGTTCACATATACAGGTATCTTACTCAGTAAAGACAAAAGTGCAGCAGGTGTTCAGCTTCGAAATGAGGCAAATATTCTAGTTTTAGAATGTGCTTTAGAAAGAATGAAAATCCCCATTGACAGATCACAATAAATACTTATTCAAGATCTCCAGATACACACAAAGGTCTTTGGAAAGCAATTGAGAGGATTTAGGTTATTATTCAGTTCATTTAGTTTATAAAAGGCCCCTCTGCTTTTAGCTTTTCTGCTTCACTGCTCTCTGCACTGTTACTTCACCATCCAGTTCCCACTTCCTCTGCAGCTTAACTATGAAAAAGTGTTTCTCCTTTCCAGTTTCTGATATGTACCAAATTAAAATGAAAGGCTCCTCTTTGTTTCCTCTCCTCACCCTAGTAAATATAGATAAGAAGTAAATCATTTCTTAGATTTAACAATCAATTTTTTTTTCTTTTCCCATCATCTACTCTTCCGTTATTGCATTTTGTTTCACGATCTTCCAGCGCTCCACACACCGAATGTGTTATCTTCTGAATGGGTTTAGGCTGTATCCATCTAGTTTTGTTCTTGAGGCTTATTCTCTTGTCCCTCTGTTTTCTTCTTATTTCTGCTCCTTTTCTCAAGATTAATTAAACAACAAAAGCACACAAACAGATGATATATACACACATACAGTGCTTTAAACATGACTAGACCACTACCTAATGTAAGGCTTATGCCACCAACTGGTTTAAATAAACAGTACTGGTAATTGCCAAAATCATTTTTTTTATGTCTCTGTAATAATCCAGCAGTATCCATACAAGCTCTTTAATCATATTTTAATCCTAAGATATAACTGTTGTGATCAATTAATTTTCACATGTACTATTTTAAATAAAACAAAATAGTGAAGCACAGTATTATTTTTTTATTAGGATGGGAAGTTAAAGTTATTTACTTATTGTGGGCGACCGTGGCTCAGGGGGTTGGGAATCGCATCTGTAACCGGAAGGTCGCCGGTTCGATCCCTGGGCTCTCTGCCCTGGTCGTTGTGTCCTTGGGCAAGACACTTTACCCTACTTGCCCACTGGTGTTGGCCAGAGGGGCCGATGGCGCGATATGGCAGCCTGGCTTCTGTCAGTCTGCTCCAGGGCAGCTGTGGCTACAACTGTAGCTTGCCTCCACCAGTGTGTGAGAGTGAATGAATAGTGGTATTGTAAAGCGCTTTGGGTGCCTTGAAAAAGCGCTATATAAATCCAATCCATTATTATTGTGTATTATTACTGAACAGAAAAACCTGTTTTTATTGGTTGTTTTCTTGTTTTTATTGTCAATTCTGTCATCAGTTTGTTAATTCCAGTAGATACAGTGTCCGTATTGCATGTAAATGCTTTCAAAGATGACATGACATATAAACAATATTGTGTAACACTATAAATCTAACATACAAATAACCACAGACATATATGGGCATGGAGGTTTGAATGTAAACACACAATACAGTTACACACGCACACACAGAAACACCCGGGTGATGAATGCAGCCTGATAATTGGCAGTAGGTATCAATCGACCTTTTCTAGCTAGGAGTGTATTGAATTTCTGTCGTTCCCTTATTAAGAAGGGGATTGAAGCCAGCAAAGATATCAAGGCTGAGACAGATTCTCTGATGGTCTCTGCCACTTAATAGGAGCTTTACTCCCCACCCTTTCTCTTTAAAGGATTTTTCTTCTTCTGAGAGAGTAGGCAGGTCTAAGGACCAAGGCTGAGATGGGACCAGAATCGAGATTATTAAAATCTTCTTTGCACATTTTAGAAGTGTTTACAAGTACATGTTTAAGCTCATTTTGCTTTGTCTGAAAACCAAAATGATTGTAACAGCATTATTGTGGGATTATGTTTTTCCACCTAATAAAAAAGTAAATCTCTGAAAGTGGTTGGGTTTAAGTTCCAATTAAATGGAGAGTTTGGGATTTATTTATTTATTTATAACATTTTTACATTACATTACGTAGAATAGCAATGTTGTTTTCTTAAGAAATACACACAATAGCAGTGCATATGTATTTATATATCTGCATGACCCACACAGCAAGTGATAATCCTTTCTGACCCAAATGTCACATGGTCACAAGTCTGCAGCTTGATAGGGTAATGACTTCCTTTTGTCCTTGTGGTGTAAGTACACACACCAACACCCACTCACAAACACATATGAACCATTTGGTTGGTGTTCTTTCAAATGTCAAAGAAATCTACGTTATATCAGGACAACCATTACCGAATACCAATACTTTCAACCCTCAAAGGCTTATGGAGAGGTGAGCATTGTGTCAAATCCTGAACACATTTTAATGACCCCTATATCACCTTTTTAAGGGGCGATCGTGGCTCAAGAGTTGGGAGGTCGCCTTGTAATCGGAAGGTTGCCGGTTCGAGCCCCGGCTTGGACAGTCTCGGTCGTTGTGTCCTTGAGCAAGACACTTCACCTGTTGGTGGTGGTCAGAGGGCCTGGTGGAGCCAGTGTACGGCAGCCTCGCCTCTGTCAGTGCGCCCCACTGTGGCTGCAATGTAGCTTGCCATCACCAGTGTGTGAACGGGTGGATGACTGGTTGTGTAAAGCACTTTGGGGTCCTTAAGGACTAGTAAAAGCACTATACAAATACAGGCCTTTTACCATTTAAACATTTTTTTTAACTTTTGACAATAAGTAATTAATACAATAAAGAAAATCTATCAGCTTTTTGTGTATTTTTAAACTTTTTTTTGAATGTGCATGTCTTTAAAACCCTTTGGGTCAACAATCAACACAAAAGGTTTCCTAAAAATAATTAATTTAACACGTTTAGGATGGCTGCATACTTAGACTTAGAGGAAAGAAACAAAGTATCAATACTATCACGCTAGTATTAATCCTATACCAGTACCGACGTTGGTATTTGGATCTGTCTACCCACCTCTACTGCATGGGCAATGCAGTCTCATGGCAGTTTGTGACTCAACCTTTAATCTATTAATCCATGTTCTGGACAGAAATGTAAAAAATATATTTCCGAGTCTGTCACTGTGAACAGTTCCTTATTAAAGTTTTTTTTTTCATGTCCCTGAACGCAACTTTTCAAAAGTCTGCTCTCATATGTCCATGTACACAAAATTAATATTTTCCATTTGTAAAGGCAAAAAGCTCTGCAGCTGAAAGCTGGATGGATTTCTGTTGGACTGAATCACTTTGCCATTCATGCCGTGGATCCAAGTTTGAGTCATGAACTTTACACATTTTTACAAATAGCCTTTATTCATTTTAAAGCATGTTGTAATTAAATTTGCTATCCCAATGGCTTCCTGCCAGAGGCCGAAGCCAGGAAGGCTTTTAAGTACACGAATGACATTGTGAAAATATCTATTTAAAATAAATAAATAAATAAAAAACTCAGTCGTTTTTTTTCCCGGTCCATGTTTTCTTTTGGTTTCATTTGCTATTAATAAAATGGGGTGTTTGGTCTGAAAAGTTTTTCTACATTTTTCAATTTCCAAAGGGAAACCGGATTTGTGTAAAAGCCAGTATCACAGTATTTATATGAATGTGTCCCCCTGTGCCTAATCATATCAAAAATGTACCTTATATTGAAGTGAACAGTTTGACATACATGAAGTATGCTTATTTGTTCTCTGGAGGAGACTAAAAGGTGACAAATCAGGATTACAGGATCCGAGGGGACAGGAGACCTTTAGTATTATTATTACAAGAGTCATGCACAGAATATCAGTCAGCATGAAGACGCATACTGAGTGGCTTACTGAACACAGGTGAGGGGAAAAAACTAGCAGGGAAAAAAGATAATAAGAGTAGCTGAACTCTATGAAGATGGTTGATACAACAGATGACTTAACAGAGATTTAAAATGTGTTGGTTGACATAACACTTATATTCGCACTAAATAAGAAGATTAAAGCAGAACAAACGGCTCCTGGCACTATTTCATTTTTGCTCTGATATGCCATTCAGCACAACACTTTTTTGTCTAATCTCATACAGTAAATTCAATAAAAGGCATTTCCAATATCCAAACAGGAACCCTAATTAAATACTAAAAAGAATTGCTCAAGCTGGCCGATTAATACAGTCAATTATACAGTTAATTTAACAAGTGCGAGACAAAAAACCATACAAATTCACAGCAAACTTTTGAGCATGTGCAATTCAGGCAAAAATGTTGCTATAATGTGTGGCCAAACTCCAGCCTCAGATTAACAGTAATAAGCTCTAACTATCAGTTAATAATGATGAGATGTTCTCCAGCTGCATTAGATCAACAAATCTAATGTAAAGTAGCCAAAATTGCCATTAATGTGAAACATCCATAACCATGTGAGAAAAGGCTAAATGTTAGCCTCGCTGTAATTTAAAACTATCTGCTTTTCAGTACACACACAGGGCATAATTAACATAGCCCTTGGCAGGCACTCAACCAATCTGGGAATGATAAAATTACAGCAAGCCACACTGAAGCTAACATCACTTTTTCCATATCATGAAGCTGCTGAAACAAATGCATTGTTTTTAAAGTGTTTAACAGACCCAAGTCTTGGACCTTGTTCACTCATTCACTGTAGAGGCACTCAGCCATTTTATAAAAAATTGAAATTTCAACTCTCAGTTTTGTGTATTTTATGGACCACTTCGAATGATCATTCAAAGTAACCCAAGGCTTTGTGGACTAGTGCCAGCAGAACTACGTCCAGATCAACACAAGTAAAACCAAGGAGCGGGTGGTAGACTCCTGCAGGCACAAACATCCTCCACTGCAACCAATAAACATCCAAGGTATGGACATTGAGGCTGTGGATAGCTACAGGTACCTTGGTGTTCACCTGAACAATAAACTACATTGGACTCACAATTCAGATGCCCTCTACAGAAAAGGGCAGAGCAGGCTGTACCTGCTGCAAGATCTTCTATGACTCTGTGGTGGCCTCAGCCATCTTTTACGGCATGGTCTGCTGGGGCAGCGGCATCTCTGCTGGGGACAGGAAGAGACTAAACAGGCAGATCGAGAGGGCCAGCTCTGTTCTAGGATGCCCTCTGGACCCAGTGGAGGTCGTGAGTAACAGGACAATAGTGGCTAAGCTGTCATCTCTGTTGAACAACATCTCCCACCCCATGCAGGAGACTCTGACAGCGCTGAGTAGCTCCTTCAGTGGTAGGCTGCGGCACCCACAATGCGGGGCGGAGAAGTCTTTCCTTACTGCTGTCAGACTCTACATCTTCATCTATCTTATAGATTGTTTATGGTTTGCTATCTTGTAGCAAACCAAAAGGCAGATTTTGTGGCTTTTCACTAGGACTGACCACATTCTGTAGTTTGCGATAATCTTTTATAAGTTTTATCTTGCGATATCAATGATATAGCAATGCTTACTAGTGTGCAAAACAGTGACACAAGTCCAAACATGTCTGAAAGCGAGAGCAGCATGTCAGCCTCAAATGACAGTTAAGTACCTAAAAGTGAAACTACTTCACCAACTTCCAACAAAGAGCAATACTAAATAAAACAATCAGTGGGAGAAATCACTAGAATTTCAGTTTTATTATCATTAAAGTTATAAAAGTGAAATGTTAAAGCATTAAGCAGTTATTTCATACTTCTATTTAAATGCACAGTGTATACAATCTCATCACTAAATGTAAGTAGATTGCAGATTGCAGTCAACTGAATTCTGTTTTCCTACCCCTTAATTTTTTTTAAATTTATTTATTTATTTATTTATTTTTTGCCTGTCCCGTTTGGCTCTTTTTTTTTTAAATCAGAATTATTGTCTAAAGGCGAAGAAAGATGCCCAACGGATTTACTTTACCAAATGTACCATCCCAGCCTTGCCGTAATGGTCTATTTGATTCACCTTTTATTGTTTATTTGATTTTTTATTTTCACTTGCTAAATACAGGACAGACTTGACTGAGGAAAAGAAAGGGGAGAAAGAAAGAGGGAAAGAAAAACAGCGGAGAAGAGGGACGGGGATAAAGGGCAAAAAACAAAAACCAACAAAATAAGCAGACAAAAAATACATATATCAATCACCTGGATCACCTGTTGAGAAAGAAAAAAGAAAACAAGCAGAAGAAAAAGACAGCAATAGAATAAACAACATCATGATGATATATGGGAATATAACAGTAAATACTAAATATTAAACATCATTGTGACAGCATCATTGTACACCTGTGAGCATGAACGCACTTGTCTTTAAAAGGTTCCTTCATGTAATGATCTGCTAGAGGGTGTGGGGAGCCACAGCCCCATCCACCAGGCATGAAGCAGGTATGGAGGAGATCAAAACTCCAGACATCCAGAGGCCCTCAGATACCCCTTAAATTTAAGTGCAAAATACTAGCTATGGTAGGACAAATATAGAGTACAAACATGTAATTTTTTACTGTACATCATAACGACCATGGCCTGCCACTTTGCATTTCCACCATAATGGCTGTGGCTGACCAATGTGTCTCTACTAGTTTTTGTATAAAACACTTAACACTAAGCAAAAAATAAGTAGTAAAACATGGATATGTGTCAAAGAATTTTGCAGTATTAGCCACCCCAGTCTATCAGTCCACTGTCAATGATAAAACATTCTGCTTTTTTTCTTGTATATCATCATAAATATCACCACCAATTTACTTATAATAGTGTGACCCCATATTGCCTGCCCCTGCTGTACATTACCTCTGTTTGCCTAAAAGACCACACATTGCCAGTGATACTTTCTGTGTAGCCTCTCAAACCTTTATGTTAAAGAGTCATCAGATACAAAGCTAATGTGATTTCCTTACCCACTCGGAGTGTTTTGTGACCATAATCATCCACACTCAAACCACCAAATGATTCAGGAGCTTATCTTCTCCTCTGCCTTAACAACAGCCAAGACTATTAAAGCTATTCCAACTCTATTTGAGATTTAGTTATTGCTTTGCGTAACCCGTAAATATGTTAGCAATATATTGATAACTGCTTGCTTATGAAACGATAGAAACATTTTCTTAAAAATAACAGCAATGAGGTGCATTTTGCCTCAAGTATGGTGCAAATGTCCTGCTGGTGTTTGAGCGACAGGCATAATTAGGAACTCTCAGAAACAACACTCTTTGTAGTGTCACAAATGCATCAATAGCTGTCTGCACTTGGGTCCACTATGTAGCCAATAGTATAGCAGTGATTAATATTTGAGTTGTTAAACTCAGTCATAAATTTCAGACACAACTGTACTGTGGCATTTCGGTAACACTGTAGGTGTTTCTTTAAACCTTGCAAGCATATCGTAATCAAAAATACTGCCTAAGGATACCTGCTCTAAAGAATTATTTGTGGGTATGAAAGCATGCGCTTGTGGGGGGGAACACAAAATGATGTCAGTTAGACTTTCTGGGAAGTTTTATAGGTTCTCATTTGTACAGCTTTTGAGATGCCTCTAAACAAGATAAACAGCAGAGAGGTGGACAGACAAACTGAGTAATTCAGCTTGATTGTGCTTCGTACTTACTCATCCTGCAGCTGCTTTTCACAAAAAGCCATAACGTGAATGTGTTTAATTTCGTTTCGGTCATACTGGCATCAACATCTATGATATATTCTTGATGAGTCATTACTACAAAGGACGTAAATGCCGTACACAGAGAACGGTGTGGGTCATTTCAATAATGACTCCTCCTTCAGGTGAGGGATGAAGCTACGGAGAGGAAATGCATTCAGCACAATGACTACTTACACCCAGTTTGCATGCATCAAACTCTCAGGGGGATTTGAGTCAGTCACACTGTAGGTAACATTTTCCTCCTCACATCTTTTATGAAGCCTTTGTTAGGAATGACAAATGGTAATGTGTGATAAAAGTCGTCCTCATTTAGTGGCATTGCGAAATTGTCTCTGTGGCAGACAGGATTAAATGTTGGATGACAAACACCTCTAAAGCGCCTACAGGCAGTAAAGACCTGAACTAGCACTACCCACTTATCCCTAAATGCTTTACCACGAATCTGACCTTTTAGAAAACCACTTCACATCCTGTTCCAGATGTTACGAGCTATCATCATGTTTTCCACTCTAATCCCCTGCCGCTGTCATGTCTTTACTGTCACCCGATTCCATTTTGTTGTTTCTCCCTTTTTACTCACGCACTTCTTTTTCCCTTCCTTATTTCCCTTCCTTTCATCTCTTCACACTTCATCTAGTGCTTCAAGCATTTCTCTTTATTTCACCAACATTCAATTGTTAGACAAGGACTCCTCCTAAATAACCCAGTTTAACCTTATTTTGGTGAGAGGAAAAGATCGCTTATTCTGTCACTTGTTCCTTTGTATTACCTTAGATATCTTTATTTGTCCCATAAGGCTTTGTGTAGGTGTGCAGTCTTAAAAACAGACTGTACACAGTCATTTTACATGGTATGTGTCTTATCTATAACTTTGCGTTTCCGGGTGCATTTGAAATTTCTAGCAGGGTCTGGAGTAGGGGTGGGTATTGATAAGATTCCGATTCCATTTTCGATTCTGTTTAACGATTCGATTCTTTATCGATTCTCTTATCGATTCTTTTTAAAAAAGGAGAACACTAAGGTGTTTAGCTTAGAACTTTGTTTTATATCTTCTCTTTGAACAAGATATAAATTTAGGAGTAACATGGCCTTACAAACACAGCAGTGAGATCTTAAGAGATCCAGCCTACGGCTTTTCAATGGGGCGTCACAGGGTCCCCAGGAAAAAAAATTGTAAATGTAAAATAACAAAATAAATATTATTCTGTAGCAATAACAAAGTATAACATAAATTAATCTGTAGCAATTACACAAGAATATCCAGTATAATGTCCCTGCCTACAATTAAACACATTCACTTGCCGAAAATCGGGCGCATCTGCTGTGGCAAATGGGTGCAAACCTTTTACCACAAACTTAGTCACTGCTTCGTCTATCCTGGCCTGAAAGGACACCGTTAGACTGCAGCAACAACTGCCAGCATCTGAGCCAGCCAGACTCTGTCTGTCTCTCTCATCATGGTCACCTAAATGCACAGTAATGGCAGGTTTTGTAATAAGACAGATCGCGCTAACATGATATGCACTGTTAGTTGATTATTTACCTGCCGCATTAACGGGAGAGGACATGCAAACGTTACCGCTGCTGCTGGGTTGAGATTCACGAGTCCGGAGCGGAATTAAAAACATGACATTCATTTAAGGTCATCGCGTGTTTTGTGAGCAAATGCTTTTGCATATTCGTAAATGAAATATCCACTTTGCAAGTATTGCAAGTTGCCCTGTTGTCATCCGTTCTCGTAAAGTATAATCAAACTTTTGAGCGTTTGAGCCGCTTAGGCGCCGTGTTTCCTGCCAGGTAAATGACGCTCCGCAATGTGGTGACGTCATTCGGGGCGACTGGAATCGATAAGGGAATCGTTTGCAAAAATGACAAACAATTCAAAGGAATTGAAACAGTGGGAACTGGTTCTCAACAAGAACCGGTTTTCGATACCCATCCCTAGTCTGGAGGTATTTTAGCAATCATTCATTAAATTGTTTTAAAGCCAACATAAAAATGAAACTTTTCACGGTAGTCTATGCAAATACATGACACGATTTAGCAGCTTGTAGAACCCCTTTAGCAGAAATAACTTGAAGTAACTTATATCTGTATCACTATCATTCTGCTGTAGATTACCAACACTTCGTACCATGATTGACAGCCAGTATGAGGTGTTGGTCCTATGTTTGGTTTTCACTAATTATGATGCCATGTTCTATGGACAAACATCTCCTCTCTGTCCGAAGGACAATGATCCAGATGTTTTGAGGTTTGTTTGGGTCCAACGTTTCAACCCTAAGCTGTGCTGCTATGTTCTTAGAGAAGAAGAGGTTTTCTCCTGGCAACCCTTCAAAACAAATTATCCTTGTTTAGTCTTTTTTCTAATTGTACTGTTATGAACTTTAACATTGAATGTGAATTTGCTGGAACATCCACTCCTGCAAATACAAATCTTGAATATTCCAGACCAGCAAAATGCCAAAAAGTTTTTAAACAAACAGAATTACATTTGCTGATGATCTATTAATCAAGGGCATGAGGTTAGCAGCAACTGGCTGCTGCTTACCTTTTTAATTTCTGTGAAAGCAGCAAGGTTGTATTCAGGTATTCAGGTTTTTCCACAGGAACAGTACACAATATTGTGTATCCTTCAGGAGGTTGGCTACAATAATGAAATCAAAAATGGAGCATACATCATTTTGCTTTCACGATATATTAACATTCATATTAAAAATGAGATTGATGCTTGATGCTTACTTTTTACATTTTGAATTGCCTTTAAGATCATTGGTTGGGGTGGAGTGGGGGGGGGGGGGGGGGGGGTCGTAAGTTTGTCTGTTTATAGCTTCTGCCATATGCCTTGTTTAAAAAACAAAACAAAAACATAAATATTATTGTATTTAATGGGTTTCAGCTGAGTATATCTTGCACAAGTATAACTTTTGAGCATCCGCAGCATCACAGAGGATTGGGGTTTTGTGCTGTTTGCATGAGAAATATCAAGTAACTGTACTTATTGTCATCTTTGTCAAAGTGCTTTTGTCCTCCTGATGATGTACTTTGTCAAGGACTGAAAATGAATAAAATTGTGCCTGAACTGAATTCCGGAAACCATGCTGTGTTCTCTCTACTGTATTAAGAAGCCGGTTCATCTCCTTCAATTTTCTTTCCTACAGAGATGTATTAAAAAAACATTAAAGAGCCCGTGCCAGATTGTATTTCTGTGTAGAATTTGATGAGTTTTCTTGGGAAGAAAGTTCTCCATCCTCCAAACTTCTCTCAATCCAACATCGCCTCTCTTCACATATCGCCGCCTGTGTGTTTGTGTGTGTGTTCTCTATACATTTCATGACCTGTGAATCTGAGCACGACACATCTGTCAAAGCTCCCCACCGCAGCACCTCTGTTTCAGCACAATTTATCTAAACAACATCGCTTCTGTGTGTGTAGACAGACAAAAATGCTCTGTTTCTTGCTGCAAAAGCCTCTGCAATGCAGCAACAGATGCTTCACAGAAGGGTGAAGGTTACCCACAGCTGAAGTACATTCAGGTATTCAGACTATTCTCTGTGTACGTGTGTACGTGTGTGTGTGCGTGTGTACTGACTGCTCAGAGGGGGAATTAACAAATTGATTAAGTGTCTTCTACTAAATTTTTAAAAGAGGAAGCACTTTCCCTTTAAATACTTTTCTAAGAAGTCTTTTTAATAATGGGCCTTCTGTTGTATTTTGTACATTTCTTCTTCATAATTGTGTGTCCTTGTAATATGATTTTATAATTTTCTTTACTTATTTTTTGCTTTCTTCTTTTTTCTCCCTTTCTTTTTTCTGTCTGTCATAACAACTACCCAATTGTAAAGACTGATTTACCTCTTTATGAATGCCTTTGCGGTCAAAAAGATGTGACTGCATCCATACTAGCAGCCCAGTAAGGTCATAATTACCCCAGTATGCATTGGACAAAAATTCTATCTAGAATTTTGCATCACCACATTGTATCTTTGGAGCCAGAAGCAACCTTATTAAGACCAGAGGTTGGCCTGCTAGGTTAGCAAGCCTGATTAGATGATGTATCTCACAGACTCAAACATCTGCTAATCAGTGACAGGATGGGCTAAAGTTAACAACAGAACAACATATAATTTGTTAGATTATTATTTTCACAATACATTAAAAGCCACCAACAGCTGCTGAGGAAAAGCCTAGTAAAAGGCAGGGTTCACCTTAGACAGGTCTCCAGTTCTTTGCAATGTTGCACAGAGAGACAGACAACAATACGCTCTCAGAGCCACGTCTGTTTAGACAGTTTTAGAAACATTAGTTAATGCACAGGGACAACACACAAGCTCCACACAGAGGCGCAAACAAGGAGGTATGAACTAAGAACATTCTTTGCAGGAAGCTGATTCTGTTCATCTGGAGCTAGCGTTTTCATTGGGAAAAATGTTTCATCACTCATCCATGTGACTCGTTCAGTTTCAGTTATGTGAAGGTTTCCTATCCTTTTAAACGATACAGTTGCATAGATAGCACCATGCCTAATGAAGAGGCCTGTGATCAGTTTCATAAGTGTTAATATGCAAATTGCGTCTCACCATTGATCAGTGGCCATGAGTACTAATCATAGAAAAGGGCGGAATGACACAGCATTGAAAATTGTGTAAGCACTGTGTCTACTCTTAGGCCCCATGTAGGTTTAGAGAAGGTCATTTCCTTTTTACATAAATGCCCTCCTTCACTACCCACTCAAACTGTTGTTCCTCTCTGTCTAGGATGTGCACCTCCTCATCATTTAAAGAGTGGCCACTGACTGCAAGAGTAAATAAACTGCAGTGTCCTGGCTTGACAAGGTAGTGTTTCTGTGCTGTGCCATCTGCTTAGCTTATGAGTGTTTGCTTTCCCTTCTGTGTAATTCACTGCAGTCCTCTTGGCACTCAACCATGTACATTTTATTGCTCTTTTTATGCTGTGGGATCCAATCCTTGGGATGGACCAATTTTTGGCATTTACGCAACTGTACTGTTTATAAGACTGGGGAAGCCTGGAGTCACCCGAGACTGAAAAAGTCACATAATAATTTATTTTATTCGTAATAAAATAAATTATTCAACTTTATTGAATTCCTACAAACCGCAGTTAAGTTACAGGATCTTTTCTCACTTACCCAACTCTTGAAATAAAGTTCTCTGCTACTAAGAAAGAGGTACAAATAAAATGAGATGCTACTCATCCACCTTTACCTGACTTTTTTTTTTTAACCTTACTAAACAAAAGCAAGTGGAATGGATTTATGTAACAGTCCGTAGATGGTGTATCCCATCTCCGGCCCACTGTCAACCATTATATGCTATAGCTCCTCAACAACCATGGCATGGTTTTTGCATTTTGCTGTTGGCTTTGACTTTATGGCCCAGAGGTTAATACTTGACTAAGTAAATTGTATGACCAAATATGATTTTAAAAAATATTTGGGTTTTTTTGATAGTTTTGATATTTTGGAATGCTACTTAACCCAGGGTGTTTGTTTGTTTGTTTGTTTTGGTTGGTTGGTTGGCTGGTTGATTGGTTTTAAGATAACCCAAACACTGGCTAAATTTGTGAGCATTTTGGTGGTGAGAAAAATCAGCAATCTTCTAAGTTGTCACATGTTCATCCATTTATTGAAACATTTCATGCCAGAAGTGCAAATGTCAACCTCATGGTGGCACTAGAGGTAAAAGTCAGGAGATCACTCAGTCATATAGATATATTGTCTGAGTGCCTTCAAATGTCTGTAAGAAATTAAGGCTACGTTCACACTGCAGGTGAAAGCGCATCAAATCTGACTTTTTTGACCCTATGCGACCCATCATGGTATGACAGTATGAACAGCACAAAGCCTATATTTTCAAATCCGACCTGGGTCACTTTCGTATGTGGTACTGAATCCGATACATATCTGATGTTTTAGAAAGCGACTGCTGTTTGAATGGTCATGTCACATTAAATCCATCTTTTACGTCACTGATACAAGACAGACTCCAATTATCAGGGCTGGAGAAGCGCCCGAGAAGACATCGCGAGCGCTTCCTGGCCATCCAGCGTAGATGTTAGTGAAACTGTTGGGAAGACAACATTGGAGAAACATGAACATTTTATTTGTACTGTATAATCTGCAGATTCTGACAGAAATCTGCAACTATCCTTTGAAGCACTGCTCCTCTCTAAAAAAGCAATAAGGATAATTATTAGGCCATATGTAAATAACAAAATAACTTTATAACTTAAAGCAAAATTGGGAAACGTAAAGTCCGAAACAAGTCTTTATATTAAGGGCCGTCAGTCAAACAATATTGTTTGCTCTGGGTCTAAACACAGCGCGTTGTGTGTGACGTCTTCTTTTGCACATGCGGCCCGCTTTGAGGGTTCACACTAGAGTGCGTTTGCTGTCACATTTTATTTGTAGTGTGAACAAGCAGACAAAAAAAATCAGATTTTATCAAAAAAATCTGAATTGAGCATTAAGACCTGCAGTGTGAACGTAGCCTTAGTTGCATTCCATGAGGTGTGTTTTACAACAGTTGGACCTGCAGGTAGAAATAGCAGAAAGGTGATTAAAACTGGTCCTGTGGGCACCATGGGTATCTGTTCCACACTTAATGGCAGCTCATCAGGCCCACCACTTTGAACTTTCTGACAGAAAAGCATTGCCCCGCAATGCCGCCAGCATGGGCGAAAACAGTTGCATCTAATGTGCTTTCCACATTTCTCCAGATGTTCATATGTTCCTGTGCATTCAGGGGAGCATTGTGCAGCAATGTGTGAGGCTGCGTCAGAAGTGAGTTGGTCACTCATTCATCATTCCACCGATTGCTGCCTGCTACGATCTATACACAGTATAAGACAAAGCTATCCACAGAGCCATCTGAATCTCTTGCTGCAGTTGGATTTAGATCCCACACTCAACAATATAACACAAAAGTGCCCTGTATATTGCTTAGACATTTGTTTTGACATAATTAATCATTAAAGTGCTTAAATAGTTTACACACCCCCGACCCCCAGCTGCGATTCAAGTTCAACCAGAAATGATTTGCATTTTGGTCGGTGCAGGCTGACATGTTTTTGTTATCGATGTAGAGCTGTGGAAGGAAACAGCTTCACATGGCGCCGATTTCCTCAGGCTTCAGCGCAGACAGATCAGTGATCTGAGAGAGAGGGCCAAACAAAATCGCAGCTAAAGTAAAGGGAGATAGAAGGAGAAAGATAGAAGGAGATAATGAGAAAAGTTGGAGAAGGCCTGTAGATACTGGGAGGGGGGAGGGGGGGGGGGGGATGAAACAGAAAGAAGAGAAGGAAGCACAGATAACAGTACAGGGGAACAAAGGAGTGATAAAAAAAAAAAGGAGCAGGAGATAGAATGGGCAAAACAGATAGAAATAAATGGCTTAGTTATTTAGAACTGTTCCCAGAACCATCACTGTTTTGCTTTAATCACATCAGTTTCATTAGAAATGTTTTCATTTCACTTCAGAAGACAGCAAACACTCTGACAAGACTACAAATACAGATCTATAAATATGAAGTATATTCACTAAAGCTCCTGTCAATAATGGATTTTTTGTACTCCACAGAAACTTCACCTTGGATGGTTTGGGTAGATATCAGACATTGCTGGTTAGTTAATATCTGCTACAGAATAAAGTAGTCTACAGCCATGCTAACAGCTGAAACGTGTCATAAATAGTGTGCTCACAAGACAATGTGCACCCATAACTTAAAGTACACCTAAAAAAGCTCAAGTGCAAGCCTTAGTAAATATTCAAATGGTAAGGTAAATATTCACTGCTCATACAGCTGTTAGGAAAGTGGAGTTTAGTTTTCTAGCAGTCTGGAATCGAACACTTTATAGCCTTATTTTTGGAGCAAGCCTCAAGTGTCCATTTAAGGAACTGCCCAGTTAAGAAGGTACCGTGGAAACTTGCTATATGTGGCGCATCAATAGAAGTCCCTGCTGACAGAGCAGGAAAAAAAGTGGAACAAATGTCATGCAAAAGTTTGGAAACAGTAAGACACAAGACAAACGAGCACAAAGAAGTAGACTCAGTACTGAAGTGGGTTGAGTAATAAAACTGGAGAGCAATTTAGAGCCTGCCAAGGTAAGTCCTTGGACAATAAAACACACAAACATACATTGCAGGTTGGAAAATGAAATGCTGAAGTCCTTTAAACCTGCATTTTATCTGACGGCCACCAGATGTCAATAGCTGTTGTTGCAAAATGACTATAGAAGTCGATGGTAAAATGGCTTTCTGTTCAGGCCACTGTAAACCCCTGCCCATTGAGTTTATGGGCCCAGTCTCTCATTTTGGGACATACTCAATAAAAAATAACGTGTATTTTGAAAATCCTGCACATATTATATTTCAAGATGATTATCTGTGAAAGATTATCCTTAGGATGATTCCTCGTGGTTGATAAGTATCTCATTAGGTTTGTTGTTACAAACATTTTTGTAGTGGTTCCCCCACTACAAAAATGTGTCTTCCTCACTCACAGGGAAAAACTTGCTAACACTCTAACAGCGACAGCTACATGCTAATGATGTGTGGCTGTGGAATGCAGGCTCCGCCTCTGCCCCTCGCACCTGCAACTGATCATTCTTCACTCAAGCTCACTACTTAAGGCAGCAAGTGGATGCACCTCATTGCTGGATTACTGTGTAACCGTCAGTGTCAGTGTTACTTCAGTTTTACACCCCTCTTCAAGTTTCTCCTGACATTGATTCTCCTGTCCTTGTGCTAGATTCTGCATGCCAGCCAAAGGATTTGTTGCTGTGGCCCTGTTGTGAGTGTGGTGACTCGGTGCGGCATCAGCATGGAAAACAATCCTTGGGAGGACAAGGTTAGCTGTGTGAAGTTCCCCTGTGTTTTCCAGACCCCTTCGTGAACCCTGGTGACCTCGAACCCCTCTTCCCTCACTTATGTATATCACACAGAGTAGAATGGAGAGTAAAATAAAGGAACTAATCTTTGTGACTTCAGTCTGAGTCCTTCGTGCAGCTCATGACATTTGCATGTTACTCTTGTTTGCAGAATTGTTGGAATTCAGCCATATTTCAAGTTTTTCAGCATGAATGGCCTGTTTAAGAACACGCCAAAGCATCTCAAGCTGTTCCAAAACCTTTATTAATTTTTTTAGCCATTCAGAGAGGGAACAGATCGATTTCTGATCAGTGTCCTGTTGCATAACCTAAGTGTGACATTCCTGGTTTGATTCCTGATTCCCAGTTATGACAAGTCATCTAGTTTCTGAAGCAGCCTCATACTACCACCACCATGCTTCACTGATGGTATGACATTCTTTTTTTTAAATGCTGTGTTAGTTTTATGCCAGACGCAATGAGACGCAGACCTTGACTCACTGAAAACGGACCTTAACTGAGACAAGTCAGGCCTGCAATTCTGCAGATGTTGTTTTTTGTGGTCTTATCTGACCTCCCGGATGGGTTCTCAATGTACTCTCGGAGTGATTTTTGGTAGGTAAGTCAATCCTGTCAAACCATTGTTCGAATTTTTCGCCAGTAAGAAAACTCTGTACTGTTTATGGAAAAGACTGCAACCAGAGAAGCCAACTTTGGATACCTTTACAAATCAGATGGCTGAAAAGGTGATTTTTGAGGTAAGACAGCTCCCTAGACACAGCTACTGGACAGTTGGGGAATAACATAAATGGAAATGACAGAAATAAAATAGAAGCTGAAGTCAGGAACAAGGATTTTGACTTGCACATTTCTCTGTGCACTCCTGACTGCTGTTTTGATGTTGTCAGATTTAAAGAGGCTGTTTTTGCTGTAGGATATTGACACTCAAAACAACCTCCAGTGGTTTTATTTCTAAACAAACTTTGGACAGTTTCATTTTTCAAGAAAGGCAACATTTTATGGCTGAATAGGCAACAAAAGACGTTAAAGAGAGACATGTGTAGTCAACATTTGCAGGCAAAAAAATAAAGCAGTCCCTTGAATGCTAGGATCTGTTTGGATATGGTTGAAATGGTTTTCACTGTTTTGTCTGCAAGTCTCATGAGGCAACACCTCCTCCATATCTCAAACTGCCAAAAGTGCATAAAATCATTCTGGAGAGACATTGACAGGTTAGAGCTGTGTTTGTGAGTCGACAGCCTGCCGCAAGCATTTTGTATGAGGTAAATAATTGGGCTTAGTCTCTGGGAATTTGAATGTCATTATATCTTTTGAATTCTTTAAATGTGTATGTGTCTGTTTAAAAGCATGCCTTTGTTACTGTTGTTGCTCTTTGGCAATCTGTGTCTGTGTGTGTGCATTTGTGCTTTTGGGCTGTGTATATCCACCTGTCATCTTAAAATACAGCCAATGCTTGTACATATAATCTCCTCCCTGTCGTGAACATGATGACACTTTTACTTCTTTGTTCACCCATCACTTACTTTTCCTTACACAGACGTGTATGTATGCATTGGCATACTTTTGTATAGTGTGAGAATTTGTAGCCTTGTTTGTGCATCATTGTGAGTCCGTGTCCTTGTTTAAAAGATGTTCTATGCTTTGGTGCAGTTTCGATTTTTCATTTGCCCAATTCCTGTGTTTGCGTGTGTCTTTCAATTCAATTCAATTTTATTTATATAGCGCCAAATCACAACAAAAGTCGCCTCAAGGCGCTTCATAGATACAGAGAAAAACCCAACAATCATATGACCCCCTATGAGCAAGCACTTTGGCGACAGTGGGAAGGAAAAACTCCCTTTTAACAGGAAGAAACCTCCAGCAGAACCAGGCTCAGGGAGGGGCGGCCATCTGCTGCGACCAGTTGGGGTGAGAGAAGGAAGACAGGATAAAGACATGCTGTGGAAGAGAGACAGAGGTTAATAACAGATATGATTCAATGCAGAGAGGTCTGTTAACACATAGTGAGTGAGAAAGGTGACTGGAAAGGAAAAACTCAATGCATCATGGGAATCCCCGGCAGCCTAAGTCTATTGCAGCATAACTAAGGGAGGATTCAGGGTCACCTGGTCCAGCCTTAACTATATGCTTTAGCAAAAAGGAAAGTTTCAAGAATAATCTTGAAAGTAGAGAGAGTGTCTGTCTCCCGAATCCAAACTGGAAGCTGGTTCCACAGAAGAGGGGCCTGAAAACTGAAGGCTCTGCCTCCCATTCTACTTTTAAATACTCTAGGAACAACAAGTAGGCCTGCAGTGCAAGAGCGAAGTGCTCTAATAGGGTGATATGGTACTACAAGGTCATTAAGATAAGATGGGGCCTGATTATTTAAGACCTTGTATGTGAGGAGCAGGATTTTGAATTCAATTCTGGATTTAACAGGAATTAAACAGTCTTGACTCCTACAGTGCTTCTTGCCCTGTGCGCTTTGTCTGTTTTGTGTCAAATAGATGTGGTGATTGGTGTCTTTCATGTAACTTTTTTTTTCTCTCATTCTCCCCCCATCATTACATTCAACTACGGTGACAAATTCGTCACATTCTTTCGAGCCATGCGCTGACGTGTTTGGCGCTGGCAAAAAATGCTTTCTTACAGTTTTGCCGAGAAGGGTTCTGTTATGACAATTCTGACAGTCTGACTGAGCATGTGAGTGGTTTGCCAACTATTTGTCTGTCATTTGATTGGGTGAGTGACTGATTTGTGGACAGCTGAATCACTGGCTAGTTTTCAGACTTGGTAACTGAATGATTGACTCTGTTTCTTGACAGGATGATTGACTGGACGCAATCTGACTGCGTGGCTGTTTAAGTGTTTGTGTAGTAGAGCCTTGTTAGAAAGAGTTCTACTTTTCTGGCCAGCTGGAAGTGTGACCCAACTGGTTTGGGGATTATTACTGCCTGTAGCTGTCCTTTGCACTTGATTCGGATGCATAAAGCTCTTGACCACAAAACCAAAGGGTAGATCATAAGTTTTCTTAATTACCTTTTTTTTCCAACTGTAGATAACAGTGATACAATAATTTCTGATCATTTTCGATCTAGAAATTTTCTCCACTCATGGCACCCAGAGGTACACATTTAATGTGTTGAATATTTTAAACAAAATACCTTTAAAAATCATGATATTTGTAAATAGTAATAGACAGAACATTTATATTCTCTTCCACTAGAGGGCAGTACAACTACCTGCCCTAATTAAATGGGTTGCCAACTGCCAGTAAAACAGAAGAAGTCTGCAGTCATGCTGTGAGTGAGAAAACATAGTGCGTAATAGCAATAGATAAACATTTGAAAAGAAAAAGTAGTCAATCTGACCCAGATGAAGACCCTAGCATGTGTAGTGGTCAGAAGAAAGCAAAACTGGTATACTGGGGACAAATCGAACCAATTCCACTATCTGCTGCGCTTTTTAAAAATTATCAATATCCTTTTTGTGAAATTTTTGTTTGGTGGTGTGCTTTTGTTAAACATGCTTTCAAAAGGTTGGGAAACGCTGTTGTAGCTTAACTGGGAAATGGAGAACATTCACGTTCAAAGAAAAAGTTGCAACTTAGTCCTTAAGCCAAAATGTTTTACAGGTTTTACTGAAGTTTTGCTAGTAGCTAGAAAGTATTTAAGATAAGATAAAATAAGATAACCTTTATTAGTCCCACTCGTGGGAAATTTGTTTTGTTACAGGAGAAAGTGAACAGTGCAAAGTTACATAGCAAAAATTAGAAAAACACTAGAATAGGATAAGAATAAGATACTGTACAAAATAGAATCAAATATGCTATATACAATAAAATAGAATATAAATACTATATACAACTGAGTAAAATACAATGTTGTCAGAAAAAGAGTATTGCACTTAGTGTTATTGCTATTGCACGTGTGGATGTGTGTGTTTGGTCAGTTGCAAAGTCTTTGTTGTGGAGTCTGACAGCAGTGGGGAGGAAAGAGCTGCAAAATCTCTCCGTCCCACATCGTGGGTGCTGTAGCCTGCCACTGAAGGAGCTGCTCAGGGCTGTCAGAGTCTCCTGCATGGGGTGGGAGACGTTGTCCAACAGGGATGACAGCTTAGCCACCATTCTCCTGTTACTCACGACCTCCACTGGGTCCAGAGGGCATCCTAGAACAGAGCTGGCCCTTCTGATCAGCCTGTTCAGTCTCTTCCTGTCCCCAGCAGAGATGCTGCCACCCAAGCAGATCACACCTTAAAAGATGGCCGAGGCCACCACAGAGTCATAGAAGGTCTTCAGGAGTGGGCTCTTCACTCCAAAAGCAGGTACAGCCTGCTCTGCCCTTTTCTGCAGAGGGTGTCTGAATTATGAGTCCAGTCCAAGGTACCTGTAGCTATCCACAGCCTCAATGTCCACACCTTGGATGTTTATTGGTTGCAGTGGAGGATGTTTGTGCCTGCAGAAGTCTACCACCAGCTCCTTGGTTTTACTAGTGTTGAACTGGAGCTAGTTCTGCTGGCACCAGTCCACAAAGCCTTGGGTCAGTTCTCTGTACTCTCTGTACTGTCGTCCCCATCAGTGATGAGGCCGACTATTGCCAAGTCGTCAGAGAACTTCTGCAGGAAGCACTGGGTGGAGTCGTGGGAGAAGTCTGCAGTACTGCAGACGACCCAGTCCGACACACAGCCCTGAGTTCTCACATACTGGTCTCAGTCAGTGAGGTAGTCCAATATCCATGAATTAAGGGGGTTGCTGGACTCCTGTGCTCTCCAGCTTGTCCTTGAGGACTGTGGATAGAACAGTGTTGAAGGCACTTGCAGCCAAACCTGAAAAACTGTGGCAATCAAAGAAACCAAAACAATCACTAGGAGGTTTTTGGTGCAGCACCTTCTTTGCAACCAAGTTCATCAGTTCATTGTAGTCACCACAGTTTCAAACCTTAAGAAAGCATGTTGACATCTTCTGATGGCTGCTTCCAGAAGGGCAAGTCAGTGCACGAGTAGTAGCACTGAGAATTAATTCATCAAATACCACTTGATCAGATTATCATCAAAACAATTAAAATGAAAAAAAAAACCTTTAACACTGAAGAAGTCACTTGGATGAGTGACGAAACGTTTCTCCCACTGAAAACACTACAAAAATCGACCTTTTGGGATTTACTTATCTGGATGAGCTTCACGTCATGCAGTAAAAAACATTTTAACCTATAATTCTTTTTAACAAACCCCTGTGTTTGTTTTTAATGTAAAACAATTATTAATAGAAATTTCTTATAGGGCCACAGCACTATATAGATAAATGAGACCTAAAAAATTGAAACTGCATCGCCAAGATGATGTCCTCAGTAAGAAATTGCCAACACTCACATTATTTAATAATATGTGTATGCCCTCCAGGTCCTCCTTGTGCACCTTGTGTAACCATACCTGTCACTACCAATGCGCTCAAAACAGAGGGTGTAAGTATGGAAGTATCCCATTTCAGACACAAGATTGATCTTGTTTTTTTTCGGTTTGTGGTCTGTTTTCAGATTTAGTCTCTATTGCAACACCCTCATAACTCCCAAACACTTAGTAAACTAATTTTGAGCTGTACTCAGTTTATTGCAACCCTAATGTTGGCTCTTGCCATAAAAAATGAGGCAGAGGCACTTTCTCTTTGGCAGAAGCTGTAGTTGTACAGTACACACACATTACACACACTACGTCTTGAAATATTTCACCTCCTGAATTGCTTCTAACAAATGAGGGTAAATAAGGCTGTTTAGGTGTAAGTGTGGTACTTCGTCATTTTTCCTTCACAATAATTATTAGCCTCCATTTCTTTTTTTTAACTCATTCACAATCAGTGCAGAACGCCTGGCTGGCTGAATTATGCATGTTTGTTTGTTGGTTTCATTATAGAAACAGATGCCTCAAACAGAATAATAGGGGATTTTTTTTTTTTTTTTTTTGAGTGTTATTATGTTTTCTCTTTCTCTCTCTTGCTCTTGTGCACTCTGCTTAGAGGGACGATGGGTCCTTCGGGCCTTTAGGTTCAGTATGAATGAAATCTGCAGACACTGCTGCATATGTTGATTACAGATCTCAAATCTAAGAAGTAGTGAAGTAGTCAGGGATTGGTTTGTTGCTGTGCTCGCAATATGAACCCAGCCCTTTTTCTATATCCCCGCTCACTGTTGCTCGGGCATAAAATCTATTAGCTTTCAGCCATAAGGTTATTTAATCCAGACTTTATTATACACACTGTAGTTCACATTTCTCTACCCTAACATGCAATTTTCCAATGTTAAATAGTCAGGGGAAAAAATGGATGAAACACAATTACTGTACATCATACGCATCTAATTCCAACACACCGTTTGATGTCACATAAGAGCTTTGCAAAAGCAAACTCCTATCATACACATAAATAATACATATCTTCGTATTCAGCAGCAGAAATGAACACCAGAACAGTCTTTTTTAGTGAGCAGCTTTGGCAGTTGTAAACTACTATGCTCCAAAAAGGTAATCTACATGATAGTTTACAATCCCTGTGGGCTATTTTGCACTCACTTTCCTCAAACTGATGCAGTAAGGCTTTGGTGACCTTTTAAACCTCACTCTTACTCCAAACAACTGTGTTTTTGCCATTTGGAGACCTGGGGATATTTGTACACTGCAGTACAAATAAATAGCCCCTACTGAGAATGTATAGAATAACTCCACAATTCAAGTAGATCAAAATATCCTGCCATAACATGTCTGCTTCTATTATCTCAGTTTGCGCTGTGGTGAGTTCCACCTCATTCTCTAAGTTGCCTCGAGCTTTTAAAGACTTTCTTCTTCTTGAGTCTTCTTCATCAGCATCATCATTCCCCTGAGGCTATGTCAATGCCCCAAAATCTGTGAATTTTGCATCATGCATAAACTTGTAAACATTTTGAAGTTTGCTCCAGTAGATAATTTGCTTTAGGCAGCAGCGCTGCAGATACCTGATTGAAGTCAAATATCTGATTTTGAAAGATATCTAAAATAGGTTAGAAGTTGAACATAAGAACTTCTAACCTACGTCTATAGCCGTCAATGGCAGTGAATGAGTCAATGGGTTTAACTCATTCACTGCCAATGGCTGGCAGTGAATGAGTTAAATGTTTCAAATCAAATTCTTATATAATTTAGAGATTTTAGAGAGCTGAGTTCAGTTTCACTAACTACACCCACAACTCATTACTGGCAGATCTGCTGAATCAAGAAATTAATTAAATAGAACCTGTCTGACAAAAGGAAGTAGGCTAAAAGGCCTTAATGGAATTTTGGTATGGTGGCTGATTCTGGGAAGGTTCATCACTGCTCCCGGTTTTCTCTATTTGTGGATAATGGCTCTCTCTGTGGTTCACTGGAGTCCCAAAGCCTCAGAAAGGGCTTTGTAACCTTTTCCAGACTGGCAGATGTCAGTGACTTCAGTTAATTTAGTTTGATGTGTTGCTTTTTAACACTGGGATTTCCAGTGCATCGATGACGTATCCAGAAGGCCATAAAAGAAGCCAGAACAACATCTAAAGAACTGCAGGTCTCACTTACTTTGATTAAAGTCAGTGTTCATGATTTAAGGCCATACGTGGTCAAATACCATGTAGTGTGGCTCAATTACAACAAGAAGAAGCCCACATTCCCCCACAGCGATGTGAAAGCCTCATTACCGGTTATCATGAATGCTTGATTGCAGTTTTTGCTGCCAAGACTGGCACAGCCAGTTATTGTGATTAAGGAGGTAAACTATTTTTTCACACATGGCCAACTTGATTTGGATAGTTTTGTTCAAACTCCAGAAAGAACAGAGAACTGCTGATCAAGACCACTACAAAAATGATAAGAAAGTCTGGCTCCTTGGACGTTACAACACAAGCATTTGCTGCTAACTGTTACACACTGAAAACCAATTAATAGCTTTAATTCATTAAGCCTTAAGTGTAGGCATTATATAACTATCACTTAAAGCCAATTTAAACACAAAGAGTGGCAGAACTGCAGAATCAGCTTTTTAAGGCTGTCAGCAAGTGGACACTGTGTCCAGCGGGACCTGGACAGAGTCAGCCTTGCTATCCCAGAGTCTTCCTTCATGTTTGGGTCACAGAGTTCTCCTTCTCCTCACTAGTTCGAGGCCACAGGACTCCCTGGTGGTCTGTAATGAGCTGTAGAGTCAGCACCTAGTACATACAGAATGGCACACAGACGTGTGCATACACAATGACATGCCCATGTCAGAGTATGAACAAACACGTACAGACACATACAGAGATGGTTACCAGCAACACAGCATGTTGGTGTGCTGTAAACACACGTGCGTGATGAAGAGCAGCCCTTTGGAAGCAAGATTAATGAAGCACCAAACAAGGCTACACTGAGCCGCTGTCTCCTCCAGGTCTTTTCTACTGTCCTTTCTCTTTTCTCTTATTCTGTCTTTTCTTTTTCTTTTTTTTTGACTCCACGTTTTTTACTTTTTACTGCCACACAATAGTAAGAGATTCTTAAGGACAACTGATATTGCTGTGATGGAATAGCCTTGCAGCTTAGGAGAAACCCCCCCAAAAAAATATTACTAAAGGATGTCTCAGTGTTAAGATTTCTTGCCTGTCCATTAAATTTAGGTAAAATTGTGACCACAGACTTTTTATGGCTGTAATATTCAAATAAATAAAAACATGAATAAAGTACCAAAGTATATCCAGATGCAAAGTCCTGAAAAACAGCAATGATTTCACATCACCGATTAATCAGCTGCAGTGAGGGTCCTGCCACAAAATCAGCAGAGTAGAATCAGATTATCAGATACACCCTGTTGCAGTTTAGAAAGAGGAATTGTATAGAGTTTATTACGCTTCAGCATCTAATATTAGGCTTCTTTTCTTTTTGTTTTTTTACACATGCACACTGAGTGAGACCCCCAACTGTTACCCTATCAAAATTTATTTTTAATTTGCACAGCTAGGCGGCTTGATAACTAACTATAAGGAAACAGTAGATAAGTAGGACAAGATGGATATACAGTACAAGTGGATAAGTCTCCCCCTTTTCCACCACGCACAGTACAGTGTCTCAGAATGAGTATGGTGCTTATTAGCAGATCCCCTAAGGCCAAGCAATATTACGTTTCTTTCCACCAAGCCGAATACTGATAATGATGAAACTATAGGGAACACACACACACACATACAGACGCACACACACACACAGACGCCTACATGCATACAGTCATTAGAGTGAGATGATGAAAATGAACACACAGAAAGGAGCCAGATTTGAAATACACACACACACACACACACACACACACACACACAGACACACACACAGACACTTGTATTCAACAGCCTGTAAAGAGCTGTGGCAAATGTGGAACTTATTTCACTTAATACACCATAACATCATGTAACACCTCACTGATTTTGCCTGCAGTCAGGACTGCACTTTCTGTCCCCAGCAAGGAAGAGCAGTAAAATGGGTTGTTGGCATGACGTGACAGTTTTTCCATCTTGCAAGAAAATGGATTTAGTTGAATGAAAATGTATTTGACTTACATGAACCTGTTGTTACTTTGACTTGACTTCTTTTATTGAAACTAGTGATGGGATTTCTGGCTCTTTTTAGAGAACCGGCTCTTTCAGCTCCGAACCGGCTCTTCAGATTGTTTTGTTGCTTTAATTAATTTATTATTAACAATAATATAAAATTATGCACAAAAGGAATTACTAATGTAAAAAAAAAGTGGTTTTATTTATATATGTTTATTAGGGGTGCAACGATACACAAAATTCACGGTTCAGTTCGATACTTTGGTGTCACGGTTCGATATTTTTTCGATACAAAAAAAATGTTCATGCCTTTTTAATTTGTCATTTATTAAAATTATAAATATATATTTTAACTCAAAAGTACAGTTTTTAAATTTAACCCTAACCCTTGTGTGTGTTTTTTATTTTGACAGCGAATGCGCACCTGCGGACCACTTATGTGCACCCCTGGTTATTTAGCTCGTCATATTGCAGCCACAGAAATTATTTTGTCCATGAAACCATAAAGCTGCACTTTCTTTTTGCCTTATAGTCTGATTTGTCATAACTTCTCCTTTTTTTGGTAAGCTTTTCTTTGGCTGTCACTTCTTCACCCTGACCTGTCTTATTTGGCTCAGCAGAACTAAAATAAATATCCTGCTCCTTTTACACACGGACTCACATAAGCTCAGCGATTCTCTGCGCGATCAACCTCTCACATGTTTAAGCTTGCTGCGGGAGATTTCACTTGTCATGTTTGCATAGTAAGCTAACGATTAATAAGACGATGTCAGAGGAATTGGTGCACAAATTATCATCACTCACAGATCAGTGCTGTCGCTCTCTATACATAGTTCGCACGCTTGCAAACAAGCGCAAATTCAAACGCGATTTCAATATGTCACATATTGACAGTAGCTCACCAATGCCAATGACATAATTACCCAGCTACATTTCCGAAAGAATGCAAAAGCATTGACATATATTTTTCCTTCCTACAATAGCCCGACGGGCAGGGAAGAGATAGATTTTGGTAGCCCGACTGAAAAAAATCGCTAGCCCCAGGACGTCGGGCTAGCGATATTGCGAGCCCTGTATCTGATTGAGGAATCACTCATCTTTGGAAAAGAGAGTTTATTACAGAGAAATGTCTCTTTCCAAAATAAAAGCTATACTATCCGCTTCTTCTGGGCTATATTCTCAGCAGCATATTAAACATATCAGGTCCCCATAAGGAGAATCATGTGCTAACAGCTGTCTAAATGACTCGGCTAAAGTTAGTAGCATGCTTGTTGTTTTTGTCTTTGCACTAGGATGATGTCGGCGTAAATGTGCAGTCGTATTCATTGTGTTCCCACTAGTGCTTTCAGGTTAATCTCGTTGAAATAACCTTAACGCCACAACACGGCAAATCTCCGTTAACGAGCTACCGCCGATCGCCCCGTGCATGGGGCTAGACGGCCAACACGTTAACGAGCTAACTGCGCTAACACACTAGCTCCCACCCATGTAATTGAGCATTGCATGGCACATCCAACATACTGTTTTACTTTAGTCCATGACTCGCTTACCTTCAGGGTCATACGTCACATGAAAACCAAAATAATTCCAAACGCCAGATCTGAATGAGGGTGGGGGAGGTCCATGTTGCAAGGAGAGCTTAACTTCTGTCTTGCTAGCTTGCCCTGCGCTCTTCCTTCTGACTATGCTGTCTGTGTTGAGCGCTCAGTGGATCTGCGCTCGACAGTGCAGCCTAGGCGGAGTAGTCGAACGCAGATTCACTGAGCGCTCAACACACTGTTCCAACTTCTGCAATCTGGTAGAAGGTTCCGCATCTTCCGGGCAAGGACAGAGAGACTCAAGAGGAGCTTCTATCCCCAAGCCATCCGTGCCCTAAACACACACACCCGCCCTCTCACATCATCTATAATTGACTGAGACAGGACTCTTCCAGACACTAAACCAAGGCACAATGTACATTTCAATTCCTTTAATTTTAAATATGTTTATATTGTCTATCCTGTAAAATAGTCAGATATCTATTCATATTAATGTACAGAATTCACCTGCTTGCTGCTACTACTGCACATTCACCCAGTGTATATACTATATATATATATATATATATATACATAATGTTCTTCCTCTACCCCCCCCCCATTTTTGCACATGTCGAGGAGCGTGTCAGGCTACATTTCACTGTGTGTTATACTTGTATAACTATGCATGTGACAAATAATAAAGAACCTTGAACCTTGAACAGACAGCATCGTCAGAAGGAAAGTTGATAAAATAAATTACGAATGTTGTATTGTTCGATACATATGCGTACCGAACCGAAAGCACTGTATCAAACGGTTCAATTTCGATACGAATATCGTTGCACCCCTACTGAAAACCACAGCTTTATTGCTGGCAATGAACAGAACAATGAACACTGAGACCGGAAACACACAGGCACAATCTGAGGGTACAATGCAACATTAACACAAAGAAACACGGGGCTTAAATACACTGAGGAAGTCATCAAGGAATTAGAGGCAGAAGGGGAACACCTGGCAGAAATGAGACCTAACGAGACAGAGGAAGTGAAACTAGAAACACTGATGTGAGACATAAACCTTCAAAATAAAGTGAGAACAATTCACAAAGACACAGACTTGACACTGAACTAAACCTACACCAAACATGAGACACAAAACCTAAGAACTAATCCCGTAACAAGAATAAACTGAAACATAGATTTATGTTTCAGTTTATTCTTAATCAACAAAGCACAACATCAGAAAACAATCCATAATGCAAAATTAAACCAAAACATAAGAACTCAAAATGCTGGGTCAAAATGACACAGAACCATGACAACAAGAGTTTTAAATGTACTCCAAGAACCCTGGAGAACAATTCCTGAAGACTACTTAAAGAAATTACAAGAAAGCTTGCCTAGGAGAGTTCAGGGTTTGTTGAAGAATAAAGGTGGTCATACCAAATATGAACTTTGAGGACTCTCAGAACTATACAAAGGTTTTTGACCTGTATACTCTATTTCCATGTATGTTTCAATCGCTGCACCCATTTCCCATATAACTAGGTGAATATGCAGAAATGAAGGGTGGCTTAAAGACTTGTCAGTACCTTCATCGTACACAATCTCAGTACACCCATTGTGATTCGTTATAGTTTTGAAACAATTATGCAGAAAACAGATGATCAGTCTTTCACAATCACTCCCTCATCTTCTGTCATTGCTTTTCTTTCTGTAGCACAGTGACATCTGCTGAGCAGGCGTGAAACAACACATTGAGGAAAATATCAAAATTTGCACCTTTCATGTAGCTGGACACATAAAGCAACTTTGCTTTCTTCAGTGCCAGGCGGACCAGCAGGTGACAGAGCAGGAAGGATGGCGAGAGGAAGAAGAGCACCAGGTGTGTGGCATGGTGACCTGAGCCACATGAAAGATCACCTCTGAAAAACATGAATAATGAGAAAAATACAGGAATTCAAAGCATGACTGAACTGTGAAGGAAAAGACACTGGCTGCATGTACACACATATATTTGCAGGACACAAGGGAATGCACCAGTCTTTCAGTGAAACCTCTCATTTCATACTGCAATTTTGGCTCCAAAAGGGAGGAGAGGTGGCGATGGGGACACTGATTATGGCTACATTAGATTATATGACATATAAGACAGCAAACTGTACCCAAGTAATAAAGGCAGGGACATGTGAGATGAATAAGAATTTCACTTTCAATTTGGTTTCAATTTGAATTCTAATTTCCGAAGAATCACATTCAGATGCACTCGCGGACAGCAAAAGTGAAGTTTAAACTCAAAGACGTGGTTTCTTCATTACCAAAGAAAAGATCAGTTTAGATATTTTTTACATTATTTTAGCATTTATCCCCCAGCAAACTGAATTAAAAACAACAACAACAACAACAAAACAATTGCTCTATCACATCACTGCTAAATCAAAACACAACAAATAGGTTAAGTGTCTGCTTTAAAATGCTGCTGGAAAATGTGGGAATGCATTTAACGCTTTAAAGTCTAAATCATGAAATAACTGCCAAAAAATTCCTTTTTTATAACTGGACTGCTCTTTGAACTTTCTGACACACACACACACACACGTATATGTGTGTGTGTATATGTATATGACATTATCTGTGTGATTTTTTTTTTCACCCCATGAGTTGCAAAAAAAAGAAAAAGCCATAAGTAGAAAATATAATGCAAATTAAAATTAATATGCAAATTAAATTAAAATGGTATATATTTGCATATCAATTTTAATTTGCATTATATTTTCTACATATGGCTTTTTCTTTCCTTTTTTTTTTGCAACTCATGGGGGTGCAAAAGTTTGTATAAATCATATATGAAAGTGAATGAAGTTATATGGCTCATTATATATGCCATGCATGTATGGAAAACGTGGTTTAAAAAACATGGTCTAATTTTAAAAGATAGAATAGATTATAACTTAATTCTTATAACAAATCATAATTATATGAGTAGTTTGGCTCCAACATCACTGCAAAGCATATGCAGGGATAATACTACTGTGTAAATTTAAAGACATGTACAAAAGAGAGAGGACTGATGAAGATGACTGCAAAACCAACTTATCATCTAATTGATAGCGGTTTTGAGCATAATTCAACCACCTGTCACTAAACTCCCGCAAACCCTCCAGCGTATCCGCAGGAGAACAACGAAGACACAAATGATGTAGTGGCTTGCCTTCTGCATTCACTTATACAACTGTTAGACACTCCTCATAACAAACCACTTATCATTGATTTCTGCTTTGCTTTCAGTGCCATCAGGTGATTAAACTCCTTAAAGCACTTTAAGGATCTCAGAGGTTTTCTTCAGCAAACCTCAAGCACTAAATGTTGATAACATGTTGTCAACCACCAAAGCCGATGTCATTACCTCTTGTGGATTGTGTGCATAGCCCATTTCTTCATGCCCTCTATACAATATCCTCTGACAGTCCATATATCACTGCCTGAAATGTAATAACGCCTGTCAACAGTTGATACCTCACTTCAATAAAGATTTCATTTTCCTTTTCTAGTGTTTCAAGTATATTCTTGTTGAGCCAGGCCGTCTGTACTTGATAACAAAACTTCACCTGGACTCACATCACCAAAAAAGCCTGGCTCTAGCAACCCTGACTCTGACCATAGAGGAACCAGCTCCTAAAGAACACACTCCTTATTAATCCAACTGCAGCTTCAATTTCCATGACATGAAGTGGTGTTACTGTAAGAGTTTTCTACTTGCAAACCAGTCAACGGAGGCATTCTTTGAAAGAAGCATGTTTTAATGGCTCGAGATCAGTGTCGCTTTGACACACACACAAATACACACATCCAGGTTAGACAAGGGCATGGACCTTCTATTAAAGAAGGCTGTACCCATCACAGAGTCTGTGTCAAGTGAGTGGTTGCTTTGACTCAGAAAAAGAATAAAACTGAACAGCCATAGGTCCTTTTTACTTCAGCAAATTAGAAACAAATATTAGAAAATTATTGTTCATTCTAATTTAATAAGACTTGAAAATAGCAGGACCATAAACTTAACATGAAAGTGGAAATGTAGGTCATAGATAAAGTGAGTCACGAGCTGTTTTGCCCATCAGCTTTTACACTTGTTTTTTGCAACCTGAGAAGTTGCCCCCTGCTGGCTATTAAACAAAATGCATGCACAAGGATTCACTTAACTGAAGTTATTTCGATCCTTTGATTACAGTCTATGGTCTACTATATCTACAAAGCTGCATTTAGTAAATCTTGTTTTACTGTTTATTTAACACACAGCAGCCTTAAGAAACACATTTTGGTTTCATGATCAGTTTTTGAGCAACATGCATAAAAATTGTGAACATGTCATGTGTGTCAATTGTAGGTTGGAAGAATTGATTGCTGGACTTGATAATGATGTGGTAGAGTGAAACCACAAGGGGTCTAAAGTGTCATTATGACACAGTGAAAGCTGAAAATGAAATTGATTTCATCTCTTACTGGAAAAAAACATGCAGCAAGCAACAGGCATTCCTAAAAGACGCGGTTTCTACAACTTCAAATCAAATCATTGACAAAATAAAAAGAAATCTCTCGTATTTAGTGTCTAAAATGATTTCATGAATTTATTATGCAACCCTTCTCTAGAAAGTCATCGTCAATGGGGTGTTAGTTAATTAAATATTAGGTTCAAGAAGTCAATTGCTGCATCTTGCCTCCCTGTGAGGCTCATTCATCTACTTCCAGCGTATTAGGTACAGTACCAGTAAGAAGAGACAATTTACTGTAATTGTATCTCGGTATGGGGTCATTTACTGCAATCATATAGCAGAGTGTTTAGTTAATGTAGCCTGCAAACAATGGATATCCTGCAGCTACTGTGCTGCGAGAGGAACTTTTTGCTTTTTTTGCAGCTTGTGGCCTTATGTTTAAATGTTTGTGTGTAAATGGATGTGAAAGCACACTGGTTTATGTGGATAAAGTCTGAAGTTCTTTTTTTGATCCATCTGTTTTATCAAGATGCATTCAAAACTCATCCATATAAAAAATTTTCTCACTCTTTTGCTCTTTTTCCACAATGAAATAATCACTATGAATGCTTTATAAGATCACATTTCCACCTAATGGAGTCATAATGGAGTCAATTGTGTTCTCGGTCAGAAATAGAGGGAGAACGTGAGACTAATCACAAAGGTGAAAGAAAGAATGGAGCGAACTTTAGTCATAGGTAACAAAAACACATTAAGATGAAATTATGAAAATGACTTGAAATACGCTAGGGTAATTTGTCTGCTCCTGCATTAGAAAGAGCAACTCTTGGATAAAAAGAAGAGGAAGACACGGCAGAAGAAGAAGTAAAAGAGACTCTGTCAAAAAAAAATGAGGACAAAAGAATATTGAAAGAGAGAAATGAGAGAATGAAAGAAAGCAGGCAAAATTAAATATAGCAGGGCAGGGAGAGGAAATGAGATGAGCTCTGAACACCAAAAGAAAAGGCACTCACACACAGTAAGGCTGTTTTCACACATGAAAATGTAAGGTTGTCCTTTCTCACATGTAGCACACAGCAGTAGTCCCTGTCAGGTGCATTCTCACTACTGGAAAAACCAATTTCTGGCACAGGTGAGGGTGGAATGTACGCGAGGCAAGACGCAAGATGAAAACAAACAAGAAGAACGAGTTTCAGCTATGAGCGCTCACCCATGCCAGTCATCATAGCTGAAATGTGTTTGTCTCGCCCAGCTCATGAGATTTTACTCACATAACCACCAATCCATTTTATCCCCAGAGCAATGGCCTCACAGAGAAATCTGCACAGGCCGCCACAACACTGATGGAAAAGAAACCCTACCTGAGTCTCAAGCCAGCTTCAGATCACCAACTCAGCTGCTCATAAGTTGTCGATTGCACACAGTCATATCCAGCGCTCACTGGCAACTGAACTGAACTGAGCAGAAAGTGGCCAGTCACAGAGATGTTTACTCTAGGAGCATTTATCAGGTCTCCAAGAGCAAGGCTACTGGAAACCAGCTGAACTCATCAAATAAGCTGAAACTGACCAATCTTACTACATACAACTGCAGGACTGCAAGAATATTGAAGAAACAAACATCATCTTCCTTTTATTTTAGTCTAAAGCAACACAATTTACTTATTTACCTGCTTGGCAGAGAAAAAGGAGTGCCAGAGACAAAGTTAGTGGGGTTTATATATTCAGACTTATTGCTTCATATTTATGAAGGCCGAAACTTTTTTGTTGTTGTTGTTGTTGTTGTTGTTGTTTTTGTTGTTTTTTTAGTGCATTTCTGGTTCTGATTGCAATACTGTGATTTACCTGATGATAGACCTGGCTCTCCATCCCTGCCTGTAAGCAAGCTACGCTCCGGCTAAGTGGTTAAGAGACTCCACAGAAATAGCACATCAGTATGCTTGGTGTGTTGTTTGTTTGTTTTTTAAATATATAGTACAAAACAAGAGAAAAATGATCTAAAGAACGTATTTACCAGTTACCTGTGTTTCTGCAATTCTGTTTAACACCACTAGATGGCAGCATTAAGCTATACATTAACACGTGCTGAGGGCCTCTTAGTTTATCATGATTACAGCCTGGCAGAAATCCTCACTAAGAGCATCCTGATGATGCGATGACACAATGAGAAGCTAATGTTATTCATCAGAATGAGACTAAGCTTAAAGCACAATAATGACTTTAGTGAAAAGCTCTCGAAACAACAGCCTATCGAGTTATGCTCTAATCAGCATGATAAAAGCCTTACCTTGCTCAAGAGCAAATCACGATTCAGAGGAGCAGAAACATAAGTATGCAAAGTCAAATGTTGTTAAAAAGCAATTTCCTTGAATAGCACTCCACCCTCCTACAGCTTGAGTTCATAAAGATAATTTCACAGCAGTGTGGTTTTACATATTAAAGCTAAAGACTTCTAGCCTAATAAAGTCTTCCAACATCTTACTGACTCACTGAGCTGCTCATTTAGAACAATGGCTCTTCCAAAGTGCTCTACACAGAAGTGGAGGTGTAACTTATTCAGATTAGTATGTAAGTATGGAACCTGTTTACACTCTCCTTCACTCTAATCAAACCAAATCAAACTAAATGTTTCTATAATTCATTGGAGGGTCAATGCACTGTGGGATTTGTCCATGTGTTCTACTTTTTACATTTGTATGTGAGTGGATTTTGTAATTAACTCCATGAAATCTTCATGGCCCTCGCATGTTCGTCTGACTGACTTCATGCCCTACTAAACTCCAGACTCCCCTCTGTGCATGAGTGCATGGCTCCCGCTGCTAATGTGCGCACTGAAGCCTTCATTTGTATTTCATGTGTGTACAGGCACGCTGTGTGCCCTTTAATGTCCCTCTGCGTCTGAACCATTGATCGTTTCCATGCATGACTACATCTGTGAGAGAACCTCTCGTCTTTATCTCCACCCACACACGGCATCTTGCGGAGTCTCCATGGACCACATGCACAGCAGATATGAAGCGTTGCTTTCCAGCTTATTAAAATAGTTGTGACGTTGTGGTGTTCTCAAGGTCGCGCACACTGCTTAATTTGAAGTATTTAACTTGTGAAGCCTGACAGATGCTGAGCATTTACTGTGTTATTAACTTTTTGCACATTTTAACTGAAAACGCTTCAATTAATCCTAATAAACCCATGTGTTAAAAAGCGAATAAGAAATCCTGTCCTCCTCTTCACTGCATGTCTTTGAGCAAACAGCATTACTCCCAGCTGATTTAATACGGTATCATATTTGACTCACTTTTGCTACACGGATTATTAAACAACCAAAACTTTTTTTTTAATAAATCCAACTCAATGTCAAATGAGGACTCTGGCATCAGCAACTCAAGTGATCAATCCTGAGCATTCTACCCCCCGAGTGAAACTTGGACGAGTGTGCGATTATGTGTGCGTGCATGCTCCCCTGGATGGAATTGGCTCCACTCACCTATTTGATGTAGAAGGTCACCTGCTAGAGTCCGCTGTGTTTGCCAATTTGCTTTCCACTCTCTCAGATCCTCTCGAAAACAACATATGTTTTTTGGGGAAAACACAAACAGAGAGTAAGCATGACTGTAGATATGTAAATATTCAGAACCATATGCTTGTTTGGGAACTGGACAACACCGGCTCCGAAAAAAGTTGGGAAGCTGTGTAAAATGTAAATAAAAAACAGGATGCAATGATTTGCAAACCTCATCAATCCATATTTTATTCACAATAGAAAGGAGAAAACATATCGAAGGAAAAAGGGAAAAATAAGGCCAAATTAGTTGGGACTGCAATCACTGTATTGTGTTTTTATTTTAATTTTACACACCATCTTAACTTTTTGGGGGGGATAGTACATTTGCATACACTTTCTTATCTAAAATCTCTAAATGTGCCATTTATTTCCATGCTTACATATGTGCGTGTACTCATGTGAGCATTCTTAAGTTTGCCCATGTGTTCTGCATCTTTCTCTTTTCCTACAAGGCTGCAATATGCAGTCAGTGTCTGCAGCAGGGTGAGTCCATTAACAGTACTTAGGGTACTTGAGACATAATAGGCTCATTTCATTTAGCTCTAAAGGCTCTTGAATTATTGACTGAGCTACTGGACATGCTTAATGAAAGGTCATGCTTTTGTGCATGTGTTTGTTTATCAGGGTGTATTTACTTGCCATAGCCGCATAACCCTCAATATTCTGTGACAGACATTTTTTTAAATCAGAAATTGTGATCAAACCCTGAATATAAAAGATGGACGTAGCCAGCATGACGTCACACATTGGTTTGTCAGCTCCCCTTCTGAAGCCTTAGATATGAGCCATCAGCATCTTTGAAACAAAAAGCAAGAAAAAAAAGCATGATTGTGATTGAGAAATTAAGGAAACCATACTGTAGAAGCTAGTCATTTATCTTCTAATTAAATATGGGCGTAATTTACAACATAAACGTTATGCTGCAATAAATAAGATATGTACAGTATGTAGTGACCATGAACTCATTAGGTAAATGATTACTGAAGTAAACTTTTTTGTTTTCATTGATTTTCAAGGTTCAAGGTTCAAGGTTCTTTATTTGTCACATGCATAGTTATACAAGTATAACACACAGTGAAATGTAGCCTGACACGCTCCTCGACATGTGCAAAAATTGGGGGGGGGGGGGTGTAGAGGAAGAACATTATACATATATATATATATATATATACAGACATATAGTATATACACTGGGTGAATGTGCAGTAGTAGCAGCAAGCAGGTGAATTCTGTACATTAATATGAATAGACATCTGACTATTTTACAGGATAGACAATATAAACATATTTAAAATTAAAGGAATTGAAATGTACATTGTGCCTTGGTTTAGAGTGTCTGGAAGAGAGTCCTGTCTCAGTCAATTATAGATGATGTGAGAGGGCGGGTGTGTGTGTTTAGGGCACGGATGGCTTGGGGATAGAAGCTCCTCTTGAGTCTCTCTGTCCTTGCCCAGATGATGCGGAACCTTCTACCAGATTGCAGAAGTTGGAACAGTTTGTTGCCAGGATGGGACGGGTCCTTCAGTATCTGCGCTGCTCTAGTCCGGCATCTCCTGGTGTAGGTGTCCTGAAGCGGGGGGAGAGCAATCCTGCAGCAGCGTTCTGCTGTACGGATCACTCTCTGGAGAGCTTTTTGGTCCTTCACACAGCTGTTCCCAAACCACGATGTCATGTTCTGTGTGAGGATGCTCTCCACAGCGCCTGTATAGAAAATCCTGAGGATCTTTGGAGAGACCCTGAACTTCCTCAGTTGTCGTAGGTGATACAGGCGCTGCCTAGCCTTTTTGGTCTGGACCTGAATGTGGGCAGCCCATGTCAGGTCTGAGGAGATGTGGACACCAAGATACTTGAAGGACTGCACCCTCTCCACTGGAGCTCCATTGATGATGATGGGCTTGTAGTCTCTGTGCTGACCCCTTCTGAAGTCCACCACCAGCTCCTTGGTCTTGCTGACGTTCAGCTGGAGGTGGTTGTCCTGGCACCACGATGCCAGATTCTTCACTTCATCCATGTAGGCCGCCTTATCGTTGTTGGAGATGGCACCCAACACCACTGTGTCGTCAGCAAACTTCAAAATGGTGTTGGAGCCATGGGTGGCCACACAGTCTGAAGTGTAGAGGGAGTAGAGCAGTGGCGAGAGGACACATCCCTGAGGTGCTCCTGTGTTGATGGTGATGCTGTTGGAGAAGCACCTGCCCACCCTCACCACCTGAGTTCTGCCAGTGAGGAAGTCCAACACCCATGCACACAGACGGCTGTTAAGTCCCAGATCCCTCAGCTTTGTGAACAGTCTGCAGGGCACTATTGTGTTAAACGCTGAACTGTAATCAACAAACAGCATTCTCACATAGTTACCCTGTTTCTTGTCCACGTGGCTGAGAGTGGTGTGTAGGACGTGGGCGATGGCATCCTCTGTGGATCTGTTGGATCTGTAGGCGAACTGCAGCGGATCTGTGGTGTCTGGGATGGCGGAGGAGATGATGTTCTTTTATCCATTTATCCATTTATCCATTTAACTAGTGGAGTCGCCCCCTGTTTGCCATCAGAAAGATTCCTACTTTTGCCTTTTTTGGTTTGGTTTCAATCAACAACACTGTTATATGACCACAAACATTTCAGATTACTATAAAAACAGGTATTTTCTCGTTATCATTTGAAAGGTTTATCCGTTAGCCTATTTTTAATTATTTAAACTGGGTTTCCATTACTTGCAACACCTTGCTAATTATTAGAGATGGGTGGGGGGAATTTAATTCAAATATCGTTAGTATCGATACCAGAGTTGGTATCGGTATCACATCGATACTAGTTTGATAGGTTTAATACTTTATTTCAATCCTCAAAGATCAGTATGCAGCTTACTTAACTGTGTTAAATAAACGACTTTTTGGAAATGAAAAAATATACTGCAAACAGATTTATAGCCTTTTAATAGCCATTAATATATTTACATTTATTTATAACCATTGAAACAACAGCACTGGCCCAAAGTGATTTAGAGACAGACACATTCACATTCCAACGCTCCACCAAATCAATTTCAAAATACAGGAAAAGATGAAAGGTGTGTTTTGTTGTATGACTAATTATTGCAGAAATTCAAAAGCGATTTAGTTGTCATTAAAATGTGTTCAGAATTTGCAAACTAATGATGATCCTTTGAAATCATGAGGTATTGGTATAGCACAAGTATACTAAGGGGTTTTCCCTACATTTTCTATGTATTTTCTCCCAAAAATGATGCTGCAGAAGCATACTGCAGCTCATAATACACTGATTTTGGAGTCACTGCTCTTTATACCTGTTATGGTCACAATAGCAGTTTAAGTAGTTAACTCAAAATGAAGAAATTGCTAGAGAAGACAGACATATAAGAACAGTCAAGTCGAAGTGGAATTAGAGTGCATTAACATAGCAAGTGGGCTCAAGAAATGTTCCATTAATTAACACTGCAATCCACGAGGGAAACGTTTCCTCTCGGTTAAGCCACTTCTTACAATATCCGAGTGTTTGGAGTGCTTCTTAAAGCTTCTGAGTAAAGCTTAGGGTCAGAGTCAAATATCATTTTAAAGGTATATTGAATGATTTGTGGTACAGTCGTAAAACAAGTGGCAATCAATGTTTACTGTATATATTGTCCACAGTGATCCGTTCAGGCTTTAGATGAAAGTGAAGTTTGCAGCCCGGTGCACTGAAATTGTGAAGGTTGAATCCGAATGACCCAACGGGCCAAGGTGGAGAGGTGACGATACTGACTGTGAGAGCTGCTTTTAACGGGTAGCAACTTTTACAAGTGAAATTATTTAAAGCATGAATCATTAATCTTCATGAAGTAGTAGGCCTAGTCTGAAAGTGTTTCTTTTTTAACATAACTAAAAAATGCCTCGGGGAGGCGCTTCAGATAAATTGAGCTGGGCGGATCAAATCAAGATATCTTAGATGAAAGGGATTTTTCTCTAAAAGTTGCTTTTCTTCTTGAAATAAGTATAGATATTTTACCCAGCGGCAATTTGCTTCCTATTTGAGTCTAAACTAATTAGACTGGAAGGCATCTACTTAAATGTGCGTTGATATCACAGCGCCGCCTATGCGTAAAAATTAAAAACTGGGAAATATATTTATTAGCACGTCTTGTCGGGCGTGGCAGGCTTCTCTGCCGGGGGGTTGCTGTAACCGTAGCCTGCTCCGGGGCTGCTAGATGCTCTATGATGGATGGAGAGTGACAGATCGGGGTTAGCCGCCAGGGGAGTGCATTTTTCTTCCAGCGCACGGTCCTACCCAAGGAGAAAGCGAAGAAGGAAAGATACTGGACGCAAAGGAGGAAAGGAAGAGATACAGAGAGAGAAGAGACCGATTTCTACCCCTCCTCTTTCCTTCTCTCTCTCTTCTCTACTCCCGTGCATCACAGCCTGGTGGGCTTTACCCGGACTGCACCGCATTGACGCTGCTGCTGCTGCCGACCCAACCCAATGAATTAACATCATTCACATACTCGCAGAGGATCTGGGTTTTCGCACAGCTAGAAACTGGATGCTGTGCTGATTTGTGCGTGCATATGCAACAATTCCCTCTCTCTGGATCCGGACACTGACTCGCTGTCCTGCTAATGCCAAGACTTTGAAAACGAGGAGGAGGGGGCGTTTTGGAGATTATTGCAGCTGCAGTGCAAATAGTGCAGAAGAAGACAGTGGGATACTTTCAAGTTTGCAGAGCGAATGTAACCCTGTGCTATTTATTGTACGGTTTCCAACATGGGTGTTGACTAAAAAGAAGATTATCCCCCGAGCTCCATAGAGGTGTGATGATCATGCACTCGTGAAGATTTAAACTGCGCTCAGTAATTTCCTGGATCATGCAGATTCTGCCGCCTAGGACGTTATTCGTGTTACTGGCCCATATACATGTATTGCTATCTTTGAGAAATAATGGAGGAGTTCGGATTAAAGATGAGAGCAACAGCAGCGCGTACTCTGGCAAGACTTTCCAGGGGTCTCTCCGGGAGAGTCATCAAAACAAAGCCCGGGACCGTGCGCTCTTGCCCGAGTACGCCACAGGTGCGTCTTCGGCAGAGCTGCAGGCACAGCGGGCAATTATCAGAGGGACCCTTAACTCCACTCACCCCTGGAAGAGGGTAATTGCAGAAGAAATTCGGCGAAATGGACACAGCAAACGCGACTACAATAGGACTCTGACACCCGTGGAGGATCCCAACGCCGTCTCACATTGGGACTCGACGCGCCACCATAATAGGAGGATAAAGTTGAATGGCGGGTTTAGTAGTACGGGGACGCCAGCAGGTGGACACTACAATGCGGCTAAGCCATCTTCAATGGGTTGGGGAGACGGAGGAGGGGGACCCGAGGAGGGCGAGAGGCACAAGAGAGGCACAAAAGATGAACAGAAGAAAGCGTGGAAGAGGGGGAGAAACCGGTTGAACAAAAGCTCTGTAGTTTTGGCTCAACCTCACGCGTCACCGTGGGAACCCATGCCCAAACCGGTGGCCCTCACCTCCACCGAACTGCCCTTTGACCTCTTCACCAGGAGGAGTGAGTTTTTCACTTTCCGAGAGGAGAACCCCTGGGACGCCACGCCGATCACCCCTCCCAGCTCGCAGGATTTCGAGAACGAGATCAAGAACCCCTTTTACCCAGTGACGAGTGAGACTTACGGCGCTTACGCGATCACGTGCGTCTCCGGGGTCATTTTCCTGGTGGGCATAGCGGGAAACATTGCCATCCTGTGCATCGTGTGCCAGAACTACTACATGAAGAGTATCTCCAACTCTCTGCTGGCAAATTTAGCTGTGTGGGATTTTGTGCTCATCTTCTTCTGCCTGCCCATGGTGGTGTTCCACGAACTGACGAAGTCATGGCTGCTGGGAGAATTTGCCTGCAAAGTGGTGCCCTATGTGGAGGTAATTCTGCCCAGCTTTCATTTGTGTCTTTTTTCTGCTTTAGATTTCTCACATGCGTAGGTGAAATGTTTTGAATTGATCACTTCAGTGATATCAGATGATGAAGGGGCTCAGTCAATGTCATTTAGGTGTCATGCTCTTCGTTGCCTGCCTATATAGAGATTTAATTTAAGAGTTTGGTTTCACTTTCAAAGCACTGACAGACCTGAAAGTACACACAGTCACAGGATGACACCTCACCCAATAACAAGGCAATCTGTTTGGCACTTGTGCACCTGCTGCAACTGGACAGGAATCTCACTTAGCCCTGGAGGCATCAAACACACAAACAAGCACAGATACGCACCAACATGTTTGACAGCCACTCGCTATCTGCCATTTACTTTGGCTCATAAACCGCTGCTTTCATCATACATACACCTGAGGAAGGCATTGCACACGCACATATACTCAGTCAGCCTCTTTCCTTGCCTTTTTTGTACCCTCCCCTTCCCATGCACCAGCATTCATAAGCAGTAGTAGTATGCTGATACCTTTCCTTTGTGTTTTTACTGCAATTACACCAGTGTCAGATTCACCCACAAGCGCAATGTCTTTTGTGTAAAACAGGGGATTCCAGCTCAGGCACAGTTTAAGCTTGCTTTGAATGGCTGTTGGCATGACCCGCCTCAAGTGAACATGAAGGGGGGAGGTTACATATGTGTTTAAAGATGCTTGATTTGAAGACGGAGAAATTGTGGGCAACCCGTCTGAGTCATGACTATGTAAGAATTATTTTGTTTGCAGCCAAAGGTAGAAAGAAAGATAAGAGTAAATGTCAGATTGTGTAACCGGGCAAGAAGCCAGAGTCAGTGATCAGAATTTAACTTCAACTCCTCCCTCCAGATGCTACAGAGCCTGCAAACAGGAAGAGCTGTTATCTAATAATATCTTACCAGCCATACAGCAAAAACCTGTTGAGATGTTAAAGATACCTATGCCTGATGTATAATCTACACTAAGGTTTGGTTGAAAGGCCATCTGTTCAGGCCATTGAAACGGTGTCCCTTTATGTCTAAATTTGGTTTAAAAGTGAAGGTCACTCTTTTTCAACAACTCTACAAACTCCTCACATAATTGGCAGATTTAAACCTAGACCTAGTCCCCTTTGCTTCCTAAACTTTCACTTTTAAACAAAAAATAAGCCCTAAGAAGATAAATTTTCACCTTTTACATTTAAACCAAATGTATAGATAGAGGGGTCGCCTTTTTAAAGTGGTCAGATTTAGCCCAGGAAGATATGTTCATGGGCTTGTGGTGCATGTCGGGTATTGGTATTGGTGAATCTTATATTAGCTTTCTGAAGAGTTTCCGTTGCTTTCATGAAGTTTCCATGCAACTGTAATTAAGGGTGTTGAGACAGAGCTGAAGGCCAATTTCTAGGGCAATGCTCGAGTGTACAATGGGCTTCTAAATCAAAGACCAGTCGGTGCTTTTTCTTCATTTTAGCTCAATTGTCAGCTTATGGTCACATATGCTCACTGGCTATTATTTGTTCAGTGAAGTTATAAAGGTAAAGGTCCACTCACACTTTCCTAGAGTCTGACTGATGGAATTTTTAAAGCTGATACCGATATTTGGTGATTTAAAAAATCCGATATTTTGATATATCAGCTGGTATTTTGTTTTTTTATATTCAGACACACAAACATAAGCAGATTTTTTAAAGTCCTTTATAAGATAATATGATAATGGAGTTTAAAAAAACCTGTGAGTCTGCAGAGTGCTCCTTGGTGGAAAAATTTGTAATTTCAACACTCAAAACATAATACCATATTGTAAATACTATTATATTTTTTTTTTTATTTACTGTGCTAAGTGCCTTCTTTTTACTTTATATTTTATACTTTTACTACGTTTACTATGGTTATTATGTTACTGTGCTGCTTCTTGTTTTATTGCTGCTGGCCTCTGTGAACTACCAAACAAATTTCGTTGTATAACTACAATGACAATAAAGTTCTTTATCTTTATCTTATCTCATCTATAATAATAAATGCCGATACCAATATATATCAGCAAAAGGCTAATATAGGCTGATGTATCGGTCAGGCTCTGCACTTTACTAGGCCTACATTTTTTGCAGAAGCTGCAAAAAAACGATCAATAATAAGTAGAGATTATATTTAGCATTGCATACTTACTCTTTAGTGTATAATAACATCCTCATATTTAATATCAGTCCACTGTGCACCGTGTTGCAAACACCTTGTGACTGCATATGTCTTAATTATTGGGGGATCAAAGAGAAACAGGCCCCCTACCTGTGTTATTGCATATGAGCTTCCCAGGGACCACGGGATAATATTTAATAACCTGACTAACACATATCCACCGCACAGACCAAATGGTTATTTTTAATACAGAATATGTTGTTGTGAAGTAGCTGTACACACCTGTCTCCATGTCTTAATTGCTTCATTTCAAGATGTGTTTTAATATACATATGTATCAGGACATGTGCACAGGGCGCTGTCTGTGTTCCGTGTGTGTATTTGTGCATGCATGTATCAAACAGGCTGTGAGTAATGCAGCCCAGGGCTCAATCTTTCCCTGTGGAACATTCAGCGAAACACACACACTCACCCTATGGAGTGACTTCTTTCTTCACTTAACCCAAATTGAGTCACAGGGGATATTATTATTTGAAATAAGGACACAGTCTCAGTCACACTTAGCCTGCATAAATACACAACACAGACAGACACAGAACCCCATTCAGGTATGTATTCAAATCAGGAGATTCTATAGATAATGCATGAGTGTCTGTGCAAAGAGAGGAGCCTCCCGTGGAGCTGCTTTAAGTAAATCTTGTTTTATTGAGTGCTTAGTCGAGTGTGGAATTTCTAAACCTCAAAGAGAAAGCAATTTTGGTGTGAGATGTGAGCAAACACGGAGGGAAATACTGCACAAAATAAAAATGTGAGCCAGTCTGCCAGCCCACATCATTTCAGATACAGTGCCTGTTCACACCGCACACTGCCCCTCTTGGCAGTAAGGGGACAGAGCCCCAAAAAAAGGCAAAACTAATGGACAATAATTGGGTCTTTGCACCTGGCAGTTTATTAGAATAAGACCTGAAACTAGAGTAAAATAACAAATAAATGGAGCAGTAAGCATTGTATAAGCCAGAAGGAAAAAGAAGTCATTTGTCAAGGTTGATTTAAAGCTATGCTTTTGTAAAAGAGTGATTTTGTGTTACTTTTTAGCATTAGGCACATGGTTTGATGGACAAAATTCAACCAAAATGCAAAATCCTACTAACTGGATCTCACACAAAATTTGTACACTTATATTTAAGCAGTCATGCAAGTATTGTACAACTGAACCCATATGCAACAGCCTAATGACTTCTCCCATTAGTAGACAGATAGATGATTGGTAATCATCATCATGGGATATACATCTCCCTAAAGATGCATTGTAATTAGTGTGATACTGGCAATCTCAATACTAGTGTAGCCATATAGCATCTGCTTAGAGCCATTAGAACCTGAACTGATTATATTTGCTATGTACAACTTGTGCTTTTATTTACTATATACATTTCTAAGTGTTTTTATGTGAGAACTTTGAGTGTGACAACAGTAACAGGACTTTAGCTCATAAAAAAAAGAATCGTTTATGATCCGTCTGTTTATTGCCTGTCTCTACTGCCGTTCATCCAACCTGTTTTCAGTCTTTCATATTTTGACCAAAACTGATTCTCTGACTATCATGAATTTCCTAACTTTTGGGATACATTAAGTATGTTCTAGCTTATCTAATTCATTGAAAGTTCCTTCTTTCTAACTCTAAGCAGAGTATATAAAAATCTATAAGGCCAATATCATCCTTCAGTTTAGGCTTAGTTTAGTTTGTGCCTTGTGTATTTGGCCTTGTTGGTATTTTCTGTAGTCGGGGCTTCAACAGGCAGACATAGACCGTTGAAGAGGCTGGAGGAAAAGAGAGTGCAAGAGAAAGCTTGAGTATGAGGAGAGAGTGAACAGGGCTGCACGGACCCACCGAGGGCCACAATGCACAGTGTCGAAATTGGCGATAATGGCAGGACATACATCAGCTTGACATATACACACTCACCGTGCACAGACTGAGCCGCAGACCCTCAGGAAACTGAATTAGAATTTGGTCTGCTCTTTATGTCTGCTGTATGAAGTACAGTAGTGGAATATAGGAAGGAATATAAAGTCAGTTGCAATTATGATTTTCTTTCTAAAGAAAGAATCCAAAATGATAGCCTTGCTAATGAAATCAAAAATATTTATCTTCATTTACCATACCGTTATGTTTCGATCTTTAGAGGTCTACCAGAGGTCATGAAATAGGAATGTCTTACTATTTACAGTTATATGTGTCCAAGCCTATGTCGGTTTAAAATCTAGGTAACCATCTAGCCTGTAGACACACACACACACACACACATTCACAAAGTCAGTAGGGTGTGGTGTTTCGCCATATGGGTGGAATGGCCTTCTCCCTACTGATCACTGCCTGCGGCTGTTCTCCCCCCTCTCCTCTTCGCATCAGCTATCTGTGATTAGAAACAAGCCTTGGGACATGCACACTCACATACACTTAGAGACAGAATGAATATTACATTAATATAAACTGAAATGCAGATGTACACTTACAACGCGTAGACACTGACAAACACAAATTAAGTACACAAACACAAACTAGATCTCGCGCCCTTTGCATTCTCAGCCTGTCAGGCATGCGAGTAATTGTTAATTGGAGTATACGTATTTGAATTATTCAGAGTATGTGATTAGAAGCTCTTCATTATGCATAATGGTGAGTCCATTCAGCCAGCTCTTTGTCCATGGATGAGTAGATTTGGTGTTTTGTATGTTCAGACAAGTTCAAATAACAGCATGAAGCAAAGATCGGGGTTGCCGTTGGACGCAGTTGCCTAAATTGGTAATTACTCATGTAAATGAAATATTCATTGGGTGATTATCATTATGAATTATGTGGAGTGAAAACAAGCAGCATATCAGCTTTACATCAACATAGAATAGGTCAGCACAAAATCAGGCTTCATAGAAGAGAATAGAACATGAAAGCTGTTCTGTTTTGTATTGCTTTCAGTGTAACACTTCCAGGCAGGAATCAATGACCTGGAACAGGACTTTTCCAGTCGCCACTGTAGAATGAGAGCATTCTTTTTTTTCTTTTTTTTTTTGCGTCCAGGGTAAATCTGCCACACGTCAGGATATAATTCAATGAAAGAGAAATTTATTGTCTGGAAGAAACAGACAGAAAAAAAAAAGAAAGCAATGACATAGATCACTGTTGCTCTTAATGTAATTAAAAAAAATACAAAGCAGCCCATTAAGTACTCATTCCCGTTCTTTGTGCATGTGTAATGCACAATGTAGTGTATTGCACATACACACTTTTTATATATTTGTTTCCGAAGCTTTTGAACACGTGTTCTTTCATCACAAGAGCAAAATCGTGTAAGCCACAACTACTGAGCAACGTCATCCACAGACGACAGCTTTGGAAACATAAATGGACCACATGTTTTTTTGTTGTTGTTGTTTTAATAAACCATTGGAAGTATGTTTTTTTATTCTGTTTTTAAAGATTACTTTATTGAAACTGAGATTACCAGTACCAGTCATACAGTCTGTAGGAAATGGCAGTAGAGGGCATTGGAGGATGGGCTGCTGTCCTCCTTAATGCAGGGCCTTTTACATCAAATTAATGCCTTATTTTTCCACGCTAATGTGCTATTATTCAAAACATGTCTCTGCAACAACCTGAAATGCCATTGCAATATTCAGTGATAATTGGCAAAATGAACTGCTCCTTCTCCACCACTCTATTTTACATAAGAGTGAGATACACAGCATAGTGTATTGGAAAAAACATAACGTGCTAATTGCTCGCTACTTTTAAAAGGATGACTTAAACACAGTACGAAATAATTATCTTTGTTAATATTTCCTCTTTTTTTCTAAATGAAGAAGTGACTAGTTACTTGTCTTTTTCAGCACAGTTAGCTTGTTTTAACATCAACTCTATAGCAGAACACCACTGAGTAGCAGCTTGAGAGCTCCAGCAGAGCCTTACTGCCTCAGCTGACTACGGCAGCCTGCAGCACCCAATGTGCCGCTGAACTCCATTTACCCAAGATGGATTTCAACATGAATAGTGGACTCCTGCAGCATTCTCAGTGCTGAATATCATGGATGATATTTGAATTTCTGTTGATATAACTTCTACCCTTAATAAAGAATAAGTAGACGTCCAGCCTTTAGTTGCACTATATGGACAGAAGTGCTGGAACATCTGCAAGTTAAATCTACAGTAGCTACTCTGTTGAAACCCATACCGTAAAGTTTTCAGTGCACACTTTTATCATTCTTGATGAATCCTGATGATTTATTGTCGTCACCCCACCGGGCAGCTGGGGAGTGGCGTGACAGCACGGCCACACTGGTCCTGACAGACTAGACAGTCATTAGAACAGCTTTGTAAATAATCTACTAATATGTAGTGTGTTGAATCCTATCAAAGACAAAAGAACTCATAAAACCAATATTTTGTTTTTGCTATTATATTTATTGCATTTCCTCCTCCAAACTGTGTTACCCCTTTGGTTTGAGAGGCTAGCAACACATTACCTGGTAACAGTAGCGTCACCGGCCTCTGCCTGTGTGTTTACAATGATTTTGTCAAGTTAGGGCTAGTTAGGTTTTTTCCTATAATTCAGTTCAGTTCAGTTTTATTTGTATATCGCCAGATCACAACAACAGTCAAGGCACTATAGTCCAAAGACGTGCATATTAGATGAAGTGATGATTCTACATTAGCATTACATTAGTGTGCCTGAATGATTGTCTGTCTCTTTTTATGTGCCCCGTGATAGGGTACACCCAACGCAAGTTACCAGTCTGTCTGCCAAAGTCAGCTGGGATAGCTTTCAGTCACCTATAACTTAAGAAAATGGATGGACTCACGGAAGATAACAGAAAACAAGCAATAGATATTTAACAGCAGAAGCTGTTTTTGTTTTGCTAGCATGAGCAGGTCCACAAGGTTGGATTTTGTCTGCTATTACCCTCCATATACATCAACCATATAGAAAGATAATTTCAAAAATTCAGCATAAACATGGGCATGAGGACCTGCCTTCTAACCCTGATCTATCCACTGTCTCTGTTGCTCATGCAGCCCACCTGATGGATGGTTGCTGTCATTGGCAGGGTTTCTCTGGTTAGAGTTATGGTCTTCTGGAGCCTGCACTGGGTCACACACTCCTGTAAGAGAAAAGCAATGCAGGTGGAATAACCCTTTGGCTCATTACTACCAGACTGGTTGTCTATGTGTGTGGTTGTGTTTGCGCATTGTTGTGTTTCGACATTAGCCCATTCATCACTTGATAACACCCATTACCCTCTGACAGTGGCTGTAGTCACAGTATGGCCCCAAATGCTCCACCAGTCCTTGTTAAGAGCCAATTAATAACTTGAGCCTTTGTACCACCAGCTCACAAGACCTTTAATCAGCAACTTAATGGGCCGTTATTAAAAAACAGCACCAGGGGAAAATGTCTTTCTCACCTGCTGTGCAGATGGACTGCCAGAATTTTAAAAACACGTGTTTTAGATGAAAGGCCTTTTCATGGCTTTGTTTTTTTTTTTTCTGAGCTCTTGAAGTCCAAGGTTGAGAAGCAATTCATCATGTAAAGTGGAAAAACTGCATTGACCTCTTTTGCAAATTGTCTAGATTAGATTAGATTAGATAGAACTTTATTAATCCCTCGGGTGGGTTCCTCTGGGAAATTCGATAAAATTAGGTCTATCATCAGGTGGTAACAGGTGGTTTTAATATTATTTGATATTTGGTATTATTTGGTAGTTAGGGGTTCCAATCACAGAACTAAAGGGAATCATAAAGTCAATTTTTGTTTCTATTATTAAATACAGTTGTGGTCAGAAGTCTACATACTCCCATCATGTGCATTAAAATGCTAATTTGGGGCTTTTAATAATTTCTTTGAACTGCTCTTTTCCAGGGTGAAGATGGTTCAGCATGCATCTTTAATGACTTACACAATAAGAACAGAATGTATAAGTTTGAATTTATTTTGGATTTTCTCTTGGATTTTTCTCTAATCCGCACAGGGCAAAAGTATACAGATGTGTGGTTCATTCTCCTGGGAATACCCAACTCTGTGCAAGTTTTCTAGCTGATATGAACTTGAAGAATTTGGAAGTAGTCGTCCTTTATCATTCCATCCACTTTGTGCAATGTACCAGTACCACTGGCAGCAAAACAGCGCTACCACCACCGTGCTTAACAATTTGTACAGTGTTTTGAGGACTGAATGCCTCATCTTTACTCCTCCAAACAAACCTTTTCTCATTGTGACCAAACAGCTTATTGTTCTCAATTGACTGTAAAGCTTTTCTCCAGACAGCATTTGGCTTGTTTGTTTGAGCAGCTGCAAATTTTTGTCGAGCTTGAAGGTGTCAGTTTTGGAGTAGGGGCTTCTTTCTTGCTTGGCACCCTCTTAGTCCATGACCATGTACAACTCACTTCACTATGGACAGTGACGCTGGTGTTCCAGCAGTTTCCAGGTTATGGTTCCTGGGTTGTTCCTGATTATCCTAAATTTTGTCTCATTTGAGGTCGACGGTTTGTGCAAAGTGGTTAAACATCTGTAACTTGTACTTGCTTACAATTGTTTGAACTATAATCTTGGAATCTCCAATTATTTATAAATGTATCTAAGAAACTTTTTCAACTTGTGATTTGTCCTTCTTAGATCTTTATTGAGTTCCTCTGCTTGACTGATACTCGGTATCGGAAAGAAAAGAAAAAAAATAACTATGATTCTAAAAATCTCAAGCTATTCCTTTAGAAAGAGACAGGAGGTATAAAATCAACAGGAGTGTACATATATTATTTATTTGGGTTTTTTTTTATTTCAGAGCATTACTGTTGCAGGATTTCTGTCCCTGAAGCTAACAGACCTGTTGTCTTGCCTGCAGGTAAACTGAACATGACAAGGTCAATGCTGCTGGTTGGGATAAATGCCACATTAACATTGTTAATCATTCTGAGGATGTCGTGGGTTATTTCTTTCTTTCTGTCACTCAGTGAGTTAGACTCACTGACGTGTTTCTCTGCTATTGTTCAGCTCTCATTCTCTCTCTTTCCCTTTCATTCTCTGACTCCCTCTTTACTTTCCATTCCTCTTCTGCCTCTGTTTCTCATTCTCTCATTTGCATTTCCCCCTTCCACAAACACACTGACAGCTTCACCCCCCTAAACCCTCCACCCCCACCCGCCCTGACTGTTGGACTCTCTCTCTCTCTCATCCGGTACAAAGCTATGCTTGTTCATCTTGCCCTTGCTCTCCGCCCTGACATGCTGATCAAAGCTTGGTTGCCTTTAAAACCAATTTCAGGCCTGTTGTTCTATTTATGAAATATTCAGCATTTGCAACTACCTGTTCTTGTGTACGCGATGGATATTTGTGTCTGTCAGAAGTGGGTCAGACACAGAGACTAATATGATGTTTCACAATAATAAAGGTAGAAAAAAATGGAGAAAAACACTGGTTTAAACAGCAGTTTGGTGGACTCAAAGCCAGAGGTGTGCGCCTGAGATGACCAATTAGGAATATACCATCTCACAGACTTCTGAAACTGAGCATTTAGATGAGTCTGAAGTCTGAACCTTTGGCCTCTGGCTATGTTTAATATGGGCATCCACCACTGTAACCAGTATATGACAGAAAGAAAAAAGAAAAATAATCTATACAACATATTCAAATGTTAAATAGTGGATTTAAATGCAATCAGCTATTATTTGAGTGCAAAAACACCTTTTTGTTCTACAGGGTGGGCCACTTATATTTGGATACACCGTAATAACATGGGAATGGTTGGTGATATCAAAGTCCTGTTTGTGGCACATTAGTATATGTGAGGGGGCAAATTCCTCAAGATGGGTGGTGACCATGGTGGCCATTTAGAAGTCGGCCATCTTGGAATACAACTTTTGTTTTTTCAATAGGAAGATGGCCATGTGACACTTCAAACTTATTGGTAATGTCACAAGAAAAACAATAGTGTGCTTGGTTTCAACGTAACTTTATTCTTTCATGGGTTATTTACAAGTTTCTATTGGTTCACAGCCATTGACATGTCAAAGTGGTTAACACGTGAGGAGCGAATCGAAATTGTGTTGATATCTGGTGAACGCAGTAACCGGGTAATTTTAGCAGATTTCAATGCAAGACGCCCTACGAGACCACCCATCTCCCATGCTACTGTTAGCAAACTGCTTGCTAAGTTTCGTGAAACTGGTTCAGTGTTGGATTTGCCAAAATGTGGATGCAAGAAAACTATCACTAATGAAGAAACATCAGTGGCTGTCCTAGCTTCATTCAGCAAGAGCCCACAGCGTAGCACTCACCACATGTCACTGGAGAGTGGCATTAGTTGAACATCCCTTCGGCGGATATTAGCTACTCACAAATGGCACCCTTACAAACTCCAGCTACTGCAGCATCTCAACGAGGATGACCCAGATCGGCCCACAGAATTTGCAGAATGGGCAAAACAAAAATTGGAACAGGACCCTCAGTTCACGCAGAAGATTTTGTTCAGAGATGAGGCAAACTTTTATGTGAATGGTGAAGTTAACAAACAAAACCACCGCTATTGGGCTGACACTAACCCACAATGGATGGATCCCTCCAAGACTGTTGGAACAACAAAAGTGATGGTTTGGTGTGGTATATGGGGTACAACGATAGTGGGTCCATTCTCCATCAATGGAAACCTCAAGGCCACTGGATATTTGAAATTGCTTCCTGATGATGTGTTTCCCTCTTTATGCACTGAAGCTGGTACGTTCCCTGAGTTTTTCCAGCAAGATGGTGCACCACCACATTATGGGTGCCAGGTCCGAGCATTCCTAGATGAACAGTTTCCTGGAAAGTGGATTGGTCGTCATGGGCCAGTTGAATGGCCCCCATGGTCTCCCGATCTGACCCCCTTAGACTTTTATCTTTGGGGTCATCTGAAGGCAATTGTCTATGGTGTGAAGAGGTGAGTTGTACAGCACCTGAAACTACAGATACTGGATGCCTATGCTGGCATTTCTCCTGCGGTGTTGCTATCAGTGTGTGAAGAGTGGGAGAAGAGGGTTGCATTGACAATCCAACACAATGGGCAGCACATTGAACACATGTTATAAGTGGTCAGAAACTTGTAAATAACCCATGAAAGAATAAAGTTACGTTGAAACCAAGCACACCATTGTTTTTCTTGTCACATTACCAATAAGTTTGAAGTGTCACATGGCCCTCTTCCTATTGAAAAAACAAAAGTTGTATCCAAGATGGCCAACTTCTAAATGGCCATCATGGTCACCACCCATCTTGAGGAGTTTGCCCCCTCACATATACTAATGTGCTACAAACAGGACTTTGATATCACCAACCATTCCCATTTTATTACGGTGTATCCATATAAATGGCCCACCCTGTACATCAAACATCGTGTTTTATGCCTAACATGCATCCCTGCATAGTATGTACACTCAAGAGTGCAGTAGGGCAATAGCAGAATGCAATTTCAGTAAGTGGCATCCACAGTGACGCATGAATCAAACGAGCAGAGTCGCTCTGTGCCTGTACTGCAGCAACATTTGAAGGGTGTGCTTTTTTTTTTTTTTTTGCATTTTGTTCATGCTGTAGATGAACAGCATGGGGCTGTCAAATCCTGCTTAAATTTCACTGCTATAACAGCTCCAGACTGACGCTCATCTCTATTACAAGAAGCAGACAGTTGTGCTGTATAAAAACTTGCAGGACTAAGTGTAAGATGACATCTGCCAAGTGTGCTCAAAATTTGACAAACCAAACCAACTAATGGATTAATCGGTTCAGAGTTTGACAAGAAATCATACACAAGATGCTCTAAAAGGAACACGTCTTTCACTACATCCTAAATACACTCAGAAACAAACCAGTGGCAGTTGCAATATTTTGGCACAACAAGTAATAAAACCCCCAGCTCCCAAATGCAGTCACATTCATCACAGCTACTGTTCAGAAAGCATACACCTCCCTCATGGTTATGACCCTTTATGAGCCTGCTTAGACCTCCATGTGTATCAGGGTCAGCGTGTGTGCGTGTTCCTGTTTGAACATCTATATCTATCCAGGAAATATGTGTTTAGAACATTAAAGTCAGCTCAAAGGGGCCATCTGGGAAGCTGGCTGTTATAATTAAATTGGATATGAAGGGGCAGGAGTGGAAGCAGTGTTGTATGAGGAAGGACAGAGGGTCAGGGGATGTTAAGGCTGCACATGCTCCAGCTGCAGAGGACCATTTTGCAGGGTCCACACTGTGCCAAAACGATGGCTAATCCAACAGATGCTTTCAGGTGTTGGCGAAATTTGACAATTCTCATATCTAAAAGGCAGACGTAGTGCCAAATAATTAGCTGTTGTGTGCAGATTTTGAATGAGAAATGAACAGGAAAGCATAATATTTTTGGAAGTTTGCTAATTAGATTGTTATTAAACACTAGGTGTAAAGATTCTTTTGAACGAGTGACTCCAGCAACAACAGCTTTTTTCGAAATCCTCCCTTGATATGTAGGTGTGGTGTCTAACTGTCTGCTTTCAGTTCACACACACACACGCATCAAGGGATACTACAGTGTTAATCACAGCTTAGAGCCTTCCACTGTGCCTCTGCTGCCCCACTGCATGTAATTGTGCCACTGTCAGGTGTACCTAACAGCCGGTACCATTACACTTTGTCCTGCTGTCTTTCTATTGGTGGCGGCTGATTTTTCAGCTGGTGAAAGTTGATGTGTTTGTGTGCGATGCAGAGAAACACATTTGTTTACTCTACACGAAGCAGCCCTTCTTCAAGATTCTGAAATATAATTTCTCCATTTAAGATAATTTAGTATCTTTTCTTTGTTATGCTCCATAGCCTGGCAGCCGTGAGTATAACTTTGCAGAGTGTCACAGGCGAATCAGAATTGAAAACAGATAAGCCCATCCGCCTGTTGAAATGACTTTAGATAATCACTTGTGTAAGGCCAGTGTTAGCACAAGCTCTTTTATCCTAATTTCCCCCTCATGCATTCTGTGCTGATGCACAATTTCAAGATATGAGCAACGCTCTTGAGGCAATGCATTTTAGTCAGCTAAGGCCTCTGGATATACGCAGTGTTACGTGTCATGTTAATTTCTGAATAATGTTTAAAGGGCTTCTCTTTGTCTGTTTGCTCAGGTGGCCTCCCTGGGTGTGACCACCTTCACCCTGTGTGCTCTGTGCATCGACCGCTTCCGTGCAGCCACCAATGTCCAGATGTACTACGAGATGATAGAGAACTGCACATCTACTACTGCCAAGCTAGCCGTCATCTGGATCGGCGCCCTCCTCTTGGCACTCCCGGAACTCCTCATTCGACAGCTTGTGGCAGAGGACACGGGAATCCCAGATGAGCCCCCTGTGGAACGCTGCATTATCAGGATATCCACTTCACTGCCTGACATGCTCTATGTGCTGGGCCTGACGTACGAGGGTGCTCGGCTGTGGTGGTGCTTTGGCTGCTACTTTTGTCTCCCCACTCTCTTTACAATCGGGTGCTCATTAGTGACGGCGCGCAAGATTCGGCATGCAGAACAGGCCAGCGTGCGCAGCAACAAGAAGCAGATCCGGTTAGAGAGCCAGATGAACTGCACAGTCGTCGCGTTGGCGATCGTCTACGGCGCGTGCGTGGTGCCTGAGAACATCTGCAACATAGTTTCTGCCTACATGGCGGCCGGAGTTCCTGAGCATACCATGTCCGTGCTCCATCTCCTCTCCCAGCTGCTGCTCTTTTGTCGGGCCGCCGTGACGCCGGCACTGCTGCTCCTCTTGTGTCGTCCGCTAGGCAGGGCATTCCTGGACTGCTGCTGTTGCTGCTGCTGCTGTAACCACGCCCCCTCCTCAGCCACAGCGAGTGACGACAATGAACACGAGTGCACTACTGAGCTGGAGCTGTCGCCGTTCAGCACCATCCGCAGGGAGCTGAGTAACTACACACCTGCTGGGTCCAACTGCTAGACTGACATTACCATCAGGGAAGGTGATGTCACTAGCCTGATATCTGCCTGTGGCTAGTGTTTCTCAAGACTCGGCTAGGAGAGATTTGCCTTACCTAGTCCACTTACATCTCTAAATGGGTGCATGAAGGAAGTTGGGTGCTCTAAATATGTTCATCCTGTTATTCAAGATCATCAACTTTACAATATTTGTATAACTGTTTTTCCAGGACATTTAAGAAAAGGCAAAGTTGTCTTTCCACTCTTGCCATGGGGTGCTTCTAAAATTTGGTCAGTACTTATTTTTAGCAGTCCTGCCTGAAACCTTTAAGACTTACTCACTTCCCTTTTGTAGGCCTTGTTTAGCTAAATGTTTTGGGACAGTTGTAATGACCTCCTAACCAGTTGAGGCCTGGTTCTTCACAAGTTAAAGAAATAATCTAATTTGGAGTATTTACACTGTAAATACGTCACAACAAGTAGGGTCTTTCAGTTGTTTGTGATAACCAATGTGGATTTGGCAACCACGAAACAAAAACACGTCCAAGAAAATAATCAATGCTAATCACCTCCCAAATATGTCATAAGATAAGATACGATAAGATAACCTTTATTAGTCCCACACGTGGGAAATTTGTTTTGTCACAGCAGGAAGTGGACAGTGCAAAAGTTATGAGGCAAAAATTAGAATACAATAAGAATAAATACAGTACACAACTGTACAGTCATAGTTGAAATTATAGAGAATTAGCTAATTACTCATGAAGTGCACCTTGTATAGTAACTCAGACACAACATCTAAGCAGTATCACCTAAACATGTAGGCTCACACTGCCCATAAGAAGTACAGCTAAGTTTACAACCTACATCAGGTGTCAGTTTATGCTTCGTGTAATGGTGCACATATGGGAACAAGGCTTATGATAATTAAACTAGGAAAGGCCATCTCAGCAGTAATGGTAGTTTGCGAAAGGAAAACACAGGGAGGAGGTTTCACTGGAGAATCCAAATGTACACAGCCACACTTACATTGTATATTGAAAAATATCCGCTTGACTCGAGCGAAGCTGGGCTGGTCTCAGAGTACAACAAACACGGACGTGTGGGAGTGGACTAATTGAAATCAAATTAGCGTTGCATGAAGTGGAATGGGATTGAATGAAACAATGCAGACTGAATTGAATACGAATAGACCGGAAATTAATGGAACGTAACACCGTGAAATGTAACTGAAAGGGACGGACTCGGCACGAAGTGGACTGAGATAGAAGTATCTGCACTACACTGTTGTATGATGTTACGCCTTACACGTTGGGCTGTATATATACTGTACACTTTCTTTGGTGCTCTTATGATGAATGCGCTGTAAACAACAGATCCATAGGTTCGACTTAGAATCACAAGAAATTTAGCTGCATACTTTGTTTCAGGTCAAGAAGACGGATTACAGTTACCTGGGACTCTTGAATAATGTAAAAGATGAACAAAATCAACAAAGAGTATCACCGAGCTGCTACATTCAGTTACTACCTTTATTCAGAGTGACACAACTAAGAATATAGTGGCACTTTCTTTTACAGTGTAGCCCTTACTGGTGTTTACAGATGAATCAAAATATTAGTTACTTAACACTGTACAGTTCGGTAGATACAATAAATAACTAGTGCACACATTTTATCATTGTTGTTTTATAACACATAACTAATTATGTAAGATATTAAAAAAGGCAATAATTTTCTGTCAATAATTCAATACTTAAACCATATAACACCATATTATTTAAAAAAAAAAATAAGTGAAACATTGTAAATACTAGGGAACTGTTGTTGAAGCAAGTATACATTTGCACCAACAACTACAAAGGTCATAGTAAATACAAAGCAGCTCTTATTTTTGTTATTTATCCATCCATCCATCTTCATCCGCTTTATCCAGGGCCGGGTCGCGGGGGCAGCAGCCTAAGCAGAGAAGCCCAGACCTCCCTCTCCCCAGCCATCTCCTCCAGCTTATCCGGGGGAACACCAAGGAGTTCCCAGGCCAGCCGAGAAATATAATCTCTCCAGCGTGTCCTGGGTCTGCCCCGGGGCCTTTTGTTATTTATTTACAGGTTATTTATTTACTATTTCTGAACTGTAAAACAAAGTGCTACTATTAACCCTATGGCAGGACCAGGACCACTGGCTAAACCCCCTACCCTGACTGGTAATTGTCCAGTCATACTTCTGCATCTGTAAATAGACACATTTTGAGCTTTGGCAACAGATAAAAGATGGGTGTAGCTACTGTAGTATCACCTGTTGGTTTCTGAATGTTTCTGCCATCGTTACCTTGGTTGCAAAAATCCAGATGTGACAAAGAGGGCAGAAGGCTCACTGGGCTAATTACTTGTGATTGGCAGCTCATTAGCTAATGGTTGTTCAGTTTCATACCACAGATAACCCCCCATTTTTAAACATAGTATGACCAAGATAAAGAAAAATATAGGGTTAATTTTTCACTCAGTATCACTCAGAATGAGTGACTGAGCCCATAAATTCAACAGGAAAGTGTTACAGAGGTCAAGGCACACAGCTCTTTTCCCCCACACTTTTGTAGGACTGTAAATTTGCTTTTTTGTTTTCACAGATTTATCCCTCTGATGGCCTTCAGACAGGGTTTCAGCCATTTACGTATTAGCTTAATTGTTCTGATATGAAAGCTACGTCCATGTTTTATACTATTTATAGTCATGCTCATTATTTAAATGCACTTAAGATAATAAAAAAAAGATTTATTTGCCTGCAGTGTGTGTTTTTGGGTTTAGTCTTTTAGCAAGAGCAAGATCAGCTAATAGTTAGGACAGCAGTTTTTCATTAAAATGATCAGGAAGGAAGCTGAAGACAGCATTTTCAACCAATTAGTGCTACTTACAATAACATCTTAGTTAAGCTAGCTGAGCTAGCTAGCTGCACCAGTTTTAATCTGCTAATTACAGTAGCAGTTGTAAATGGTGAGCCCTGTTACCGTTTCTAACTTGTGATCCATTTGGTGTGACATTTTGTCACACTGGCTACCGTTTAGCAGTAGTATACAACGAAAGATTGTAAAGAGACATATTTGAACCCAAACCATAAAATTTTCCTGAATTAGGGATGTTTGTGGCTAATTGACAGGTTGCTAAAACATATTATTAATATCTTTTTAGTGAACAACGACAATTATATTAATAAAATGATGCACTTTGAGTGGAAGCTGTAAAGGAGGAAAGGGGAAAGTAAATAAATGACAGCCATGCTAACCTGCGCTGTCCTGCAACACTGCAAAAAGGTGCGGGGAGATAGTTGTATGTAAACCTTGTCAGAATAAACTGAAACTATAATCAAGCAACTGAAGCCAGATGTATCCATATGGAAGAAACCAAGTCTACTACTGCTAGCGCTGCTAAGGTTAGCCAAACTCAGCAAAGTAATCTGAGTGTGCATGCTGCACAGCTTAGGAACATTCAAAACATGATTTGATTAACTAGGAACGTCATTTTTATATATGATTTCTAAAACACACAAATTTTTTGTTTTTGGCTCACGTTCAACTTCATGTGCTCAGTTTAAATGTTTTTAAACATTAGTTGAATAGTCTAATAGGTAGCAAGTCAGTCACTAGAAATATCCCTATCCCAAACCTCCATCCATCCATCCATCCATCTTCATCCGCTTTGTCCGGGGCCGGGTCTCCGGGGCAGCAGCCTAAGCAAAGAGGCCCAGACCTCCCTCTCCCCAGCCACCTCCTCCAGCTTGTCCAGGGGAATACCAAGGCGTTCCCAGGCCAGCCGAGAGATATAATCTCTCCAGCGTGTCCTGGGTCTGCCCCGGGGCCTCTTCCCGGTGGGACATGCCTGGAACACCTCACCCAGGAGGCGCCCAGGGGGCATCCTTGTCAAATGCCCGAACCACCTCAGCTGGCTCCTTTCGATGTGGAGCAGCAGCTGCTCTACTCTGAGCCCCTCCCGGATGGCCGAACTTCTCACCCTATCTCTAAGGGAGAGGCCAGCCACCCTTCGGAGGAAGCTCATTTCTGCCGCTTGTATCCGCGATCTCGTTCTTTCGGTCACTACCCACAGCTCGTGGCCATAGGTGAGGGTAGGGACGTAGATCGACCGGTAAATTGAGAGCTTCGCTTTTACACTCAGCTCCCTCTTCACCACGACGGACCGGTGCAGCGTCCGCATTACTGCAGCTGCAGCCCCAATCCGTCTGTCGATCTCCGGCTCCCTTCTCCCATCACTCGCGAACAAGACCCCGAGATACTTGATCTCCTCCACTTGGGGCAGGAACTCATCCCCAACCCGGAGTGGGCACTCCACCCTTTTCCGGCTGAGAACCATGGCCTCAGATTTGGAGGTGCTGATCCTCATTCCCGCTATCCCAAACCTAAACTAACATATATACAAGACACAAACCACAGTGTCCTGGATGGCTTGTAATGTGTTTTTATAGTTCAGACACACAGTGACATTTGCTCTCTGCCACTTTGTACAATCTCAGAGACGCCAGCAACTTTGACAAATAGTTAGTATTTATTGCCAGTAGAAGGTGAAAGCTTGGTAGCAGCTGGTTAAAGAAAATATGAGAAGCATGTTTATCTCTACCTCTGAAATCAAGAACTCAGTAAACATTTTGATGGTAAATGCCAGTATTGTTGCAAATGTAATGGGAACCACCAGTAACGTCACAACCGTAAGGAGGGCGGGGCCTAGCAACCAGTCAAATAAAGTGTCATGACCTCGAATACATTTTGCAGTTTCATTACTTGAGCTTTTAAGGAGAACCAATGAAATGTTTTTCACAGTGTGTAATTTCAAGTGTATTGTACTGTATATCCGTTTTCTTAATCCTACTAATCAGACCTGGGTCAAAACAAGGTTCGAACATCAATCTCATTTATTACTCCTGTCAAATTTATGAATGACTTAATACATAAAACCCTAAATATATCCTATATTATTGAAAGTGTATGCTTTAGAAGTTTAGAAGTTGGAATGGCATCCAGAGGGTGGGAGATGACCAAATAATGTTTGTATCTGTAAAACATCAAAAGTTCCATTTATTTAAATACTGAAAACTAACATTAACCTATGTGACCTGTGTGATGACCCAGGTGTGATGGTCATTGGTATACTGTATATTGCGATGACTTTTTTGCATACGACTGCACTGCCAAACACCTTCTCTTTCTCTCTGTCTGTCTTTTGTGCTCTTGTGGTAGTAGCACTCTATCTCTGGATGTCTCTTTCAGCATGGGGGCCAGTTTACTTTAAGCGCCATCACTACAGGAAGATGAATATTACTAGAAAATTGAAATCAGTTCAGGCCCTTTGTCTGTAATGAACAGTTTATGAGTTCCTAGGGATGCTGCCTGCAAATCAACACCCTACAGCCTGTTTGAGAGTTTTTATTATTACATCACTATTATGTATTGTAGGTCAGTGTGTGACCCTTTTTTACAGCTTTCCACCATCCAGTTTTTCCCTTTCAAATCAATTTAAAAGCACGTTGGAGCATGGTTTGGTATCTCGTTTAATGACTGAAAGTTCCCATTTATCTCCTGCTATCTGATGGCACTTAGATTTAAACTGACTCCTAAACCTGACTCTCTTTTTTCTGCATATTTCTGGAAGTATAGCTCATAAGTGGCTCAGTGTGTAGTGATGTGGTTGAAACTTGATGAAGTAAGTCTTGTAAATCAGTCAGTGAGACGTTTATTCCGAAGTTTGTGAGTATCCTCTTCACTCTGAGCAAAACGTGTCTGTATTTGATACCTGAAAATGTAAGCACACAACCACTTTTGTCTCAAAGTCTAGTCACTCGTTTCTAATAGCTTTTTATATAGCCAAAAAAAACCTGTCCCTTTGTTTATCAAAGAACTTTATCTTGAGAACTATATTAAATTGCTAAATGTACTATTACAGTGGTGTTGATGTATTTTGTTTGTTTTTACAATAGCTGTGAGTGCTGGGAGAGATGTGAAAGCTATAACAAAGCAACAAAGGCTGAAAGGTCCTGTCATTTAATGCGTATAAGATCAAAACACTGAATCCCCATAAAGCAACCTAATACATTCAGGATAAGTAGTATTATAAATTCCCCAGGGGCTTCAAGAGAGCCTTTTTTGACAGCTGAATTAACATTCTGTAATAATGCGTTCCCTTTAAAGTACATATTCTGACTCAGAGTATTAACCAGCCAAAAGAAAAGCTTTTGAGTAAAATAAACTTATTTGCTTCCCTCAAGTTGCTCAGAAAATATACATGCATGATATGAGTTTTCAAAAATAAAGCTCAAATAATAATTTGCTTTTGATTAATTTCTTGAATGTTTCAGTTCCAGTGTACAAAATTTTGTATGTGCAGTTTGACACTGGATGGATGTTTTCACATGCATTTTAAACTTCAGTTTATGCTGTGTACATTCAAGTGGCACACTTTTGTGGCGTTTAGCTTGGAACATATGGTCCAGTGCAGGACTGTCAAACATAAGGCCAGAGTTATCCCAGCAAGGACCACCAGAAGACGTTAGAAAATGTAAGGAGGACATAAATTCTGGTCTCTTAACTGTATTTTCATAAATTTTAGAGCTTGTTGTACTGAATAAGACCTCCCCCACACTCATTCATACTATACCAAAGTAATGAAGGATGAAGATAATTTAATGAAAGAAAATGGGGGGTGGGTCTAAAATAAATATAACATTCTGTTTTATCATTACAGGATAGTTTGGGGTTATGAGCTATGAGAAACTTTTCTTTAATTGTACCCAATAATTTCTTAAAATTTAAGCCCAAAGAATTGTGTTGACAGATTTTTTTCATTAACTGTAGTAGCATTACTTTATTGTGTAGAGGAAACTGTGATGTACGCTCGAAACGTCACCTTATCTTCCTTATCTCCTAAGCCGTAAAATAACTGACACCCCGGTCTGGCATGCAACTTGCCCAGATGACATTATGAAAATCACGGAAGATCTCATGTCCAGCATTTAAGACTTTAAAAGTTCTTCATCGAGTTAGCAAGACCAAAAGTTATTTTTTTTATTATGTTGTAATAAATAGCTGTTTGCAATGTTAAAACGACATTCTTTTTTAAAGGTATACAAAAGTTTGGTTGTTATATCACTGTTAATGACATGAAGAGAAAGAGCTGAACGTGTGCTTAAGCCTCAGAACTTCAAATTTACAAAAGCTTGAGTTGCTGGAGTTTTATACATTTAAAGTAGAAATAGTCTAAAGCTGTAATCATACACACTCATTGCAGTTGTTGCGATAGCTGCAGACACAAAAGATAAATAGTTATTCTATTTTAGCATCAAAAATTGGAAGTTACACATACATCTCTATAGAGCATTGCATTCACAGTCTGATAAAATTCACTTGGACTCACATAGTCATGCATGCAGGTTCATCTCTATCAGATACCTGGATCTATCCTCCTTTGTATCAACAATTTAGGCCAGTGTTGGTGGTGGTGTAGTGAAGTGGGGGATATTTTCTTGCGAGACTTTGGGCCCCTTGCTACAACTCAGCATTGCTGAAACACCACAGCCTACCTGAATATTGCTGTTGGCCATGCCCATCTTCTTGTGGCTGCTTCCAGCAGGATAATATGGCGTGTCACAAAGCTCAAATCATCTCAAACCGGCTTCTTGAACATAACAATGAGTTCAGTGTAACACTTTGGGATGTAGAGGAACAGGGAGTTTGCATTACGTATGTGTGTAGCTGACAAATCTGCATCAACTGCGTGATGCTGTCACATCTATGTTTCCAGCACTTTGTCATTCTATCTTTTGGCTCAGCAGTGGCAGAAGATGGACAATCCCTCGACTTAATCAGCTCTTCTCTTGCAAATGCACTGCCTCACCTCAGAGAGTTTTGGCTTCGGGCATGAATGGGCCCGGAGCCAACAGCTTAAATTGATATGGCAAAGGAGAGCCAAGGTCCTCCACCACCCTAATGTCTGCTTCAGGGAATTCTTGAAGGGGAAAGTCTTTTACCTCAAATGAGCCCACTGTGCCACAGGTGCCTTGGTATTCTGTGTTGCTCTCTATTTATCTGTGGCCTACAACAACTCCTTCTCAGTCAGCCACTCACCTTATTTTTAGCACTGTTTGAAATTTTGCGATGGATGGAGTTGGGCACACAGCTTGAAGTGTAGGAATACACTATTAGGAAATAGGGAAATAATTACTCCAAACTCTCCCGCTACTTGGGGTAACTCACAAACTTTGTGTCCCCATGTTCTGATTTCTGTAAGATCCTCCTACTACTGCTGTACTCTAGCAAAAGCTGTCTTCATTTTTCTTCCTCTTCACATAACAGGGGACCATTTAAAATATTCATCAGTGATGTATCACTGTGCTGCAACACATCCTACACACCCTCTCTCCCTCTCTTCTCTCTGTTGCCTTTTCTTTGTCTGTTGCATCCAAAGTGTTATACAACGCTGACGATAGCAGCCGACGTCCCGGGTCTGTGTTTGCGATAAGAACAGAACTGTTTATGCCTCCTGTAACAGAATTAGCTGTCGTGTTGGAACACACGGCAATGCCAGAAAGCTTCCAGAACCACCAACCAAGACGTCTTTGCTCAGTCCCCAAGAGGACGTGGATCACTCCCACTGTTGTGAGGAGGTGGTCGCTTTCATTTTTGCTCTTTATGTAACGCAGTCTCATGTCAAAACAAAGCTAGGGGCTGGAGAGATGTAGGGAAGGTAGATGTCTTTCAGTTTGCTAAAAACAGCAGGTTGTTGTGACATTGAACAGGAAGAGAGAAAGGAGAACACAACTCACCTATTCAAATCTGATCTAAATAAATCACTCTAACAGAGCTTTGATGGTGCACAGACAAATTATTAAAATGTCTCAAGCAGTTGAAACATTATTTTAAGTAATTAAAATGCATTTAGAAGATCTCATTTGAAGTCCATTATTATGAAATCAGCAGCTCATTTTGCACTTTGAATCAAATCCACTAAATATCTGTCATTTATCTCTCAAGGCAGACAACAAGAAATTAAATGTCTGATAAAAAGCAAGAGGATTTGTTCACTTTGAGATGGCTTTTATGTATTGTCCTCCCACCACTATCTATCTCCTCCCTCATCTCACAGAAGAAGCTCTGCAATGCATGTTCATGCGGGTGTGTGTGTGTCTGTCTACATTACGGGAGGGTTTCTCATCCCAGAAAAGCTGACGGGCGATGTGCCACTCAGCTTGGTAATTTCCCCCCCAAAACAGTTGGCCTCCTGCCAGTGCACTTGCTCAGGCTCAATCAGCCTCAATCAGCAACATACTTTCTAAAGTGTCTGCAGTCCTGGCTGACTGTGAGAGTCACTCTGTCTGTGTGTGTGTTCGATGTGTGTGAATGCCTTTATCTGTCTTTTTGTTGTCTCATTATGTCACTGTCTTCAAATGCTTTTCCCCTTCAGTTTCTTACTGTAGCAAAGCCTTTTCATGATCACACAGAAGGTCTGATCCAGTTTTTACAGACTGTTTTTAATCTCTTTTCAGTTTTTTTTTTAAGTTCTATTTCAGGCTCTAATGGACCCATTCGGGGATTGATTATGCAACACAATGAGGTAAAGAAGTATAGTTACACTGTTTACATTGATAGGACAGTTATGCAACACAGAAATGTTTAATGAATAACTGATTATTTTGTGACTTGGAAAATTTTAGTTATTTTTCTTTTGATTGTTGGTTTGCCTCTCTTTTTTGCAACTAAATATAATACACTGTATCATTTTAACCACGTGGTAAGTCAGCGCATAATGTTTCAGTCTACTGACATCACTTAAGGGTGACATTATAAGTAGGTTTACATTACAGATTTGTAAGGTTTCTACAGTTTTCTTCCAGTAAGGGAAATTCTCAGTTTACCTCTGGCTGTGGCTGACATCAGACATCAGGATCATTTGATATTACTTGTCAATCCATCCACATATACAACATGGTATATAGCTTTATATTATTGCTTCAGATATAGCTAAATCTTCCCTGCAAACAGATAGCAGGAGATCACTTAGTTTGCAATGTTGCAGTAAATGTAAAATTAACTTTAGCTCAGAGAGAAATGCACACTGACAATAGAGTAAGATTGTTACCAGTGTTTGTGATGGGTTGCTTGTATCTAAGTTCATTATTAGTTTTTAGTTTTGGTTTTGTTTCAAAGTAACAACTGTGTTTCTTAAGATGGCAACACTGTAATTTACAGTTGGTGTAAATCAATATATATCTTCATTTATGGAGAAAACACATGGTTTTCAAATGATCTTCTCACCTTGTCTTGGGTTGTAAAAGGTCTTTTCTTTACAGCAGCACATTTCACCAAGATCTCATTTCCTACCAGACTGCCTTGTATTTAGTTTGGTCAGTGTTTAAAGTTCACCTGAATCTTTTAGTGTGTATTCCAGACACACCCCTACATTTTCCTTTTTATTTCCTTTAGTGTAACTGGGCATCAATTAAAAGAAAGAAAAGGAGGTGTGGGAGGGGGGGGGGTGATTTTCAGCCAAGCAATCTAGTCAGAGTAAGGTTGCTTTTCTGGTTGTGCTTTATGAATGGTTGCTATGGCAACCATGGATTCAAGTTACCATCTTTTCTAAATTTCCCCCATTTCCTTTTTTTTTTTCTATCAAGGCAAGATGGTGATGGCAAAACAGGTCTTAAGGAACCAATTTGTGTCATCACAGTAGCTATATTTATCTTTTATATTGTACATGGAAATAATCCAGAAAACACCCCCCCCCCCCAAAAAAAAAAAAAAAAAAAACAGAAGAAAAAAGAATATAACAAGCACAACGATAAATATTAACAAACAGAGGGTTGCAGGACTATTTATACACACTGGGCCCATTAGGGAGTGAGACATAGATGAAGACAATCAACAGTTACGAAAGAGAAAGTAGAATTGGTGTAAGGCATGAAATAAAAGTAACTTTCAATGTAGAAGCTGAAATAAATAAAAGAAAAATACTAAACAGAGTCAAGAAGAATAACACCAGACATCACAGAGGCTAGCAAAAAGACGAGAGAGAGGAACATTGGGAACACTGAGGGAAGTTGCACTGCTAAACATTAAGATACAAACCAACACACTGGATTGCAAAGCTGCTAGAATAACAGAGTGAACAGAGGACAGAAGAATCTAAACTTACACAGAGGAATAACAGGAGAGCCTCAACAGAAGACCAAACCTGAACATAAAACTTTGAATTCAATACAGACATTAAGGATGAAAACTAGGGACCATGACACATGCTCAACTGATATTGTGTAGAGTTCTATTTGTGGAGTGAAATAAATTTGGTTAAATTCCCTGCAACACCAACCTTAAATATTTGAGTTTCTAGTTTGCAAGCTTAACCTTTTGTGTATATTAGTAAGCTTAACATATATTTGAAATTGACCTGAAAAATTAGTCAGATGCATAATTTTCTTTACCAAAACTGCAGGTTGCCAAATAAATAAGAAAAATGATGTTATTTTTATGATAGCTTTTATCATTACAATTGTAAGTGGGCTTGTACAGACATCAGCAGATTTTGTCAGTCAGCCATACGATGCACTGATGTTTGTACCCTGCACACATCCACACACACACACACACATACACAAAGGAATTGGAGCTTTAAACCAATATGGCATTTGACAACTTTCTAAATTAGATTTTGGAATTTGATTGCAAGGATATATTGAGTTTATCCAACTCCACAGTATCTACATCTATCTAGGAATTCCTTCACTTTCTATACCTTTCTGCCTTCTGCCTCCATATCCATTCTTTCTCATCTTCCCTGAGCACCCTGGCTTCTCATACATTTTAATGGCAGCAGTTTGATCCGAGTGGTCAAAACAAAACAAAAAAAACGTTCAAATGTGTCAGCTCATGTTGAATAAATACATAATTTAGCAACACAAGTCAACTACTGTTCAGCGTTGTGGAAAAGACAAGATAAATATTTCACTCTCTGAAGAATGGGGAGGACAGGATTTAGTAAGAGAAGAAACGGTGAGTTGAGTGCGGTCACCAACTCTAATTTAAGAAGGTTCACTGCTCGTCAGTCATTTTTATTCACTGGAGAAATAGTTGGATGGCTATTCATCACAGGTCACATTTTCTTAGCTGGCAAGCGAGCAAATGGAAGCTGCTTGAAAAAACATTGGGTATTCAGAGGATTAAAATGATGCTGTTCATTCAGTAACCACACAATAAATATGAAAAAAGGATGAACCTTAGGAACAAAAAAAGAGCTGATTAGCTTAATGCTGATAGAAGGGAATTGCAGACATCTTTTATTCTTGTCCACACTCATGTCCTTCACCTGATGCTGGGGATTCCCATGGCACTCCCATGCCAGATGGGATACAGTCAAATTATAATTAAAAAAAAAAAAGCGTGCTATGACTTCCTATGAGGGGCAAGGAGGTATGGACTAGGTATGGACTTTCTGGTCATTATGACATTTTAGTTCTTTTCCTTTTCAGCCATTCTGTTGTAGATTTGCTGGGGATCATTGTTGCATGACCCAGTTTCAGTCAAGCTTTAATAGCCTCAAATCAGAAAAGTTTATAAAGAGCAGTTCATGGTTGACTCAGTGACTGCAAGGTGCCCAGATCCTGTGGCCCAAATCATCACCCCATAAAAACACCTGCTGGACAGTTGGTATGAGGTGTTTCTGTTGATATGCGGATTTTGTCACCTTTACAGCCATGCATATATCTTGGCCATCCATTGACCATCCACATGATCTTTGGCCATAATGCACAGCGGCATGCTGGGTTCCTTTAGTGTAACTGGGCATCAATTAAAAGAAAGCGGCATGCTGTGCATTATGGTAAATGGTAAATGGCCTGTATTTGTATAGCGCTTTACTAGTCCCTAAGGACCCCAAAGCACTTTACACATCCAGTCATCCACTCATTCACACACACATTCACACACTGACACATTATGGCCAAAGATCCCCATTTGTGTTCTAGAAGTCTTGATGTGGTTTGTTTACATGTAACTTTGGAAATCTAAGTCGTGCTGCTGTATTCTTTCAGCAGCTTTCTCCTGGCAAGATTGGATTAGCAGCACCTGGTTGCTACTTATCATCCTAATTGCAAATTAACAAATATTATTAGCATGACGAGATGCTTGATGTGTGATATAATTGTTAATATAGGCACAGGGGCAAGATTGCATTAGCTTTTAACTGACATGTTTAGATTTCTAGAGAGAGCAAAGCTTAATCTTTTCACCATGTAAGTGTGATGACACTTACTTGCAATGTCATACGTTTGTTCATTTGAAACCGAGTTACATATGAATAGGAAAAGTCATTTCTCTTGGTGAGGGAGTCAACAAGAAGGAAAGAAGCAGCCGATTCTCATTATTTGAGTCCTTTGGCACCTGTGCCTTGATGCACAGAGTGGTGGTTTCTCATTCCCAAATCGTCACGTATATGGATGCACTTGATGTGAATTTTTCAGCATGCAAGGTTAATGTGGAGGGCTGGATTTAAATCCCCCAAAAATCTTTTCCTAAACCAAATCCAGTTAAAGCATCATTAGAAAAGCAGGGGCATAAGAAAATCATCAGCGAGGAAAACTAACGAAAGTGGATTGCTGATGAGCTGCAGTTTCCTGCCTGGCAAACTTATTTTTAATAAATATGCTAATAGTAAAGATTAGTCAGTACCAAGGCGATGTGCTGAAGATAACTTTATTATCACTACAATCTCTAAAAATGTGAGTAAAAAGTACAGTGATGCTATATGATGATGTGTCAGATCTAATAGACTGATATTTTAATCAGTGATGAGAGAGAAAATGAGGTTTTCATTCTTCTTTCTATTCTTTTAGGTAAGTGCTGCATAGTTTTCTCTTAAAGAAAAATATCACATTGCAAAGTGAAAATATAAACTATCACATTTTGAAAAAGAAAACCCCCCTTCTATGTCACAGAAAGCATTTAATATGCTCATGAAAAACCAAGGCCCTCCCTCAGACGATCACACACAAAGTCAGATTAGATCACACACATACTTGTGGTTGATCATGTTTATGCATAAGACAGAACCAGTCAAGATGTGACTCAGTGGGTCGAAACCTCATCTCCGAGCCATTTCCAGTCTCTGTGACTCGACACGTCAACCGGATGTAAGTTAACACGGGTGAGAGGCAGGGCATGCTATGTCGCTCTGTTTCTCTGACTTTTGATCGTCTTCTTTGCTCAGCTAAAGATTTTTTTTTCTGGGTCTGACTGAGAACATTTTTTAAAAGACTCACTTTTTAAAAAGTCTGTCATTCGCTTTCTTAATGTTATAAAATTGTAATTAAGATTGTGTTGTCCACTATATAATGTTTGCAAAATGATCAAAAGAGGTTGTAAACAAATAAAAAATGGGTATAGTATAATTACCATATGAATTTTTTTTCATAGTTCAGTGTTTATTCTTAATATCGTATCGTCTTTGGTGTTTTCATGTATAATAAAAAGTGTAGGTGTGATAAACTTAAGCTTCAACTTACACCTTTTAGGTAAAAAGTTTGTATTTTTCCCATTGAATTTAATTATTGATTGTCAGCATTTATTAATTTGTTCATAAAGGTATGAAAAAGGAAGTTTGGTGAAAACAGTTTGTCTTCGGCTCATTAGTACAACATGCAGGACGGCACAAATGTTTGCAGAAGACAACGTGCTAACAAGACTGCACCATCATTCTGTAGCTGATTTTTGTCTGTCTCATTCATAGGTAACCCACTTGTATATTTCCCTTTAATCACTAAAACCTTAGATTTGTTCAACACATACACATAGATTTCTCTTTTTCGCCATGTCATTGTCCCAACAGTTTCATATAACAATCTATGGCGTAGTTGCCACATGTAAAAAGCTTCATCAAGGTATACTGTGTATTTGCACTTGACTACCTCCATCAGTATTTACCCACTGACGCTACAGTCTTTGAAAAACATGTAAAGATTGCATATAAAGTTAAAAAGATGCAATATGTGTTTGTTTGATGGCTGGATGCATGACATTACGTTACAATATTTCAAGCCTACACTGAAATTTAACTGGAGTATAAATATTTGAACATGCATGCACTGGATAAATTAACTGAAATGAAGTGCAGATATTCTCTTTTGACTAAAAAGTGGACCCATGACTCATTAGAGTTTTTCAAAAAATGCCACGGTAAGTGCGTCATTTCTGAATGTTTTCCTTAAACTTCAAATACCTGTTTCTTATCGTTACACACTTTCTGACCGATGATAGAATTTATAAACCTGGTGAGGTGGCTTTTGTTTGTCGTGCCATTCATTTCTAGGTCACTGGGAGAAGTGAATGCTTGGCTGAGCTTGAGACGTGCTCATTGAAGGATCTCTGCATTGCTGTTTCCCATGTGTGTGTGAGGTATGTGTGCATGCATGCGTGTGCATTGAAGCAATGAACCTTTGCCCCAAAAACTCAAAAGAGACACACACCCGCGCACATATGCACGGAAATTTCTGCACTACTCGTTCAGCTTTTTCAGTTTCCACGTCTCAAGCTCAGCACATACCGAGAAATAAAAAGCAGCCTTTCTTTACCTGTTCAAAACTCAAAGCTTTTGAGCTGCGACAATATTTTGTTTAAGCTCTGCAGCTGACCGGCATCTTTTCAAGTTATCCAGTTTTTGCTGGGCTGATTCAGGACCCCGGGCTTTATATTCAGCATGCCTGAGCCAGAGGTCTCAAAAAGTCACGTATCAAATATGATACACTTGGCACTACAGGGTTAAAAATTGTTCAGAAGGGTTCTGTGTGTTTAGGCACTGCATTTCCTAATAGCTTATTCACAGCAACTCCCGACGTTCAATTTCAGCATTCAGCATATCGTAGTGCTTGAGAAAAAGACCTCATCTCTGTGTCACCATATGACTCTGCACACATCACACGTGCCATGAGTCAAATGATCAAGCAACATAAAGAGAGCTGTGGTTACGGCAACAACCTATTATTGAGCTGTCATTGTCTGGCCATTTGCCATAAGCGCAACTTGATGCATTAAGAGTGACAATTCTGAAATGATAGCTAGGATTTTGTTTCACTTCACTGTAAGTGCAGGGCAATCACACTACAGTTAGAGCTGGAAGTGAATCACAGTATGGAAACAACATCAAGAAATGGTAACATCTAGTGGGAATATGGGCCAATTTCAGCTGTCTGAAGTGGCATCAATTTATTTAGCCAAAGATAGATGGTGTGTCTTAGCAACAAGCAAGCTTCTACCAAATTTCTGTTTCGAATAATTAATTGCAATGGCACAATGCTGTATGTGCCATTACACATACAGCATTGTGCCTAAACATAATATCTGCTTATAGATAAAAAAAAAAAGCAAATGTTTGAGGTGTTGGTTTTCATACTAAATGTAGAAGAAATGGATGGGTGTAAGCTTTCAGCAGCAGCAACATTTGATTTAGTCAAAAGGATCTCCAAAAGTGCAAGGGTTGTTTCTTGTTGGCTGTGGTCCAAGGAGGAAGAAACTATAAAGCAGTAAAGGTAAAGTCTGATCTATGGTCGCTACAGGCCTTAAATGATCTGCTGCTAATGCAGCTAACACCTGACTGTTGCATGATCTGGTATTACAGAGTCTAAGCTTTTGATGTGGCACACAAAGGACCGATATCCTAAGTACATATTTTTTTGGGGGGGAAACAAAATAAAGAACTTAACTCTTAATGAAGAGTTAAAATCAAATAGTGATGTGTTGCCTTACATTACTTGTGTGATGAACATTTGCTTAATGCAGTTTAAAATGTTTAATTGTGCCTCAGTGCTCCATCAAAGCAAAGCTGTTAAATCATGTTAAATCAGCAGTTTATAATGGCTTGGCTCACAGCAAACAATGAGATACCTGAATTTGTACTCCGATCCAAGATTTGATGGATTGTTACAGAGTCGTTTCAAACCAAGAAAGCCTCAGTTCAAAATTTGGTATTTACTGAAAAATAATAAACTATTTCAAGGTGACTGTCACTACAAAATATAAACCAAATCAAGGCAAATCATCTCATGTCATCATTTGACAAAAAAAAAGTCACTCCAAAATCACAAAACAAGGAGAGTCAATTATGACTTCACATCTTGTGCAAAACAAAACAATTTAAAACATGCTATTCCTGCTCTTGCGGGAAATGTTTCCTCTGCAGTGCTCATAAAATTCATCCAGTTGTAGAAAGTGGAGATACAACTATGAAACCAAATGTGGTGCTGCGTGTGCATCAGAGATGCTCACAGGTGATTAAAAAAAATGTAATATTTGTGATATTTGATTATCAGTGATTAGAAAATAAGATAACTGATTGTCACTTCAGACTCAGGTTAGAGTGGGGGAGAGCATAGTAAGTGTATTTTCTCTTGAGTCAGTTCCCAGTCTACATGACGGTCTAACACTGCTCTAAACTCCTTATCTAGTCTCTAATGTTCTTCTGTGGGGAAAACTCATTTTGACCACTTGTATTTACCTCATCAGTCTTTTGGACATAACTCAATCCATGAATTTGGGTAAAGTTAACCACAACGGCCCACCTTAGTGCTGATGTCTGTCAGTCTCATGCTATATAAACAAAAGCCCAAGATCCTCAAACTTTGGGGGTGTTTTTGTTACTTAGGCCAGACAGAGTGACTTGAGCTTGAAGGTGCTCATAAAATGATTTTACTCTGGACTACAAACAGCTGTTGAGCAGGGCAAAATTTCTCCAAGCTGGACTAAAGTAAATTACCTTGAAATGTTCATTCCTTTGGCAAATTATCTTTAGTTAGTTCAGAGGGGCAGGCACTATGAGAGCTTTGTCTGGGTTTAGCGCCAATTAGGCTGTCCTATTCAAGATTAAGAGATCAGAGGCAAAACTCCTCCAATATCCCCCAGGTTTATGTCAGAGACTCCAGGTTGTACATTAAGTGTCTCAAGACAAAAAGAGAAGATTCTGGAAATCCTCTTAGAAGTAAGTGACAGTCGAGGGGTTTTCTGCCTAGAGAAACGCTGAAGTAATAAATGTTTATCTGGTGGCCTCAATAGACCATTTTTAGAAGAACTGCGAGTTCTACAAACTGAAGTGCTTGATTTGTTTTTCCAGTTTCATGCTTATTAATGTCATGAATTATACCTGCGATGACTCACAGTGCTGTGAGAGATGCCTTTTGGCAGCATGACTCCACCTGGTGAGTCGACAGCACGCCAGCTGCCACTGTTTGATAATCTAGTTACTCGCAGGCTGGTAACCACTTAATCGATGTAGTAAAAAGAATGAGTGCCCTTTAAGGAATTGCAGGGAGTGCTTCCTGCCTGAACAATCAGTTATTTAAAAGTTTGTTGTTTTTTTGCTTACTTTTCCACAAAGTTAACTGACCCAGTACTAATCTAAAGCCAGGGTTTTTGCCAGTATACTACCAGTCTGGTGGCCTTAACTGACCTCCTCCCACAGGTCTTAGGTGGTAGGTTAGTTTATTAACTAATGTAAACTGTTAAACTTGTGAATATTTACAGTTCTTTGCTAAAGTTGTTGTTTTGTTTGTTTTCCATATTTGCTATACTAACATGTTTCAAATTATTAAACAAATTAACAGTGAAAGACAACCAAAGTAAATACAACATGCAGTTTTGTATTTGAATCATGAATTAACAACATTTTTTGGAAATCTGCATTCAGTTTTCTTATCCACACCCAGGCTTAATTACTGCCAGACCAAGAGATCACTTAAACAGACTTGACTCACAAAGTCAAGTAGGCTACAAGATCTCAAAGAATCTAAAGAAACTCACAGAAAGATAAGAAACAAAGTCTTTGACATCTATCAGCATAGAAAGAGTTACAAAACAATTCCAAAGGCTTTGAGACTTCAGGAAACCAGAGTGAGATCCACTGTCCACAAACGAAACGGCATTGACCCTTCCCAGGAGTTTCTGACTTATCAAAATTACTCCAAGAGTCCATCAATGACTCAAAGAACACCAGAACAACATCTAAAGAACTGCAGGCCTCACTTGCCTCAGTTAAGGTCAGTTTTTATGATTCAGCAATAAGAAAGGGCCTGGGCAAAAATGGCATCAATGGGAGATTTCTGAGGTAAAACCCACTGCTGACCAAAAATAACATTTAGGGTCATATTTGCTAAAACACAAATCTTGATGATCCAAAAAAATATTTAAGAAATATTCTGTGGGCGTTGTTGAGAATAGATTCCTTATTATACATCAGAGTTAACAAGAATATAGTTTGCGATTGCTTGCAACATTATAATATTGCGGTTAATGGGTGTAAGTATACAAAATAGAAAATAGGCCTGGAATGGGAACAAAGAACTGGAGTGCAGGGCAGAAGGACAATTAACCCCCACCCCCAGGGCAGGAAGCAGGAGTTACTGAGGGTGAGGGGCAGCCAAAGGGCAAACGGACACTGCCTTAAAAGGAGATGGGGGTCAGGGTGTCAGCACCCTTGGCCACTGTACTAGTGTATTTCCATAGTGGGGGTGTTTCCTGTAGGGGGAAGGAGACCATAGGTTATAACTGTAACTGTTGTATGGAGTTCTTTAGATCAGCCTTTAGCATGGGACTGCATAGGAATGCAGTGTGCTGATCTCCAGATGCATCTGTAAGAATAATGGGCAATAAAAGGATTGTGTAAAACATGGAAACATCTCAGCGTGATCTCTAACAGGACCAAAAGAATCGCAGAGACCGGCGTTGTCTCAACAACGTACAAGACAAAAATGCAATGTTTTGGAAGCTTTGCATCTAATTATATCTGGTGTAAAGGACCTGGATGACTTGCCACAACTCATGGAACCTCTGAGGGTTTTAGAAAGGCCTAGTAGAGTCTGGCAATGTAAATTAGGTTTTTACCCTTAATACGTTCAATCATCATTGTGTAGCAAATGCTACTATATTTGGAAAAACAGAATTCTAAAAAAGTTAAAAATAAAAATGCAATAAATGCCAAATCTTATGATTTAGTACTGTTCAGCTAATATCCATCCACATATTCCCACGAGTAATGGTAGGCTGAAGTCTTCACTGTTTGTTATTAATGTCAGCTATGATTCAGTGCTCTCCAGGCCTACATGCACGAGTTACTTTCTCTTGATGCTCCTCCCTTGTTGCTCCTCTGTCCTCCTGTGTACAGAACGGCACACACCCAGGCAAGCTTACTAATTAGCAATTAGCATAACTGCCAGGTGAATAGCGCTAAGTGAATTGAATACCGCGTCAAATTGTACTGAATCACCACAGCATTAAAAACCAACCTCCACCGAGGCGAGAGCTGAGATGGCGTCATTAGCAGTTAGCTGTTGGCAGAACGATGCCAGCTGACAGGACAAAAAAAGTTGCACTCTCTGCTTTGTAACTTCTGATCAAGTTTTAATGAGCCATCTCAACCTAGCAATGTGAGCCTACCACAGTGAGATACAGAAGGCATTCAGCAAAAGATGTAAATTGGTTAAAAGACCAAAATTACTGCTCAAAAAAACATGCCCTATAAGCAAAAGATGCCAGTGTCGTTACAAAAGTTAAGTGTTTACCTCATTATTTTTTGTCACAGTCATAATATGCTGCTTTCAGAAGCCGTCAGACTCCTTGTTTGATTCACAGTTAGACTTCTCGGGGGAAATCACTGAATGTATTAACCAGACTTAAAGATAAATCGAGGCTTGCATACAATAGGTAGAAGGGATGCTGTATTGAAATTGTCAGCACATCAAACACGGACTCTATCCACATTGCCGCATCATTGGGTTGCAGTGAATTGAAAACATTTGGAGGGGAAAAAAAGCACTTTCTCACACAAGGCCCACAGGATTAGATTTTACTGGCTTCACTACCTCTTAAGCAGCAGGTATACACACAGCTCTGTCTTCGCTGACTTAGCAGTTTTCACAGTGTCTTGTAATCAGTACTGATGTCTTCTTCTGTCCAGCTGTCTTATGGCATGCTTATGTTTGGTTCCCTTCTGCAGCATCCACTGTGCCTCTAAAAAGTAAGGATTCTCACAGGCATGAACAACTAAAGCAGACATTCATGCATGAAAGAACACTGAGATTGCAAAGTGCAAATCCGAAATACGTGCAGCTATAATTACCACCATTGTTTAGAAAGCACACTCATATCTCTGAAAGGTAATTACTTTGTTTTCTTCAGTCATCTTACCCTTTGATCCCTAATATAAATCTTCACACTAAGACAAACTGCTGCATTTATTGTTTGAGGCACACCATCTTAGTCCTTCAGTATGGAGCTCTGGAACTGGAATATACGGCTTGAAATTACACTCAAGTAGTGGGAATCATATTGTGTTGTAGAAAATCAACTCCTTGTAGATACTTTATCATCCCTAAAGACATGCGTTTACGGCATTCGGCTGTTCTCTCACCACTGCATCGGCACAGCAGTACAGTGTTATTGTTGTTACTAGTCTTGAAAAATCATCCTTCTGCTCTATACTTAGAAGGTACAGAAACAACAAAGAAGCTGTGTTCTTTCCTGTGTTCACTGTTCTCTGATTGGAAGAAGCATTTGTAGTTTTGTGTGGAACATGGCAAGAACAGCTACTGCTGTTTACTGGACCGAATGTGTTGTATGAACTGAAGATAGAGCTTGTTAGTTTCTTTGGGTGCTGTGCAAGTAGTGTTTATGAGTCTAATAATAATAATGTAATATTTGGAGCATCTTTAATTGCACTTGTAGCGTACACAACTACATTATATATTAAAATAGATATGAACTGCATTTACTCTAGTTTTTTAACAAGTTTCACCAGATATTCAGTGTTGTTCGAGGTCTTTTCTAAGAATATGATTTCTTAAAGCACGGCTTCACAAAGGCTAAGGTAGGGAAACGGGCTGCTTCAAATAGCAGCACAAAAGCACTTATTTTAATAGAGTCGACAACTCACTGCAAAATAACATGTTTGGGATTTCTTGTTTGTTATACTACTGAGCTGGATCAAATAACAAGGCCGTCCTGATCTCGCTTGAAAGGGGGCAGTTCAGACTATAACTAGTCCACCCACTCAGGAACTGCCAAGATAATAGGACATGGTTGTAAGAAGAAATGGGTATTCTTGTGTCAATCTGCATTTGTCTCTTTTTTTTCCCTTTTTTGTCCTTGTTTCAAATCAAGTTGGGCAATGTGGATTGCATACAAATTCGCAAGAATCCCCCTGCTGTTAAAGACAGAGAAGCTGAAGACATGATGGCACGTTAAATGTTACATTTTTGTCAGTTTTAATGTGGCAGAGTCCTCAAAAGTGAATCATATTTGGAATGTTCTCGGCATTGACAAATATTGTGCTCTTGGCAAAGACTTCTGTATTGTGTAAGTTCTGGAGTGTTTGTTTCGTGGAACGCAAGCCAGACCGAAGCTGGCATTACGCTCAACACGACTTCAAATTTGGACTGCTGGCATTTGTCAAAATGAGCATTAAAACAAAAATAATAAATAAATAAATAAATAAATACTTCTATTAAACGTTTCTTTGCTTTTGTCACAGTCAACGGTGAAGAGAGAACTCAAATACAGAGTGTGAAAATAAAAAGACTGAAATGAAAGGGAGCACTGGAGGATGACGGCATGAACACAGAAAAATGACATAGGAGGGAAAAGCCTGGGAAATACACAGGGAATTAAACACTATTGAAATAAAAAACTCAAAATGTAAGATGAAGCTAAATATGGACCAAAAACTCAAAGCTAGAGTTATTAAACCCTAGAATATTGAACCCTCTAAACTGCATAAATACTAAATAGTACCAAGAACTCATACAGTGCAGTTCAAGTTCGGTATAAATTCAAGCGACTGTGTGTAAAATGAAAAAAATTAATAAATTTAAAAAAAAAAAACCCTGACAACAGGAAGTGGGTGGGACACAAAACTAACTTTTCTCAACTTTCAGACAAGCATTTGAAGCAACTGCCAATGAGAGTGATTGGCATATGATCTGGTAGTAAATACATTAGACGGTCACCTAGGCAACCGGAGCCTGGAACGTTGCAAACAAGCCGGCAAAGTGATGTGCAATGAGCAAATCACTTGCAATATGTACGCCGCTAAAATCTCAGCATTATGAGACTGAAAGAAGCGGCTTTGGCTCCGGAGCTAAAGTGGATTGTCTGCAATTCTGAAGGTTGGTGGTCTGGTGGCTTCTCCAGTCTGCATGTCAAAGTATCCTTGGGCAAGGTTAAATCCTTAGTTGCCCATGATGTGCATGTAAATGCTGCACAAGGTGTTCAGGTATATTAAAATAAACTTGTATGAATGCTTGCGCAGATTGTGCTTGTATAAATGCTTTTATCTATGATCGGATGAATGAGGCTTGTAGTAAAAAAGCACTCAGTCATTCTCAGTCAGAGTAGAAAAGCGCTATAGTAATGTAATACCTCAGGGCAAGAATCAACACTCAGTCTACAAATCTTTCAAATCAAAACTTCAAACACTAGAAAGCAGAAAAGCCAAAAATAATATATATTAAGAAAGTAAAAAAACAAAAACAAAGATCCAATCTAGGAATCATGACACTCTTATAGTCCTTCCATCTATGTTATTCCAATCCAACTCAGGGTCAATCGCTTATCCCAGTTGTCATGGGCATGAAGCAGGGTACACCCCTACTAAAATACAGGCACTGACACTTTAATATTGGGGTGGATAAAAAAATATATATATATATATATATATATATATATATATATATATATATATATATATATATATATATATATATATATATATATATATATATATATATATATATGAAGTGAAGTGAACCTGAATAGGTCTGAGTAGAAAGTTAACAGTTAACCACAAAAAAAGTGATAAATAGTAACAATATAGGTGACGAGAAGGAATGCATAAGAGATTAAAATTTATATACAGTTGAAATTTGTAGCCAGAAGTTTGAATGAACAAACAGTCATTATCTTTAGTGACCAATTTAGCTCTTTATTTTTTTATGTTTCTCTAATTTTTAAGGTTTTAATATTGGTAAGAATGTGTATCTATAACCATTATGCTGATTATTGGTTATGGCTACACAGTTGAGACAAGTTGCTAAGCATAACTGATACACAGTAAGCTGAAGGGAGCATAGATTGAGAGATTGTATGGCAACTAAAAACGATTGGAAGTTTTAAATCCCCTGAATCTAAAAAGTAGTGTACAAGCAATGCAGTGTTGTACTTTATAAACTAGCACACTTGGGCGCAAAGACACACACACACTCTCAGTGTCCCCTTTTCTCTTAAAGGGCTTTATGTAATGAGAGCCCAGATGACTTGAAAGGAGCGTGTTCACCAGTGCTTCTCTTTTTTTTTTTTTTATTCCACCTCTTTCCTTTCACAGTTACTGGTCTCTTAAAAATAGACATGGCACAGGTAACACTAATAACGCGCTTGTGACCAATTACAGATTGACTGATATATATTTGTGTCTGGGGCTGGGCCACAGATGGACACCTGCTGCTTGACTACTTGATGGACCGTTTCTAACGAGCGGCACTTATCGCCATGGAAACTGCCCAACACCCTTCCGCACACATACGCATATACACACTGGAGCCTGCAGAGTGATCATTAGAGTCTAGTGATTTTTCTCCTCTGTGTCCTCTTCTACCCCCATCACCCTTCCTTTGAGATCCAAGCAAATTGCACCCATCCCTTCATCACGCCCTTCCTCTCTGCCTCCCCCTACATCTTCTTTCTCCCTTCATCAGCCACCCTGTTTGCCTGTAATAGTTCTCCTTCCCTCCCACTCTCCATTTTATCTTGTACCTCTAGACCTCATATCAGTTTTTATTATCTTCCCCCGTCGTCCATCCTTGGCTCTCTCAATTCCTACCACAGCCTCCCTTCATTCCCAGCCTATACTCCATCCATCCCTTCATCTGCCTCCTTTCCCCTCCTTCCACCCCTCCACCATTCCATCTCATCCAATTACTACCCAGTTGGAGGTTTTAATTAGAAAGGGAGGAGGAGCCATTTGGTGCGGTAGACCTTTAATTGAAACCCCAATTAGTCTCCTGTGGACGTCAGTATGCCGAGGGAGCAGCCAGTCTTGCAAAAATCACATTTCCATCTCAAGGTTATTTTTCTGAAGTGATTACTTTGGCTTTTAATAAAACGTTTCAGGGTGGTAAATCAAAAGTGCAGACAAGAAACAGCCTGTTATTGCGAACGTTTATAATTGACTCAAGCAATCTGCCTCAGTCTGCTTTGGAAATTAACAGCAGGAAGCTGTGGCAATAGGAAAACACAATCAAAACAACAAAAAGTCGCTAAGGCAACTTGTTGCCTTGGCGATTACCACAGTGATGGCGGAGTCACTTTGCATGGAGAAGGAGGGAAGTGTGTTACAAATTCAGGGAGTGAAAGTGTTTTGTGTGTGTTTATGTGTTTCTAAGAACCTCAGCCTCACCCTGTCCCATCAGTATGGCTAAGATTTACAATTAGCTGCTTGTCTCAGCCCCAAAGTCAAAGAAACACACACACATGCATACATTCATTCAGCGCACAATAACTACTGGCCCTTCTTTGCATTTAACATTTTAGCCACAATATCTATGTGAAGCTTTGAAGGGCAAAACACTATTGGGACCATAGACCATGAAAAAGATGGACATAGTTACCACGACATCAGCAATGTTTTAGAGACGTCCTCTTTTGATGCCTTCAGATGAGACTTTTCAAAACACCATTGTTTTGTTTTGTTTTCAAATACTGTAGATTTTTGACCAGACAGACTCATTGGCTAATGAAATGTGAATAATCTTCCTTTGTGAAACGTATGACTTTAGAATGACCAGAATTTTATCTTATTATATAAAGAGTCTTGAGGTTAATGTTGTTAAAGAAGCAAAGCAAGCCAAATTGTCCATTTATTTAAAGCCAAAGGCATTTAGATCAACTTTCAAAAAGAAGAAGAACAAAGATTTTTAAACAAACTCCAGGCACTGGACATGTCTGATCCACGTACTGCACCAATGACAGCATTTAAATTCCAATCAGATATGTTTTATAGTTTATACAAGTGCAGACAGCTTGTTTGTATTTTCATTTCAAATTGGTCAGTAATGCTGCTTGGATTTGGAAAGTTAAGGAGGAGTGATTTATATTATTTCATCCTTCTATTCTCACCATAGTCAGCTGTATAGGACAGTGGTGGTTAACCTGATGAATTACTGCATCTAATCTAATCCAATATTTTCTTGCTTGCTGTGAAGAAGTAGGTATTGGTGCACTGATATGTATTGTACAGTTGATTGTGTAGCATCTGATTTAAGTGCCAGTTTTGGAAAAGAAACTCAAGAGAAGTAAAAAGAAAGAAGATTCCTTTTTTCCCCCTTCATTTGAGAATTCTCATGATGATGTCAGGTCTCCTGGAAATAACTGATACTTCCAAATAATTGCTTCACATAAAAAGAACAATTTAAGCACATTTTACTCTAAATCCACCATCTCGGCATGGCTAGCTTTCATTTTTTTGTTTCACATGTCAAAGCAGAAGGACTTCTTTTTTCATCCATGCACTGAAAGTATGCTGTGGGACCATATGAAGCTTGTCAGGCTTAGCAGCACCAGCGTTCAGTGTGTTGTAATGCACACTGCATCTACCTGAGTCTAGAATAAACAGACTGTAGATCAAACCCATGTTCTGCCTGACTGACACAAACACTTTCCTCTACTCTTCTTGGTGACATCCGGCAGCACATGCATTCGAATGAACTGCCTCGTCTGACGCACACACAAACACTTATTAAGCCTCTCCTCTTCCTCCGCCCCCCGTAGAGTCCAGCCCAGACAGACCCAGCTCAGTCCTATCTGCCTCCGGATTTGGCTGCAGACAGCCGCAGAGCAGAGCGCACCCTGATAAGCTCCCATTGATTGGCTTCAGACTGGCTGAAAGGCTGAACACATTGTCACCCCCTCCCATCTCCCTGCACACATACACACACATATATACACTAACATGCAGACATACTCGCTGGTGATAAAAGAGGAGAGGGAAGAGAGGCGAGGGGGAGAGAAGTGATTGAACCGAAACAAAATTCACAATGACAAAAGGGAGGCAAATCAAGAATAAGGGGGAAGCTGAGTTGTGTGGACAGATACGGCTGCCGAAAAGACGAGGTAGGGAAAGAAAGGAATGAGGCTGCAAATCTGCAGGTAAAAGCAGCTGAGAATAGGATGATTAGAATTTTACTGCAGCTGAGACAGAAAGACGTGAAGAGAAGGAAATAAACAGTCTGACAGACGGCTAATCAGAGCCCACAGACGTGAAAAGTATGGGTTTTGAAAACCTTTCTGAAACAGAGACAGCATCTAATAAAACCATCATGCCAACACTCACGAATAATGCTGGTAAACTTAATGATGAGTCTTAGATCCAAATCTGAAAACGGGTAATTTACCCCCTTTATTTCAGAGAACAAACAAGAACTTGTCATTCCTGCCATCACTGGAACATTTATGTCCCTAGTTCTGATCATCAATTAGCACCATCCTTTTAGATAGGCTGGTTGGGTTTAGCTTAATTGCTCTAACAAGTGAGCTTATAGTGCATGAGAAGAAGGGATCAAACAAAGCCAGCTTCCAATCCTCAACCTCCTGAAAATTCATTCTGTGCTTTAACCTGCTGCGTCACAAGGACACCGCCGACCGGGAGGGGGCCCGTTCTGTTCCTGAGGTGTGACTTCATGATTGTTCCACTCGACTGCAAGCTGTGGCAGCCAGAGACCTCAGTGATAGATAGAGGCTGATGGAGGGACAAACTGAATGGCACCGTTGCCCCAGAAGGAGAGGACGAGGGAAGGACCATAGAAAGAAAGGGGCAAAACTCAGGATTTGTGATGTCATTTTTTTTATATCTCATAGCACAGACTCATGAAACTACATGAGAAATGTGTGAAATTATTATGACAGTTCCCCAAAAGTTGATTCTGTTCATCTGGACGTAGCATTTTCAGTGGGAGAAACGTTTCCTCACTCATCCAAGTGACCTCTTCAGTCTCAGCTGACTGCAGGTGTCCCCAAACTTATAAACAGTACATTTGCATAACGACTGAAGTTAGCACCACTGAAGGAACAATGGGCTGGGATGTCTGGGTTTTTTATCATAATTATGCAAATTCTCATGACCACTAATCAACAACCATTGATCAAAGGCCACTGATCAATGGCCATGAGTACCATTCACAGAGGCAATCGCAGCATTGTAAGATGGCGACAGATGTACCCTTAGGCCCCCCTCCTTGATTCAGAGATGGTCTTTCCCTTTTCACGTAAATGGCCTGCTTGACTCCCCGTTCAAACCAGCATTCCTCCCTGTCCAGGATGTGTACATCCCCATCACTGAAACAGTGTCCAATGGCCTGTAGGTGTAAATAGACTGCAAAGTCCTGGCCCGATGAGGTGGAACTTCTATGTTGTGCCATCCACTTGTTTGATTTCCTCCAGATATATATATATATATATATATATATATATATATATATATATATATATATATATATATATATATAACCACAATGGCATGTTAAGAGCAGTAAATGGTCACACATGGCATGGCAAACACATTAAACTCCACAGTTCCTTTTAGTTCTTCCTTTCAGCTTTCAGCTCCTTTCTTGTTGTTCTGGTTTCACAGCTCAGCTTTGCTATTTCAATTAAATTTCTCATCAGTATCATGTCCTCTTGCATAAGGCAGCTGATTTCGATTATCACCACAAACACGACGATCCGATTGGTTGTTTGTTCCCAATGTCTTAAACAACCCATGAAAGCATTTCTGAAAAAACGGTGTTTCCCTTTTCGGGTGCACCAAGAAAATCTCCATTAAGAGGCTATGATGGTAAAGGCTGAATAAATATTGTAAGAAAACCCGTTTGTTTGGGGGGTTTTTTGTTTTTTAAACTGCGTCTTCTAAATATCAACTGTGTAGTACAATCTCAAAAGGACAATTAGCCGGCTAGATGGTGAACACAGCAAAGTATTTAGCAGATAAAGAGGTACATATTTCACTTAGGGAGACTGAGCACAGTAAGAAAAAACTAGAGTGCAATTCTATATAAGTTTTTTATTTTTCAAGACAGATGGGAAAAGGGTGAAACTATTTATTGAAATATACAAAATTACATGGAAACATACATGACAGTTAGCATTTTCAATAGATTCAACTAAAGAAAAACGGTGTGTTTTTGCTGCAGGGTACTTGTAACAAAAGTGCCAAAAGATACAATTTTAAATTAGTTCTTTGCTATGTGTGAGCACAAAACTGATTCATCCCTGTTTCCTTTACTATTCATATCCCAAAAGGTTGATTCTTGTCATCTGGATGTAGTGTTTTCAGTGGTTAAAAAAAAATGCTATGTCCAGATGAACAGAATCAACCTTATGGGATTTGCTTACCTGGATGATTGAGCATGCATCAAGATATTTTCTATGCACAGTAAAAAGTGGCTTAACAAACATTCCTCTGAATATGCTCAAGTACAAGGACTAGACTGAAAATAAGTGAAAAATGAGCTAATGTCCTAACAAAAATTTTGAATTTTGACTTTCAAAAACCCTGAAGAACTATCGCTCAAGAGCCCTTTAAAATTTACAAGAAAGTCGGGTCCATTTGTACTAAAATATAAATACATAAGGGTGGCTCAATAGTTTTGCACATTACTGTATGTTTAGTCGCTATCCATGCAATTTGAAATTTTGCAGTGTCTGCAGGATGATACAACAGGAAACTGTTTGCTAACAAGTATTCCATATCAGCTTATGCAGTGATAATGCAATATATGGAGGGTTAGGGTAAGATAAGACAAGAGCCAGTGTTTTTCTGGTTCTTATCTTATTTTTTACCCTTTTTTCTTCCAAGTAGCATACTGGGGCATCTCAAGACTGTAAGGACTCCTTTGCTTATCAGAATTGTCCATGAGGTTCACCTGTACAAACACAAAACTGAAATCAAACAACGCGATCATTGGCTCCGAACTTGTGTGTGCTTTTTTTTTTACAGTCAAAAATTCAGGTTACAGTAGCTTCCACCGAACCACTATTCAAAGCTGTGTGTATGTGTGTGTAATAAAACAGAAGCATATAGAGAGGAAATGCAGGTGCCCTCTAGTCAGAAAGAAAACAGCAGGGTACCTTGGCATCTCTCTTCCTTGCTTTCCTCTCCTCCCCATAAGATTTCCTCTCTGTTGTTCTTCCATATCTCCCTCCCTTTTTTTTCCCTCTCTCTTCCCATCCCTGCCTTCCCTGTCAGAGAAACATACTTTCTTGTTGTTCTTGCCAGCATACAGAATCTCCTAAAGAAAGGCAAACCTGCCAGTAGGTAGGAAGAAAAAATTCCCAAAACACCGCCAATGCACTTGACAGACTCACTGTTTCTCACTGCAGTGCTATGCTGCACTGCACTGGGCTGTTTCTTTTCCACTGTTGGTTTGTGTTGCAGTCGTGTTTTGAGGACTACACCGGATTGCCCTTGACTGTCCTGCTCAACTGTCCCCATTTTCAGCACAGCCTGCAGGGCTTCAACAGTTTTTAATTAACCACAAAGCTTGTTTATTTTAACTTGTTTCCTGTATTAGCAATCAGTTATTACAGCTGCTCTTTTACACCAATTTTGTTTTTTCACATATTAATATAGTTGGTCAGGTTCTATCAAAATCTTACCTTTCAGATTGTAGGTATTTGAGAAAAAGCCTGTCTAGTTTTCTCACACATCCCACAAAGCCTTGCGGCACCCCTGCAGCACTTTCCTGCATTGTAATGTGTTATATGCAGTGTCATGCATCGCAGAACATGAAGCGACACTCAACTTCAATTTGGATAAGTGCTTTTTAATCCACTTACACATCAAAATGAATCATAAAACTCAATTTTTTGAGCTGTTCTTTTGGCACCTGGAAGAGTTTTGCATTTTGTATGCATGTAATTTCTATAAGAAGGTGAGAAGGCTGTTGTGTCCCATTGTTAAGGGGACAGTGACCATCTTTTTCTCTCCTGTCAGGATGTTTTCTTACATTTATCATGCCATAGGGATATTGAATTCAAAGCAATATCAATGTCCTCTGGGTTATCTTGTTATAATTCTAGATTTTATGGAAAGCTAATTTTAGAAGCTAGTTTTAATAGCCATCCTGAATAGCTGAAATGTTAACATTCATCTCCTATCTTTGAAGTACTATTTTTATTCACAAAAGGGTATAAAACACCACAGATGAAATTAACTTAAAAACTCATTTTATACAGAGTAAATATATAAATGCATGATAAGTCCTCAAAGATGATGATATCCTTGCCTTCAAAGTAAAAGCTGTCCCTTGCAGCTGCCAATAATGTTTTAAACAGTGTGCATTTTACTTTGAAAGTTAACTGTCTCCATGTTCAGTTTGTGTCACTTTAAAAAAAAAAATCTTTTTTTTTCTTTACACTTTTTACAGCTCAAAGTGTTTGCAGACATGTAGGTGTGTTCTGTGCAATCTACAGATGACTGTGTTAATCTGCTACCAACCAAAATTTGCAACACCTTGCAACTGCCAAAAACCCTCCAGCAACCACTCCCCAATCAGTTAGGGTGTATACATTTTTCCCTCGCAACATGTGGTTGTTAGAGGGTCAACCAGGTTGATCTTTAGGCCTGTGTAAACGAGGCGTTAGGATAACTCTAAGTAACTACCTTTGTAAACAATCTACAAACTATATTTATAACTAACTAAAAGTTAGATACAGTTCATGTTGATCAGCTGTTTATTCTTGATAAATAATGTACTGATTCTTGTCATTATCTTTATAATAGTGTGGACTTAATATACAGTAACTCAGTGTTACACATTACCAAGATGGTATCTGAAAGAGAAGAGTAAAAAGCAAATATAACTTTATGTCAAAATATCACAAGCTTAAAAGCACTGCTTACTGAAGTACTCTGCTTTACTGCTGAGCTGTAATCCCTACAAACATTGCTTGAGCTTCCAAACAACTCAGTGGACCATGAACATGACAAGGAACCTCTTAAATTGTCAAAAATATGTGCACAAAGTGGGGCGATAGCTGCATTTTTCAGACAGCATACATGTAGGAACAGGATGCCTTTGCCTCCAATCGAGTCTGCTGTATCTTCTCCCTCATTGCTCTTTCTTTCTCTTTGCTTCCAGGCTTCCTGTCTTCGTATGTGCACACCGACAAGGACACAAGCACACACACGTGCACACACTCGCCCTACCACAAATGTCAGCCAATATTTCACATTCTCTTCCCTAAAATGTCAGTGCCTTGGACAAAGCTTGTCTGCCTCTCTGGTTTCCCCTACCTCACTGGCTGTCTGCCTTTGTGCTTTCCATCTAAATCTGTTATCATTGCCTGACATTTCACATGCTCGGGGGTCACAGGACAAACTGAATATTTCAAAGGTGTGTCACAAAAGGTTAGAAGTTCACTATGGCATGAAAGTCATAAAATATAAACAGCACTTTGTAGTTTCATAACGTGTGCCTTAACGTGAGCCCTTAAAATGTACTAAATCCATAGTAGTAGTTGGCTCTTTGCAAGCATTTGCACAGACAGGATGCTAACGTTAAGCTAGCCAAGAACCCAGAGGGATGTTAAAGCAGAGTGAATGCCAACCCCAGCCCAGCATCCAGACCCTGAACTTCAACAGGTAACAAACTGACAAGCAGTCAGGTTGAGCCTCTGTTTTTACCTGTTCATGTTTCTACAGTAGAATCACTGTGGCAATCGTTTTAAAGTCTTTTTGTGCTGGTTTTCATCTTTGCTTTGTGGTGTCAGCTTTGTGTTCATACCTAAATACTGAGTGAAAGATTGTATTTGTGTCCCAAATCAAAGACAAATCAGTAGATTACAGATCGTGACTGCTGTATTTCACAAAACAGCTTTGAACTATGTTGCTATGTAGTATTTTTCAGTTTTGATGGATGCCAAAAATTTCAGATTTTTTGATCAAAACTTTTAAATGAAACTCACTGATGTATAATTTTTAAGACCATAAAAATACCAACTTTAAAGGTGCAAAAAATAGTTTATTGATTATACGTATCGTCTGGTTATCTTTATATTTAAATACATATAGTATGCTGGAATAAAATTTCAAAAAGAAAGTTTGGATCTTTGTTCTATCCCACCCTGATTTGATAAATTAGTTTGCAACATACAGTGGAAGCCTACTTCCAACCAATTTCACCTTGCAAGTGCAAGCAACCATTCACTGGTTGGGGAACATACATTTTCCCGAGGAACATGTGGTTGTTAGGGGTCTGATCGACTGATCTCTTGGCTTGTATGTCACCAAAACTTGGGACATTTAGTGAGTAAGGGCCCATTTATGCTCGCTGCACTGGTCGTTTCACAGCAAATGGCGGCGTTCTTACATCTCTGTGCCATTTATACCAGCACTGAAAGCACAAGACTCATTGAAGTATTCTCTCAAACAACAGGTGTCACCGCTCAGACAAAACCTTTACATTGGCGATAACACAAGAGGGGGAAGAAGTCAAAACCAGAAGTGAAGAAATTGCTGCTTTTTTTGTTTCGTTTTTTATTTTTCAGGGATTTTTCCAAATTTTCTAATTTTGTAACATCTCCCTCTGTATAATCTGTATGTTTTTGTACTTATATATTATAAAAATTATTCACTGGTGTCTTCAACCCAGTCCAAACAACACCAAAGTGCGATTTGTGCCAGGCGATGTGACGCCGCTTTTGTCATACAGCGACATTTGCCAGGGCAAGAACAGAGTATAAATGGACCTTAAGCATCAGGTACTATGCATTCCTAGCATAACTAATTTTGTGTCTGACTAGCAAAGCTGTTGTGAATTGAGGGTGTTATTTATGCTAATAGTTATACCAGTGCTCTTCCTTGCTATGATTAATCAAAATATATACGGTAAAACGGTCAGGTCATTTAATAAATACACAAATTTCTAATTTGTGTATTTGTGCTCAAACTAACAATGTTTCTAGTTGGTGGACTTTCATTGTTGCGACTGAGATAAAAGAAACAAAGCTCCCAACTGATCAGCTTTGTGTTGTCAGCTGTTTTATCTTTATTACATAAGATTAGATATTTTTCTTCATATTGGGAAGAAAAATAAGGCTTCCCATAATCCTGCATGTAAGTCATGAGTGATGGTTGCATAATCCATTTGATTGATTTTCCCCTCAGATCATTATAATGAATGGTTATTTTGTTCTGAGAACAGACACAAGCTTGCGTAGTTCTAGAGGAATGAAGAGGTAGGCTGTATTTTTTTTTAATATTCTTTCTTAAGACCTAAGTTCCTTTGCAGTGCAGTGTTTGCAGTAGACACTGATTTCAACTCGAAAACAACTCTGTTTGATTTAAATTTAGCTGAGAGATGCATGACCCTGCTGCGCTGCCTGCAGACGCTGTGTGTTCCAGACGGTGATTGAACAGGCTTCTTGTTTTCACTGTCTCCGTCTTGCTACTCTGCTGTTGCCCCTTTCATTTCTCACTTTGCTTAGTTTTTCCGCCTGTTATCTTGTTATTGTGCTATTGCTAATGTTTTAGAAAGTAGAAAAGATAATACGGAGCAGAATGAGGGCAAGCAAACACAATCTTCCTTTCAGGTCCCGTGTGGGCAACGATTAATTAACGTGTCAAGAAATATAAACAGTGCGCATTAAAAAACACCATGAAGGTCCAATTAAAAGTCTGATTATAATTTTGATGCCAGCTACAAAACCGCGGACTCTTTTTTTGTTGTTGTTTTGTCACAGTCCACTGAAATTATTTGGAAAATCAGCCACATCCCCTCTATTCAGTAACAGACACAAAAGAAAATTACCACTGTAGCTTGGATAAAACATACCATCTTTGCAGTGTTGGCACCAAAATAAATTAACCCTAAGGGTTTTGGAGGGTCAATGTGTGAGTAGAATACTAACAAAATCCACAATATTCTGGGCTTACAAGCAGGTACGTGACAAGGATTTTTAGATCCTCTTTTTTTTTTCTGGAAAGGTCCCAAAGGTCCAAGCCTAGGATCTATCCTCTATGTGATGAGTGTACTTTAGTGGTGGCCTCTGAGCCTTTTTCCAGCATTGCCTCTCTTATGTTTACTTTTTTATGCTGATAAATAAAGGTTAAAGCTGAACTGTGGGCAACAGAGTAGAGGGATATACATAAACTATCTGAAGTATATAACCAGGCTCATCCATAACAACCGGCGTTTATGAAGGTAAGTGCTATTTTACATATTTTATTGTATAGTTTGCATTTTCTTTCCGCATATGTTTTTGACTGAATCACAAAAAAAACTGTGTTATATTATTGAAAGTCTTGGACAATATCAATGCAATGAAAGCGTCAGAGCAGCAGGCCTGGTAGCTAGCTGATCCCTCTGGAACGTAGCCTGAAACAAAAGTGCAGCCCAAACTTCCCAGAGAATGTTCATTAAATTTAACAGTGAGCAAAGGAAACAAACAGTGGTTTATCTCAGTGCAGAAAGTCAATGGTTTATCTTCTGTTGGCCATTTCAAAATTGGCAGTTTACTAAATCTACTGTAATGTGCCATCTAAGGCTGTTATGGTTAAGTAAAACCAAACTAAAAACACTTTTAATTTTAATTTGCAGTTTTAATTTATTTTACGTATTTTATAACTGTTGCCCCTTTTATTTTTTTCTTTTGTAAGGTGACCTTGGGTTTCTGAAAGGTGCCCTCAAATAAAATGTATTATTATTATTAGTTAACTAAAGTACAAAGGAAACAGTAGAGACTTGTCTATAAGCAAGAAAAAAAACATTTGGAACGTCACAAACAACTAGCTGACCTGAGAGTATCGGATATTGGTATTGGTATTGATATCTGTATCAGTGTTAAAAAACCAATATCAGTCAAGCTAAACTCAATACAGTCTAATATAGTTCCCGTGCTTCACTTCTAAAACGGCCCTTGGCATACCAAAATGTGATTGCTGATGCTTGTACGTGTGTTTTAATGTCTAATATCCTTCTTTACAATGTAGGCTGTCAACTGGATTTATCAAAAGGTCATATATGAAATAAGAAAATAATTCACTTTGCAAATATCCCTGCGATTATATTTGACAGATTACAGGGCACTGAGTCATTTACAATTATTTAAATACTAAAAACATATAAAATATAATTGGCCTTCTTCAGTTACATGTACATTAGACTGGTTACCTTCCATTACATGGTTACAGTACAATACCAAAAAAAGGCTGAGATCGAGTCAATCAAAAGACCAGGAGTCTTTCTGGGTGAAATAAAAGTCATACTTCATACTTCATGTGTGACAAACTCCAATACAAAGAGCAGTCATCAGACAACAAAATCAAGTAAAGACTCTGCACAGTTGTTTTAATGCATGACAAGCATTTACTTTCCAGAGTGGTTGACACCCTTCTAATATTCACTTGAATGGAAGATTTAAATGTATTTTGGCTCTCAGGGGATAATAATTTGGACCTTGAGCGCATGTAAAAGTGCTTTGTATACAACTAATTAATGCAAATGACAAGCAGTATGTTAGCCACCTCAGCAGCAAGCGTTTTTATGCTAGTCTTAAGATAAAGGAAATGTTTTTTGGCTGCACAGTAATAATTAACGAGACATTCATATCATTAGAACCCTTGCTGGACACTGTAAAGGGCTTAGAATTTTACATCTTAATAATGCTTATTGGCATCCAACAACACTCAAACACGTACATATGAGTTTAACATACTTTAATGGCTGCTCCTCATCCGAGTTATCTTCTCTGCAACCCACCTGTATTTTCTGTTTTTTTCCCCCTGGGCACATATTCAAAACTCCATTTAACGGCTCAACCTCCTGTTTGTTTTCTCAGGTTCTCTTCCTCTAACTTTAAGTCGCCACAGGTCCGTGTAATCCACACACACACTCACACGCAAACGCACAAACACACGCTTTTACTCCCCCCCACGCATTAGTCTAATCTCCTGTTCGTACCTGCCAATATGACTCACTGAAAATGGATCAGGGAATGAGGGACTTTCTTATTTCCTCAGTGCCAGTCCAATAAAAAACACTTCACAGCAATAGACACATACGCCCACACACACACGGCTCAGTGAGTCAAATGGTTATCCATTTTTAATGACATATGGACAGCTTGACCTAGTATTGCTGAGCTCTGTCTCCGGGGTCGGTGTGTGTGGTGTTTTGTAGAGGCAGAGGCAGGCTGGGAACAAACTAGTGTGTGTGGATGTCTACTCCTGCAAAATCATTTTCGTGTGTGCACCCTAAATATAGTTTGCAAAACATTACAAAATGTTAATCACTTCACCCACATGCAATCAGTCACACCACACAGGTCAGAAACATGGATGGTGTCTGACTTAATAATCTCACCTGTGCATATTTCCCTCCCTGTCTGTTTGTTATCAGTCTAGCGTCCACAGTTTTTAAGATATCATTTTCAAATTTTGTGTGATGGTAGATACCAATGACAACTCGAGTGAAAATTGGGGCCAAGGTCAAATTTGCACAAGATTTGAAAATCAGTAAATTTTATTTTATACACAATTTTCCATGGATTGTCTTCAAACATCACAACAATATACTAGACCTTGTGGGACATCATACTGTAATTAAACCAGGCTGATGTCAGCATGTGGTAATAAATACATAATAAAGCAAGGTTTATTATAGCCCTCACTCTTTGGGTGGAGTTTCGCTCTCTGAGTGCTGTTGTTGGGTTTTTCTCTCTAATACTATTGGGTCTTTACCATATAATATTGAGCACCTTGAGACAACTGTTGCTGTGAATTGCTTCTATATAAATTAAACTATATAAATTATATGTTTTTGGAGCAGGTTGCTGGTAGCAAAGTGCCTAAAGATTCCATTTCAAATAGCTTTTTTCCCCTAAGTTGTTTGTTATGTGTGTAGTGATAACAGTGGTTCATCCCTTTTGTTAGGTGTATGTTTTATGCTTAATATAAGCTTAAGATAGAATTAAAAAAAATAACAACTGGAGCGGAGTACAGTGGAAAGGTGCTTGAAACACACCTAGACAGTTGTGTATGCACTTATACAGCAGTATTAGTCATTCAACCATGCACTCTCACCACATACTTTTCTCTCTGTGCCCTCGGTGTGACCTTGGCTTCTATCCCCCCTCTGGATCAGCATTCATCTGTCTCAGACTCTCTCTGTGAGTGTGACAGAAAGGTCACCCATAGAAAAAAGACTTACAAATTTTTAATTCACTATAATTACTCATTACATGTGTACATTTATTGTCAGCAGTCCGGGACTAAGCACAGTATTGTCTTCTAATCTTTTTTCTTCAATTCTCCCAGTTAAACAATGAGTCATCTATTGCAGCATATATTGTCTCTGGGGTATTTTTTAATTTATTGTTTCTCATTGTTTTCATTGTGCAACACCAATGTGTGTGCTATTTGAGCAAACCGAAGCCCTAACACAATCAGACATCATAATTTAAATATGAAACGCACACGCGTTCCTGCAGTATTTATAGTGGTAGTTATTAGACATGAAACAAAAAGTAGTAGCAGTGGAACCTTTAAACTGGCTATTTAAGCTTTTCTGATAACATTCCCAAATAATTAGATGAATACATTTTTTTTTGAATGGGCTCCCTTTTCATGTGCATGTCATCTGAATGAATGGAGAAAGGTCAGAATATATTCACAACCATTAAACACACAAAGACTAACAAATTTGTACATTAATCTAGATCACAGAACCGTGTATGAGGATGAAACTTGTTGAACAAAGTTATCTGACTGTTCGGCCTCCTGGTTTACCCGGAAAAAGGAAATGGACACGTTATTTCCACATTTTGACTGTGCGTGCATGTGTCTGTGTGTAAGCCTCAGAAAAATATGACTCACTGTTGTCATGGGGAAAGAAGAGCAGTGAGACTGAGGAGAGATTTACTGAACCATGTAAAACACACACATCAGACACATGCGTGCAGTAATGCACAACTTGAATTGAGTACATTAATGAAACTGTAGCACCTATAAATCCCCACACGCTGCTGTAGCAAGGTAAATGTGCACACACATAAATGAATAACATCAATTTGGAAAGAAAAAAGAAAATATGAATTTAAAGAGGGAATATTCACAGCCCTGTAAACACACTCGCTCACATCGACACACGCTGAGAATCTGTACCCGGTTATTTGGAATAACAGTGCTGAGATCACAGGCACAGATGCGCTCACCAGAAACTAAACAAACCAAGCTAATATGCACAGGCGCATGCGAGACCATCCAGACATCTCTTCTGTTTCCTCTTTCATGTCTCACCCGCATGTATGAACACAGCATAGTTCACAGTGATTAAAAAAAGAATTTCCTTAGCATGACACTTCATAAAAACTCCCATGCAGAGTGGAGGAACCAGTTACCTCATTAGTCTGGGCTGCCAGTCAAAGGCACTGCAGAATATCCACAGTAATTCCACTTTAGTGGTGCTTTACAGTCCCTTATATAAATGAAAAGGTCTATAATGATCCTTCTGGTGTATGAGGAGTATATTTCATTATCCTATAAAACAGCGGTCCCCAACCGGTATCGGTCCGTGGGTAGTTTGGTTGGTCCACAAGAGTTGGACTCGGGTGTGAAATTTATGGTTTTCAGGGTTTTTATCAGTTTTTAGCGTTTTTTTTTTTTTTTTAATCATTTTTATCGTTAACTTGGTTTCTGTGGGTCTTTACCACTATATGAATAACTCTTCGCTTTTTTGGTACTGGTACTGGCTTTATATTGTTTTATTTATCTGCAACACCTTAAAGGCTGGTCCGTGAAAATATTGTCGGACATACCCGTCCGAATGGTTGGGGACCGCTGCTATAAAAGACCAAAAATAACAGATGAACTGCATTATCATTTCGATAAAGAAAAGGTTTGTCAATGACTTACTGTAGTTGCTCACCTGCATCCTGAACAACTACAATCTGCCTAATACTGAAAGAGCAGTAGCCATATTCATAAAAGGGCAAAATAGCTAGTCAAAACCATTTCAATCACATTACCCTACAGCAGAACACATCCTCCAGTTATCCATCTTTTCCCCCCTCTAATTAAACACAAATAGAAACAGACGAGAGGGACAAATTGGGAGGCCACAGAGCGCTTGGGCAGCCATGTGATTTAGTGTCGACATTGATTCGGAGTGATAGACAGTGGGGAAAAAAGAACAAAGATGGAGGAAAAGAAAGAAAGAGTTTATTGTTAGCTACTTTGGTGTGAACATAGATACAGAGAAGGAGAGGTGGATGACAATGGAATAATAAGGACAAGAGGCAGACAGAGTATCCATTGTAGGAAAGAGTGACATGAATATGTAGAGCGCTGCAAAACGTTCTGACATTTCACAACTGTTTCTGGACACTATTCTGTGAAACATGTGCTTCTTTAACTCCTCTCAGTCGTTATTGTACAATTTCAGCCAAAGTAGTGTGTTTCAGCATCGTATATCCATCGTAATTCTATGGATATAGGCCTCAGAGGAGCAACACATTTCTCGTCTGCAGCCCACACCATAGCAGGAAGGACAGAGCCACACAAAGACGGAGAGAGAGAAAGATATGCGATGATGGTTAGAGACAAAGCGCTGCAGTACAATGCAGACATAGGCTTCCCTCCGTCACAGACTGCTCATTGTGCTGCGCTGTGTGAAGTGTTTGTGGTAGAAAACTAACTGAGGAAAGAGAAGGGGATGGAGGGGAGGACAAAAAGGAGAAAGTGTGTGTGTGCTCACACTACTACATGACGGTTGAGCTGGTTGTGTGAATAGGCTGCTGGAAAGTGTGTGGCCGTGGTTTGTGTGTGCCCACTGGTCAGAAGGGAGGGGTCAGCCTGGGTGTCATCGTTCGTGTTCCTGCTAGATGTAAAGTACTTTAACTCAGTGTAACAGGCAACCATTCGCCTGCAGCCGTACAAAAGCCTCTCCGCAGCAATAATAGTTGTTAGAGATAAACTGAAGCTGATTGTATTCAACACACTGGTATCTACACAGCCTTGACATTACAGCTTTCCCATTAAGTCAAATGAAAAGCCAAACTGGTAATAAAGCATACAGATGTTAACAGACTATGTAAAACGAAACTGATTGCTATGAATGGTACCTGAAAGATAAAACTTAATGTCTGAATTTGAAAAAATAGAGTATTAGGTGTGACAGCAAAGTGATATTGTGTGATTAAAACAATTAGAATCAGAACTGATTACATTTTCACATTTTCTATAAGCCTATGGATCACTCTTCCAGGCAAAACAATGCCCAAAGGATCTAAAAACCTTAGGATAACTTCAGTGAGGGCTGAAATGTAACGTGCATAGAGATCCTTTGTTTATTTAAATCCACTCTACTTGGTTTGGGAGGCTTATGTTATTACTGCGAATATGCTGAAGTGTAGCAAGTATAGTGTTTACCATTCTCACCATGCAGCATGGAGCTAATGGGAATGTCAAACTTTCTTTAATGCACTTGGAAAAGGACGCAGCTGGAGGAAAGGTTTAGGACAAAGACATTATGAGGCTCAGACAACACTCAAAGAGCCAGCCATCTGCTTTATAGCAACCAAACCAGTAAAAACATGAGCTAATCAATTGTTGCAGAGATGTCATGACAGTTTCAGCTGTGTGGTGGCCGGCGTATCCACTGATGTAGGTAAGAGCATTTTTGTTGGCTTGCTTTCCAATAACGTGTCCCATTAGCATGGTAGGTGTTTAGTAATGATGGATCAATCTGATGCCAATAAATACAGGGCGAGTACTGTTGATACCAATACTGATACTGATGCTTTTAACCAATAAGGCCAGCTTATATTGGGCAGAAAGCTCTGCACCTGGATTCACACAGATGAATCATCATCTACTTGCAAATTCGGAATACATTTTAACAAACACAAAAATCACGGGGATTTTTACTTTCCGCAATTAATACAATAAAACACAGCGTTCAGCTTTTCACATATTTTAAAACTGAGTCTTTTAGAGAGCTGGAATGTAAATGGGCCTGTCTCTAAAGCACTTTCATTCAAATTCTGTTAAAATGTGCTACAGGCTACACATAAAATAGATGTGACAGTCAACACAAAAAGGTTCCGGCATTGTTCATAGTGCATGTTTGATGTGTTTTTTGTGTTTTTCATTAAAAAACTAGTATTTTACACATATCGCTGAGCTGCATTTTGATTCTAGAGGATAGAAACACAGCTGCATCAATATGATGTCAATTGAAATCGATACTATCGGTATTTGGATCAATCTTCCCCGTGGAGTGTTTAATGCTCTGGTGCGATACATATAACATGCACGAAGGAGCTTTTTAAACTTCTTTTGTGGCAAATTCAGCAAACTTTTTAGGCATTTTTAATCAGATTTGATTGGTGATTCACCACATGCGTTTTTTTCAGGTTCCACAGACTATTGAAATTAAAGTTATGCCTCTCTCATTGTTCATTTTGATAGAGGATTGGTCTTGGAAACCCACAATAACTGCTCAGGCATTGTCAAGATGACCTCTGAAAAGCAGGACATGCTTCTAAAGGAAGTTTGGTTAATTCATTCTAATTTATTCATATAGCGTCTGTTGCAAACATTGAAGCATCACTAAGGCATTTGACTTAAATCACTCATACAGTTTGTATGAGGCTTAGGCCTTTGGAGAATATTTGTACTTTTAAACTAGCATCTTCCTGGGTCATTATGCTACAGGTGAAAATAAAAAGGAAATTTTTTATTGGCCATTTCTAGAGGCACATTGTGTAAAGACTCTGTGATACTGGCCTGTGCAATGTTTCTGAGTACACTGGCAGATGGAGAACAGAGCCTGGAAGGGAAGCAGAATCAGATGTTATCGGATTAATAGACAAATATTACATCTTTCCCCAACTTGTATGCGGCGTGCACTTCAAAAGTTTGATTTCCTGGCACTTGATGCGAAGAACGTAATCATCAAACAAAAAAAAAGGTTTTTAAAAAGTCCCACACACGTGACATGAACCGCTAATTCTCATTATAAATGTATTAGATATTCTGTAACATTAGAGTATTAGTGTGTGAGCAACATGTAGAAATGGCTGTCAGATTTCTGAGACATGCTTTATGTCTCACAGTGTGAATTCACACTCAGCTGCAGCCATTTCTTAAGGTGGCAGAAAAAAAAGTGTCATTTCCACAGTCACATGGGCAAGTTGGAACAAAAGTTGCTGTGTGTGTGTGTGTGTGTGTGTTTGTGTGGTGTGATGGTGAATGTCGATTTGTGTGTGTGTGTGTGAGAGTAGGGGGGATCCGAATGAACCAATGCTAAAAGCATGTCTGTCCAAGAAAGTCAACCACCTACACATTCTAGCATCCACACACACACACACACACACTCACAATAAAGACAAAGGAAGAGAAAAATGCACACATGAACAATCTGTTAATCAAAGTCAGTCTTGTTCACTCAACCCCCACCACACACACACGCACAAAAGACAAAACAGGAAGGAAGTAAGGAAAGTTGGAGCATTCAGTTTAGGCTTGGACCCCCTACAACAGTTTCTCTTTAGTGGTTTTCACTTTGTGGCATGCATTGTCCCGTGTGTGTGTGTGGTGCCTTGTGTCCTGCACGTACATCAGTGTGAATGGATGAATAGGGGAGGTGCGACCAAGGACAAAGTGGGCGGCGCTGGACACACAACAGCCTTGCTCTTTGTCTTTTTTCCTTTTTTTTGTATCATTATCCCGCTCCTCTCACTCTGTCTGTCACCTTTAATTATCGTGCGTTCACATTTCTGGCTTTCATCTCTGTATTTTGTGTCTTTATTTCATCTGTTTATTCATTCACAGTTCCCCCTTTTTGTTCTTGCTGTCTTTTTTTCCAGAAAGCTCAGTGGTCACACTGCTTCAGTCATTATTTCTACTCCCACTGGGGCTACAAATGGACAAAGTCTTATTCCAGCAGCCACCAGCCAATCAAAGAAATGCCTGGAGCGTGCGAGCGCCGCCAGCAGACACACACACAACAGGCTGTGCCTGGAACTGTGTAGGGTGTTCTGTAGTTTCTAGTTTCATGCAGGGATGAATAATTAGCTAAAAATATCCATAAATGCTGGAGTGCATGTTAGTGAGCAATTCTGATCTGTAAAACTGGGGGTGGTGACATAAGATGTGAACTCCCTATTATGTAAAATCCCCTACTATGCCTAAATAAATTATACAGCCAGGATTTGCCAACAAGGAATTTTATTCAGTGTAAAATCAAGAATATTTTTTCCTTTTTATATTGTAATGAAGTTTGTATAAATTCCTGCTGAGAAAATGAGTAAATGATAGACTGTGAATTGGTGTGTGATTATTTGCATTCTACATATTGGCTTTGTTCATCAGAGCATCAATATACTAATTGGTGGCTGTGAGGAAAAAGCTTCAGAATGAGGCCAGGTACCACTTGAAAACACAATAGATTATTTAGAAATCCACTAATTAAATGGTGAACCTTCTTTAAAAAGGAAACCCTACCCAAATTAAAAAGCTTACATTCAAAGCTCCTAAAGCACCAGATCCAGATGTAGCTGAGCAAGGTTGGCCATATTAAAGCAAACAAATATTAAACAGCATATCCAAGCACACGGACACACTTTAGTACCTTTAGTTCCCTCCCTCATTAACGTCATGAAAGTGTGAAGACATATGGTCTCCCCAGATGGTCCCTCAGTTTTACTCTTCAAGGTGAAAGACAGATTTAAGATTTATGTGGCCAGGCAAGTTCATTATTCTTTCTTAAACATAATTTCTGGTAAATATTCATTTTGTTAAAAAATAATCAGCCAACTTTATTTCTTAGAAAGCAACAGGGGAACCATGCATGGGATAGCTGAGCCATTAAATACATTATTATCATATTTATGAATGCCACTTGACAGTTTATCTATTCTACAGCTGCATATATTTGAAGTTCTAAAGCTGGATCTAATACTGTATTTTTAGCAATGCTAATATAGTGGTTTAAACATTAACTGAACACGGTTAATGCTGCTCCCCAGTTCAAGAACAGAAGGTGACAAAAACCTCTTGGGGGTTGCATGAGGAAGGGCATCCGGCGTAAAAATCTGTCAAATCAAATATGCAGAGCTACATGCTGTGGCGAGCCCTTGTGAATAAGAAAGCTGCCAAAAGAAGCTTCTTCTAATTTTGTCTCTATTCATTAGGGCTGCACGATTAATCGTTAGAAAATCGCGATCTCGATTCATACTTATGTGCGCTCTCATTTCCAAATGACAACGATTAAAAAATTAAAAAAAAGACGACGACGATTGTACCGCATTTTGATCCGGGACATAATCTGCATGAAAACAAGCGCTCACTCTTCCTGCTAAACAAATGACAAGGGCGGAGCCTTATACCACGTGATACAGAAGCTGTGCGATGCTAAAATTAGCAGGGAAAAAACAATGAAGAGCACGTCAGGGATGACGAGAAAGTGACAGGAGAAAATCCGTCCCGGTCAACCACCCAAACATCAATAACGGGAACCTTATACAGCGCTTCCCTATACCCGTCGAACTCCCGCAGGCACAAAGAAATTACGGAGGCTATCACTTATCACCTGACCAAAGATATGGCTCCCATCAACACTGTGCAAAACGAGGGATTTAGGAAAATGATCAACACCCTAGACAAACGCTACACAGTGCTGTCCCGCAACTATTTTTCTATTGTTGCACTACTTGCTCTATACACGCAGTGTCGAGCAACGGTGGAGACGGAATTTCAAGCAGTACAACATTTTGCGGCAACAACAAAACGTGAGACATTTGTTGTTTTTATGTTTATTTATTGTTTTTATGTTCAGTTTCAACTGTTACGAAGTTGATGTGCAGTTAGATAAGTGCAATAAATATTTATACTGGAAAAGAGAATCGTGAGAGAATCGTGATCTCAATTCTAAGCCAAAAAATCGTGATTCTCATTTTATGCAAAATCGTGCAGCCCTACTATTCATAGTTTCATGCCACATGATCAGTACTGGAGGCCTTCAACATGCCAGCCAACAATGGACACTCCATCAAACTACAGAACAGGTTGGTCATTATTTTCTCTGTTGCATGGCTTGAAAATTTACCACACAAAAGAAGAAAAACAAAGATATGTGACTGAGTATTGGGAACTTGCAATCTCACTTTAAGAAACCAGCTATAGTATTAATATAGTACTAAAAACACTAAAGGACTATCACAGCATGCAAATTAAGGATAGCTACCCATATTTTTCTGCCATTTGGGAGATGCGGATGAAGAAGGCCTCAATTATGGTAAATGGCCTGTATTTGTATAGCACTTTACTTAGTCCCTATGGACCCCAAAGCGCTTTACACTACATTCAGTCATCCACCCATTCACACACAAATTCACACACTGGTGATGGCAAGCTACATTGTAGCCACAGCCGCCCTGGGGCGCACTGACAGAGGCGAGGATGCCAGACACTGGCGCCACCGGGCCCTCTGACCACCACCAGTAGTCAACGGGTGAAGTGTCTTGCCCAAGGACACAACCACCGAGACTGTCGGAGCCAGCGCTCGAACTGGCAACCTTCCGATTACAAGGCGACCTCCCAACTCTTGAGCCACGATTGCCCCGTATTATGGGAAAAGAAAGTGCTAATCAGCAAACATTAGATACCTGATGTTGATCCATTGGGTTAGTTTCTATCCTATTTCAGCAACAGCTCACCAAAGCAGAGAATCTGTGTTTCAAAAAGTGCTTATAGTTATAAGTCAGCTGCTTTTCTATTATGATTAGGAGCTTCTCATGCTATCCTCTAAACACTTTTCAAGCACCACAAGCTTCAGTGTTAGGGCATTTATTATTTGCTTTGTATATAATCTTTTGAGGGTTTATTTTACAAAAAAAAGTATTATTTTGCTGTTATGCTGATAATACACTGATATCTCCCTTTGATTCCTGAAGACTCGACCCAAGTGGGAATGTCTGAGTGAATTTAGTACTTTGGTGCAGCTGAAATATCTCAAAAAATAAGGATAGCCATGGCATTTTGTGCTGGAATTCTTAATCATAAGTCATTATGATTAAGAGATTAATCATATTGAAATTCTATGAAATTTGAAATCAATAGACCTTAGCTCTTCAAAAAATCCTTCATCACTTCAAAATTTCTATTTGCCGTCAATCTGTGCATGTATCCATAAGAACACTGCCAAAGCCATCTGCAGGGATGATTTTCAAGTTGGTTGACGTTGGATTTCAAGTAATTTCTGATAAGCATATGGCCTGGACGTACTATAAATGGTTTTGTTCCAGAGTGAAGCTTCAAATTTGGAGCACTTTAAACATTAAAGCTCAATTCTCACTGAAGATATCTGGAATAAAAGTGAAGTAAATCACAAGCTTCGGTTGAATTCAGGAGTCATTTCATGATGGTAGTGGAGGAGTACAGGGAACAGAACAGAAGAGCGGCTCATTTTGTTTTTGACAACTAAACATGTAAGTTTCTGGTTGAGAATTGTCTCCGTCCTTCAGCAGATACGACAGAGCCCTCTCTGCACTGACAGGTTAAAGACTGTAGCATGTCTCATTTGGGTCATGTTCACAAAATTTCCAGAAGCCTGAAAGCCTGGCTGTAAAGGTTTCACTGTCTGATGTGCCCTTTTGTCTTACATCCCACCTAGGCAACAGACAAAGTGAGTCATCTTCAGTCTTTTAATAACACAGAATCTCCTTTAGGAAAAAGAAAAGACTTCTACACATGCACAACTATCTTTTTTTTTAAATGTGACACACAGTGGATAGAGCAGTTTACCTTTGAAGTTTACATGAAGATGTATAATTTCTTCGCAGTGCCTGAACCTTACATGCTAAAAACAAGTCTGACAGTTACATGAAAAAGTATATGTTGCATTCAATGCATTGCTTAGTAAAATCCGCTTCAGTGTTTAGTATCAAGTGAAAAAACATTTTTGATCACAAGTTTATTTTGTTTTCCAAAAAATAATTCAGCAGCATCTATTCAAATTGTTATGTATTTAATTATTTATACACTGTTCCTGTAATGAAGTCATAATAAAATATGTGTTGTCAGTTCAAAGCCAGTAGAATTATAAGGATCATTTTAAAAATAATACATGTTAGGAAAGTTTGACCTTGAAAAAGAGGTCAAAGGTCCAAAGTCTATATGCCTTCTAGCTGTCAGTGCAAACAATGGCAGTAAGAAACTGTTTTGTAAAGCTCTATAAAGCATTATTATTGTTTTAACATTTACATCAATCTGTTGACCTTGAAGGAAAGATCAGACATGACGTCGAATATTACATATTTTAAATATTATACTGTACTTTCTATATGTTGACAATAAACACCACACTTGTTTTCATCCATTTTAAACCAATAAATAATCAATTTGACCTTGATTGTTAACATGACCCCACTCTACACCCCTACAGAATTTTATCAGAATTCATGGTTTATGTCCATGATTAAAGACAGAATGCTACCAAAACATAATCTGTAATAAATGCTGGTGTCAGAAACACTGACAACATTAAGACTCAAAAATATATATTCATTTTAAAATTAACCAATTTTAAGATTTACAGATTGGCTATAACACTGTTTTGCATCAGATTAAATGTAGATAGATAGATAGATAGATAGATAGATAGATAGATAGATAGATAGATAGATAGATAGATAGATAGATAGATAGATAGATAGATAGATAGATAGATAGAAACCACTGTCAGGTGACATAAATAACGCAGATCATTTTGTTACAGTGCAGTCTACTAATTAAAAAAAATCTTGGGACCTGGCAATCTGGTATATATTAGTTTGGAATGTACCACACACCTGCAGCAGCAAGCTTGATCCATGGAGCTGCACACCATAACCCAGATGTCACACACCTCGGCACACACCCCGGCACACACCCGGAGGTCCTTTGTCCTTCCAAACACAATTCAGAGACACCTTGGGAGGCTGAACAGTATTAAGAGAGTGTTTTAATATTGCATCTGAACTGTTTTGCCATTTTATACCCCTTTTTGAACAGGCATAAAGTCTTACATGTCCGCAGTCCTCACTGCAAAGTACCACAAAGCTATATTTCAGTATCTGTGTTTTGAAATCTACTAGTTTAACACCATAGTAGTAAAAGAAAGCCTTCACAGGTTTAGAAATACACCTTAATAAGAGACATGGGTTCAAATATAATTAGAACTTTATTTTAAAAAACATCTTAATTGTCAAAAACAAATGGGAAGAAAAAAAAAAACAATGTGGCACATTATCTATAGGTCTAAATGCTGCCCTGAAGATTAAAAAGGCAATCGGATGGGACCTACCAGCAGTGCAGAGACTGTGAAAGTAGGGGGGGGGAAACGACACACACACACTGCACACCAAATTTTCTACCCAAGGTGCTGTAAAATAAGGAGGATTGTGAAAAAGAACCACCACCAAGACGGTAGCACTACAACTAGTTGTCTACCCCAGTCCCATCCAGCAACAGGGAAAAAACATGATTAGTTATCAGCTGAATTCAGTGGTTTATGATTTCATGCATGACAGATAATAATAAAAATAGCCCTCATAACACAGGAGAGAAAGATACATATCTGCACAGCAGTAGCCACAATAAAATGTCAAAATGTGTATCATTGCCAAAGCTAAAGATGATGCCAGCTGAACCAACACTTATCTGTTAAAGCAAACCACCCCACTGGAGAAATGGCCGACTGCGTTACAGAGGGGCAGGTGAAACAATAACCCAGTTCAAGTCCACCATTAAAACGCCAGGTATATTCACCACACGGGACAGTTTCAGGCCAGACAGCAGCAGGCACGCTACGTCAGACAAGACAATGGCTGGCAAACCCACATGAGGCAAGACAGCAGATCTTTGGGGAAGTCAAGCCTCAAGTATAATGGCCAGTGAAGAGTTCTACAACCTTGGATGAGTGCAACCACAAGCCTGAAGGCATGAATGAAACACTGACTGAGGCGTGGCGTAACGGCAAGCAGAGACCTAGAAATTAAATTTACGTATTAGATAAAATGTAGCAGGCTGCACAAAGTAGGCAAAGTGCCTCCAAAATCAGCTCACCTCAGAATAAGTGGACGTCTTATTGCAGTGGTAAGTGTCTGCTTCCTCTGCAACAGCCAGGGAAAAAATAGCCCGCCACAGGTTGGTGAATATCATACTACTGTCAGCTTACAAAGGCTGGCTATGAGTAGGACAGGATATGTAGCATACCTTGTTGTTGTATGTAAATGCGATTAAAATCACGTTAGATTGCACTGAAATTTACCCAGTCACGTGACCACCAACCACTCGACGTTAACTTGTCCACCAGATTAAATGTGCAACAATGTAAGGTCAAGTGAATAAGATTAACCAAAGCAATCGCAGGGAGGGTTTTGGTGTAAAACCATCATTGTCACAGATCTTACACACTGACAGCCACCAAGCTCAAGAAACCACTCGCCAGCCATTGACGGATTACAAATTTTTCCCTTGCAACTGATTGTTGTATCATGTGCAATGTGGCCACAATATCATGCGAAAAACGTTCATTCTCCACCTTATAACCTTACCTCGGAAAAAAAAAAGGAATAGCATGGAGCGATGTATGCCTCACTTTTAAATATATGACCCTGTGTTATTGCAGTCTGATTGGGTGTAGATTCTGTCTCGATTTTTGCAAAAAACAGTGTGTGTGCTCATGAGATAAAAGTAATTTCATAATGCATGTATATTATTTGAAGATGGAATTTGTGTTCGTGCACATGTATTTGTGTGACAGAGAAAGGACAAACCAATACAACATGTTAAAATTAAAGGTCACAAATCCACAATTTTCAGAGGTGTTCACAACAGGCTCCACTTACAATATTTAGTCGTAGGCTGGTGGTGTGTGTATGTCCCAAAGCAGTGTAACAGTAACAAAGACACAGTCTGAGAGGGCACAGCTAAGCGTATGTGTGTGTCTGTGTAGAGTTGATGAGCTCTCAGCCCAGGTATAATTACATGGAGACGTGCTCAATCTGGCTGCATTTATCAGGAATTTATCACATTCATTTAGCCGTCATTGCCATAGTAACCAAAAAGCCTCTTTTCGAACATTATTCTTCAAATGATTCCACGCTACCGAAACCAACGTCATCAGATCTCCTTATAGACCGGAAAGGGAGTGACTGTGTGTGCCAGTGCCAGTATACCTGCATGTGTGCATGTAAATTAATCTCCAGTATACCCGGTCACAGCATGGGTGGGAGAGTTGGAAGAGAGACAGGCAATGAGAGAGGAGAGGGGGCAGATTTGAGAGAAGAAGAAAAAAAGAGTGAGAGAGAGCATACTGTGCAAGAGTGCAATGCTGTTGCTAGGTGGAGCAGGGCTGGTGCTTTGAAGCAGAGATGTTTTTGACTGCACTTAAAAAATCCCTCTTTCAAATGCGCAAAGATGTGCACAACATTTTTTTTTTTTTTAAACGGAAAACACACTTTTCCATACACTCACTGCCACTGCATTCCTAAAACTAAATAACACAAATACACAGTGGCTTGTGGAAGTTAGAGCTCGCGTAGAGAGACACAAAATACCAGAACATGAGATGAGGTTTGGAAAAATAGATGAGCAACAGAGCCAATAAAATGCTAGAAGGCAACAATAAGCATAGATAGAAAGATTATGTTAAAGTAGACAAGCCATGTTAGTTGATTTGGGGCAAAGATAAAAATAGAGGGAGCATGCTAGGAGATGGTCAAAAAACAGGCAAAAGAAAAAAGTACTGGGGAACAAAAGACTAAAATGAGATTAACAGAGTAAAGGGAGATGAATGGGTTCAGTAGCAGCGCCACTGTACAGCTGCTCTCACTCCATTATAGCAAGGAAGTAGAGACACGTAAAATTGAATTTGCAGCTATACACGCTAACATTTGCATGGCACTGGTGGGAAACACAGGGTCAACACCCAACTGTTTTACTGCTGGTCAGAACAGTGATAGCAACAAGATGTTTAACCCTTTGTCAAAGAGCATGGACACCGCATCCATGGCTGTCCTTCTGCCTCATACATTCTTTGGAAGAGCTGCTATGGACTGTTAGCAAACAAGCTAGGCCAACTAGTCTTTAGCTATGTCCCAATTCAGGGGCTGCATACTTCGGAGGACCCAGCCTTCTCGGCCTACGTCCTTCGAAGACCGAGAAGGCCAGAAGTGCGAGGCTCTGAACTGGGACAGTCCAGCCTTCAGATTTCCGTCACCAGCTGTTCTCGGTGGAGTTTAATAAACTCATCCTGCTCCTTGTTCCCTAAAATATGACAGGACATTGGAGTAAATTGTCTACCATCAGTTTTCTGTTTGACGTTTATTCGGCCGATTTACTCAGGAACAAATAAAACACTGCAAAAAGCTAAACAATAACATTTTTTAAGTTATGTAAGTGACTTACATATCTTGTTTAATCTGAGACTAAGACTGCGATGTGCCGGGAGTTTGCTGTTCTTGCCGGCTCTAGTGAGCCTTGACCACCCGGTCAGCTATTGAGCTAGTGGGGTGACAGACGTCTCTGAAAACGTAGAAGCACTTTTGTAAATATGTCTTGATAAACCGAGCAGATATTTGAAGTTTACGCAGCTACATTCTCGCCTGAAAATATGTTAAAAGTTTATTTTGTGTCCCAGAGTAATAAGAGTAATATTAACACTAAGTAGCTGGAATTGGCTGGGCCGTGCAATGAATTCTAAGAAAGATAGGTTGGGCCACAAAGGATACTCCTGACCCATCTCTCAAATATGGGGAAATGAAGGACGCATTTGTTGGCCACATTTGGAGCAGTCATCAAATTGGGATAGCCTTTGTCGCCTAGCTGTGATGTAATCAGCCTTCAAATGCAGCATCTGAAGGATGCAGCTCCTGAATTGGAACATAAGCTAGTTAGGGTGAATGTTCTGGTATTGACAGTGAATCTTACTAAATACTAACTAGTCGTAGAAATATAGCTTAAAATCAATCTTAAAAATGTTACATATTAACTCATTTTCAGATTCGTTCAATTATTTTTCTTTGCACTTTTAAACATATTTATGTATTTGTGCTAACCATTTCATTTTAGGTAAGTTACCTACCACATCTTTCTGAGCTGGAGTAATAGTGAAGAAATGCATTTTGTGTGTAAAACTGTTTTAATTCTTGATGCATTTGATTAAATCTGAACATGTACAACCCATTACTTGAGCTTTTTTTCTATTTTCCAATTATTACTGACCTCTTGTATTTGGTGAGTTTTATTATTTTAGGCATCCTCAAAATATTCAGGCATGGCCAGCCTCTGCTTGATATCTTCGGTTATGCTTTTCCTAAGCACCTCAAAGTAATTCTGGGTGTTTGTTGATAATGCATAAGCTCACTGTGTTCTCTTATCTGAACAGAAGAACAGATGCAGGACAGGCGTGTAAAGAAAATCCTTAACCTTCAGAACAGGGATGCCCATACCTGCTTCACGTGTTTGTTCTCGTTTCTTATCGTTTATATCAAGTGTTTACCTTATAAAGGTATCTTTATTTTTATGTTTGTCTGAATGCAGAAATCATAACTCACTGTCTCAGTTAATAATAAAATATTTACTCTAAAATTATACACACTTATGGGCTATTTTTAATTTATGATAATTACCTCTTTGTGATGTGAATTTAACAAGGAGCTGGAAACATTCCTCAGAGATTTTGGTTCATATTAGTATGATAGCATGAGACATTTACCTGCTGTACATCCATGATGCAAATCTGGTGACTGTGGAGGCCATTTGAATACAGTGAACTCACTGTTAGGCCATTAGAAGATGGGTACTTTATTAGCATAAAGGGATAAACAAGGTCAGTGACAATACTTAGCTAGGTTGTGGTGTTTAAACAATGCTCACTTGGGAATAAGCAGCCCAAAGTATGCCGATAAATATCCCCAAACCATTATAACACCACCAGCTTGAACCAAATCAAAATCAAATCAAATCACTTTTATTGTCACATCACATGTGCAGGTACATTGGTACAGTACATGTGAGTGAAATTCTTGTGTGCGAGCTTCACAAGCAACAGAGTTGTGCAAAATACAATAATGTAAACAAGCAAAATACAAGAATGGCTACATCTGAAACTAATAAATATATGTACAATATATAATAGTATATGCATTTCTGGATGTGTATACTAAATATTTTTCTACGTGTGTGTGTGTGTGTGTGTGTGTGTGTGTACACATATTTTACAAATTAAATACAGTAAACAATAAATAAAATATATAAAAATAAAAAATATAAAAATATACAGAGTTGATACTGATACTGAACCACTGGTGCTAGGCAGGATAGATCCATTTGTTTAATGTTGTTTATTCAAAATTCTGACACATATATTTCACAGCAAAAATCCAGAATCATTAGACCAGGCAATATTTTTCCAGTCTTCTCTGGACTCTGGAGTGGCACCCAGCATGGTCTGCTGCTGTAGCCCATCTGCTTTGTTTCCATGTGTTGCATATTCAGAGATGCTCCTAGGCATACCTTAGTTGTAACAAGTGGTTATTTGAATTACTTCTGCCTTCCTAGCTGAAAGAAGTCTGGGCATTCTCCTCTGACCTCTGGCAGCAACTGGTATTTTCGTCCAGAGAACTGCGGCTCACTAGATATTTTCTCTTTTTCAGACCATTCTCTGTTAACCCTAGACATTGTTGTGTGGGATAATCCCAGTAGATTAGCAGTTTCTGAAATACTCAGACCAACCTGCCTTGTACCGACAACCATGCCACACTTAAAGCCTCTTAAATCACCTTTCTGCCCCATTCTGATGCTCAGTTTGAACCTCAGTGTGTTGTCTTGACCTGTCTACATGCCTACACATTTGGTTGCTGTTGTGTGATTGGCTGAGTAGGTACGCCAGATGTGCTAATTTGAAAGTCGTGCATCAAAATTTTCTTTTTTTAAAGAAAATAATTGGCAGTCAATAGTAGCTTGTGAGTACTGAAATATTGATCTGAAGTGAGATGATGGCTCTCTGAAATAATGAATCAGTGAAAAATTATCATGATTGTCTGATTGTGCCACACTTTGGTGAGAAACTATTTAACAGCCACTTCTTCGAGCTCATTTCCTGATAACAGCTGTAATTGGTCACATGGTAGAACATACAGGTTTTGCTTTACTGGGGGTTTTTTCATACCATGCTTTTCATAAGAGCCTGTGAAGAGATATTATTTGAAAAGTGTCCAGAAGAAGGTTGGAGAGACAGGGAGAAGCATCTGGATGACAAAGCGCTTGACTAAAAGAGGACAAGGACCTCTTCCTCCCACCATCTCTGTGAGTCATCGTACCCCTCCTCCCACATCTGTCTCAATGCTTAATCTCAGAGGACACGTGCCCTCAATAAAACACAGACTCTCATGCTGTGCACACATACACACACACCTATAATGTGTCCACATACACATGCAGGAATGGCCACACAAAGAGCTACATAATATCCTGATATATCAACATGCATTTACATGTAAAGACACACGTGCTTGCATATAAACATGTTTTTTTTTTTAAAGCAGAGCAGGAAGTTGCACACATAGAAAGACACACATAATGTGCACTTGCTGTAGGCCAAAGGAGTTCACCATGGCAACAGGAGAGTGGGGCAGCAGCATGGAGTCTGTGGCTGACACAGGTGTGTGAACAGATAACAAGTGCTTGTACATACACACACATAAACGCACATGAAATGCATATCCACAAATACACAAGCTTCATGAGAGGTATTAACTCCCAGCTGCAGCATCAGCTCCCAGTATCTGAACAGCAAAAGCCTTTTTTTAATGCTTTTTTGTTTGTTTTATTCTGAGTTACAACCAAGTGGCCACCCCTTGGGCTGAAAAATAAGGCCAAAAATAGAAGTGCCAAAGCCTGTTCCTCAAGTGGCCACTTGAGGCTGGGACAAAAGTGAATCGTCTAAGTTTAAACATTCAGCTTTTGAGCAGAAAGAAAACAAGTTTACAGCCTGGTGCCGAGCACAGTCATCATCACTATAGTTAATTTCCATCTTCATAAAAACTGCACGTAAGTGGTGTTTTTTTATACTTTACTAATGCTTTTAATTGAGTACACTGCTGCTTTGATTACCAGGTAGATGCTAAGCTTCAACTGTGCTCATGTAACCACTGACTCATTTTAAATAGTTTAGGACAGCCAAACTACGGACCAGTTGCTAGGTTCGGCAGGGCTACAATAGAAAGCGAGGCGAATGCAGAATGAAATGGCTGGAGACAGGAATTTGAGCAGCAACAGTTATTATTTTGCACAAAAATGAAATAAACAAGACACAAATTCCACATTGACAGTAGTAGTGATAATAACCATAACAATAATAAGAAGAAGCCAGCAAAACAAAAATAACCCCAAAAATAGTCGTTTGAGCTCAATATTTAATTGTCTTTTTGTCTTTGGTCATTTGTCAAGTCAAAAATTCTTAGTCTAGTTCTTGTTCTCTTTCGTTTGTGGTTTGTGTGTTACCACTTGGGAGTCTCCGTCGAGGAAGAAGAGTAAGTTCCTCTGCAAAGTTCAGTCTGGGCTCAGGCTCGCCATCTCCATCCGGAGAGAATCCATTGGAATCCAAAATCTTAGTTCCTTCCACACGGACAAGGGAAAAAAACCTAGCCTGCACAACAATATTAACATTATTGTACACAGCCAGCTCCGTTTCTTCTCTTGTATCACAGCTATAGCTTTAGTTCTTTATCTCTTTTCACATTTCTTTCACATTACCACAGTAATACATTACATGCATGCTTTGAATATATCTCTCGTTATACATGAAATTATTTTAACCATGTAAACAACAAATGAATTTCTTGTTCTCTTTTTAACCATGAAATTATGATTAATAGGTATAACCAGCAAGATAATACATTTTTCCAATCATCCTTCGAGTATGCTAAACAAATCCTACCACAACAGCATTTCAACCGTTTTTAAACAGCAAATTACCACTCGCGAATCGGTATGAACAGAAGAAACAACTTTTAGCAACAGACTAACACATTAACTTTTCAAACCCATGGGCTAAACTCACCAAAATGTTAGAAAATTCCGCACGAGCTATCCGTGACCTGTCTCATCTATTTCCACGTGCGAAAAGATCTAGCTCATGTGAAATGATGGTCTGGTGTTTCGGAAGACGGGGCTAAAACCACCTTCAACCAATGAAAAAGGCATTTATCCCTTGTGATCCAGCAACAGAAAATAAAGTTTGCTAGAGGATCACACTTCCTTTTTTCAAAATAAATGTTTCTTTTCAAAATAAAATAATGAAAATACATTTATACAATCAAAACGAAAACAAGAAAAAAATAACAAAAGGTAGTTTTCTCTACTGGGTTACACTCACATTCACACCTATGGGCAATTTGGATTAATCAGTTAACCTATCCCCAAAAACTGCATGTCTTTGGATGTTGGGAGGAAGCCGGAGAACCCGGAGGAGGAAGCTGAAGTAAACCCACACAAACACAGGGAGAACATAAAAACTCCACACAGAAAGACCCTGGCCTGATGGTGGAATTGAACTCAGGACCTTCTTGCTGTGCAGCAACAGTGCTAACCACCGTGCTGCCAGAATGCTTGTTTGGTGCTTCGAGCTAATTAGCAGGTATCAGTGTCTGTGGAATCTAGCTGTATCATTTATGGGTCCAGCTTGTTGGCCGGGGTTGTTATGTTAGCTGATAAGTGAGTGCTTCACCTTCTCATACAAATATGGGCACGTCTGGTTCTAAACAGCATAGTGGTGTCCAGAATGTAAAACAACAATTGATGTCCTATTGGCTAGGCACATCTTTTATATACAGTCTATGGTTAAAATCATTAAAATGGCTTGTTCTGAGACGCAGGTATATGGCCCAAATAAGCATGTCTGCCACATGCAGTGAGCAAGTTTTTACTAAAAATACATTACAGCCATAAAGCTTCTGTTCATGAGTGTGTGCTGCCAGTCAGGAGCCTGTGAGCTATAAATGTCCCACAACACAACGTCACAGATACGTAGCAGAGCTGTGTATTGGCTTGCATCCAAAATCATCCATACTGAACCGATTGTGCTGTCACTCTGAAGCCATCTATCAAAATCGTGGAAGATTATTTGTTTCATATGTGAGGGAGAGCTCAGTGAAGATAAAAGGAGCAGTCTGAAAGTCAAATTTACATCATTTAAAACAGGGAATATGATTTTTTTTTTTTAAACTGTTCCATACTCTTGTGTTGGATGCTGTGATTTTGCGCACAGAAGAAAATGGAATAAATGCACGTGCTTTAAATAGTTCAAGAAAATTATGGTGCATTCTAAAGGGATAGTCTGTGAGAGCTGCCAAGGAAATGATGCTGACTTCAGCTCCTTTTTGGTAGGATTCTTCCTGCAGTCACTTAAGTAAAGAGTATGAATCCATGTTAGTGGCATTATTTTTTCTCACCACAGCTGGAAGTTCAGAAGAAAATAAGTTCACTAATATAAAGTACCTAGGTGTGTTTTCTAATTCTCTTTCTATTAAGGAACACTCCTCAGAGGAGAGCGTTCACTTCAGAATTTATTAGCCCTGAGGTATTAACAGTAATACGATAAGATAAGCTTAAATTAATGGAACCTGTAGTAAATATGATTGAGAAAGAAACAGAAAATACTGTTTGGTCACGTTGCTGTGAGGGGGAAATGGATGTTAAAGTGTTGGCACTGCATGAATAAGGTATTCGTGTACTGCTTGGACATTACATTAAGCATCTGTTTAAAATAAAGCCTTGTGGAAGTATTTGCTAGTTATGGTGATGGATGTGTTGGCACGTTTGTAACTGTGGATGCATGAAACATAATTTTGAAGCATGTTGCAAAAAACAACAACACTAAATTCTGAATTTTTTACTTTTCACATATATACTGTATATATGTACACACCAAGGGTAAAAAACGCAAAATGTCAGTGGTGCAGTTTGATGTCTTTTAGGCAAATTTGGGACTATGTCTGAGAAGTCAGAGCTGACTGACCTGGAGAGGCATCTAGCTGTGTGTCTGAAGCAAAATAGTATTATTTCGCATTTGTTGTCAAATGGAGTCTGATTGGTCAGATCTGTTTATTCAATGTGAAAAATCAGAAAAATTGAGCTTGAGCTGAAAAAATAAATGTCTCTGTGGCAGCATTAAATTTGTCATGAGAAAATACACAGTCGATGTGAAGCACCACATTAAAAGTGGGTGAATATGAAAAAATATTTCCAACACACAAAACATTTGCACAGATCATCCGGGGTGTAAAGGCCTTAAGTTGTAGCTCTAACTGGCTCCTGATGGGAGGTGTCACAGCCACAGTCATTGATTGAACTGTCCTTGGTAAGAAGAACGCCGTGTGCACATTCAATTGAGTGGCGTTCCACTGAAATGCAGACAGGAAGATGGGATATGATGACAGAGGGAATCCATTACAACCACAGAATGACTCGGAGACGCACTCAAAAAATTGGGTCACCGGCTAATTGGACAGGAATACATCACACACACACACACACACACTTACTGTTCACAGACCCATATCTGTTAAAACGTATTATATTTGCGTATAGATGCAGAGCAAACACACATTCAAACAAACACACACACCAAAGAATGGCTGTATAGACAGCATGTATAATCGTAGATCATCATAAAGTAACCATTTAATCAATTACACCCAATCACAACGGGGAAGTCCAGACAAGACCGAGGGATTTTCATTATGCATGACCAAGTGTGGCACACAGAAAGCCTCTCATGCATACAAAGGTACTCACATCGATTATGACCACGTGTGCACACACAATGGAGAGGGCCAGCACACATGCAGAACATATCTAGGCACTTCGACTTACAGTACAGTAAGTGAAGGTGGCTATAAATAGAGTGTAGCATTGTGAAGCTGAGTAAACTGCTCAGTCTCGATTTTTTTTCTCTGTTGCTGGGTGCAAAATAGAGGTTTGGATGGACTGTAGAGAGCTACAGAGCAGAAAGCAGAAGAGAAAGTAGGAATAAATAAGGGATGAAGGGAATGGTTTGAGGCATTTTGCATTTTTTGCTGTATCATGGACTGAAGAAGTAGGTGGATGGTTGGAAGGAGAGAGAAACGAGAGTGGGCGCACACGCATGCACACAGACTCACGCTTAAGCCTTGATTTCATCTCCAGGTAACAAACAGGAGATGAGAGAATGATACTTTGATTTATCAGATTTCTGAGGCTTGTAAGATTATAAGCATGGCTGCTGGAGAGACATTGAAAATGGGATCACCCTTTTTTCTGTCTTGTCTGAATTTTTTTCTTACATTCTTCATCCTGTTTTCCCTTCTTGCTTCTCCTTTGTCTCCTTCCATCCAGACATAGCATTGATAATCAATTCAGAGCACAATAATATTCTTTGAGGCGAGAAATAATATTTATTGCAGTTAGAGTTAGATACGATTTTTTCTAAAACAATAGAACTTTAACGGAATTTAGATACTCGTGTTTCTGTGAACAGACTGAATAAGCTATTTATATTTTTTAATGTGAATATTACCAATGCTCTATTTAAACCCTAAAAGCAGGTGAGGTTAACAAAATGAAGTGCAAATGTTTCTTTATAAATTTTCTTTATGAAATGAAAATGAAAGAAAAGTGAATAAAGGGGTAAAAAGATAACAAAGCAAGCCTATGGAAGCAGTTGTGGCATATTAGCGTTAGCTTAGCTGTGAGTAGTTTTGCTACTATGTCAACAGACCTCTATAACAATTAGTTAGTACATTTTCATTATATCATACAGGCCTGCTTTGCAATATTTGATAACAATATTCAAAATTGTTATGACAATGTGACAAATAATGACCTGTAACTACAGCCGCCTTTATTTTAAGAAGATTTCTTTGCTAAGGCTCCAGTCACACAGTTGAACTGGTTAACCATCGGTTGCTAGCGACAAATATAAATTCCCTGACCAGTTGGCAAACGTCAGCTGCCAGTCATTAGAAGAAATGACCAGTAGATGGTATATAGTGCTGAAAAACGTCTTGTGATTGCTTTGGTTGCTAGAAAGTTGTCACAGTCACGTGTATTTTGTTAAAAAAAAAAACTATGCCAACTTTTCTGCAAACACTTGCTAAGCACTTGCAAGTGGTAATAAAACTTTGAAGTGTAAAGTCAAAGTAGAAAGTAATTGCCATTAAAAATGAAAATTGTCTTTTACCGCTTTTAAACCAATACATTTCAAAAGGTGCAACTCTTACTTTGAAGGCAAATGCTCTCAGTTCCCGATTTTCGTCACACTTTTTTCAAGTATCACTACCACACAGTGCTTGGTTAGTAACTCTTTACAGATAATTGAGCATCTTCCAAGTATGGGTGACCATGACAATCCAATCGACCAAACCAATGACCAGGTGGTTTTAGGTCTAGCGCCTTCTAAATGGCATAAAGGTCAGATTATAATAACACATTATCAGATGTTAAGTGTAAACTAGAAGAAGAAAAAGCATTTATATAACAATATATATGGACACCAATGCGAAATATGAAAAGATAGCTCTCTAAATTAATTCTTCTGCTAATTTGTCTTACTAGAAAAAACACATAACTTATTTCTGGCTCTAATCAAATGAATAGGGATAAGGATACCAGAAGTTAACTCATTTGTACCAAAGAAGAAGAAACCTAAAGAAGGAAAATGGCAGACAAGACAGCATAAACAACAGAATAAATCAAAGTGTTATTGAATTAAAGGAACTCATCATAAAAATGGAAAAAAAAATGCTATAAAACACATACTGAATTTGCAAACAGCCGTGGTTTCCTATCCAGTATTAAAGTTTTGTGACCTCTTTTTATTGAATTGATATTAATTATGGTGTTCCCTCTGTGTTAGATTTCTTATCTTCCCTTTTTCCCGCTTCCCATTTTATTTTGAAAATTACTTGTTTCCCATAAATTCTGATTGTCTCTCCTAACCCTTTACTTGTGTTTAGATGCTGCTTTTTTGAATTGTCTTATCAAACTGTCTGTTTGGTTGTCATGAGCACACACAGCTAATCGTGATAACATTGTATCGAATCGTGCGTTACTCTCATTCCCACCCATGATTGACACTGTTGTGACTGCACAGTATCTTTAAATAGCATCATTTTTCCTATCCTTTCCACCTTTGTCAGTCTTCTGTGACATGCGTGTCACACAGCCAGGTCTCCTTTCTTTGTGGCTCACTTTCCAGACCACTCAATTATGCATCTTTAAAGCCTCAATGAAGAACCTTCGAGGAGAGAAAAGTGTTTCCTTGCTTCTCATCTATGCATGAGAGAGGGAGATGGGAAAAAGTCAGGTGGAGGCATGAAAGCAAAACAGAGGGAAAGAGATGTGGAAAAAGATGAAGCAGAAAAAGAGAGTAAGATAAAAGAGAGCAGATAAGGGGGGTCAAAGAGACAGCAGGAAAAAAAAGATGCAAGTACAAAACAAGAAGGGCAGCCGAGATATCTGCAGTTTTTTTCTTTCTTTTTGGCATGTCTGGTACAAATTATCAAAATGGTTTGTCAGCACACACCCGGCGCCACTGGGAAGGCAAATTTATGTATGTGTGTGTGTGCATGAACCAGACTGAATTATTCACTGAGCAAACATTAAGCCGACATAGAAACGCAGATGAGCACACAAACTCCTGCTCGTTTTCAGTGAGAACCTCCCCTCCTCTGGGTCATGCAGACAGATGGGACGGGAAGTGTGTCACTGGGTCAACCTCAAGACTGTTGCGGGCGGCCATCTTGGAACAAATGGGAGGCTTCCAGTTCTCCTGCATTTGTGGTGAAGTGATGACAAACGGAATCTGATGAAGCGTGTTTAATCGAGATCAGCACTTGCCATCAAGAGCAATCGCTATTGATGTGGAGAGGATTCACTGGCTTGAATTTGAACCGACTTTCAGAGTTATGAGGGCGAAGTCAACAAGACATATACGGATTTTGAGCGAAGAAGCAAAACTGTAATAAATGTGCCCTCCTCTACTTTACTTGGCAATGTGAGGCTAATTAGGGACATGGTGTACTGTTCTTCACAGCCTATTAATAATGACTTTTACCAAAGGAATTGTTCAGCGTTACAGAAAATACACCTGGTGGTTTATTTGCTGAGATTTAGATGAGAAGATTCAAAACCAATTCTCTGCACATCACACGTAAAGCCAGCGCCAGGAGGAAAAATTACTTTAGAGTAAAGACAGCCAGCCTTGCACTCCACTCCAACATCTCTAAAGCACACTAATTAATTTCTTTATCACATTTGGTTTAAAAAAAAAAAGAGAGATAAAAACAGCAATTTGTGGTTTGAGAGTGAGTTGGCAGTTTTACAGTTTGTTTTTGTGCGGTGCAACCACATCGTGACGGCAAGACCCTGGGAAGTCTTTGCTGCTTTCACTAGGAAATATACGCTTCTTTAATGCAACAAATTATTTTCACGTTTCTGTTTGGGATTAGGGAAATGAGACATAACAACTTAATTAGCGAGCTTTAAAGTGACTGCAAGGTGTATTTAAAGAACTTTGTACCGAATACATTTTTGTCTTAGTGGTAAATTGTTCTTTTAAGAAAAATGTGAGCCCAAATAATCAGGGTGTGGAGAACTGGCAATTGACAATCAGTGCGTGGGGGCTAATAAAAGCAATGGAAAGCAAGATTTCTTTCATTTTTAGAACCGTCTCCAAACTTTTTTGACTTCGAGAGAGCATGAAGGATAAAAATTATTTTATTACTGGACTAATGCATTCATGCACTAAAAACCTATTACAGACATGATTCATCTTAAAAACATGGTCTGCAATATGTTTCATAATGACTCATGAACCATGAACTGGCATAGCATATGACTGTTTGCTATAGAGGTTCTCGATGATTTGTGAAATGATACTTCCTTGTTGAAGTTGTGTATCAACATGTTTATGTTCATGAATTTCATTGTGTTTTGAGCCAAGATTTGGCAAAATGAGCAGCTTACAGGGATGAGAGTGAGAGTTTTAAACAAAGCCTTAATACATGCTTTAATTCTTCCTTCGTGCATGAGTGCAGCAAAAAATGAACACCGTCGCCAACAGTGGAGTGCATTTTTCGTTGACCATTTTCCGAGGAATGTTTGTTTATTTGGTTCTTTGTTAACCACTTAAAACTTGCTTGTTAATGATTAAAAAAATAAAAGTGCCTAAATCCACAGCTCCACGGTTGAGTCTACACATATCAGATAACTTAGCAATGAAGCAATTTTAAATTGTATATTTGGGCAGTTTGTTGCTAGTATAGTGTCCCAAAAACACATATTTAGTTTCTTTAATTATGAGAAATGTAAAAAAAAAACAAAAAAAACACCACAGTTGGCAGGGATATGATAATAATTTTGGATCAAGAAGGTACTAAAAACTTGGACCTTGGTGTGTAGTGTGTCTTATAAAATTTGAGGAAACTGAAAAAGTTTCCTCAAATTTGTCGCATTTGTTCTCAGATGATGAGAACAAATGCGACAAAGACCTGAAAACAGGACTTGAGCGATGCAGCTGGACCTCCAGTCGAGTCGTCTACTGTTCACTGAAACTGCATCAGAAATCGGTGGAAGGGGGTCAAGAAGTCAGGGAAACAGAGAGAAAAGGCTGAAGTATGCAAAATTACACAAGAACCAGACTGTAGATCAGACTTAACAGGTCTCATGGAGTGATGAATTCAGATCTGAAATCAACAGAGAAGCTCAAGAGAGAGGTGCAGCAGGGAGTGTCTACAGACATCTGTAAAGCACGATGGAGGCTCGATGGAGGTTTGAAGCTGTCAGTCAGTAGTGATAGAATTTATGAACACAGACTCAAACATCATGTTATACCATGTTCACCATGACAGTGTTCCCAAAAGGTTTATAGACTCTTTTTTTGCCTGCATATTGTATGTCCATTTACGTTTGCACATGTTTTGATAAATTCATTCATCTATTTCCCATTTTTCTAGCAAAAAAGAAAGCACTCTGAGAGTGCAAACCTTCAGCGAGGTTTGTTCTTTTAAAAATACTTTAAGGAGTTTTTAGTGCAGTAAAAAATCAAATAGCTAGGCAGCTCGTTTTTGTTCTCTTGACAATACTTTCTTTATAAAGATAAAACACATTTTTGGGGAAAGAAATGCAGTGGTAGGTAAAAGTGAGGTCAGAGCTCAATTGTGACATCATATTTGGATGTAAACTATCATGTGATGTTTATAATCTTTATATAACAGTGTCATTTCATATGCTTATCACTTTGACCTTCAGATCAGTCTATTGACCTTGAAGGAGAGGTCAAAGGTCAAATGTGACATGACATTTTAAGTCTTAATACGGTACTTTTCGCATGTTGACAATACACACTTTACTTGTAATAACCATCATGTAAGTTATATGGCTTTTTTTGTTAATTTTCCACCAGTAATTCATTAAGGTGACCTTTTTATTGGACTGTTAACATGACCCCACTCTACACGCCTACAAAGTTTTATCAGAACTCATTCAAAGTGTTTTGCAATATCATATTTACAGACAGACAGAATGACACACATACAAATGCTGAAAAAGAAAAAGATAACTTGTCAGCTTGAGTAGTGACTCAAGATTTTTGCACATTACTGTGTGCGCTTATAAACCAGAATTAACATTTTGATTTATTTGCAATGTATTATCCTGTAATAATTATTTTTGTTCCTTCCACTGTTTGTCTTTTAATTTTACATGATCTCAATTTAATCGTTCACTTCACAGCTCGAGTTTTCCTTCCAGAATTTGTTTGACTCCAAGGATCAATCATCAGCGCTTCTTTATCCCTCGTTTCTTGCATTCTACTTCTCCTGCATGTTTGTTTGCTCCGCTCTGTCGGTGGAGCAGCGGAACACGGGATAGCTGTCTAACCCCCCGTCACCTGTCGAGATATGCTGGATGAACGCACCCCGTGGAAATTAACGGCAGGATTATGCAAATCCAAATTGAACTGTGAAGTTAAGAGGCTCGGCCCAGTGACCTCGTCATCTCGAGCAGGCAGGGAACGGGTATGCAGACAGATCGACGTGCGGTATGCGCTCCCGTACTCATACTAATGCATGTGCACACACGCGCACTCACAAACATGGGCGAACACTGAGTCGCACAGTTATATCTGAGTGTGCGTACGCTTCTGAGACCATGTGCCTCTCCTGCCTGTGTGCATGAGCTGAATTATAATTTAGTCATTAGAGCTGTCCTAAATTACCACCCACAAACAGATGCATTCATGCAGAGGCCACTGGCTTCTCCAGCTGTGACTGCTGAGTCTACTTTTCTTTGTTGGAGAGGAGCTCCTGTTCCAGAAACCCAGACTCAAACCTTAAATCATTTAATGAGGGATTTCTAGCTTAAAGTAACGTACATCTAGGTATTACAGACGTTTGTTAAATATCTGCCAGAATTCCCATTTTCCAAAGTTTGTGCTGTATTTCATGGTCATCTCCTGGTGCTTCAGCTATTGTGTTTTTCCACAGTAATTTTCAACTGAAATCTGGCAAGTCACAATGCAGTTGTGTAATGCACCTATAAAAAGCTCATATGTGATTGCAAATTTTTACACTTGGAATAAATCCTGCAGAATCACCAGTGGCCTGATTCTGGCTTCAGCACATTTTCCTATCTACCTGTTTTCTTGTTTGCTGCCTCGACATTCACTCCCTGCGGCAGTTATCTCAGCTGCAGTATTTTTAGCATTCGTTTTTTTACTGTCTGACTTACCTGGCTGTTGCTCCAGTTCTTTGTGGTTTGGCAGAAGAAGCGGCTGAAGGTGAAACCTGCTGATATAAGAGGCTCAAGGAAAAGGGGGCAATAACATTGCAGGAATTAATGTGTGGCATATAGATATAGTCAACATATGCTACTGAAGTTCAAACCAAGCATCAGAAGGGGGAAGAAAGGTGAGTTAAGTGACTTTGAAGGTGGCATAGCTGTTGGTGTGAGTATTTCAGCCACTTCTGGTCTGTTGGTACTTTTCTGCCAACCCAACTGCAGAGTTTACAGAGAATAGTCTGAAAAATATAAACTACCCAGCCAGTCGCAATTCTCTAGGAAGAAAAATGCCTTGTTGATGTCAGAAGTCAGAGGAGAATGGCCAGATGGCTTAGAGTTGATCGTAGGGCAATAGTAACTCAAATATCGGCTTGTTGCAAAAACATCTGGAGAAGAGCATCTCTGAACCGTGAAGAAGATGGGCTACAGCAGTAGAAGACCACAGCAGCTAAGAACAGGAAACTGAGGCTACACCTCATATAGGCTTGCCAAAATTGGACAACAGAAGATTGGAAAAACGTTACCTGGTCTGATGAGTTTGTATTTTTGCTTCAAATGGTCAGAACTTGGCATCAATCCATTTCACCTTGGATCTTGGATCAGCCATTCAGGCTGCTGGTGGTGTAATGGTGTGGGGGATATTTTCTTAGCAAACTTTGGACACTTTAGTACAAACTGAGCATCATTTGAAATGGCAGAGCTCACCCGAGTGTCGCTGCTGACCACAGTGTACCCTTCTTCGGATGGATAGCATTGTGTAAGAAATGTGCCATCCGCCTGCCTTCATTGTGATTGCATTAGCAATAGAAGAACACTTCCCATCCTGCTATGATGCAAATATCTTAAACAAATTAATTCCAGAATCTAAATTATCTTTATGACTAATTTCTCAAGAAGACAGATCCTCACTAGTAAAAAGGTTTACCGGTTGTTCTGGTTTCCCCGGCAGTGAAACATTAGAGCAATCAGATTTATTTTACACCTGTGACATGCACTGGATCATTTCCAGTTTATCAGCTGTCACATGTCAAGAAGCGAGAGCCAAGGCAGATGGAGATCAGAAGACACTTAGCACACGTTATTCATGACAGTGCTTATATTTTTTAATCAATAATAAGATTTAATTGTCTACCAACTTGAAATTTAATATAGTATGAACGTCAAATAACATAACATCTAAAAATACTTCATTGGATACAGTATATGTGCATTCCCACCTTATAAAATGGTTGTGCTACACACAGATGTTTTATCTCTGTCGCATGAAAAACTAAAATAACTCTGTGGATCTGTCCCTACATTTTGAAGTTTTACGATCTACTGATTGCACAGAGGGCAACATGATGACACCACTCTGGTAATTTTGGTATATCAAACAAGAATGCAGATTTCTCAGCGCATTCTTTTCTTTTCTTTGAAGCAGGGCATCACCTGGGGAAATACTGAAATAAAGAATCATTCTGACCATTTGAAAGGAGGAAAAGAAAAAAAAAGAAAAAGATGAGTTCAGGGACTCAACACATCTTTTGTTTCTCATCTCTTCATCCAACATTGCGTCCTTCTGCCTCTGACCTCCATGACAAATATGATAGATGATGGATGGCAGATATTAATATACACATAATACATTCATACATCCACACACCCATGGGCATTTTCTCACAGGCACAAACAGACACACACACATGCATCCTTATCATATTTTAGCTTATGTGCACACTCATATGGTCAGCCAGTTTCTGAATGCTGGTAGAATCTAATGGTTGGCATTAGCTTAGCAGTCCCCTGATATTTCACTGGAAAAGAGCTTCAGCTGCTGAAAGTGTGCGTGTGTCTGTGTGTGAATATGTGCGAGTGCTCACAGGGCCTGAACAGACAGGCAGACAGCAGTGGGTGTGGGTGGTGTGTGGGAGAGGTCGAAGCAATGCAGTAGAGGTGGCAGAGCTGGAGACGCCAAGAGGAGGGGAGAAAGAGGGAGAGTTACAGGCCGAAAGCAAAACAAAGAACCATAAAGAGCAAAGGTAGAAGTCGTGGAAGGAAAGAGGAAATTGGACACAGAGATAAAGAAGTACCTAACGTTATTCTCCCAGCAGAAGCCCCCCAGCTCTAACTGGATAAGCCAAAGGCTTCTTCATCAGCCAGGATGAATGGATTGTAATCCAGTTGCCTTCGCATGTCTTAAATATTCATTGATTCTCCTTTGTAGCCAAGTTGTGTATCTCATTAAAATATAGGTTCCAGTATTGGTGATTTTGTTTAGACTTTGCTCTATAAGTTCACTTGGTTCTGATTTTAAAATACTGGCATTTTTTTTTCAAACCTGCTGATATCAGACAGAGATTCGCAGGGTGTCCTTTGGAAGCTGCAGTGGCCATCTTAATAACAGTTCTTATTTTATCCTATGATTAAAATAACCACAGCAGAGACGGGCAAGCGACAGCAGTAAAACCACTGTGTAGCTCCACGCAGACTTTCACAATAAAATTCAACTACCTGTTGCAATTTGGTTAGGCTAAATTTAACCAAACAGCACGTGAAAGCAAAAGTAAAAAGAAATGGAAAAACAAAAGTTTCCATATGGGGCATGAGGAGAGTCTGTTGGCTGACTCCGGCTAAGGATTTGGACACTGTAAGAAAATGGACCGTGGGTTTTAAACATACAAGAATGCTGTGGCTGGGGTGTCAAGGTTCCAGTGTCAAACTACAGCTTGTGTTTGTCAGAAGCTCCAGGCTTCACTGAGTTAAAGTGTATTTGATGCCCTGAAACCATAGTACAATGACCCTAAGAGGTCAAACACACACACACACTGCAGTTTAAGAAAACACCAACAATCAGAAATATGTTGCAAAAGCGTACAAAACACAGCTGACATTTTCTCCCTAATAACACTTCTGTTGTGTTTTGGGAGGATTTTTACCTCTGCCAAAGCTGTTATGTGTTTAGTAGTGATTGCGTGTTTGCGTGTGTCATTTTTTTCTGCTTGTAAACTCAATAGCTCAAAATTTTTGGGGAAAAATCTGGCAAAACTTTGAAGGGGTGTACAGTGGGATCTTGTTAAAAATCCAATAAAATCTGGCTAACACCCTCCAAGGTCTTTAGAGTCAACGTAATCAAATTTTCGTCAAAACTGACAAAAAGCCTTACAACTTAGAAACTCTGACATTTACAAATGTGGTGTGTATTGGCAACATATAGAAAGTACCATATAAAAATTTTGTACACGTGTATATCATGTCACTTTTGACCTCTGACCCCTCCTTTAACTTCAATAGATTGATCTGAAGGTCAAAATGATAATAATCGTCTAGAGAGCTAATCAAAACTTTGTTTCTTACTGCCATTGTTTGTACATAAAAGAAGAATCCATTTCTTTTATCTTTAGAACTGTGCTTAAAACACTCCTACTTTTGAAGTTTGTGATCCCAGATACTGATGTTTTCTTACGTTGCAGTGCATTTGACCTTGTAGGACCACTATATATCCTTTCATCCTAATTTTCTTCTTCTTTTTCTTCTTTTTTTCTTTTTTTTTTCACCCTTACCCGTTTGGTTCTTTTGCCATCAGAATTATTGTCTAAAGGCCAAGAAAGATGCCCAATGGATTTACTTTACCAAATGCCATCCCGGCCTTGCTGTATTGATCCATTTGATTGACCTTTGTTTTTATTGTTTATTTTATTTTATTTTCACTTGCTACACACGGGACAGACATGACTCAGGGAAAGAAAAGGGAGAAAGAAAGAGAGATAGGGAAAGAAAAACAGCAGGGAAGAGGAACGGTGATAAAGGGCAAAAAACAGACAAAAAATACATATATCAGTCACCTGGATCACCTGTTGAGAAAGAAAAAAGAGAAAACAAGCAAGAAAAGAGAGCAATATAATAAACAACATCATCGCAATAATCTATGTGAATATAACAGTAAATACTAAATATTAAATATTATTGTGCAGCACGTAGGATCGACAGCGCACAGTGTGCTCTGAGGTAGGAGCCAAAAAGGGTGTAGTTTGTGTCTGTGAGCACTCGTGTGTACACCTGTGAGCATGAGCGCGCTCGTATTCAAAAGGTTCCTTCATGTAATGATCTGCTAGAGGGTGTGGGGAGCCACAGCCCCATCATGAAGCAGGTATGGAGGAGATCCGGCTCCAGAGACCCTCCTACTCATCCTACTTTTTAAAGGGGATTTATTGCTCTGTGTTAAACTGATACCATGAGAAACCAGCAAACTCATCTGAATTCTTACAGTAAAAGCTGATGTCCGCATTCTTAGAATGGAACTACACATCACATCGACGCAGCTACCATCGATTATGATTGGCCTGTTAGGTACCATCATATCCTCCTATGCATGGCAGGCCATATAAAACTCTAGGACACAACCACGAGGTAATTAACACATACATGTAATTGCTATAACAGTCCAGCATGGCAGGAAAAGGGGTGATGTAAAAAGCCAGATTTTCAAAATGCATGTTAATTAAAAGCAAATGTGACTGAGACTGAGATCTGACGTATAAAGCTTTTTTTTTAAAAGACGCAACAATCTGTGCAAAAATTGTGCCAGTTTTCTTCTCGGGGGATTTATGTATATTTTCTGAAGCTCGTTCTGTCACTGTCTAGGACTCCCTGTGTTTGTCTGCCTTTTTCTGTCATACCTCATATGGAAGCTCCCTCTTTCTCCACTCTAACATATCTGCTGTTTCTCCTCCTCCCCCCACTACTTCCTTTCACCCTTCATTTTCCAGTGACACAGAGGATCATATCCTCTCTCAGGGGAAAAGGATGGAACTTAATGCGGGTCAGGGATACACATTGAAATGCCCTGTACCCACCCCTAACCCACTTAGTCACTGAGATTGTAGTGAGCGTGGTGCTTTGGGTGGGATGGGGGTGGAGGGGGTCGGTGTATCAATATACTGTATGCATGCTAGAATCTATATGATTCCTACCAACCCCCCCAGCAACAATCATGGGTAGTGCTGTCCTCACAGTTGTCTCTTGCAGCACGATAACAGGGCCATTATGGCTTAAATGCACTTGCAGACCTCTACTGCACTTCTTTAAATTCTCACAATAATGACAGGAATGATTATGATAATGAAAGCTTCCCACTTCTTTAGCATTTGGAATGAGAACATTTCTAATTCATTATGTCAACAAAAAACAACACGACCTTGTCGGTGTTCTTCACAGGGGTCAGGGCTTTGTGCAGAGCAGCTGAGCAGGCTGATGACTTTTCCTATTAAGACACGTCCCACTTACCTGAAGGTAATTGATTGGTATATGAATTATATTTTAATATTTTTTCTCCTTTGGGTCGCTTGTGTCATTTTGTGCTAGAGGCACAACACCATGCAGCCACTGCATCACTGGCCTGCATCGATAGTGGGTGCCAATCAATCAGCGTAATCAGTGTAAATCCCAACCGTATCATTCCTATATTTCCATTGTTTCTTGTTTTATTTTGAAAGCCTGTTTCAGTCTTTACGCTGTGCTCCTGCTATTTTGATATCAGTCAGCCAGTTGCTATATTTAATTTTTTTGTTTGTTGTTGTTGTTTTATTCCACAGCAGTCACTTCAAGATAAAGTATAAAGATGGGGAGAAAAGCCAGTAATCCGCGAGTCCCTTGTGAGCAAGCTGTGGCAATAGTGGGAAGGAAGACCTCTCTTTTGACAGGAAGACACCAGGCTCAGGGAGGGACAGCCATCTTTACTGACCTCTCAGTCATTTCTTGTGTTTTTTGTATATTTTAATTAAAAAATAAAGATATTTATTTATGGTGAAAGTTGGGAAATTACTGAAAAAATAATAAAATGGGAAACAAAACATATGCAGCCAAAGATCTTCCGTGAGTATGTTTATCTCCACTTGTTGAGAAATTGTACCTTCCTATACACAGATTTTACTTGTTCAAGCACTTTTCTTCAAATGTTTTTGCCACACTCTATGGCCCCTGGACAAAGGCTTGTCACATTTTTCCTCAAATTGGATTCAAAAACATTCTCAAATGACAAACTCCAGTTTTATAGTTCTTGTTGTAAAGCAAGGGCGAGTTTTCCCGGAAGAGGTAATATCCTCAAGAGGAAGATTTCTCAGCAGGAGCTCTGCCAGAGAAGAGTGAATATGTTACAGTAGGAGTTGACCTTGGTGAGTATGAAGAAATAATGCTGAATTTGCAACTTGATTCAAAGGCCTTACTTGTCTTTTTGGGCGGAGGCTCCATAGGAGTTATTAGCAGTCAGGTGGAATTTCAAAATGGCTGGAAGTGCAACGGTGGAGAGTGGGCAGGAGGATACGTTTCAGGTAAGCATTCTCCTTTGCAGGTATGGAGATCAGCAGTTAGGCTCAGGTAAGAGTAGCTGGTTAATGTAAAACTCCTCAGAGAAACTGGATCCAAGAGAACAGGCTTGTCAAACTGGCTTCAGATGGGTAAAAAGGAAAGCAGATGGAGAAAGAGAGTTACAGAACGAAAAGCACAAAAACCTGCTGGTTTCAAAGTGGTCCTGATTACCACCATATTGGCACTAACAATCTGGCAGAGAGCAGTAGCACAAGCCAGCTTTTAAATATCATGAGCCTGGAAAGTTAATCAGAGTAGTTACTGGAAGGAAATCCTGGGAAGGAGAAGCTCTGCCCACAGGCAGATCAGTGAGAAAATGCCAATCCATGACTTCACCTGAAACTCTGTGATAGGCTTCAGAGGGAAAGAAAAAAAGATAAAAGAAAAACAAAGGAGGAAAAAAATGCCAGGGATACCAGAGTTTTGGATTTTTGGATTGTGATTTACTGTGGGTGCTTTTTTTGTGCTTAGACTACAGATGTGTTTTTTTTCCTCATTGATAAAAACAGCTAACAAAGAGATAGCTAAGCCTGCCTTTAAGCATTTCCTGAACTTTTCTCTTAGCCTAAACATTTTATCCAGTCTGTCAAGCTTCAACAAATGAGGATGTCATATGGAAAAGTGTGCTAATTACTGTTTTGCCTCAGCTGGAGTGGCCGCAGGCTGAGACTGCGGCCAGAGGTCAAGTAACCATCTGGGGAAGTTTTTCACAGAAGGCTGGTCAATGAGTTCAGCAACATATTTTTTATATCAGTACTGTAGCATAGCAACATGTCAGTGCTGTCAGTGGAGAGGCCATAAGTTCATCTTTCTGGTTAAGAAAACTTTTCACATATTTTCACATGCTACATTAACAGGGATTTTTCCTGCATTCATATGCTTATCCACTGGTTTCCTTGTTTCCTTCGCAGACAAGGAAACCAGTGGAACAGCACTAAGCTGGGAGCTTAGTGCTGTGCTGTTGTGTTTAATGAAGCAATCAAGTTAATGGGTCTGTTATCATTTTATCATCATCAACATAAGATGTTTGGATATTGTGCATTATGAGCTGCTCACCGCATGTTTAATCTCATTCATGAGCATTAAACATGGCGGAGGCTACACTTGAGGAGGCTCCTCAAGTGTAGCCTGCGGTCACCCTCCAATCAGAGCGTTTGGTCATATTTTGGTGAGTTGCTACATTACCACCTGGTGGCGTTGCAACAACATTGCTCATTACTCACAAAGTAATCTGATCTTGTATTGATCTAACTATGACTCAGTATGTTTCAAATGTAATACTAATGAAAAACAATGTAAAATATTATATTGTTTGAAATGTCAAGCGGTCCCCTTTAAGGAGATACATGTAGAAGGCCCTGTAGTATAACTACCTTCTGATGTAGACTGAAGTCAGGCTGGACGCCCTTTTGCCTTAAGAATTTCCTTAATTCTTCATGGCTTACATTCAACAAGGTGCTGGAAGCATTTATTCATTTTGGTCCATATTAACATGATAGCATTGCACAGTGGCTACAGATTCGTACACCGTGCATCCATACAGAGGCTCCTGTTTCTCCACAATCCAAAGGTGCCCGTTTGGATTGAGGTCTAGTCACTGTTGGAGGCGATTTGAGTCCAGCGAACTCAATATCATGTTCAAGAAACCAGATTCACATTTGTGAAATGGTCTGTATCCAGCTGGAAGCAGGAAGAAGATGACCAGCAATAATGCTCAGGTACACTGTGGCATTTAAATTATCATTGGGTACTAATGTGCCCAAAGTGTGCCAAGAAACTCTACCTCACATTATTACGCTGCCAGCAGCTGTCTATATATGTTTGGACCGTCTGAATGTCGCAAGAAAAATCGAAACTCATCAGACTGGAGTAATGTTTTGCAGGCAACATTAATGAGTGGTTATTTGAGTGACTGTGAGTGATGGCCTGGCCATTCTCTCCTAAACATCAAGAAGGAATTTTTACCTGAGAACTGCTACTCACTGGATATTTTCTCTTTTTTTCCAATCTCTGCAAAGCCTAGAGATGATTGCATGGTAAAATCCCAGCAGATCAGCAGTTTCTGAAATATACAGGCTTGGCTTTGAGCACCGATAACTATGGTCCATTCAAAGTCACATAAATCATCTTTCTTCCCCATTCTGATGTTCGCTTTGAACTTCTATCAGAAGTGTTGGTCATGTCCATGTGCCTAACTGAATTGCTACCAAGTAATTAGCAGATTACACATTTGTGTTAACAGGCAGTTGAACGGGTGGACTTAATAAAGCAGCTCGTGAGTGTACGACCAGCTGTGTCTATCACTGATAAAAGTTTGACCTGAAAAAAGGAAGAAAAAATTGGAGTGCGATGTGTTGATTTGTTACCTTTTCGTCTTCTCTTTCTGCAACTCTAAATTTGGATAAGCAGAAGAGAATGGATAGATGGATGGACATTTAATTAAAAAAGCAACATCACAAGGCAAAAGAAATAAAAAAGAGATTTTTTTTTAATTGATGACGCCCATACAAATTGTATGCAAATACAGTCATGCAGCATTTGCATCTTCTTAAACATTCATCTTCTCTGGAGGAAACAGTAACAAAGGGGAGGCTGAATTTCACAGCTGACCCTCAGGAGCAAGAGAGGGAGCGAGCGACAGAGCAATAAGCAGAATGAAGAGAAAAACAGACACAGTGGGAGAGGTGGGGGTGGTGATTGAGGAGTTGTTGGTATCTGACAGAAGAAAGAAGGGTGACTGGAGGCAGAAGGAAAGAAAGACAGATGAGGAAATGAGTGTGCTTCTCACAGGCAGATACATGGCATAAACATTAGCTCCTTGGGGACAGGGAACGCTCAAGACACGTCACGCTGATTATCTGTAAAGTGGCAGACTCCTTCAGGAAATCACCTGTAAGGAAACACATTAGAGTGCAGCTTGCGTGATTTACATTCACTTTGAAGCAATCATTTTAATGACAATCATTTTGTTATACCAGAAGTAATGATTGGCCCCAGCGATTCATCTGAAAAAGCTTGGTCATTTGTGAATAATATTAATACAATGAGGCGCTGTTGGAGTCTTGCCTGCAGCTGCACATTGCTTTTAATCAGACAAGAAGTCAATTTAAATGAATGGGAAGTCAATAGAAATATACTATAAAGAGTTTTCCGGTTTACTGATTTATTTATGTTAAAGTAAATCAAAAGATTTTCTTCCCTGTTTTTTAATTGACCTAAAATATCAATGTATGATCATATCATTTAGTAACCATAGTAAATAACTAGTATATTAAGGTATAGAGGTCTATAGGAATATGACCTCTTTCTAACCCCCTTTATGGTTGCTCCTGCTAAACAAATGAAGTGTAAAGCATTCAAGTTTCAGGGTGAAACATTCAAGAAAACCCACTGGAGACTTCCTTTTGTTAACCCATGTAGGCAGGCCACCGTGGGACCTCATTAAGGGGGAAAGGTTTTGTTTTTGTTTTTCCCCTCATTGAATTTTTTTTCCATCAACAGCAAAGAAGCATCTTGACAACCACCTTCATTTAAGTTTAACATCTTTATTTTAGGATTCGGAGGGATTTTGACATCGCGGAGTTGAGCACAGTGTCTTATTTCCATATCCGAGCTTTTGTTATGCTTATCAAAGACGCCAAAAATAGGCTTTACAGAGCAACAATAGAGAGAGCTTTCTCTTGAAAGGTGATTCTTAATGATAAAATGGCCTTATCTTTCACTAGACCCAGTGACTGTATCCTGTGGCATCCTGTGTAGGTGCTAAATTAGTTCTGTCAAGAAAAAAAGCGCATTAGTACAACATAATTCGTAATTCGGTAAAGTTACATTTTTTGTAATATATTGTGCCAAATCATAACAATTCATTCATATTCATTTTGTGGCATTTTTTATTTAAAGACCTCACACTGCTATAAATGGAAATTGATAATGCTACACTCACTGGCTCTCCTCCTTTCATCAGCTTCTACAGAGATATAAAAGTTGAGGTCATCTGTGACATCTTTGCTCTTAAGAGCTCAGACTGACGTGCTTGCTGCAGAGGATGCTGAATGTTTTTGTTCTGCAGTCAAGGCTGGCCTCATTGACATCTGAGCCTTCGGTTTATTCCAACAAAAGCTTTGTGTTACTAAAGGTGCGTTTAGAACAACACAGGAAAGGTGAGGCTAATTTGGAGTGATGCACATCCAGCAGCACCTGCAGGTCTGCCACCAACTTTACTTTATTATTGTACTTTATTGAGCCCCGTGGGGAAATTGCTCTCTGCATTTAACCCATTCACTCAGTGAAGCAGTGGGCAGCCATTGGGCGCCCGGGGAGCAGTGTGTAGGGACGGTACCTTGCTCAGGGGTACCTCAGGGTAGCTGTTAAGGGGAATCGAACCCCCGACCTTCCGATCATGGGGCAACCACTCTACCTACTGAGCTATCCCTGCCCCAACTTCAATCACAAGCTGGCTCCCCAAATGAGCACAAAAACTTTGAGAACTCCCTTTGTCTCCAAACCTGTTTTTGATCTTTGTGGAGAGGCATAGCAAGGGTAAGAAGGGTCTCCACTTTGGGAACTTGAGAATAGCATCCCTGTGTTTTGCGGTAGTTCTCTTGGTTTCTTTAGAGTTTGCGCTTCAGCACTCACTGGAGCGGGATGAGAGTCCCTACCTCCAAGTATGAGGTCATTGTTCTCTTCTGGAAAACAATGGAATGCTTCCTCTAGGCTGGGGCGGAGAGTCTGCCTCAAGCAAAGTTCAAGTACTTATTCACAAGTGATGGGAAGATGGAGATGTGAGTGGGGCCAACGGATTGGTGCTGAGTCAAAAAACTGCCACATGAAATCTTAGTTATGACTGAAAAAGTGATGTTGTAGGTACAAGTGGCTAAAATGAGTTTGTTTCGTAGGTTGACTGGGCTCAGCCTCAGGGTTAGGGTGAGGAGCTCAGACTCTGAGATACCTCTCAGAGCAGAGCTGCTGCTCATGCGTATTGGTTACGATGCCTCCTGGGTGCCCAACCTTTGAAGGTTTTCTGGGCACGCCCAACTGGGAGTAGATTCAAAATACAATGGAGAGATTATGCTCTATATCTATCTGTATATCGGGAGCACTTTGGAATCCGCCAGGAGGAACTGGAAACTGGCTGAATAGGACACCTGAAGTAACCTCCTTAGCCTGCTGCCACTGTGACCTGACTCTGGTTTAAGAGGATGGATGGATGGATGGATGGATGGATGGATGGATGGATGGATGAGTAAGGACTCTCAAAAAAACCCTGTTACCGGCGTTAACACCAGTTATACAGTATACGGAGTATGTTCATAACCTCCAATCAGGCTTTAGCAAGGTTTTAGTCTGAGGTGGCCAAGGACAACCCTAGTCACCTGTTATCATCTCTTAGCTCCATTGCCAGGTCAAAGAACATGGAAACTCCATAAAGAACAGCTCATGCTGAATTAGGTCATATAGGCCAGAGGTCATCTATGTCCTGGCAGACAAGCCACCTGCGGCTTTCTCCTGTTTACCTTCTGGTGCCATAGCTAATAAAAAACATCCTACACTCTGCTTTTTCACTGCACATCCACACACAAGCACTGACCTGACAGCTCCCTCTTGTACTCTAGCGCTCTTATATCTTTATTTATTCTCTCTCATGTGATCACTCAGTCCCTGCCTGTCTCACTCTGTCTGTCTGTATGTGGATAACAGCACAGGCAGGGATAGCGCTGTCTGTAAACACAGCTGAGAAGCAGGCTTGGCTGAGGATTCAGACAAAGGCAAAACCAAAGGACTTGGAGAGTGACACAAAAGGAGCTTCATAAATGATCCATATCTATTCTACTGCAGGTCTAATACATGCCTCAGCTGGTGGAAGGCTAGACCAATCAGAGCATGACATACATTCATAGAGTCTCAGTATCCCATGGCTGCAATTTTCCAGACCTCCCCTGTGGCTTACAGAGGATGGTAAACAAAATTGACAGGATTCACACAGGCTTACAATACGTAATACATAACAGAGTCTGTCTGTCCATTACTATCCATCCTCCTTCTTTTGTTCCATCCCTGAAAATAACCACAGAAGTAGTCCCACCAACAGCCTGAGCTCTTTCCCCGGGCAGCTAAAATTAAATCATGCCATCCGATTCTGCCCTGGCTGTCTAGACAAAGAAAGAGAAACACAGAAAGAGTTGGAGAAGTCCGGATAAAAAACCAGAGGAACACAGAGCAGAGACTGTTTGGTACTCATTATAAGTAATAATGAGGATGAGCAAAGGTCAAAGGAAGGATAAAAAGACTTGTAACTGTATTGTATTGTATTGTATTGTATCTTTATTTGTTTCAGACATATAAAACAAAAAACAATATATACACACTACATATATTTTCATTTACAGATACGAATATATATGTAGATATACACACACACGTATGTGTTCAGATAAACAAAAAATGTATAATGAAATAAAACAAAATCGTCTGACATAATGTAACAATGTTTGGTCTGAAAAGGAGTAGGAAGAAGTATGAACATACTTATTAATTCCTACCCCTGCTCAACATCTTATTGATCCCACATAATTCACCTAATTCCCATCATCACATACTCCACACGATACACGAGGAGAACCTATATAAACTTGGCTACCGTGATTGATATAATTTGGATATAATTTGATATTTTTATACATACAATGGGTGATCATCTTTATCGGTATCATATTCTTCCAAAATCAGTTTTCGAAGTATTTTCATGAACTTACTAATTCCTGAGCATTGCTGTAGATCTATAGTAAAACTATTCCACAGTTTTACCCCATAAATAGTGACACAAAAGGTTTTAACCTTTGACCGTGCTTTAAGAATCCTTAGATTCAATTTCCCCTTAATTCATAGTCTCCTTCTCTGTCATAGAACATCCTCTGTATATTTCCTGGTAACATATTGTATCTGGCCTTGTACATAATTTTTGCAGTTTTATATTTTATAAGATCCATAAACTTCAGTATTTTTAATTTCAAAAACATGATGTTAGTATGGTCTCTAAATCCTGCTTTATTAATCATCCTGATTGCTTTTTTTTTAATTTTACATATTGGTTGAAGTGCAGTTTTATATGTGTTTCCCCAAATTTCCACACAGTATTCCAAATATGGCAATATAAGTGAACAATAAAGTACCCGGAGTGATTTGGAAGGCAAAAAATATTTAACTTTACTTAGTACGGAGATGCTTCTTGACAGTTTGGCTTGTATATGCTTTATGTGAGGTTTCCAGCAGATTTTGTTATCTATTATCACACCCAGAAATTTTATATCCGAAACTTGCTCTATTTCAACATTGTTTACTAATAATTTTGCTCCTGCATCTTTTTTACAATTTCCGAATAACATAAATGTAGTTTTTTCCAAATTTAATGATAGCTTATTTCTATCAAACCATGTTTTCAGTTTAATCATTTCTTGTGTGACAATTTCCAAAAGCTGCTGTAAGTTCTCTCCAGTACAAAAAATATTTGTATCATCTGCAAATAGAATAAACTGTAGTATATCTGATGTTCTGCATATATCATTGATATAGAGGATAAACAGCTTTGGTCCCAATACTGACCCCTGCGGAACTCCACAAACAATGTCCATACACTCTGATTGATATTCCCCAATTTTCACAAATTGCTGCCTGTCTCTCAAATAACTCTTTACCCATTCTAACACCACTCCTCTAATGCCGTAGTACTCCAGTTTATCAAGTAATATGTCATGATTAATTGTGTCAAAAGCTTTTTTTAGGTCAATGAATACACTAACTATACATTGTCTTTTATCTATATTGTTGGTGATATTTTCGATCAGTTCCATTAATGCCAATGATGTTGATCTATTTGATCTGAAACCATACTGACTATCCATTATTATTTTGTGTTTATCTATAAATTTGTCAAGTCTATTACTAAAGACTTTTTCCAGTATTTTTGAAAATTGAGAAAGTAGAGAGACAGGCCTATAATTTGTGAATTGGTGTCTGTCACCATTTTTAAACAGTGGTGTTACTTTAGCTGTTTTCATTTGTTTTGGGAATGTACCAGTTTGTAAGGACAAATTGCAAATGTGTGTTAAGGGTTTGGAAATGCCCTCTATCACTCTCTTAACGATTTCCATATCAATGTCGTCAGAGTCTGTAGAGTTTTTTGTTTGTGATTTCCCAACAATATCAATGATTTCCATTTCTTCCACCACCTTTAAGAACATTGAATGAGGATTGCGGTCAATGAGTCTAGTTTCTTTCTCTACAGAATCTGTTATATCAGGAATTGTTTCAGCCAAGTCTGGCCCAACACTTACAAAGAATTTGTTGAAATCATTTACCACATCGCTCATATTAGTAATATTTCTATCATTATTTGCAAAATACGAAGGATAGTCTGCCTGCCCCGAGCCCTTTTTGATGATGGTATTTAATGTTTTCCAGATCCCTTTAATATTATTTTTATTCATAATCAGTAATTTTTCATAGTATTCCTTTTTACATGACCTTAAAATACTCGTTAATTTATTTTTATATTTCTTGTATTTATTTTCAGCTTCTGTACTTCTGTTCATTATAAATTCTCTGTATAAGGTATTTTTCTTCTTACATGCATTTTGCAATCCTTTTGTAATCCATGGGCACTCTGCATATTTTTGTTTTTTACTATATTTCTTTACTGGGCAATGACTATTATATAACAGTTTAAATTTTCCTAAAAAAATCTCATAAGCTTTATCAATATTTTTTTCCTTATACAGCATCTCCCATTCTTGCTTGAGTAAATCACTTTTGAATGCGTTTATTGACTCTTCTGTTCTCACTCGTTTGTATTTTATTGTGTTTTGCTGTTTAACCTTCCTGTAATTGCTGTTATACACTATAAAAACAGGTAGATGATCACTGATGTCATTAATTAGGAGACCACTTATGGTTCTATTTTCTATTTCATTAGTAAATATATTGTCTATTAGGGTTGCCGACTGTGCTGTAATCCTGCTGGGCTTAGTGATCACTGGAAAAAGTCCCAAGCTATACATTGTATTAATAAATTCCTCTGTCGCTCTCTGCTTGTTTGGATTTAGTAGATCTATGTTAAAATCCCCACAAATGAACATGACTTTTTGATTTGTCCTAATGAATGTTTTATCTACCCACTCCTTAAAAATTTCAATATTAGAACCTGGTGTTCTATATATACAGCTTACAATGACATTTTTCTCTTTTCCCATACTAATTTCTATTGTTACACACTCTAATATATTATCTACTGCCATCGTCATTTTTTCTACCACCTTGTATTTTAAATTTTTATCCACAAACAAGGCCACACCACCGCCATTCTTATTCTTTCTATTTGTAAGATTTAATTCATATCCATCTATTACAAAGTCCTCTCCTTTCTGTTTATTAATCCATGTTTCAGATACTGCAATCACACTGAATGGATGTGTAAATTTGCTTAAATATTCCCTTATTTTGTGAAAATTTGCATATAAACTTCTACTATTAAAGTGGATTATAGATATTTTGCCGTCGACCTTGACAGTTTTGTTGAATTGTTCTTCAGTATGATAGTAGCAGGTATTTTTGATGTTAAAAAAGTTCAGTTCTGGATCAATGTCCTGCTCTGTGAAGTGTGTTTTGTATTCCGTGTTTACTGGTGAATTTATCTCCTGATTAGCAATCCTTTGTGGTAGCAATGTATAATTCCCAGATAATGAATTAATTGATTGTTTCATCCTTGAATACGTTACGCTTTAGCTTCCGTTGTTGTCTTCTATTACCTGCTTTGATGACTGTAGATTGTTTGTCCCGCCCCTTGCCTTTGTAGTCAAGTGACCTGTTAATATTTTTCCAGATCCTGGATGCATTTGATGACCAGCACCTTGGCTTCCTCCGGTGTACCGTTGAGCTTTATAAATATTTTACAGTTTGCAGTCCAGGTGTTCTGAATTTTACCCAGTTTCTTTAGGTATCGTGCTTTCTTCGCTATGTCAGCATTGGATTTGGTTAGATGGTCATTCATGTAGATGTTCGATCCTTTTAGTTTCCTCCCCTGCTTCAGCAGTGCATTCTTGTGTTTCCTGTTTACAAATCTTATGATGATAGCTGGTTTATCACTAGCATTTCTCCTGGGCAAGGGGTGGCATGCCTCGATGTTATTACAGTCCAGGTCGATCCCTTTCGACTGCAAGAAACCAGCTACTTGTTGCTCCGCAGAGCTCCCATCCAGATCTCCTTGCTCCTCTTTACTGCCAGCAGTCACAGCCCGAGCATATGACCGGGGTTTTATGTACAGCCCTGTGATGATCACGTCGTTCATTCTGGTATATTGCTCCAGGTCCGCGACCCTGCTCTCCAGATAGACGATCCGTTTCTCCTTCTCTGCATTCTGGTTACGTAGCGACCTTATTTCCTCGACTAAGTCTAGGATATATTTCTGTTGTAGCTTGATAGCCGATGTTTCCTCAGTTAGAAAGTCCAATGACTTTTTGATGTCCTCAATTTCATCGGCGCTCGGTGTTCTCTTAGGCCCCATTGAGCTTGTTGTCTTGCTCGCTCCGTTCACCGTCTTGTCACTGTTGATTTACTTGTTGGTGCCTTGCTAGAGGATCCTGGGCCCAGTGGCTGCTGGAGGATCCTGGGCCTGGTGGAGCAGTAGGATCCTGGGCCTAGTGACTGCTGGAAGAGCCTGGGCCTGGTGGAGCAGTAGGATCCTGGGCCTAGTGACTGCTGGAAGAGCCTGGGCCTGGTGGAGCAGTAGGATCCTGGGCCTAGTGACTGCTGGAAGAGCCTGGGCCTGGTGGAGCAGTAGGATCCTGGGCCTAGTGGCTGCTGGAAGAGCCTGGGCCTGTCAGAGTGAGTCAACAGATATGCAAAGAGCAGGTAGGAAAAAAGAGATATAGCAGTGTGAAAAATATGCGTAAGAGTAGGTAATGTGGGCTACTCTTGTTTGTGTGTATGATGTTACTTATCCTTTAGCTTAGCCTCTGCCAACAATATAACAGAAGGGATGGGTATCGAAAACCGGTTCTTGTTGAGAACCGGTTCCCACTGTTTCAATTCCTTGGAATTGTTTGCCATTTTTGCAAACGATTCCCTTATCGATTCCAGTCGCCCCGAATGACGTCACCACGTTGCGGAGCGTCATTTACCTGGCAGGAAACACGGCGCGTAAGCAGCTCAAACGCTCAAAAGTTTGATTATACTTTACGAGAACGGATGACAACAGGGCAACTTGCAATACTTGCAAAGTGGATATTTCATTTACGAATATGCAAAAGCATTTGCTCACAAAACACGCGATGACCTTAAATGAATGTCGTGTTTTTAATTCCGCTCCGGACTCGTGAATCTCAACCCAGCAGCAGCGGTAACGTTTGCACGTCCTCTCCCGTTAATGCGGCAGGTAAATAATCAACTAACAGTGCATATTATGTTAGCGCGATCTGCCTTATTACAAAACCTGCTATTACTGTGCATTTAGGTGACCATGATGAGAGAGACAGATGGAGTCTGGCTGGCTCAGATGCTGGCAGTTGTCGCTGCAGTCTACCGGTAGCGTCTCCTTTCAGGCCAGGATAGACGAATGTCACCGAGCAGTGTCACCGAGGAGAAGTCAAAGTCTGAAATAGAGTTTGGGCAATAAGAAATGATGTTTACATTTTTAAGTTAGCATTGAGACGAAGTATGAGAGGTTGCTGTTGCTATGCTATGAAAGGTGCATACTGAACTTTAGAGAGGCTGTTTCTGTCTTTCATATTTAACCCTATGACCCTATATTGCAGGAGGAAGCTGGAGTACTTGGAGGAAAACCACTCCAGATACTCTGTATGGCATCTGTTCCTTATGTGCACCACATATGATCACTTCTAAGCTTTGTATTTGTATCATGCTCATTGCATGATACAAATACAAATACAAATACTGGCCATTTACCATGATCCTCCAGATCCCATCAGGCGACCACATCTGTAGGAACCTGAGCAAATGTGGTTGAAGCACAGACAGTTTTTGTGATTGAATCAAGGTCCCCTTGAATCCTGCCACCACTTTCTCATAGAAAATGCACAAAGACATTTCCTTAAAAACACAATTTCCTTTGAATTGACTGATGCTGGTGCATCTAAAATCCACTGCAATACTTGTGAATCAAATTTGACCCAGAACAGCATGTACAACTGTTTAAAACCTTAAAATATTTTGATTTTTGTGGGCTTTTTTGGGTCACTATAAGAAAAGTATTAAAGTTTCAGACTAAAAGAAAAGAAATTTAGACTATTTTTGCTGCTGTCAAATGTCAAACCAGGTCAAACTGAATCTGCAACAATACATAAGGGTTACGGCAAAGTCACAAGTCTTTGTAAAAGATTCAACTGGGATGAGGGGGAAAACAACTGCAGTGTTTTGGAAAGAAAACGAGACAAAGAAGCAAGAGGTTTATCAACATTTTAAAACAGCTTACATAAGTGTGGCTGTAGGAAAAACACACACATACACACACATACACACGCATACGCAAAACCTGGTCTGCAGGTCAACAGAAGGAGTGAGCCAAACAAGCAAGCGCTCCTTTCCACAGAAAGGAGTGGGCAGCTTAAACTCTGGCAAAAACAATGGTCCACTGACATCAGCCGTGCCCCCTCTCTGCTGAGCTGATGGCTGAGTGGAGTCAGCTGGACCTGAACCACCAGCACCATGAGACACAAGAGAGAAAGACAGAGGAAGAGGGGGGAAAACAACCCACTTCACATAGGCCATAACATGTTTATTGATTTCAAAGCAAAGCACTCAAGGTTGAAAATGTTACTATGAGTGCTGAGCGAGTTTTTGAAGGGACTTTTGAAATGTCACCCAAAAAAAGAAAAAAATGGGAGACGAAGAACATGCAGCAGTCGGGTTGACAAAAGAGAATCTTAGACTATAATGCTTGTAAAGAAAGAAGTGTTTGTGTTTCATCCATCCAACCATTTCGTTAAATCCAATTCAGGGTCGTGCATGGCTGGAGCTTATCCCAGCTTTCATGGAGCGAGAGGTGGGGTAAACCCCACACAGATCACCAGTCTATCGCAGGGCTAACACAAAGACACAGACGTATGTTCATGTTTTTCAAATCACACACTGCAAATTCAGTATATTGTCACAGTAGAGCTCTAAGCTAAATGCTAATATCGGCAAGCTCACAATGACAGTGATAACAGCTTTATACTCTGAAAGCTGTGCACACTGGAAGAGAAAATAGTTGCCCCCATATGAGTAGAAATGGGTCAGGGAGCACAAATATGATATGAATAAGGTAAAGTTTTTGTATTTGTAAAAGCCCAGAAATTTTTGACCACACTTTGTATGTGTTAGCAAGCTACAGTAGTTATCGTAGGAAGTTGTAAAAAGAAGAAAAGCACACTCCGAATTTCCTAAATCTCTGAGTAAATCTTTCCAAAGCTTAACAGATCTCAACTCAGTAGAGCACCTTTGGGATGTGGCAGATTTGCCTCATCGATGTACAGCCGGCAAATCTGTTGCAACTGCATGATGCTGTCATGTCAGTATATGGAACAAAATCTCTGTGTAATGTTTCCATTGCTTTATGGAATCTGTGCTAAGAAGAATGCATTCAATTCGATTTTGTTTGTTTTTATTTTAAGGCAAAGACCCTACAATCATACAAAGAAAACAGGAAAAAACAACAGTTATATTAACCATTTTGGTAACAGTGGAAAGGAAAAACTCTCTTTTAACAGGAAGAAACCTCTGGCAAACCAGGAGGGAGGCGAAACCATCTGCCACAACTGGTTGAGGGTAAGGGGACAAGAGGAATTAAAACAGCTCTGAAGCCCAAAAGGGATCCAAACTAGTACTATGAAGGTGCAGCTAATGAAGTGGTGGGTAATTAGCCTAAAACCTACAAATGTGGACATAACAGGATCAGGATTGTCACAGTTGTGCGATTCGTCCTGCTGATGTCTCACATCAAAATTAATAAATTAATCAGAATGTTTTTTTTGTATGTAATTTGTATAGTATATATTTTTTTTTCTCTCATTTCTTTTCTAAATGTACTTGTATATTGTTCACATGTTGAAATAAATTACCAATCAATCAATCAATCAATCTTTATCAGCTTTTGCCTAACTAAAAAGATTTACCTTGTAGCAGTGCTGCTTTTACATCTTTCTTTGTCTTTTCTTTACTTCTTTGACGAATAGAAAGACATGAAAAATATATATAATGTAAGTAGAGAGCCACAATTTACAGTGTTATCCTGACAGCGAGGAGCACTTGTTTGCACTCTGTCTATGACAGCAAGGGAAGAAAAATCCTGATGAGGAGAAGAGGTAACAAGCACTGCCACAGTCAGTAGAATATCAGTCTAACAAACATGAAAGAAGAAAAGAGCAATGTGAAATGCAAAAGCTATGCACAGGTAACAAAAAAAGGAAAACAAAGGTTAGGATGAGGTTAAGGGTGGAAAAGGGTGGAGGGAGGCTATTTAAGACAAGGGTAAAGGAGGGGTCACTAAGGTTACAGCAGGGGGAGAGGCGGGGCAGAGAGAGGAGGAGAGGGTGAGCAGGAAAATGAGATGTGTGATGATGGTTAGGAAGCACAGATTAATTATACTAGGAAATCTACTGGGAGTTACTCAGAAGAGAAGAGAAGAGAAGAGAAGAGAAGAGAAGAGAAGAGAAGAGAAGAGAAGAGAAGAGAAGGCAAAAATAAAGGAAGCTTGGAAGAGAAGGTGAGGAAAGCTGAAAGTCTCCAACAATAGAATTATGTAGCAAGTGTTAAATGAATATTTAAATAATATTGCCCATCGTCCTTGGAGAAGATGTGGTTCATAAAATTGTAGCGGAGGAGAAGCAATCAGTGAATACCAGTTGGGCGAGTGTGAGTCAGTCACAAATGAATTAGAATATCAAAAGCAGAGGAGAGGAGCGAGCATTCAGAGGCAGATGCAGCAAGAGCAGAGAGGTATAAAGCAAGGTGACACAGGGTGAGTCAGGTTGTTATGTTGCTGTGTGACCAGGTGAGGCCCGGAGGGTCTCAGGGTTGCACAGAATTTCAAATGAGGAAGAAACTGCAAACAAAAGCTGCCACGACATTCGGGAACGGTGCAAACCTCCAATCAGTTAGATGATCTTTATCACCTCCTTTCTCCCCCTTCTCCCAACTCCGTAAGGAGCACTACTAATTCCCATGTACTCATGCAGATTTCCACATTTAAGCGACAGGCACAGGCCTGCTTTTGAAATCTCGAGATGAGAAAAGTATAAAAGGAAAAATGCACATGCATGTGCAGGCTAGATACACAAACACATCACTATACCCAACCTGACCATGTGAGACAATATGAGAACATAGGGCCAGCAGTCCATTCAATAACAGCTCAAATTGGAGGAAATGGGTTCTGAAATTACATTTTCAGGTTCTCATTTTAAGTGCATGACTGGAGATTCGCATTCATTTCCTGTGGGACAGAGGCGGAGGTGTGGGTAGGAGATGGGGTCAAGCGTCACATCAATCAGGCGTAGCGCAGTTTCATCTTACAGCCATTCACAACCTGTAACAAGCTTAACGGGACGAGAAAATGTTTTTTTTTCTGCCCAATTGAAGAGAGGCTATCAAACACCTGGTGTGTCCATTTTGTTCATTTACAAGCGCCTTTTTCATGTGAAGCGAGTGTGCTAGAAATGTCCTGTGATGGACTAAACGTATTTGGATTGTGTGCCTCAAATGGAGTGACGTCCTGTACGATGACAGCAGGAGCAGAATGATTCCAGCCAGCACAGTGCGGTGAGCGTTTGGCCATTATTTGAGCCATACGTGCCCAGGAGGGTGAACATCATGTTTTGTTTTGGGGTTGTTGTTGTTTTTTTTGTTTTTTTTTTTTGGGGGGGGGGGGGGGGGGGGGGTTTAAAAGAAAAACATTTTGGTGTCAGAGGGGCCCACCCAAGCCATGGGAGTCTGTGTCGCACTGCTGCCATCTAGTGTGTAATTCCAAAGAGACAATATTTTGAAGCAGCACAAAGAGGATAGGGATATATACATATATATGTACAGGTATTGCATTGGTGGTGCTGCATTTTGGTATTATATTGGTTACAATAATAGACAAGTTATTGTTCATGACATGCATGCATGTTGTTGCTTGTGTGTCATTTAAATACTTGAAATCTCTGAACATTAGTAAAGTCAAGTCAAGTCAAAGTTAAGTTATAAATGTACATTACACATAACAGTCACTAAATCCACAATAAATATGCACTTTAAAAGGTAAGGTGTGATGGAAAACAGCAGCAGAGCGAAGGATCTCATGTGGCATTAAGAGAGAGGAAATGCATTCTGAAATTAAGATGCAGTTAGGGCCCTTAAATTGGGACAGGGACAGCTTTTTCTGTTTGTGGTTCTGTACATTACCACAATGAATTTTAAATCAAACAACTCAGACGTATTTGAAGCACAGACTTTCAGTTTAATTCAGTGGTCTGAACAAAAAGATTGCATAAAACTATGAGGAAATAAATTGTTTTTAACACAATTCCTTCATTTCAGGGGCTCAAAAGTTAATTAAATCAGTGATAAATAGACTGGTTCTGTGGCACTTTTCTACTCCGAGCACTCAAAGTGCTTTGCACAACTGAAAATAAAATGTTAATTTCTAATACTTGGTTGAAAACCCTTTGCTGGCAATGACAGCCTGAAGTCTTGAACTTATGGACAGCCCCAGATTCTGCGCTTCCTTCTTTTTTAATGCTCTGCCAGGCCTTTACTGCAGCAGCTTTCAGTTGCTGTTTTTTGTGGGCATTTTTGTCCAAGGTTTACTCTTTAACAAGTGAATTGCTCAGTTCTGTTAAGATTAAGTGACTGACTTGGCCATTCAAGAATATTCCTCGTCTTTGCTTTACTAAAGTCCTGGGTTGTTTTGACTAAACGTTTTGGGTCGTTGTGCATCTGTATTATGGAACACCGCCCAATCAATTTGACTGCATTTAGCTGGATTTGAGTATGTCTCTGAACACCTCAGAATTCATCTGGCTGCTTCTGTCCTGTGTCACATCATCAGCAAACACTAGTGTCCCAGCGTCACCGGCAGCCATGCACACCCAAACCATCACACTGCCTCCACCCTGTTTTACAGATGATGCGGTTGCTATGGATCATGAGATGTTTCACGCCTTCTCCATACTTTCTTCTTGCCATCATTCTGATAGAGGTTGATCTTGTGTTCGTCTGTCCAAAGAATGTTTTTCCAGAACTCTGCTGGCATATGTAGATGTTTTTTTAGCTAAGTCCAATCTAGCCTTTCTATTCTTGAGGCTTATGAATGGTTTACAACTTTCAGTGAACCCTCTGTATTTATTTTCAGTCTTGGTAGACTTGGATATCAATACGCCTACCTCTGGTTTTTTATTTGGTTGGCTTTTGTGGAAGGCTTTCTCTTCACCATGGAAATGATTCTGTGATCACCCGCCACTGTTTTCTTTTGTGGACGTCCAGGTCTTTTGCATTGCTGAATTCACCAGTGCTTGCTTTCTTTCTCACGATGTACCAAGCTGTAGATTTTGCCACTCGTAATATTGTAGCAACTTCTCAGATTTGAGTTTTCTGTTTTTGCAGCTGAAGGATGGCTTGTTTCATTCTTTAGCCGCATGTTGTCTGTTCACAGCAAAATCTTCCAAATGCAAGCACCACACCTCAGATCAACTCCAGGCCTTTAATCTGCTTAATTGATTAATGACATAACAAAGGAATTACCCATACCTGCTCATAATATAGCCTTTGAGTTAATTGTCCAATTATTTTTGGTCCCTTTTAAAAGAGGATGGCACATGTTAAGGATCTGAAATTCCTAAACCCTTCATCTAATTTAAATATGGATACCCTCAAATGAAAGCTGAGAGCCTACACATTATGTCCGTGTCCATCATACATCTATAACTGGAATATGTTTCATTAAACAGGCAAAAAACCACACAACTTGTGTCAGATTCTAGAGTCAGCATGACAGGCTATATTTATGTTTTGTGCTGACACACCCTTTTATAATCATATTCATTATACTTTCTACATCATTTCCTCTGTCTTCCTTTTTATTTAATTATTATTATCTTACTAGGATTCTCCTGAAAAAGCATTAAAATGCACCACATTTACAAAAGAGACAAGACTGACAGACTGTAGGACATAAGCTCAAGGTCTACAGAGTTTTAAACACGGACACGCTGGACATCAGACACGCTGATAGGTCACTGAAGGACAGGCTGAAGTGTGGTAATGGTTGCATGAAGCATCCAGATCAAAGGCATTTCACTCACTTCTTTTAAGTCTCATAAATCTGCAGGAATTTGTTTTGCTGGACTGATTTTAAATGACAACTGCTCATGAGGGAAAGAAGCCAGCTTTATTGTTTGACTCCTCAGTGAAGTATGGCACTGAATAGTTTATGTGCATGATTATAATAACCAAGGCATTGTGAAACGTCAAATGTGCTGGAGCTGTAATAAATGAGGATTACTCAAAATAATTTTGCAACACCCTGAGATCATTTACAACCCCACAAAAACATTTTTTATCTGGATTAGTAATGAACTTTCATCTATTTTTTTTCTTCTCATGATAGAACAAATATTTGCTTTTCTGTGTTCTCCGATAAATGAAATTAAACTGTAAAATATGAGTGAGAGCATGGAGAAATACAAAGAAATCCAATATAGGAGGCAGTGCTGGCGTTTTCTATCTCTTTTGTGGACTCAGATGAGATCAAATGGAAGCTTCACTACACAGAATAATATTCGAAAATCCAGAAATGATATGAAGAAAATCATTTTCAGTTTGATTTCTATTACCAGGATCTTTCGCACTGAGGTTTACAATATAATACAGTATCATGCTGAGCCTTTGGCTTATATATAACCTTGTTAATTAAAGAATGGTCCGTATATTTGTAATATACTGCCTGCAAACACAAAGTCTACTGAATAAAAAACTTTTCAGTCTGTCAAAAGCCAAGACTTGTTAAAAACTAGTGTAAATCAGAATGGATTTTGAGTCTTTTTTTCTTTTCTTTTCTTTTTTTACATAGTCGCTAAGTTTATACAGCAATCTGTTACTGAGCTGCACCTACCAAGTTAGTTAAATGTAGCATCAAGATTCAGAGCAGAGATCAATGCAAGTGCCTATTTAATCAATAAATATCTCTAATTTTCTTCATGCACTGAAGGCGCACTGCACTTTCTACTTATTCTGTCTGTCAGGATGTGCATGACTAGCTGACTAGCCGACTAATCGTTGTTGCTGTCACTAGTCGGTACTGGACTTGCTAGGCATTTAATCTAATTGTTAGAATTTTAATTGATGCCCAGGGCTGGTAAATTATAATTAACTTCCTCCAAAAGGTGATTGGGCTCTCCCTAGCCATAGGGTGAGGAGTTCAGTAATTATGGAGCGGTCCAGAGTTGAGCAGCTAGTCCTCTACATTGAAAGGAAACGGCTAAAGGTGTTGCCTATTGGTTAAAGTGTTCCAGCTGAGTATGTCCTACTGTGAGGAGGCCCTAGCATAGAGCCAGGGCATGCTGGAGATATTACATTCATTGGCTGGCCTGGGAAAGGGTTGAGGTTTCCCCATATAAATATAACCTGAGAAGGATGAAGAGCAAGAAGAGGCGCCATCATGGAAGGACAAGGCCCTACACGGTATGTACCACCAGCAGATAGAAGAAGTGGCTGATGTCAAGCAATCTTACCAGTGGCTGGACAAAGCTGGATTGAATGACAATCCAGCAGATAATAGGTAAGAGAAAAATCTGTGCCGAGTATGACCTGGAAGTCCTGAGGTCAAAATGGGAAACACCGACTAGGGTGATGGAGAATGACCAAGCTAAGATCCTGTGGACTTCAGATAAGTGGTGGACGAGCAGAGGAAGCCCGCATAGCAAGCTGGTCTGGCCCAGATCTGGTATCAAGCCGGCACTGCTGGCTGACTTCTGGCATGGTAAGTGGTATGTCATCCAGATATGGGCCAGGCCTGGAATAGATGGCACTGTCTATGTTCCTATTTTCCTATTTTAGTTAGAAGATCCAAATGCCATGTTGCAATACTATACTGCTATGGTAGCCAACCTTTCAAATGCAGGTTTGACAGGTTTGTGAGTGTGCACTTTATCCAAAACCTAGTGACGGTTTACTCACCTTTGCCGGTGGATGGCTGTAGCTCAGGAGGTAGAGCAGGGCACCTACTAATCAGGTTAGTGGTTCGATCCATGGCTCCTCCAGTCTACATGTCAAGAGTAAGAATGTGTGTGGCTGTAGTTAAGAAGCGCTCAATTTAGAGAAAGTGTATAAATGTGGCATGTTGTATAGAGCACTCTGAGTAATCCGGGAGAGTAGAAAAGTGCTATATGAGAATCAGTCCATTCAGTGTCTAAACAGAGTTTCATCATGTTACTTTTGCACTATCATGTTCCATCGCATGTTGTTATTACATGGCTTGATTAAGGTACACATTAGGCTGACATCTGGGGCCAGAGCTGAAACTGTTCTGGGCCAGAGCTGAAACTGTTCTGGGCCAGCACAGGGCCAGCAGTGTGTCTGCAACTGGCCTTGTGCTGGCCCATGTGTGGGCCACATCATCAGATCTGGGCCACCAAAGGGCCGTCATTCTTTGCGGTATGTGGGCCATCTGTAAGCACATTGTGTGGGCCAGATCCAGGCCATACCAATTTTGCTATGTGGAAGACGGCCGTATAGTGATAGATGTAGCTATAGCAAGTGATAGCAACGTGAAAGAAGGAACAAGAGAAGCTCGAGAAGTATCAAGCACCAGAAGGAGCACAAGCGGTGAACCTCCTAGGACCTGGCATCCACATATGTGGACATCACATTTTGGGTTATTTAGACCAAAATACTCAATTTTGCTTTACAAGGGCCTGATATCCACTTACGAGGACATTATACTGCTACTGTTATATCAAATATTTAAACGAATATCCTCATATGTGGCTCTTATTTTTCTTAAAAACAAAAATAAGGTAAAAAAAAAATCTGGTAATTCTTTGTTTTGACGTTCTTGGGCCCCAATATGCCCAAATATCAAAGAGAAATTAAAAATGCATACCGTGGAAGAGTTCGGGTCTTAGGAGGTTAATACTAATAACTAATGATTAAATGCAGAGTGTTGTGTAAGCAAATAGTGAATGGAAAAAAAGGTGAGTGTAGACGAAAAACCAAGAGCATCATTCCACTGCAGCCTAGACCTGCAATAGGTCTAGGCTGCAATAGGTCCAGCAGCCTAGACCTATTGCAGCATAACTAAGGAGGGTTTGAAGTCACCTGATCCAGCCCTGACTGTATGCTTTATTAAAAAGGAAAGATTTAAGCCTAATCTTAAAAGTAGAGAGGGTGTCTGTCTCCTGAATCCAAACTGAGAGCTAGCTCCATAGAAGAATGGTCTGAAAGCTGGCGGCTTCCATTCTACACATAAAGTTAGGAGGGTGTGTTACTGTTAAAGAAGAGGTAATGGAGTGAGGTATGTAATAGAGGGAGTGATATCGCTCTGCTGGCATATATATTTGACCCAGACTATTTGAAATGTGTTCTGCTTTCTCGCCTCTAAATCTGCTGTCACTATTCTGTGACTGAGATAATACTAAGCCAGCAGAGGAGCGCCGTTATCTCCGTGCCCCAAAAAGACCACTGATATCTCTATTTCCTGTGCGGGTGCGTGCGCACAAATACACACACACACATGCATAAACAGATACACTTCTTTCCCAGAAGTGCAACCTACAGATGCATGCCGACACTCCCAGAAATCACTCAGCACAAACAACTTGCGCTGAATCTTTTTTTTTTTTTTCATTTTCTGTCTGTGAAACCATGACTGCTGAAATAGGTGGAATATAAACAGTGGCATATTCATTCTGTCTCAGCAGGCGCACACACACACAAACACACACAGACGTCCTCTGAGTAAAGCAACCCAGGCAGAAACAGTCAGGGCTCAAATGAAAACACACATCTCGAGAAGAGATAAGCGAGCCGCGGCATCTTTCACGAGAGACTTTTTGTAGTTGCGTCAACAATTGTTGCACCGTGTCACCCACACCGCCTGGATTCACATCAAAGCCTGCGATGAAAATGCACTCAGTTCTCTTTAGTGAACATGAGCTCCACAGTAACATGCTCAGCAGTGCCCCCGTGTGGTCATACAGGGACACCAAGCACATTATTGCATTGTATATGACCATAAGACCAAAATAATGCGTTGTACAACACTGAAGGCTTTGCAAGGGATTGCGATTTAAAGTTGTCTCGCTAACATTTTATACAAGTCTCTGAGAATTGAAGCCTCTCTGCTGGACACACTATGTGATCACACCATTTTTAAATCACCCAAGGATCTTTTCCTGCATTAAAAAAATGTCATCAAATGTAATGTTGGCCAGCATATAGACCAGTCGTGGGTGCTGGCTACATGTAGGATTAGTGCAGTCTGCGTCTGGCCTGTACAGCGTGGTTAAATGCGACTCATAAACTCAAGTTTCACTTCCTGATCGAAAAGTTGAAAGCCTAAAATGCTTTCTCACTGTGCGCGAAGCTCTTGCAAAGGCTGTGGGCATTTCGACAGCATAGTGCAGGCTGAGAGCGTATATTTTTGTGTCTACTGGTTATCACGTAGCCTATTGCTCATATTTCCACTAAGTTCAGTTATAAAATCATTGTGGTCACTATCACGTTTGCTATGTCGTGAGTCTAACTGTTGCTGGAGTAGTGGGTGATAATTCGATTTAATCTATTCCTCTGAACGACTGAGAAAGACGTTTTTAACCCATCTTTTTATCGATTAAAGATCACGACAGTGCAGCAGTAACAGTGAAGGAAACCTCAAGAGGAAGTAGAGAAACATCATGGTTAGTCTGCATGCAGACTGAATCTAATGACTGCATTTTTGTTTTGTTTTCTTACTCTAATGTAAGAATAAATAAATACATAAAACAAATTTGAACACGTGATTTAGGATTAAGGTTATCCCTCAATCCCTCAATACACTGCTTTACTGTGTGGCTTTTACAAATGAGTTTAGTTAGCCTAGCACAGGGCTGCCCAATCCCGGTCCTCGAGAGCTACCGTCCTGCAGCTTTTAGATGCATCCCTACTCCAACACAGCTGAATCAAATGGTTTGATTACCTCTTCAGCATGCCATCATGTTTGGCAAAGGCCTGATAACAAGCCATTCATTTGATTCAGGTGTGTGGGAACAAGGATGCATCTAAAAGCTGCAGGTAGTGATGGCCAAATGAAGCTTTCCGAAGCACTGAAGCTTGTATTGAAAAACGGTTCATTACTCGAAGCTTTTCAACACAGTCCTCTCCGGTGACATCTGGTGGTGAAAATTTTGAAGAGCAGCTTGAATCTGCAAAATAAAACGGACTGCTCAATCATCGCTGCTCACTCAAGAGTGGAGTTCTCTCTGATATTGGGCCACCGTTCCGTTGCTTTGAACATGTAATTGGTTTTGTTTTCTCGATTGGGGGGCTGAAAAAAATGTAATGCGTATTTGCGTAATACATTTTGATCAATAAACTTTCCCTATTTAAACATGCACTATGGTGTGGCCTTTCTTTGCTCATAACTCCTTGATGTTGGTAAATACAATAAGTGAGCAATATATATAATATACATATGAGAATGCACAGCACATTATGGAGTATGCCCCTGCTGTGAAGTCCTGCCTCCATCTACTTGTCGTTTAATCACTGGACAGCTGGACAGGTTCATACAAAATATTAGATGAGGCCAATTGTCCTATACATATTTTTGACCTAGGGGTGGGATTGATTGTGAACTGGAAAGGGAAAATGCTTAGGGAGCTGAGTAGGGCTGCATCGTCACTGATTTGTAGAATCATTTTTGATTCGATACAGGATCCGATTCAATTTGATTGGAATCTGGAAAGTTTTGCCTCAGTCAGAAATATTACAATTCTGATCATTTAACAGTATATATCCATAATTTCGTATCTATTAAAAGAAAGCTGACACATGTGAGACTTAATTAGAGATGTAAACAGAGAGTTATGAAACCTGCAGCTGCAGAAGCCAGCGGGGAAAAAAAGAGGCAAACACAGCGCGGACCCGACGACGCACCAAAATCTGACTCTGACGCGTCGGGTCCGCGCTCTGTGTTCACGTTTGTATGCAGAATCCGTAAACCTGCTCCCAGTTACTGTTTTAGCTGCATGGTGTTTGACGACATGTTGTGAGGTTTAACCTGAGATGCTGGCGTTTCAGGCATAATAACGTTAATTTACAAATCGACACGGGATTTTAATGAATCAATATCACTTTATTCAATTTAGCATGGATTGTAATCAGAAAGGCGATAATCAAAACCCACCCCTAATCAAGAACTTGCAAAGTAAAAACATGCTCTATGTCAGGTAGCCCTTTTGTTATTTACATTTAAAAAGAGGATTAGTGTTACTGTGCGCTGGCTGAGTCGGTTTCTTTTCTTAGAAATAGTTTCTCCTGCCCTGGAGAAAATCCACTTGCATGGAACAGAAGAGGCTGTGGAGTGCAGGAACTACACTGCAAGCTGGTAGATATGCAGGTATTCCTGGGTCCTGCAGACTATCACCTAAAAACAATAAACAAAATGATTTTCTAAACTGTGTAGCAATGTAATGTACGTATAGTGTCAAATACATTTTTGTAGTCTTCATTAGCTTTAATTCACATGGAAGTGTTCCTGAAGTCATATGCTGTAATGATATTTACATTATGAAAACATGATTTTGGACATTTCAAGTTTTTCACTTCGGCAGATAAAATGAATTGAGCAAAATCAACTCAAAATATTCCCACACGCCAGAACGTCCTCTCTTCCTCGCTGGCTCCATATCTGTCAGTGGAATGATCACCTCTTCGCTCTCTGTCACCATCAACACACTCCACGAATCCCGTGGATGATTCACTTCCTTATATCCGTTTGAATCAGGTACCGAAGCAGTTACGTGCGTAATGAAGCTTCGGACGTCACTGGTCACGTGACTTTTGCCAAACGAAGCAAGCCTCGACACAGTGCTTCTGAACCAGTGTGTTGTTTTTTTCGACACACGCTCCGGAGCGTCAGCTTCAAGCGGGCCATCACTAGCTGCAGGACGGTAGCTCTCGAGGACCGGGATTGGGCAGCCCTGGCCTAGCATAACAGCAGAGTAATCGGCTGTAATTATCATTAATGAGTCGTAATTATACAGCGTCAGGACGTCGCAGGGGGACGTGAGCTCAATTACTAACCACGTCTGCAGCCATGCTGCCTTCTCTATCAGCTCGTGTTGCGTTCAGCTGCTATTGGAAATGTGCAAAATCAGCACTGTGTTTCTTCACTGACATCAGTGGCTGCGCATCAAACTGCGTGATCATCATATTTATAATTTCTAGCATGACTGTGGGTTGTAGCGTTTTTGTTGCATACAGTTGGTTTCATATTTTATTCTATTATTGTTCAAATGGAGTGTTGTGCAAAAGTCTTGGATCACCCCTCATTTCTCTAAAAGTGATCTTGAGCAACAGTCTAATGGCAGGGGTAGGGAACTCCAGGCCTCGAGAGCCGGTGTTCTGCAGGTTTTAGATGTGTCCTTGATCCAACACAGCTGATTTAAATGGCTAAATTAGCTCCTCAACATGTCTTGAAGTTCTCCAGAGGCCTGGTAATGAACTAATCATTTGATTCAGGTGTGGTGACCCAGGGTGAGATCTAAAACCTGCAGGACACCGGCTCTCGAGGACTAACGTTTCCTACCCCTGGCCTAATGGTCTTTCAAAGTTTGTGTCTGGACACTTCTTTTATAAGGCACTAAACACTGATGTGTGAATTGATCAGCTATTAAGCAACAAAGTCAAGCGATGAGACAGTGTTTTATCTAGACATAAAGGACTTAGCTGTCTGTCACAGAAACATGTAATTTATTACATTTTTTTTTAGATAAACCTTGAAAAGTGACACATTTTACAGACGTAAATTAGTATTTTTGAACCAACAAGAAGCTGCAAATCTGCCATTTCTTGCACATGTTCTTTTTCTTGCACATGTTCTTTTTCAGCTATTTATTAATAAGTGACTTTTATGTATATATATGCCTGTATATATTGTGTTATTCTTAGTTAGGGTATTGTCTGTCTTTGTTAATGTTTGTTTATAATGGAGCACTGTAACAAAAAATAATTTCCCCTAGGGATCAATAAAGTATTCTGATTCTGATTTCTTGGCATTGTTTGTATTTTGGCCTTTAAAAAAAATGAGGAAACTGAAACAAGTGGAAAACAAAAATAAGAAGTGGGAGGCCTAAACATAACAAATGGGGGCATCTTAAATTACAAGGAACCTTGCCTATGAGAGTTCAGGGTATGTTGAAGAATAAACGTGGTCATGGTGACTTTAAAGCTCATTAGAATTGTACAAAATCCGCTTTTGTTTTGTTCGGGTTTTTTAAATTTATTTGTTTTTTGCCTTACAGACTGTATTTCTATGTATGTTTGTACCTGTTTTAATAAATGTCTGGAATCGTTTCCTATTTTCCTTGCAAAATATTGGAAAATGTGGGTTCTTCATGACATTTTCAGTGTTGCATTGTAGTGAATGTGAATGTACACCTGTACATTTTTTCACATCTCTTTTAAACAGTTTGTAAATTAAAGCAACCGATGCATTCCTTTTAAAATGTAGGCCTACTGTGACATATTTTCATAAGTGGGTACATGTTTTATTCGTGCTGTAACAACAGAAAGAACACACATCGAGGACATACATCCCACCACTGGCTTCATTCTGGTCTGTAATTCAGCTGTCGTTTATGTACTATGCTGAAAAATATCACTGTGCCCACAAAGGAAAGGAGAAGACTGGCGGGTAATTAACATGTATAAACAATTCAGTTTCAAAGTTGAATTTGCAAATGCCTTATCGGGAAGGAAATCCGCTAAACAAATTAGTTAAACCTCAAGTACAGCCCGCGGAAAGGGCGTCTTGATGAGAAAAAGTAAGCGTAAACAGCACATTTATGGTACGTAGGAAAACTAAAACCCTGTCAAAGTGTACTCAGAAAACTGTTTCTTCTGGGGAGCACGTGAACGCAGCATCCCGTACTCTTGCAGGAGATGCTTTTAGTCGCAGCTCGCTCACTGCGCGTCTGCAGCACAACATAAAAGAAAACAATGCACAGGAAGGGGACAGCTGGAGCTCTCCGCACAGAGTGATCATGGCCGGTCGGTGGCGCGACGGTGCTCGCGTGTGTTCGGGAGAGCAGGACGGTGGCCTCAAACCGGCACGAAAGCTCCGCCAGCAGCAAGAACCGGGCTCAGACACCCGGGACGCGACGGAGCCGCCGCGAGGACTGCCGCGATGGATGCGGCTTTACTTCTACGGGATGCACGGCGTGACTCTGGATGTCCTGCTGTCATCCTTACAGGGGCTTTTGCACTCACGGGACCCTAAGCTGATGGGCTTTTCCTCTCCGTATCTTTGCATCATGCATTCGCTGACCCATTTTGCGCTGGAAAAGATCTACTCACAGAAGAGGTGCTTCCTAGGTCGGCCTGTGGTGTTTCATCTTGTTTTCTACCCGTCCATCTACATCGGGCTGCAGATTCTGATCGGGAACATTAACACTTTGGCCGAGCAAGTGAGGGTGGTTTCTGGGACTCAGCTGGTAGTGCATTACATCCTGGCTCTCTACTTCTCTCAGGTGTTTCACAGAGAGCTGTCACATCTACAGTATCGCCCATCATTCTCCGCTGACCTCCAGCTGGAAGGCAGACCCCCGCACGGTCTTCCCGGCTTTGCGCGCTTCTTATTCTTCGGGATGCACGGCTTTCTGGACGAGGTCCTTTTCACCTCTCTGTTCAACCTGGTGGAGAAGTCTGACAGGACCCTCAGCGGTCACACGTCCCTGTGGTCTTTCCTGATGTACGGAAGCTGCAGCTTCGTGGTGGAGAAGCTCTACCTTTACCTGCACTTCAGCCTGGGCTGGGGGTCCTGGCGACGACTCCCCATCTACATCTGCTTCATCTACACGTGGGAATTCTCGTGGGGTCTGGTCCTGAGGCAGTTTAACGCTTGCTCGTGGGATTACTCCCACTATCCTCACAACTTCATGGGACTTATCACCCTGCTCTACCTGCCCGGGTGGATCTGCTTGAGTCTCTATCAGGACGTGCTGTCCAATGTCCTGCTGAGAATCAAGTGCACCAAAGATGTGCATGATTTAAGTGAAGAGAATGGAGACGTCAATGGACAACTGGAGCCAAACAAAAAGCAACTTTAATTCTAAGTTTGATGGTTGTAAACTAATATATAAGTGAGGAAGAAATACAACTAATTTAATAAGGGACATCTATTTATTATCAGGCAGTAAACAACAAAAATCAGAGTCTACGTTACACCTTCTAAAAATGAACATTTGTCCATATATCAAAATATTGGTAGCACTTTATAATACAGTCCACGATCAAGGGTGTAATAGACTTAAATGGAATTTACATGTAGACAAACTTGAATAAGAGGGTAATAATTCAACTCTTTTTTTTTTTACAGGAAAGCAGAAAAATGTTCTTAAGTACTGCATTTGTAATTTAAGTAGTGCACAACATCTGGGTATTTTACAGGAAATGAGATAGAAATCAATCATTTTAAGTAGTGTATTATTTCCATCTATTTTAGTGAACCAAAAAAGATCCAAATTTTATTCTATATTTATGCTCTACTTTTTATATTGACATTGTGAATTGCATTGGTGTGCCTCAGAGTATAAGTGGGCGGATCAATCCAAATACTGTTAGATATAATACCGAAGCTAGTATTGGTGTTGGATTGATACTAGTGTGATAGGATTGAAATTTTGTTTCTAGGTTGGACTCCAAGGAAAAGTAAACACCAGCCCGATTACTCTATTGTTAAAAGATCACATGGGCCACCTGTGTGGCCTGCAGTATTTGCAACTTTTAGTTTTTTCTTCTAAGTGGGAAAGGTACTTTTATAGGTAATATAAATGGAAAATTGAATATAATCCAGAAAAAAATGCAAAAAGTACAGCATATTTACAGTACAGGATGGTTAAACTCAGAGAAAAAGAAAATACCTGGACATAATAGACTACTTAAAATTATAATTATTTCTTCTTTCCTGTAAAAACTTGACTTTTTAGCTCTAATTCTAGTTTATCTACTGCTAAGTAGTTATAGGTAAATAATTATCATTTGTGGGTTTACCACTATCATTCATGCAGTACCTAAAATTATATACAGTATAATTATTTCTTCTTCCCTGTAAAAGCTTGAATTATTACCCCTAATTCTAATGAGTCTACTACTAATTATATCTAGATTAATATAATAACATTGTCATTTCAGATAAAATACATTGGCATACCAATTCTAATTCTAGAGTTATTGCTCTCTTAGCTGCGCTCTGTATTATAAAATACTATCAGATTTTTTAATACGTTTCATTTTCTTCAGGCTGGTGAAGATTGGTGTGTTCAGCAAGATTTTCTGTGGAGGTAATAACTTCTGGAAGTTACGAGTCGACCCTAACCCTCGTTACCTGTGCTTTTATTCTGCTCTGCCTGATATTTTAGGGTATAGCAAGGAATTCAAAACTTTGGACCCTAACTGTTTAAATTCAATTACTGCCGTTTTTACCCATTTAGTGGAAAATACAGTTGTAACATGAACAACTTTTACATGTCCTCATGACTTTGAAAGTGTGAAGATTCCGTTTTGTATGGATTGCAGTGACTGATTTCCCGTTCTTCACATATGGCAGATGTGTTTTGGATTTGATCGCTTACGTTATTCACCTATACATCAGCATGCTTTAAGTGTCCTATCTGCATGCTAAAATACCAGTAAAGCTTTCTTTTATTCATTAACTCACATGTATCAACTAATATTCCAAAGTCAGTATTTTTAAGACAGAGTCATCTGTTAATTTTTCACCTTTTTATTCGACTCCTTAACATTTCAAAACAAACTGCATCCACTCAGCTTGTTAACATGATCACAGAGCAATGCATGGCAATTCTTAGAGTTGATATAAACCCAGTGGTATATGTAGCAAAGGAATCCGTAGCTAAATGATTATGAGGAGACATGATGTTGCAGTTTCTTTTTCATGACCCAAACACTGATTTGCTCGAGTGCCTTCCTGCGCAAACTGAGTCCAAGCGACACAAAAAAAACTCAGCTTTTTATCTGCAAGTGCTACAATTGTGGGTCGAAAGGAAGTGCCTGACTGAAAATGGATTTTGGGGGCCAATGTCAATATTGATTTTTTTATTGATATACAAAATATGTGACTTAGTGATATATGGGTTAATATAATATTGATATAATATAGGCCATACCGGTTCACCAACATACTGTAGCAGCCAGTCACCTATATGTATCACCTGTATCATCTATATTCTCTAGATATTAACCTCCTATGCTGCCTCATTAGAAGTAATATGCTTCAATGAACTGCAAAGAAATGATTCTGCTCTGTGACCTTTTTGAACACCATTAAAATATTAGAATCAGTCACTTTGCACTTAGAATTAGAAACACGATGATCTTCTCTGGGATTGATTGATTATTTAGGTGACAAATTATTTTTTGTCTATACAAATTTAGAAGCATACTTTGCACAGGTGCTTTATTTTATTATTTTGTTTATTAACAAATATTCATATTAATTGTTTTTTTTAGTTTTAAAGCCCTTTGAAATTCTACTGATATGATTAGCACTGAGAGCTGAACTGAACCCTACTCAGCCTAATACTTTGGCTACTGATTTTTTTTCCTTGTTTAACCTGGCAGCTACACTGGTGTTCTTAAACATTTACACTCTGTCCCACATGAATAACTTTGTACAACTTACAGTTTTTTTCCATGACAGAATAACTGTATTTTAATCATACTTAACTTTCGTGTTTGGCTGTGCACTTTTTGAAGATTTTAAAAAAATGACCAAACTACTTTTAAAAAGCTATAAAAAAAAGAACGTTTGAAAGAAATTGCACAATAACTAAAAAAAAATATCTCTAACTTGCAATGGCATGTACTGTATGACTTAGAATTTTAAATAAAAATACAATTTTCCTGTGACGCAGCTGGTATTCCTTCATTTCTTTAACATTTGCATTATTCAGCAGAGGCGCAATTACACCATATCTATGGAAATATTTACTTCCTGTTGAAGAGTCAAGGTTAAAAGTTAAAAGCAGTCCAGGCGTAAAGTGAAAGGGTAAATCAAACCCTTATACAGAGGTTTTGCCCTGTGGAGGGTGCGGTTTCTTTTTATTTACTGACTTGGTGTTTGCATTCTGCTAAAAGGCTAGGAACAAAAAAGGTCTGCCAGACACTGGTAACTATAGGAAATACTTGTAGTTTTCCATACCACAAGCTTGAACAAATCTCAGCAGATCCAGGCACACAAGCAACAGAATCAAGACAATCTTGGTTTTATGGCTGCAAATCATTTTCTTTAGTGCATAAGATAATAGTTCCTGGCACAACCTGATAATATGTGTGTTATCTGTAATTACTGCTTTCTGGTTGAGTTAGCACTGATATAAATCAAATAAGACAGAGAAAATTGCAAAAAAGCAATGTAATTCATTTAAAATTTTAGTTATGTGATGCTGGGGTTTTTTGTATAGTTGTGTTCACTTTCTCACTCCCTCTCTTTCTCTCCGCGACACCATGGAGATCATTGTGACATAAGCAAATACGAACATTTAGACATCACACACACCACCCAGAGGACTCTGAGTGAATACACCAGTGACCTACAATATTTACTGTAAATCACAATGGGAGCAACATACACCAAGCCTCATTAACACGTTCAATCAGAAGTAATCTGTGACTGCTGTTTATAAAAATGAACATGCATTTTCAACATATCTTTTGGTATCTAATACTAGGAAGTGAAACTGAACAGTTGGCTTGATTATTATGGCAACTTCCTTTCCAACACCTGAATAATAAAACATTATAATATGGTCCTTAAAACTTTACTAGACCAGCGGGAAATTCCATTAATTGATATTTCTCTAATAGTCGCCACATTACATATCTGTTTATGTCCTCATTAATCCAAATGTCTAATCCGACAATCACATGGCAGCAGCTCAGTACATTCAGACAAGTAGACATGGTGACAGAGAGTTTAAACTGACCGTTAGAATGGGGAAGAAAGATGATTTAAGTGACTCTTTGAATGTAAGTTGTTTGTTGGTACCCGTTAGCGGCAATTCTCTGGGTGAAAATGACTTGTTGATGTCAGAGGTCAGAGGAAATGGCAAGGCTGGTTTGAGCTCATAGGAAGGCAACAATAATTCAAATAACCACTTGATTGACCACATTTTGTACCGCTCCTCAGCTAAGAACAGGAAATTGAGGCTACATTTTGCATGGACTCGCCAAAATTAGACAGTAGAAGGTTGGAAAAACATTACTTGTTCTGATGAGCTTCGAATTCTGCTTCAACATTTGATTGTAAGTTCAGAATCTGGCATAATCAATATAAAAGCATCCTGATCCAAGTACTTGCTGCTTTTTTGATCCGAGAAAGACCCTTTATGACCACCAATCTTTTGATGGCTTCTTCCAGCCGGACAACATGCTATTTCGCAAAGCTCAAATCATCTCAAAATGTTTTCTTGAACATGACAGGTGCTCTGTTGAACTGAAATGGCTTTCACAGCCACCGTATTTCAATCCAACAGCACCTCTGGAATGCGATCGAATGATAAATCTACAGCAACTCTGTGGTGCTATGTGTAATGCTGTCATAGAAGTACAGGCAACTTTCTCTGAGGAATGTTTCCAGCACTTTCCTCATTTGTCATTTATAGACTTAAATAATCCACTGCTTGTCAGACCTTTTCTCTCAAGCAATCAAAAGCCACTGACAACGATCTAAACTGGAATAAAGGTCAGTGCGTCTGGTGATTCATGTTTATTTTTCTCACACAAATTATATTCGCTATACATTTGCATACACAGACATATTTTTAAAAGAGCCGAGATAAATTAAATAAATTACTGAGAATTTAAAATGAAAAATGTTTTCATTCATTCAGTACTTTGTCATTGCAGAGAAAGAAATAAAAAACTGCTGCAGTTTTTCTTTTTTTTCCATTTGCATATGCAGTCAAATCATATTCAAATACCAACTGGCTGTAATATTGTCAGGCACAGGTGACACATCTGTGATTTGGTATTGTGCTTGTAGTTTATAGATTCTGTCAGTGGTTTTATTCATAGTACATGAAGTAGCCCTATGCTTACTGAGTCGTTTTTTACTGACACAGCAAAAGGTAGCAGTATATATATATATATATATATATTTATATTTATATTTATATATATTGAGTTAATCGTTGACTATAAGCTCATCTTCTATGCGAGTAGAAGTTTGATTCTGGGTTCTAGACCAGACTAACAATTTAGTTTGTAACCACCAAATTTAATTGTCAGCTGCATTAAAGTTCTTATTAACTTTATCTTTAGCGGTGCTGGCCTGCTCGGTGTCATCTAATCCAACTTTTCTCAGAGTGGGGGAGTTCTGGTACTGCCCTCGCTTAACACTGAACATCAGGGCCTTGGCAAGCTCTTTGTATGTCCTAGGAGTGCATTTCAGTCCTTTGTAGCACTGACAGTTAAATCTCCTGCTTAAAGACTTCAGGTCTGCCAAGCTTGGACTTCCTAGAACAAAGTAGCGTTTCTGAGTATTCACAACCCTGAAACTTTCAGGGTTTAGGTGGAGGTAATGGCTGGACTTGTAGTTTTTTCTGACACAGCGGCCATTTCCTCGGCACAGGAAGTCGCTGCACAGCTGGGCAGCTGTCGTGACATTGGTGATGTAAGGATTCAGGGTGGAGGTGAGGTAGAAGGAGAGGGCTTCACAAGAAAGCTGGAGAGGAGAAATAGAGAGAGGAATAAATAAGATCACTATAGTTGTGGACACAAATTTACATGCACTCATCGTGGGCATGAATGTCACGGTAAGTTCAGGCTTTTTATGACTTCTTTCAACTGTTCTTTTTCCAGACTACAATAGATACATCCCCAGTAATATTTGGTAAAATATTCCTTAGCAAGTTGCACCTCAACCAGATCCTTTCAGTAGCGATCAACAAGCTTCTGGTATAATTCTTGCTGGTTATTTGACCACTCTTCTTGGCATTATTGGTAGAATTTATTTAAATTAGATGGTTTCCTGGTCCAGCTTTTAGGCAAAATAAATGTAAACTTGTGTACGCAAATTCTTGTTTTTTAACGTCACTGAACATGTATGCTGTTCTCCCTTTCCACCGTGGAAAAAGAACAGTTCAGAGAGACCATTAAAAGTTCAAAATTACAATGATATTCATGCCCGTGATGTGTGCATGTACCTTAAACTTCTGACCACAATTGTGTCGCCTAAAACAGAGGACAGCATCACAATAATTCAGTGACCGTGAATTGTATTAACATGTCCACGTGAAAAAAAAAACTGATCAATACCACTTGCATACCTATTCCTTAAAAACAAGACTAAAGCTAGCTTAGCTTTGCTTAGCTAGCCTTAATGATTACTAAATGACATTAGTGGGCTACGGTGGCGGTGGTGTTAGGTCAGTTTTGTTAAGACCAGACTGAAGACACTATATCGGTTGACGTTTATTGGAGTGGTTCAATAACATGGACAGATTAATTCTAATGAGGCATAGGATGTTATTGATTTTCTTACTTTATGTTGACTTAATGCAAAAATTTCACAAGGCTAGATCTGGCAAGTTTGTTTCTGCAGAGAATTAAGCTAAGCAGCTGCTAACTGTAGCAGCAGTGTCACTGTTTTATAAGATAAGATAACCTTTATTAGTCCCACACGTGGGAAATTTGTTTTGTCACAGCAGGAAGTGGACAGTGCAAAAGTTATGACGCAAAAATTAGAATACAATAAGAATAAATACAGTACACAGCTGTACAGAATAGAATAAAATAATATACTATATACAGTAGAATAAAATAGAATAAAAATATACAATAAGATAAAAATAGAATACGAATGCTATATACAACTGAGTAAAAATACAACGATGCCAGAAAAGATTATTGCACTTAGTGTTATTGCACATGTGTGGATGTGTGTGTTTGTTCAGTTAAAGTCTTTGTTGTGGAGTCTGACAGCAGTGGGGAGGAAAGACCTGCGAAATCTCTCCGTCCCACACCGTGGGTGCCGCAGTCTCCCACTGAAGGAGCTGCTCAGTGCTGTCACAGTCTGCTGCATGGGGTGGGAGACGTTGTCCAACAGGGATGACAGCTTAGCCGCCGTTCTCCTGTCACTCACCACCTCCACTGGGTCCAGAGGGCATCCTAGAACAGAGCTGGCCCTTCGGATCACCCTGTTCAGTCTCTTCCTGTCCCCAGCAGAGATGCTGCCGCCCCAGCAGACCACACCATAAAAGATAGCAGAAGCCACCACAGAGTCATAGAAGGTCTTCAGGAGTGGGCCCTCCACTCCAAACGACCTGAGTCTCCGCAGCAGGTACAGCCTGCTCTGCCCTTTCCTGTAGAGGGCGTCTGAGTTATGAGTCCAGTCCAGTCTGTTGTTCAGATGAACACCAGGGTACCTGTAGCTGTCCACAGCCTCAATGTCCATACCCTGGATGTTCAGTGGTTGCAGTGGAGAATGCTTGTGCCTGCGGAAGTCTACCACCAGCTCCTTGGTTTTACTGGCGTTGATCTGGAGGTAGTTCAGCTGGCACCAGTCCACAAAGTCTTGAGTCAGTCCTCTGTACTCCTTGTCGTCCCCATCAGTGATGAGGCCGACTATTGCAGAGTCATCAGAGAACTTCTGCAGGAAGCACTGGGTGGAATTGTGGGAGAAGTCTGCAGTGTAGATGGTGAAGAGGAACGGAGCCAGAACCGTTCCCTGTGGGGCCCCCGTACTGCAGACGACCCTGTCCGACACACAGCCCTGAGTCCTCACATACTGTGGTCGGTCGGTGAGGTAGTCCAAAATCCAGGTAGTGAGGTGATGGTCCACTCCAGAGTTCTCCAGCTTGTCCTTCAGAACCGAGGGAAGAATAGTGTTGAAGGCACTGGAGAAATCAAAGAACATGATTCTCACAGTGCTTCCAGCGGTCTCCAGGTGAGCGAGGGAACGATGTAGGAGGTGAATGACGGCATCATCCGCGCCAATGCCAGGCTGGTAGGCAAACTGAAGTGGGTCCAGTGATGAGCTTGTTAGGCGCCGAAGCTGAGCCAGGACCAACCGCTCCAGGGTCTTCATCAGGTGGGATGTCAGAGCCACCGGCCTGTAGCTGTTGAGGTCCTTGGGGCGTGAAGTCTTTGGCACTGGTACAACACAGGAGGTTTTCCAGAACTGTGGGACTCTTCCCAACCTCAGGCTCAGGTTGAAGAGGTGCTCCATCACCCCACACAGTTGGTCCGCGCAGGACCTGACGACCCTCGAGCTGATGCCATCTGAGCCCGCTGCCTTCTTGCCATTAATCCTCCTCAGTTCCCTCCTAACCTGGGTGGTTGAGAGAGACAGGCTGGAGCCTTGTGTTGAGTGTGTATTGGATGCTGTTGTTGGGGGTGGGGAGGAGTGAGCAGGGTGAATAGAGGAGGTGTGAAGTGTCTGAGGTGTCAGAGGTGGAACAGCAGCAGTGGGGGTGGGTGAGTCTGCAGCCGATGTAGACTGTCTCATGGTTGAATCAAATCTGTTGAAGAAATGATTCAGTTCATTTGCCCACCTCACATCCCTCCCAGGCAGAGAGTTCTGCTGTTTGTGGCCTGAGATGGTTCTGAGGCCTCTCCAGACTTCACCAACGTTGTTTTGCTGAAGCTGGTTCTCCATCTTCTGCCTGTAGCTGTCCTTCCCATTCCTTATCAGTCCCCTCAACTCTCTCTGCACCCTTTTCAACTCCTCTTTGTCTTTGGATTTGAAGGCCCTCCTCTTCTGCTTGAGGACAGCTTTAATTTCTGGGGTAATCCAAGGTTTGTTGTTGGAGAAACACCGTACAGTCCTGGTAGGTACGGTGTTATCCACACAGAAATTAATATAGTCAGTAATGCATGTAGTAAGGCTGTCGATGTCCTCTCCATGGTCGTCACAGATCACCTCCCACACAGTCGACTCAAAACAGTCCTTAAGAGCCTCCTCGCTCTCCTCTGACCATCTCTGCACTGTGCGGGTGGCTGGTGGCACCCTGCGCACTAAGGGCTCATTATACATTCAAGAGCAAGCAAACTAGCCAACACGTTCTCACTCCCAAAGCATAACATTTTACGCTAGGTGCCAAATCGTCAACATATTACGTTTTCGGCTACCCACCACGTTCCTAAATGACGACTTCAGAAAAATGAGGAAATATGACAACCGTATGGACTCAATCTACACATGTTCGCTCTTTTTCTTCAAATCGCCGACAAAACGTCGGCATGTTACGCCTCGGGAGTGAGAACGGGCTGAACTAGCATACATATTATAAAATGTACTGTACAGTTGTTCCTGTGTGAGAGCACTATTTTGATAGATCTGTAATGTTACAAATCTAATATTTGTGATAAGCTAAGCAGCTGCTAACTGTATCAGTGGTATTACCTTTTGATATAATCAACAGAAAACAAACTAGCATATTTACATATTAGAAAACCAGCTATTCCTGACTGAGAGTATTGTTTTGATAGGTTTGTAATGTGTGGAGTAAGAAGTTCATTAACTGCAGAACAGGCAGAATTAACAAAAAATATCTTGCAGCTATAAAAAGCCTAATGCACTGAATAGCAGACACTAAGGACGTGTAATAAAGTTATTTAACAGCATGTAATATGTAATAAAAGGCAATTAAGATATGCAACTACAAGAATATTAATTACATGCTGAGGTCTCTGTCAGAGCAATTTAAACATCCAGTTAAATGTACCATCATTGCTTAATTTAGGCTTTGCTGTTGTGGATTAACTATTGTGGTTGCTAAACCAGCCGCCACAATCACTCAGCAGATATTGTCAGTTGCTGAAGAGATAAACCGCTTCCTGTATCGTCTAATTAAAGTCTTTGTCTTGTTCCGTCTGACTGACATCAATACATTGTTATATCTTTCAGCAGTCCAATGGAGGCCTGTGGTGTGATGTTACCTGGTCATCATAGTCACCGCTGGCTCCCCATAGCACAGCGCCAGATGCCCCCACTGCCACACTCTCCCCGACGGTGCTGATCAGATCCCCCTGGACGCAAATAGTTAATCATCTTCACTAATTGTTCGTTACACATGTAAAAAGACTGAGCCAATATTTAAAAATGTAAGATTAGATTTGATGAATGTTGAGCTGTTTCAAAGTTAAGCAATTTTCAGTTTTTAAAGAGGTTTTAAAACACATTGAATTTTACTGTTTACCGTTTACAGAGATGTCCTTAAACCTCCCTAAAAAAGATTTTACTGGTATGAAAATTACCATTATCAAATTAGTGTTCTATATAGTACTTGATTGTTAGCAAAGCAGTCCAGGTGCTAAACTGGCCTATACCTGCCATCATTGAAAGCATTTCGGACATTATGAAATTAAAAATATGGCAAATGATGCCCAAACTGTTGAGCGCCCCAGTGTTGGTGAAAAATGCTGGAGAATTTTTGCTTTCTCTGCACTTTTTAAACTAAAAAGGTTTGCAAAGAATTGCATCATGGTTTTGAGTTGAGGTTTTTTGCAGCATGCTCACACAAATGAGAACAGAAGATAAGGATTACAACATCGTGTGGTGGTTACCACCTGAGAAGGATGTTGTTACACCAAAGAAACTGAACTCCCCTTAAAACTGGACCTCCTGGCTGGAAACACTCCACTCTAGGGATGTATAAAGTAACCTAAGATGTAAGATGTAATCTAGTCAAGTGTGCTTGCATTTACTCTCTAATGAGTTACTGGAAAAGATGCAATCTGTTTAAGCTGCAAAGTCATTTAATTTGTATGCTTAGTGCTTGTCATTTGCAAATGCCTCCCAAGAACATCCCAACCAGGTCAGAAAGTCATGCTGCAGACTATTACGTAATGTGCCTATGAATAAAGTGTTAAACAAATCCACATTTAAATAGTCTTTGTTACCTGGCTGAGGAAGCGTTTGTTGTCATCAACAAAAACAGGACGCATGTAAACGAACACGGGTGCAGTAGCACTCCATCCAGGAAGGGCAGACACCCTCAAAGCCTCCTGGACGCGGTTTCTCACCATCAGAGCGGCTTTTGGATTGTCTGCTAGAGAGGTCTGAAACAGATTCAGGGAAAATTACCGCTTAACCCTGCGCGCCACCTTTTCCATCTGCTGCCCTCAGGGAGAAGGTACAGGTCTATACAGGCCAGAACATCCAGACTGGCCAACAGCCTGTATCCACAGGCTGTGAGGCTCCTGAACTCTCTGCCCCCCTCTCACGGACAATAACCATATCCAACTTCTTAATAGCAATGAACTGGTCTGCATTGGTGCATCATATCTTTATTCTCTTCCCCCTCCTGCCCCCCCCCCCCTCTTTCTTAAATAGATAACTATCATATCTGATATCATATCTCACAGTACAATAATATTGAATGGGTTGCATTGTTGTATTTTGTCATGTTTCTCAGGTCTTTGTCTGAATTTCTACGAACATTATTGCTAAGGATTGTCTTATTGCATTGGAGTCACACTGGGTTAAATATGTACACTTGGGTTTTAAGGGGTATTTATTATTTTCTTCTTTTTTTGGGGGTTGTATGGAAGCCCCAAACGCAATTTCATTGTTCTTGACAATGACAATAAATAAATAAATACTAAATAAATAAATACTTAAAATAATAATATTAGAAGTATGTCATCCATATAGGAGAATCACCAACCTGCAAGTAAACAGAGGGGTAAAGGGCTGTGCTTGACTCCCATAGCCAGAGCAGCTCATCATTTTGCCTCCTCACCTCCTTGGAGCACTGGCCTGTGTAGTGCTGGTCCTTCCAGCCATAATTATAGCAGTTGGGGAACAAGTAGAAGCCCCAAAGATAGTTGGGTCTCATAGCTCTGCCCAAGGCCAACATCCCTGACATAAGATTCCTTGCTGCCTCCTAAGAGGAAGGAAGCCAGGAGTGAAGGAATGATGGCATGAATAATTAATAGGTGCTCTGAGCTCTGTATTGTATATAATTTATCATTAAGCCTCAAGCAAAGCGCTCTGACCTGAAACTGCTGTTTGGCTTTTACTGTGGCCTGCTGTACTGAGAGGGAGAGATTAGCCTGCATTACATGGGCCACTGACAAAGTCTGGTAGATTCTTTTGGTTCCCCAATTTCTGTCCCATAGGGGGCGCCATTCCTCCCAGTCTATCACAGCCAGGCCTCGGTTTGTCCTGGAAGGAATGAGGAGGGTGATGGAGGTCAATATCAGCATTTAATGTGTCACTAGGGGCAAAGACAGTATACTCTGGCCTACTTACATGGATGGGATGTAGTAGTTAATATCTGCTCTGGCCTTTTCCAAGCTGGCTTTCAGGTTAGCTCTCTGAGGGATCCCGCCGTAGAATTCTTTCCTACTTTTGAGGTCTATGTGTGGATAAAGACCCAGTCGATCTGTGTAGAACAGAGACAGAAACTGCCCTGGAACCTGCAGCAGGAACAAGACCCAATAAACTTATCTCCACTACTCATAAATAAGTTTGCCTTTTAAGACAGTTTTATAACCTCCTAAAGGTTGTATAAAAACACAACAGCTGCTGATTATCCATCATCTTTTCACTCTTACCTTGGCAGGTGTGGCCACTCCTTTAAAGGCTGAGGTGTCCAGTGAGATGTTATACCTTTTACACACTAGATCAGGGATATTCCAAGTAACAATGAATGGCTGGTGTTCAAACAACGGGCCTACGGTGTGGGGAAGATGGGCAGGTGCAAGGCGAGGGGTTGTTGCTTCCGGAGGAGATGAAGTGGTGTTGTAGGGAAGGAGGGGTGATGTTTTAGAAAGGGCAGGCAGTGTTGTTTTGAAGGTTAAAGCTGCGGAAAGGGGTGACACTGGAAGAGGGGCCAGACGCTTTTTTAAAGCACTTTGAGGTGAGGTTGAGTTGGAAAGGGGAGACAGTGAGGCTGGTGGCAAAGGAGATTGAGTTTTAGAAGTTTTCGCAAGTTGAAGATGAACTTTTCCAGTAGAAAGAGGATACAGGCAGCTCTTGGTGTGAGGTGATTGAGAGTGTTTGTGTGAAAAAGGTGCTGTAGCTTTGTGGGACAAATTCAGATGTTTGCAGGGGTTAGATGGCAACCATGAAATTTGTTTTAGGGGTTGAACAGGATAGAAAAATGTGTGGCGACAATGGCCTGAATAAGGACTAGGAGAGACCTCTTTGCCAAACGGATGGATATTTTTAGAAGTTATAGGTGAGTTTGCAACATCTCTGTGGGGTGCTGGGTTGATGAGTTGAACTGATGTTTCAGAGGTAGAGGACTTGGCATTTGAGTCAGTCTTGATTGGGAGTTTTGACAAAGTTTGTGGGGTACGTGCAGGAGAAGAGAAGGTTGAGTAGGACTGTGATACGCTGTAAGATTTTTCCACTGAAAGAGTGGAAATGGTAGCAGGCAGGATTAAGATTGATTTGTTAATGTCAGCAGCAGGAAGTGCCACGGTTTTTGGCGCCGTCAGGGCTGCTAACGCTAATGTGAAGAAAGAGATGGGAAAGATTGACCGGGTACGAAAGAGAAGCAACAGCACACATCTTCTGCTGCTTTGTGCAACTGAAACCATCCTTTAACCTGCCTTAAAAACAGAACATAAACAAAAGAAACACTCATACCCCACAATATTAATATATAATCAGTATAGTGCATATTTCACTAAGATGCTCAGAGCACAGTTCTGTGCATAATGTCTACTTTTTTCTGAGTGGCTACTACACTTTCTTTAGTTACTGTACTGTATTCATGAATATGTCAAGGCTGTTTTTAATTCTGCACATCTATCAGTGTCAGTACTAGCATGGATCAAATTTTTTCTCTAATAACTCCAGCATAGAAGTCTCCCAAATGTTAATCCAACCTGACAAACCTGGCCTGATTTTAATCCCCTTACTTTGCTAAAAATAACCTCAAGCGGCAAAGCATGTTACTTCTATGCATGATGATTTCTGTTACATATATAAATAGACTAGTAATCACAAAATACAAGCTCAAGGCTGACTTAGACTATGTAAAGAAAAGAAGCACAGTACCTGGACATGCCTTTATCCAAATGTCCCAGCTTTGCATGTGTCTCACAGAGTGAGAACGTCCTTACAAGAAGGGCACCGATGTTATGAAGGTGGAAGACATAAACAGAAGTATGAAGGAGGCGGCGTAACATGATGAGTATCGCTGTGTACCGGGATAGACTCAGGAAAGACAAGAAAATGTGTTGACCGCCCAGTGCCAAGTTTGACCTGGAGCAGAAAGGGGGAACACCTGGGTGTGAGGTTAAGGAGCGTGCCATGTTTCATAGTGCATGCATAGTGTTTCAATGCACAGCTTAGGCTGCTTATGACCTTGAGTTAGTTATAATGAAACAATTAAAACAACAGAAACAAAGGTACATAACTCAAATATACATTTAAAACAAAAAAAATGAAAATACGCTGTCATCTCGTTTGATTTGGGGGTTTCGTCATGTGTTTTTCAGTGTGAGCTTTGTTGGTTGCATACTGTAAAGATACAGTAAAAAACTGATCCAATGCTGAGAACAGAATTGAGGCAAAGTAAAAAAGTGTTTACTGGCTTTACTTTTATTTTTACTTGTAAATATATAAGCAAGCTAGTTTAAAAAAAAACTAAAAAAGCATAACACACTAATGCTATCATGACCAGCAGCTCATTCTGTCCCTGCAGTGAGGAGACACAAAAGTTTGACACCCAAGTGCCAAGAGAAGAGTAATAAATAAATATTAGGACACATTTCTCCTAATAGGAAACACAGGCAAATATATATATATATATATATGGGCACAATCATTGAAGTTTACAGGAACAAATAACGAAAAATGTAACTGACGGCTACACTGTTTTGCCTCCATGTTGCAAATGTTAACCCTGTTTACTCTGTATGTGCTCTATGTATTTATGTGTCTAGACAGACATGTGTAATACACCATTTGGTGGTAGTTATTTCACACGTTAGTGGCACAGTGTAAACACAGGTACTTCTTTGACACACATACAGATGCTATACACGCACAACGTGTGTTTTTGTTAAAGTTGTGACTTCTTTAGAGCCACATAGAGCTGAATTTGATATGACGTGGGCCTGGTCATGTTATATATATATTAGGAGTGCAACAATACTCGTATCGATATTGAACCGTTCGATACAGTGCTTTTGGTTCGGTACACATATGTATCGAACAATACAAATTTTTTTATTTATTCTATCAACTTTTCTTCTGACGATGCTGTCTGTGTTGAGTGCTCAGTGGATCTGCATTTGACTACTCCACCTAGGCTGCACTGTCGAGTGCAGATCCACTGAGCGCAGTGCAAGCTAGCAAGACAGAAGCTAAGCTCATTGCAACATGGCAACTGCCTCAACGCTACCTGAAAATGAACCTCCCCCACCCTCATTCAGATCTGGTGTTTGGAACTATTTTGGTTTTCATGTGAAGTATGACCCTGATGGTAAGCGTGTCATGGACAAAAGTAAAACAGTATGTCGGATGTGCCACGCAATGCTCAATTGGTGGGAACTAGTGCGTTAGCGCAGTTAGCTTGTTAACGTGTTGACGCCGTGCAGCCCCACGCACGGGCGATCTGCGGTAACTTGTTAACGGAGATTTGCCACGTTATGGCGTTAATGTCATTTTAATATCACGTACACATATACACATAATGTCCCTCAAGAAGACACTGAGAAAAAATAAAGAATAACATTGAGACTGTAACTTTGCCTTAAGTCATTATTGATTTTGTTTCTTCACCTTGAGTCCATCCTCTGCCAAGCTGCACCTGTGATTCTGCAGCTGCTCGCTGATGAGCTGACAGATAAGTAAATCTTTTCTTGGATATTATCCTCTGCATCCTTACCCTATCACCTCTGCCTCCCACAGGGCGCCAGCCTGCACTGTTGAAACACTATTTTTTTTGAGTGTTTCAACTGGAAAAAATAGAATGCCATTGATCAAAACTAGAATGCCTTTGATCCAAAGTAGAATGCCTTTGATCCTTTGTGATGTCATCATCTTGCTGAGGAAAAAAAAACCCTTAAGTAGGAGCTTTGCTCTGTTAAACTTTGCTGCTCAACGGACCTTGACCTGACAGTAAGCAAACCCTTTTGGAGAGTTTTGAGAGAATTTCGCGTTACCTAGCAATTCACTGACCAAGCCGACACATTTCACCATGTCAGCTAACCCATCCTTCCGCTCAAATGAGCTTGGAATAGTTAAAGGGAGCGTTTTGGGAAACCACTACAAGGTAGAGGCTTTCCTCGGAGAAGGGGGCTTTGGTATTGTAGCCAAATGTCGTGATACCATGACCAACCAAGCTGTGGCTATTAAAGTCAACAAGAGCCGCCCTGATATTCTGCAACAGGCAAAACTGGAAATTTTCATCCTGGAGCAGCTGCGAAGGTTGGATCCAGATGCCGCCAACATTGTTAAATGGAACGGCTTTTTCCACGACGGAGAGCGGGTTTGCTTAAAGTTCGAACTCCTTGATCAATGCCCGTGGGACTATATAGGGGACCGGAAAAACCAGGGTCTCCCCATAAGCGAAGTCAGGCCAATTTTAGGTCAGCTCACAAATGCTCTGTCCCACCTGGGTTCTTTGGGAATAGTGCACGCTGACCTCAAACCTGGAAACATCATGGTTGTAAACCGCCATGAGTCTCCCATCAAAGTTAAACTTATAGACTTTGGCCTTGCATGTCCGGCGTCTGCAGTGATGCCTGGTGACCGTGTGGGGACAATTGGTTATAGTGCACCTGAAGTTATGCTTGGCCTTCCTTACAATGAAGCAAGTGACATGTGGTCTCTGGGGCTAGTAGCTGTGGAGCTTGGTACAGGGGTGCCACTCTACCCTGGAAATGAAGACTATGATGTTTTGAAATTCATCATAGAGACTCCGGGTCAGCCACCAGATCATGTTCTAGACTCTGGCGTGTACACTGAAGACTATTTCATTAAAGACAACGGCAACCAACAGCGCTGGACATTTAAGACTGACCAACAATTTCAGTACGAGACAGGATATGAGTCCCTGGAGACAAGATACATAAAACCGATGCGTCTCGATGACCTCTAACAAGTAATGATGTTTAGAAGAGGACCTGAAAATGGCCAACGTTTGTTTGTAAGCTTAATTAAACAGATGTTGGCCTTGGATGCAAACCAGCACATTACACCGTCGGAGGTTCTCCGGCATCCCTTTTTCAACCCTAAGAGTTCCCCTTACATTGACATGAGTGCTGAAAGACCACAAAACCCTGTGGTCTTTCAGCACCCTTCAAACTTGAAATGCAAGAGATCAGAGAAAATCAACTGCAGTTTTCAAAACTCAGTTGAATTTTCTCAGCAAGTATTTGTCCACACGTCAGCCAGCCCATCCTTCCGCTGAGATGAGCTTGAAATAGTTGAAGGGAGTATTTTGGGAAACCACTACAAGGTAGAGGCTTTCCTCGGAGAAGGGGGTTTTGGTATTGTAGCCAAATGCCATGATACCAAGACCAACCAAGCTGTGGCTATTAAGGTGAACAAGAACCGCACTGATATTCTGCAACAGGCAAAACATGGAAATTTTCATCCTGAAGCAGCTGCGAAGGTTGGATCCAGATGCCGCCAACATTGTTAAATGGAACGGCTTTTTCCACGACGGAGAGCGGGTTTGCTTAAAGTTCGAACTCCTTGATCAATGCCTGTGGGACTATATAGGGGACCGGAAAAACCAGGGTCTCCCCATAAGCGAAGTCAGGCCAATTTTAGGTCAGCTCACAAATGCTCTGTCCCACCTGGGTTCTTTGGGAATAGTGCACGCTAACCTCAAACCTGGAAACATCATGGTTGTAAATCGCTATGAGTCTCCAGTCAAAGTCAGACTTATAGACTTTGGCCTCGCATGTCCTGCGTCTGCAGTGATGCCTGGTGACCGTGTGGGGACAGTTGGTTATAGTGCACCTGAGGTTATGCTTGGCCTTCCTTATAACGAAGCATGTGACATGTGGTCTCTGGGGCTGGTGGCTGTGGAGCTTGTTACAGGGGTGCCACTCTACCCTGGAAAAAAATATTATGATGTTTTGAAATTCATCATAGAGACTCAGGGTCTGCCACCAGATCATGTTCTCGATCCTGGCGTGTACACTGAAGACTATTTCACAAAAGACAACTACTACTACAACCAACAACGCTGGACATTTAAGACTGACCAACAATTTAAATACGAGACAGGATATGAATCTTTGGAGACAAGATACATAAAACTGACACGTCTGGATGACCTCGAACAAATAATGATGTTTAGACGAGGACCAGAAGATGGCCAACGCTTATTTGTCAGCCTAATTAAAGAGATGTTGGCCTTGGATGCACACCAGCGGATAACACCCTCTCAGGTTCTCCGGCATCCCTTTTTCAACCCTAGCCTCTCCAACAGGTTCCCAAGTATCAACATTGAAAAACCATACAGAGTCAATCTCCAGCATGGCATCTTCCACCCTGGACAAAAGTGATAAAAACACAAACTGGGGTTGGAAAAGGATATTAACAGCAAATTACACTGGAAATATTAATTAAGCTGCTCCAATAATTATCACTTTGGCTTTTTTTTTTTTTTTAATTTTCACTCCCCCCACCCCAACCAGTCGCGGCAGATGACTGTCCCTTCCTGAGCCTGGTTCTGTCGAAGGTTTCTTCCTTTTTAAAGGGAGTTTTTCCTTCCCACTGTCGCTAAATGCTTGCTCATAGGGAATCTTCTGATTGCTGGGGTGGCCAAAACTCTAGGGGAAGTAGCAATTCTTGTGAAAATTAAAAAAAAAAAAAGCCTACCAATATTCAAAGCAGAGCAGCGGACACCTTACCATCACATCAGTCCTTTAATCCGACCTAAAACACCATGTTTACAGAAATAAATTCCATACAAATTGGAAATAAATTGTTGTTTTTGATTGTTTATAAATATATAGTGCTACCCTTCAGCCTCCTAGTAGACATACCTGTGTTATAAATGTGAAACTCCTACGATTTTCAGAAAAGTTGACCTCTGACCTTGAAGTCAAGGTCACTGAGATTTAAGCTTCACAGAGATTTTCAGTAGATGCAACCATGGTATTGATTTGAAAAATCTACACAATCACAAACTTGGATGTCCACAGCGCCTCGCCATATACCAAAGATTAAGAGGTGTTTTTTTTCTAGGTTTTTATAAAGATTACAAAACACAAATAACAAAAATTCCAACGATATTGTCATTTTTGACAACGCTATTTTGATGTTGTTTAATGTAGTGCAAAAAAAACAAAACAAAACAAAAAGTAAATAAGGTATATACTACATAGTATACAAAATTTTAGTGGTCAACAATGGGGTCAATGAACAGAATGAAGGAAGGAAGTCTTTTATATGACAATGGTGTGAAAAAGCGTTTTCCTATTTATTTGTATGTTTGTCACACTTAAACATTTCAGATCATCAAACATTTTTTTTCTTTTTTATGTAAAAAGAAAAGTTTTGCGAGACTTCGCAAAACAAACTCGAGATCTCGCAAAAGTTTTAGCCGCATTCTTCGGACGCCAGCTCGAAGCCCAGGGCCGTTGCTAGCCATTTGGGTGCCCTAAGCACAAATGCTTTATGGTGCCCCCCCGCCACTGAAAAAAAAAAAAAAACCATTAATACTTTTGAATTTCTCAGTGGAATTTGTTTAATTAAATAACAACAAACATGACAGTTAAACAAATAAATAAGGTTAAAGGAGGTTAAAAATACTGTTACAAATAAATACTGAAACAAAAATTGAACATTGGAACAAGAACAAAGAGCCTGGCAATAATGTGTAATTTTTTTTATAAAAAAATAATATATATAATATAATAGTATTATTATTAATATATTTACAAATAGTTTCACAATAGAATTTAAATAAGAAACTTAAATAAGAAAAATAAGAATTTGAACACAAAAGCCACATTCCTTAAGTAACTATGTTAAACATTTTTACAATTCGTTGTCAGAGTATGCCCTAGACTCTAGGGCATACTCTGACAACCAGAAAATGCAGGCGTGGTGTGCCTCTCTAGGGCCTAGAGAGGCACACGCCTGCATTTTCTGGTTGCAAAATCAGCTATAAGGTCATCATATGATAGCTTCTGAGCCACGTCACCATTGATGCTGATAACAGCCAGACCACTTAAACGTTCCTGCCCCATTGATGAACGCAGGTACGTTTTAATGAGTTTGAGCTTTGAAAAGCTTCGCTCAGCAGAGGCAACTGTGACAGGCAGGGTCAGTGCAATACGCAGAGCAATCCACAGATTGGGATATACCTCTTGAAGCTGATTGTCATGTAAAAATGACAGCATTTCCAAAGCAGACGTCTGTGGTGGCAGCTGAGGAAGGTTGATGATTTCCTGCATCATCTCAGGTCCATCAATGTCAGCTACTCCCTTATCTGTCAGTGTCTTCTGTACTTCAGTGCAGTGTTTTTTTAAATCCTCCTTGGACATCCCATTCACTTTGCTGAAATCAAGCAGCACTCCATATTTCTCCTTCACTTGATTCATGGTCTCAAACCTCTCCTGTAGGGAGATTAAAGCAGAGTCCACAACACAATTGAAAAATGTGACCTCAAGCTTTTTAAGGGCATCATGGAGGGGCTCATCAACAGCTTCATATGCAAACTGCCTTTTTGTGCTCCTGAGCCTTTTCTCCTTCAACTGTGGTTCTATGTTCAGGGCCTCACAGAGTTCTTTGGCAGCTGACACAGCCTCATCAAACCCAGACTGTCTGTATTTAGAGAGGTTACTTTTGGCAGTGTCAATGAGCCTGACAGCAACATCGAGCTGCATGGAGCTGGACTGTAGTAACTTGTTCACCTGGTTTGTGATTGTAAGAAGTTCACACCACACGATGGAGCAAATCAAAAATCGAAATGAGGCTACTTCCTCAGCAAGCACTTGAGCCTCCACCTTTGCGACTGCATCACTTACAGCTTCTCTGGCCTCCAGGAGAGCATCCCTCACTTCTTTTGTCTGACTCCGGACAGCAGTTACACTTTGAAGCCTGCTTTCCCATCTAACGTCACTCCAAGATTTAAGTGTCAATTTCACATGTTTTGTTAAAATGGCCCATCGCTGGGTGGCACTGGAAAAGAAATTGAACAACTTCTGCAAATACCCAAAGTAGCCAGTTGCATCTGGAGAGGACTTGGCAGCATCAGCTATGACCAGATTCATCGTGTGAGCTCCACAAGGCACAAACAATGCTCTCGGGTTTAATTGTAGCAGTCTGGCCTGAACACCTTGCTTCTTCCCCTTCATGTTGGCCCCATTGTCATAGGCCTGTCCTCGACAGTTTTCAAATGGAATGCCAAGCTCCTTCAACTTGTCAAGGACAACATTGGACAGGTTAAGGCCAGTTGTTTGCTCCACATTTATATAGCCAAGAAAGTATTCTTTAATATCTGGTTGTGCTTGGAAACAAACAATGCGTACTATGACTGACATTTGTTCAGTGTGACTCACATCTGGAGTACAGTCAAGAATGATGGAGAAGTATTTTGCCAACTGGATTTGCTTCACAATGGCGCGGAATGTTTCTGAAGAGATAATCTGAATTAGTTCGTTCTGTGTCTCAGGGCTGAGGTAATGTGTGTGGGAACCTTCATCTTTTATGTTGGCCAAGTGATTTGTCATTACAAGGTCATATGTTGCCATAAGCTCTACTTCCTTCAAGAAGTTGCCATTGTCCGGCTCATAAAGACAGTCAGAAGAGCCCCTAAAAGACAAATTTCTGGAAGCCAGTGAGAGAGTTATTGAGAGTAATCGTTTGAGAATCTCTCGCCACTTTTTCCTTTCTGCCTCTAGTAAGGTCAACTCCTGTTGATCTATTGCCATGCTTTTCTTTAGCCGTGTGTCCAGTTCTCTCCACTTAAGCATGCACTGTATGTGGTCTTGGCTACACTCATGACCCCTCAAACGGATGTTGATGTTCGACCAGTCACTGAAGCCCTCTGTACTCAGCTTTATATCCTTCACACTGAAAAGCTTACATGCAAAGCAGAACACAGCATTGTTCTGCGGTGAGTACACTAACCAGCTCCGGTGAACCTTTTCTCCATTGGGAAGAATTTTGAACTTAAGGCTAGTGTGAAATGCTCTTCCATCAGGCCCCTTTGGAAAATTAAAATCAGAGCTGACATTAAAAGGACCTCTCCGCACAATTTCAACACGATCAGCATCTACAATGTGAGCTGGCCAAAGAGCAGGATCGGTTGAAGGGGGCACACATGTCTCCACAGTGTCACTTTCTGATAGTCTCTCAGTGACAGGACTCTCAGTGGTACTTGTGTATGGAACTGTACCTGAACTGGTGGTTGATGGTTCTTGTTCTTCTTGGCTAGGGATTGTTGCAGGGTCTACAATGGCTGGTGGTTGATGTCCAGGGATGGCACTACTACTGGATGGTTCATCCTGTCCTTGAGATCCTCCTTGAACATATTTAAGCATTGACCCTGCATACAAGAGAAAATATTCAGGGATTTTACAGAAATACAATTTTGAATCTACAGTAGGCCTACGAAAGATTGCATTATAAGACTAATAAATTAAGTAAGTCACTGGTACATTTAAAAATTACTAACTATATTTTACATGTATAGATTTTCATAATGGCAAATGGCAATATAAACATGCTGTACATAATTTGATATAAATGCGCAAGTAGGAAATCTATATTACTGGAAGATATAGGTTTCATATTACAGTTTCACCAACAGATGTCGCCCTTGATCTATGAACCTAAAGAAAGACGAGAACTATTTATGTGTTCAGACGTCAATGGCATAAATAAGATATGCGTCTTTATAGATATCCTGAAATGCAGCAACATACAAAGTAATCTTGTCTAATCTGATAATAATACTTGACTGCATCACTGACCTATCCCAAAGTTAAGGTTAATCAGTAGCATGCATGACGTTAGCCAGCTAGCAACCTGAGGAGGGAAATGCTAGTCTCATGAATCACGATAACGTTAGCAATCGTGAGTCACGATTGCTAACGTTATCTGAAAACCGTCAATTGAGTGACCATGATGAGTTGCTTTTAGTAGTCCATTCTATATTCATATCCACAACGTAAACAAACTACCCAACATCAATCATTTGCAACATTTGTTAACACAGTATGAACACTGCTAACAGGAGCTATCACAGAGTTGACGGACATGAGCGTGCAAGCAAGGGCTACAATAATGAACTTTTTTTATTATTATTATTTAAACATTGCCTTACCGGCAAGCGACGCCTGAGTTTCATCACGCTTCCTCTTCTTCTTTCTTTTCTCCGCTCCCGACTCCTGTTGCCGTTTCGAGGCCATGTTCAAACAGGTGTTTACCAATTATAGAACAGACCACTGGGAGTGGGGGGGCACCAGGAGGAGACTGGAGACAGGGCACAAAGCAGATTCACCCCTTTTCTCGGGAAAATTGTTTTATGTTGCTTTTGTATTGTTTAACCATATTAATGCATATGATATTTATAGTATTAATATGGTTTACTTTTTTTTTTTACGACCCTGATTTTTTTGGTGCCCTACCGGCCATTTGGTGCCCTACGCAGTGTGCGTTATGTGCGTTTGCGGAGCTACGGCACTGTCGAAGCCGACCGGGAGGTCGAGGCACGATGTGCCGGGAAAGCGGTGTTCCTCCCGGCTGTAGTAGGTCTCGACCTGCCGTTAGCTTCGAGCTAACGGAAGGTCGAAGGCCAAAGAATGCGGCTAAAACTTTTGCGAAATCTCGCAAAAGTCCGTCTTAATTTTTTTTTCTCCCATGTCCCCTGCGGGGCTCCATACGAACGAAATGGCTCTTAGAGCCGGATCTTTGACGTGAACGACGCGAGCCGGCTCCTTATCGCGAGCCGTGGGGTTTTTTTTTTTTTTTTTCTCTCACCCTCTCTCTCTCTCGCACTTTTTTTCCGCTTCACTCAGCATGCAGCCTTGTGCTTTACGCTGGGAAGAGGGGGGAGGGGCGGTAGTTACACTCAGTAGCACAGGAACAGAGCAGGAGGGAGAGACAGAGAAAGAGCAAAAAGGAAAAAGCTGAAAATTTAAATAGTTAAAAGTTGAAATGTGAATAGTTAATTTTTGTATTATATGATTTATTTATTACATTTTATGTGGAGTGAATAAATAAAAGTATATTTACGGTGGCCCCAACAGACAAAGCACATACAAACTTCAAATCACGTACGAACTCTGAAGCACGTACAAACCCTGAAGCACGTACAAACTCCAAAACACGTAAAAACACATGAAAACTCCAAAACACGTAAAAACTCGTACAAACTCCAAAACACGTACAAACTCCAAAACACGTAAAAACTAGGGGTGCAACGATACACAAAATTCACGGTTCGGTTCGATACTTTGGTGTCACGGTTTGATATTTTTTCGATACAAAAAAAATGTTCATGCCTTTTTAATTTGTCATTTATTAAAATTATAAATATATATTTTAACTCAAAAGTAGAGTTTTTAAATTTAACCCTAACCCTTGTGCGTGTTTTTTATTTTGACAGCGAATGCGCACCTGCGGACCACTTATGTGCAGCCCTGGTTATTTAGCTCGTCATATTGCAGCCACAGAAATTCTTTTGTCCATGAAACCATAAAGCTGCACTTTCTTTTTGCCTTATAGTCTGATTTGTCATAACTTCTCCGTTTTGTGGTAAGCTTTTCTTTGGCTGTCACTTCTTCACCCTGACCTGTCTTATTTGGCTCAGCAGAACTAAAATATATATCTGTCTGTGAAGGTTCTCAGTCATCCAGGTCATCATAGTCAAATATATATCCTGCTGCTTTTACACACGCACTCACATAAGCTCAGCGATTCTCTGCGCGATCAACCTCTCACATGTTTAAGCTTGCTGCGTGAGATTTCACTTGTCATGTTTGCATAGTAAGCTAACAATTAATAAGACGATGTCAGAGGAATTGGTGCACAAATTATCATCACTCACAGATCAGTGCTGTCGCTCTCTATACACAGTTTGCGCGATTGCAAAGTGAAAGCAAAAAAACAAGCACAAATTCAAACGCGATTGCAATATGTCACATATTGACAGTGGCTCACCGATGCCAATGACATAATTACCCAGCTACATTTCTGAAAGAATGCAAAAGCATTGACATATATTTTTCCTTCCTACAATAGCCCGACGGGCAGGGCAGAGATAGATTTTGGTAGCCGGACTGAAAAAAATCGCTAGCCCCGGGACGTTGGGCTAGCGATATTGCGAGCCCTGTATCTGATTGAGGAATCACTCATCTTTGGAAAAGAGAGTTTATTACAGAGAAATGTCTCTTTCCAAAATAAAAGCTATACTATCCGCTTCTTCTGGGCTATATTCTCAGCAGCATATTAAACATATAAGGAGAATCATGTGCTAACAGCTGTCTAAATGACTCGGCTAAAGTTAGTAGCATGACTGCGTAAATGTGCAGTCATATTCGTTGTGTTCCCACTAGTGCTTTCAGGTTAATCTCGTTGAAATGACCTTAACGCCACAACACGGCAAATCTCCGTTAACTAGTGATGGGTCGTTCGCGAACGAAATGGCTCTTAGAGCCGGATCTTTGATGTGAACGACGCGAGCCGGCTCCTTATCGCGAGCCGTCACGTGGGTTTTTTTTTTTTTCTTTCTCTCAGCCTCTCTCTCGCACTTTTTTTCCCCGCTTCACTCTGCACGCGAGCCTTGTGCTTTACGCTGGGAAGAGGGGGGAGGGGCGGTAGTTACACTCAGTAGCACAGGAACAGAGCCAGAGAGAGCGAAAGAGAGGCAGGGACAACAACATTAGAAAGGTATAGTAATCATCCACAACTATTTTCAGTTGCAGATGATAAAGGATTGAGAAAGTTTATTCATGCAGGTCCATATGACAGAGAATATGCATGTTCTTTTAGTTTTCATATTATAATTTATATTTAATTGTGTTGTGGTTTGCAGTGTTTTGTGTTCTTTTCACTTTAAATTTGTGAAAGGAAAAAGCTGAAAATTTAAATAGTTAAAACTTGAAATGTGAATAGTTGATTTTTGTATTATATGATTTATTTATTACATTTTATGTGGAGTGAATAAATAAAAGTATATTTACGGTGGCCCCTAGAGACAAAGCACATACAAACTTCAAATCACGTACGAACTCTGAAGCATGTACAAACTCCAAAACACGTAAAAACACGTACAAACTCCAAAACACGTAAAAACTCCAAAACACGTAAAAACACGTACAAACTCCGAAGCACATAAAAACTCAGAAGCATATAAAAACTCAGAAGCATATAAAAACTCAAAACACGTACAAAAGACAACAGAAGTGCTCCAGGATGCTGGGCGCAGTGTTGAGCCTTTGTTATCTTGTGGCTACACAAGCCAGCAAGTACCAACGACCGGATTTGGTGTGTGGTAATAACAGGTAAATGAACTTTTTTTTAAAATTATTTGAATATATATTTGAGTGCCTGTGTATAAATACACAAACAATACACACATGCTTTCAATTGTGTAATTTAAGTGATCTAGTAGCTCTGCTTTGGAAGTTCAGTTCATGCTAGAAATGTGTTTTGGAGTTTGTACGTGTTTTGTCTCTAGGGGCCACCGCATATATTTATATATAAACATATATAAATAAAACCACTTGTTTTTATGTTAGTAATTCCTTTTGTGCATAATTTTATATTATTGTTAATAATAAATTAATTAAAGCAACAAAACAACCTGAAGAGCCGGTTCGGAGCCGAAAGAGCCGGCTCTTTTTAGTGAGCCGAACCGAAAGAGCCGGATCTCTAAAAAGAGCCGGAAATCCCATCACTACCGTTAACGAGCTACCGCCGATCGCCCGTGCATGGGGCTAGACGGCCAACACGTTAACGAGCTAACTGCGCTAACACACTAGCTCCCACCCATGTAATTGAGCATTGCATGGCACATCCAACATACTGTTTTACTTTAGTCCATGACTCGCTTACCTTCAGGGTCATACGTCACATGAAAACCAAAATAGTTCCAAACGCCAGATCTGAATGAGGGTGGGGGAGGTCCATGTTGCAAGGAGAGCTTAACTTCTGTCTCACTAGCTTGCCCTGCGCTCTTCCTTCTGACGATGCTGTCTGTGTTGAGCGCTCAGTGAATCTGCGTTCGACTAGCGCTCAACACAGACAGCATCGTCAGAAGGAAAGTTGATAAAATAAATTACAAATTTTGTATTGTTCGATACATATGCGTACCGAACCGAAAGCACTGTATCGAACGGTTCAATATCGATACGAATATCTTTGCACCCCTAGTAAAAACACATGAAAACTCCAAAACATGTAAAAACTCGTACAAGAGCCGGTTCTCTAAAAAGAGCCGGAAATCCCATTACTATTTGTTTTACAAAAAAAAATGTTGCCCACCCACACACAGCACAAACACATCCTCCAACCACACACACCCATATTTTGCTCCATTGTGGTTTATTTCACACCTCAAACATTTGGTAAACAATTAAGCAAATACAAGTAATCTGCAATAAATTACAGGTAGTAAGGAAATACACCACTAACTCTTTTACGCTAGGTCCACACCTACACGGGTATTTTTTAAAACGCAGCTGTTTCGTCCACATGTAAACGGCGTTTCGAATCACCGAAAACGGAGATTTTTTTAAAACTCCTTTTTTGCGTTTACATGTGGACGAGGAATACAGAGTTGGTCAGGCAACGTCACGCTGTGCACCATGTTATTGTTTACATAAGATGAATTGCAGAATGACAGATTAACAGTATTTTGTCTCTATCTTCAGGTTATACACGCTTACTTATACACACGCAGTTACTGTCCCTCTATTTAGAAAGGCAGAGGCATCATGGTGTAAATATATGTAGTTGTTTTTTTCCTGTGTAATAATATTCAACATTGCTATCAATACATTTTTCAAAAAATGCCTCTGTTGAGCTCGAAGAGTTTTCTTCTTCTTCGGCCATGTTCTCTCAATAATGCACACCCTTTGTTTGTTGTTTACTTTTCCCGTTCTTTTATTGACAGCAACACCGGAGGGAAAACCATACATTCATTTTTAGCAGTTCGCGCTTCACAACATACGGAACAGGAAGTGAAGTCACCTATAATCACCAAAATAAAATCATTTCCAAAATAAAATGACAATCAGAAAACAGTTTTTACAACATAAGATAAATTAATATATTTACTCGTGAGAACACAAATCTAACAGCCTCTCTGTGCAAAAGGGGTTTAAAAACTTAAACAACTGTGGGATACTGTTAGTCTGTGATTTTGACAGGGGGAACAAATTGTGGCAGGATCAGCCTAATATTATTTGTATCCCACTGTAACTTTACTGTATAAAGAGCTAACATCTCCAAAATGTCAGGAGTAATTAGTCATTACAACAAGTGTTTGTGAACTAAAAATCAAGAATGTGGGATACTGTTTGTCCCCCAGTGCATGTTCCCGACTAAGGGAAAACCAATTATGCAGGAGAGACCTACCTTGGCACTTGTGCAGGTGAAACCAAAGGGAAAATATGCTTCACCATATCTTCTAGTCTTTGGCTTAGAATGAAGTTGGTTTGGAAACATATTCAGCTGTGCTTCATCTCCTGCTTTGCGTTTGTGTGGGCGCCCCGTGCTAGCAGTGTCCAAGCATTGTTTTTTTTTTTTCTTCCCCTTGGCATACCGCACCCCGCAATGGCTCTGCGCCCCCCCTAGGGGGCAGGCCCCACACTTTGGGAAGGTCTGCGTTAGCACATGATTCTCCTTATGGGGACCTGATATGTTTAATATGCTGCTGAGAGTATACCCCAGAAGAAGCGTATAGTATAGCTTTTATTTCGGAAAGAGCCATTTCTCTGTAATAAACTCTCTTTTCCAAAGATGAGTGATTTCTCGATCAGATTTTTTTTATTATTGTTTTGTTGTTTCAGCAACATTAAATTTAAAAACTGTACTTCTGAGTTAAAATATATATTTATAATTTTAATGAATAACAAATTAAAAAGGCAATATATCGAACCGTGACACCAAAGTATCAAACCGAACCGTGAATTTTGTGTATCGTTGCACCCCTATATATAAAGAAAAGATCGAAAATCACATTCTCAAAACATTTACAGATCATGAAAAGCATGAAACGTAAGCACAGTTTTAACAATACGTCTTCAACTTTCCAGAGTCAGTTCTCTGTCATCACAAAGAAACACTGCTGCTGTAAATCAAGGGAAGCTGTTGCCTTCTTGGCCTGACCATCTTGCTTTGGTGTGGTGCAGGGGTGAGTCTAGGATCAGAGCTTTGGGGGTGCTTAGCACCCAGAGAGCTGCCCAGCCAGGCAAGATAAACTTTACTCGTCACGATGAGACTTCTTCCCTGTCTCTGTGAGTCCCTGGATCCTTAAATGCCTCCAGTTGTCCCGAGTTCCCTCTGACTGTCTCCTTGGTGCATTTAAACCCCTGTTCCTCCCTGTCCTCATCGTCTGTTGTCTTCATCTCCATTATCAGTCATCATAATTTTACCATCTCTGTGCAAAACTGCAAATTTCTTTATTAGATCATAAGATTCTTAAATTTATCAAGTCTCTCTGTGCCTGGGTCCTCGTCTCAAAACATGACAGCATTGTTTTGTACATTTTAACACAATCCCCACATTTGTGAAAGAAAAGAAAAGCACTTTTTTTAAAGTCTGTAACAAAACCATCAAATCTGATAAAGGTTATTTAAATGCTGCAAAAGAAGAATGGATTGGAATAAAAAAAATACATATGGTAACCTTAATTACTGGGGGGCATGATGAATGATGATCATAGTGAGTAAGAAGTAAACTGAGTGCATTTACTCGACAGAGATTCACTTTTAATATGTATGCATAATATAATACAGATACATAAAAATACACTCCAAAAACAGAGTCCTTGAAATGTACAAATGTACAAAATATTGATAAAAACACTATAAAATGGAGGCAACTTTGCCTATGGTACAATGTATACAATGTATGAAAAGATCTTTACTAAAGATACTACTATGGCTCTGCAGATTTTTTTCTTTTATTTTAACCTATGTCACCTCACCTTGAGATTGGCAAATCACTTTTGCTGGTCAACTCTCTCAAGCAGTTTAACGGTTTCGGTTTTGCCTGTCACTATTCCCTGTCTGTTTCCTTACCTGGTTCTTCATGACCTTGTATTTTCTCCTCATGTTCCCCTCTTTCCTCCTCTCTCTCTCTTTGGACTAACAATCATACAAAAATAGATTGTATTCAATTGGATGAAAAAATTACATTAATATGAAAAAAAAATACTATTAAGACCACTAATAAGTCCTCTCTCAGTGTACTTTCAAACAAAAGGCAAATAACCAAACCACATGTACATCAAATAAAAGATATAAATATTGAAACACTGATCCAACATTATCCTTTATTGACGGATCATTTCTTACACTTTTACCTGAATGTGGCTCCTGGGTTTAATATCGGAACATATGACAAAATAACCGGCTTCTCTCATTCCATTTCAAACAGGACAGTGGTAACAACAGCAGGCTACGGACAATTTTAAGTTTTAGATTTTAAATAGGCTTTATAAATGTCAATAGGAGCAACAGGACGGTCAAATGTCGCTGATTTTACTACACAAGGACGAATTGCAGGTAACAAACATTGTCGGAAAACACGTTTCCCACACTGCAGGTTACCTGGGTGTAATGTTTTTCAGCTAAAAAGAAACATGGTCTGACTCCTACCTAACTATATAAAGAGTAACTGAAGGTTAAATGCAGCTACTATGTCCTGTTTTAAGCCAGGCACTCATACCACCGCTCAGCCACCATCGCTCTGGCAGAAAGGGCGCTAGAGCCAGAGCAGGGGAGAGGCGAGCTGGAATAAACCATTTTGGGAGGGGGGGGGGTATCTAGGGGTGCTAAAGCACCCCGAAAAAGGGGCTAATATCGCCCCTGGTGTGGTGTGAAAAGCCAGGAGTGAAAAGGAGGCTGTAAAAGGCAGTGATCCATTAATAACTTGCAGCACAATGCTTCCTACAGTGAAATTGTCAAATATCATACTTTCGTTTTCTGTGATTTCTACTCTCTTTAAACCCATCCTGTGGGCCAGAAAGGATTTTTAGGAAAGCTATTTTATGTCCCACAGGCCACTTTCACATCCCCATTACATCATAAAATTTTCCTTGATAAATTATATCAAGGAAAATGGTATTACATGAATTTCTTCACGATAAGAAACCAGCTGCTCTATAGAAAGGTTCAACAGCATTCAACAGAGTACATGCTTACCACTATTTTTATTTCACACTGTCATCCTTGAAGTGGATGCTGTGGGCAGTAGGTTTACACAATGGCAGCTACAGGAGAGCTCCTTATTCCAAGGTATGTGCAGCTGGTCATTGTCAAGAACAGCCCACCAGTTTAAAGGAGCTCCAAACCGTAAGATCCATGTCTACCAAAGGCTTTGAGCAGTTGCATAAGCTGCATTGTTTCCTTCCAGACAAAGCAACTGCATCACTGTATCTCATCCACTTGTTAGCCTCCCATGACGATGCATGTACGCAGAATAGCATGGAATGCATCCTGACATGCATGTTTGGTTAATGTACTGTGTCATGATTCAATAACCAATGTGCAGCTTAAGTAACATAATTGCTAGTTGAGTGCTGCCATCTTGTGGCGTAGCTGTAAAAGCTCTCATCTGTCTCTTACAGTGTTAACAGTAATTATCGATGAGCACCAGTCCTCACTATATGGATTAAAACAGACACGGTAGAGGTGGGACATTGAAGAGACTACAGCTTTACCAAGTGCGCATTTGTTTTCATTTTTCATATTGATTTTTGCATACATAGCAGAAGAGACATGGAGTCTCAGACAGGTAACATGGGCTTTACACACAACAGTTTACATTCTTCTTGCCCAGTCTGTAAGTGATGAAGCTGTAAAGGCAAAATTTATTCTCATGTGCATCCAATTTCATGCCAGAACTCTGGACAGTGGGGTCCATGCAGGCTGCAAAATAAACAATCTTCCATTTATTTCTATTCTTTAATTAAATTTCCTACTCAATTAAGTTGCCATGCGAAAGAGTCTTTGCTTTTACATTGACGTGGATTTCGTTTTGTTAAAAGCAGGCTGGCTTTATGACGTCATTCTTTTAAATCAGTGTCTATGGAACACCAAAGGGCAATCCAAAATTTCAAGGTCCACCAGTAATGTATAGCTGCATGAGTTCTTCTTATGATTACTTAAAGATGAAAGCAGTTTGAGAGCTTGTTTGCATCATCTTGAGCATCCTGATGGCAGCAACTATTTGGTAGTGTTTTTTTAGAACATTGCTGCTACTGCTTAAAGATTCTTTGGCTTTGCAAGAAGCTCCACCTCTATATCACTTTCACACAGTCCAACAAAGCTGCCTGTGGTCTGACATACAAGTTTCTCCTTCAATGGATTGTTTGGATTCTGAGTGACTCATTAGTCTGTTTGCTTGGCACCACACCAGCATTTACCAAATTCTTCCAACAGATGACGCACTCATTACTTCCTAATTCCCACATCCAGACCTGTGTGAATGGAATGGCGTTTCCTTTGATGCTTGTTTTTAAAGGATTTCTTGGGCAGAGTTTGGCCCAGTATAAGAAATGTATGTACACAAAGTACTGACACAGTAAATTCTTTTGATTGGTCATGTTTTGTGCAGTTGTATTTTGTAATAAAAGTGCTTGTTTTCCCAAACTCTCACAGTGCACCTGGTTAATAAACTATAAATGTCTGATTCTTAATGATTCTAATATTTACTAAAAAGGTGGTGCAGTGGTTAGCAGTGTTGCCTCAAAGGAGGTCTTGGGTATGAACTCACTGGCCAGGCTGGGCCTTTCTGTGTGGAGTCTGCACGCTCTCCGAGTACTCATGCTTGACATAGATTGGTGACACATCCAGGGTGTACGCTGCCTAACGCCCTGTTTCAGCAGGGATAGGCTCTGGCACCCTCGTTACCCTGAATTGGAGAAGTAGAAGAAAATAGATGGGCCTTACTAATGGTTAGGGCTGGTAACTAGAGATGCCACAACAATTTTCCAAACACAAAATTGTTGTTTTGGGTTTTTTTAAAATTGTTAATCTAGTAATAATTAAATTGTCAAATTGTTGTTTTTTAATAAGTTAAAAAAAACAACAATTTAGCTGCAGACAAAACAAGAAATTCTGAGAGTTTTCTAACATTTTATATGAAAATAATTCATTTATTAGGTCACTGCAGGACCTACAAACATGGGTATGATGAGTGCTTGGTTTGCATATGAGTTCTCACTTAACTTTGAGCACAGAGTACTGATGAATAACAGCTCTGCCTGCCAATTAACTGTGAGCATTTTAACATAATTGTTTTATTTAAATAGTTTTTATAGGCCTGGAGTCATATCAGACCCATAAAACTCTGCTCTAAGAGTGTGTGTATATATGTGTGTGTGCATGCATGAGTTTGTGTGTGTGCTGCCATGCCTAATTTGCGGAGCCCTTGGCGGAACACACCTGCCAGTTTGAATAAATATTTTTGTTTAGCTGACCCCGTTGTGATATTTCCAAACTAAAACTGCATTTTAAAGATTCTGTAGGGATGTTGAAAGGCCATCTCTGTTAAATATTCATAAAAAGGCCTGTGGGGAACGCCTTCCTCCAGAATCCAAAATATAATATTGATGCCGTCCTCTCCCCCTCTTTCTCTCATAACCTCGATTCCCAGCTTACTGGAAAAAGTGGGTCAAAAAAAATGTTGGGAGGGCAGCCCTAGAAGGTTTACTAGCAGTACTAGAAATACCCCTCAACAAAAAAAACCCAAAGCAAAATAAACAAAATAGAGCACTTTCAGCATAATAAAGTAGAACTGCACCTACGTAATGAAGGGTTTCTCTCTTTAAATTCAATTCAATTTAAATAGCGCCAAATCACAACAATAGTCGCATTAAAATGATAAAGTGAAAGCCCAATAATCAAACCATCCCCTTTGAGCAAGCACTTGGCAACACTGGGAAGGAAAAACTCCCTTTAAACAGGAAGGAACCTTTGGCAGAACCAGGCTCAGGAAAGGGAGCCATCTGCTACAATCGGTTGGGGGTGATGGGAGAAAATACACATTTAAATATAAGTCCACGTGAAACCCGCATATAAACCTGATTTCTTGTGCATTGCTCATGCTTGTGTTTCACACATTCCTGTTTGCATTGCTCAGAAATGTCCCAAAGGTGTCTCACACAAGCAGCAGCAGGATCTGCCCAATTCAATTGTCTTATTGAGCAAGTTCATACCAACCAATATTAGCTGTCAGTTTCTGTAAAATTAACTGGATAGTGCATGTCTATTCATTCTGACGTGTTCATAGATGCAGAATGCACTTCCTTATGTTTGACTATACTGACTTATGTTATCTCTTACTCAGTCTTTAGATTTTAGATTTTAGATTATTTTTTTGCACTTGACTGAACGTGTAAAGCACGAGTTTAAAAGCAGAAGTCTCACAAACCAAAAGGAACCGAAGAACTCTGAGTTCTCTTTTATTAACAATAAAGTAAGCAAGACTGTGGTTGCTTTTTATACTATTGAAGATTACCATATTGGCATATTGGCAAAAGCATCACACACATCTTCAGAGTGATTCCAGATAGCAATGTAATCATTCATCTCGAAACACCTAGACACAAGGTGGTTGTTTAAGTCCGCTGCGTGGCCACATAGATAACATATCTCTTACTCAATGTATGAATTCATTCTCAAAACCTCAGCTTGAGCACACTCAACCTGTCCTGCATGGGCTCTGACCTGCATTTGCTTCTACATGGGTAAAACAAACTCCTTGCTTTCCACCAGTCTCTTGTTTAACTTGAAAAACCTGACTGACAGCCACAGAAACACCTAAGGAAACTCAGCACTGCCCCACTTTGTCTCTGGTTAATGCGCAATAGAGGTGTTATATGTGACTCACCCTCAGTTGATAGGCCACTTTTGCAGACACGTTTTTAAAAAATAGAGGGGGAAAAAGGATTTTGGAGCAGTGATTGAGAAAGAAGGGTGGGAAATAGAAACCAGAGAGTGGGAAAACAGGAAAAGCAGTTATACCTGAGGGTGTGTTTTATGCTGAGAAACAGCTCCTTCACTGTTCTTATCTATGTGGCACTATATTACCGCAGTTTACTGGAACGCTATCACTTCTGCTTTATTTACAAAGTGAAATAATTGACCAAACATATTATTTTAACTCTATAATATATTGTCATAACTCAGACAGCAAGCCAAAGGCAGATTTTATGTTTTTTGCTTTACACTGCAGATGTCAACAGTGATAATTGAGCCTGTCATTGACCCAGGCAGAGGATGATTGATCTGAAAGGCATACTCGTTCACCTGTGCACACACACACACAGTCACACGTACGCACAAAGAATCACATGTTCTTGTATGCAGTAAAACAAGCAGACACAAACCAATAACATACACACACACTCCTGTTCAGGAATCTCAGAGCAAAACCAGAACGTTCTTCTTTGAAGAGAAGAACAAAACTAAGTGTTGTGTAATGTTGATGACAAGAATAGGCATGCAGAATGTGTCCAAACGAAAAAGCCGCTTTTGCAAACTGAGTACCAGGTTAGATACAGTTTTGTCAAGGTTTATGCTTAAGGAACTTAGTGTGAGGTTACATTTCATGCCACTCAGGCAGACTGCTTAAGTTATTCTACAGCTGAAGGCATCTGCAGTGATTTAAATAAATGCAACAATTAGACAAGGACACGAGTATGAAGATGATAGGAGTTAAAGTTCTGTGCCACCTACGCATATATCAGAGTCAAACAGGGTTTCTAATCCGAGTCAGCGAGATTATGGATGATCTTTATTTCCAGTGAATATGAAGTACTTGCATATGAATCAAAATGCAAATTAGAACAACTTTATTTATTAGTTATATGGAAAACACCAGAGAAAATTTTAACCAAAATCTTTTCAAAGTGTAGGCTTTGTGGTGTACATCACCAGTAGTGGTGATGTAACTATTGTTTTATATGCACAGCTTGCCTAAATCTTGCCTCATCATGGCCGTGAATGTCATAGTAATTTGGGGCTTTTCCCTGGGTGGAATAATTACATAGAAGAACGAGAATAGGGTGTACAAGTTTGGATTTTGGGTTGTTTTTTTCTCTCATTGACACAGTTTACATAAAGGTTTACATACAGGCTCAAAGATAAACATACACCCACACTACTCTTTGTTTATATGCACCTTAACAAGTTGCACCTTGGCCAGATGATTTGGTAACCATGAACAAGCTGGAACTGAACTGGACTTCTTTAAGTTGCTTGAAGACATTTCACCTCTCATCCGAGAAGCTTCTTCAGTTCTAAGGTCAAATGGTGGAGACTCCCAGATTTAAACCCTATGGGATTGTCCCCCCATTTGACCTTAGAAGTGAAGAAGCTTCTCGGATGAGAGGTGAAACGTTTTCAAGCAACTTTAAGAATCCCAGACACTTTATTCTTTCCGAGTTCCTTAGACCAAGCTTCTGGGATAATTCCTGCTGGATAATTGACCAATCTTCTTGGCAGCACTGGGGAAGTTAATTGAAATTGGTTGGTGTTCTCATATGGACCTGGCTTTTAAGCATAACTGAGAAATTTTAAATAGGGTTGAGGTTGGAGCTTTTGAACGCCATTCCAGAATATTAATGTTAGCCTGCTTTATACATTCCAAAAGCAGTTTTGATGTGTGTTTGAGATCATTTTCCTGTTGGAATACCTAAGTGCATCCAAGTTTCAAACATCTAGCTGTAGATATGAAGGAGAAGTCCTCCTTCTTCTTTATTCCATCCACTTTGTGCAATGTATCAATATCACAATAACACACACCTTGTCATTGTAGCAAGTAGTTCCATATTTGTCTCATGTGACCATAAAACTTTACTCTAGAAAGCAGTTAGCTTGCCCATGTGGGTGCATGCAAATTTCAGTCAAGCTTGAAGATGTCAGTATTAGAGCAGCTTCTTTCTTGGTCTGCATGATGGGACGGTGTAAAACTGGCTTTACTGTGGATAGAGACGCTGGTGTTCCAGCCATTTCCATTTCATGGTTCTTGGGTTGTTCCTGAACTTCCTAACCAGTTTACTCTCATATGAGAGTTTGGGTCTCAAAAAGAAGTTGTAGAACAATCATGATCACTAATGAGAAGTTAATAGTCCTTGGTCTTGTCAAGCTAAAAGCCGTTATAGAACCAGCACCAATTATTAAAAGATTAAAGTGAGCATACATATTTGGGCCTGTATATATAATTGTGACCCAGAGAAAATCAGTAATTAAAGCTGTACATTTATTCCACCCTGAAAAAAATTCAAAGAAATCATTAAAAGGTCAAAATGACCATGATATTCATGCCCACAATGAGTGTATGAAAACGTCTGACCACAACTACAGGTCTGTCGTGAATTGTTTAAGTAAATACATGATGTTCGCACAAGCGTCAGAAATGCAAAGTAGCGTCAGGGGTGCATTCCTGCATGACAGTGTAGTTCCCCCTTTTTTTATCCACTCGCTAGGACTGCCATACTGCAGACAGACCTGTTTATGAGCCTGGCTGAACACGAGTATAACAAATCCCCTTAGGTGCATTATTAAAATATGAACAAGTCATGCATGCTGTCAATGTTCAGAGCTAGTTACCGTGGTTTCAAACCGCCTGCTTATTGGGAGTGTGACTTCTTTTATTGTGCCATACTCTGCCATACATTAAGGGCCATATGGCAGTCACTTGGCATGGGATGAAGAGAGAGAACAGACTTTGAGTTTACAGCATATGTAAGCACAATTTGGGCATTACCCCTGAGGGTATATATAGTAACTGGAGCAGTCTTAATTTTACCCTGTGTTATTTATAGGTCATTTGTAGTGTGATGAAACCAGCGTGCATTGCCTTTAAAAGGTTTCCGTTCAAGGGGGGGTCATCATCTCCCATTGGATGTTTAACATCATAAGGCCAGAATAACTGGATGCATTACTTCTCTGACTTCAAGAATTTAGAAACATACATTAGACGGAATGTATTTTTAAAAAATAAAAACCTATTTATCCTTATCAGTGTCGGTTTAACGAGTAGGGTAAACCTTTGTATTAATTCTGAACTAAATAATTCCTCTGGTAAACAGCATTATGTCATTGTATTTGTGAAACTTGTACCTTGTTTCTTATCTCCTCCCATTCTGCACTCGCATTCCTGTCATGAAACCCAGGGGCGGACTGGACTAAACCATCTCTATGTAGACGGCTTGGACTTGTGATTTCATTAAATAGAATTTGATAACCGGGCTCTCACCAAAATGTGAATGATAAAAAAAATTGGATATGTATAAATAAACTTTTACCTGTTTGTTGTTCTAAAGTTTTCTTTTAGTGGTTATGCAGCACACAGTTGGGATACGTCTGCACCCCATTCCCGGATAGTGGACTAGTCTTAACACTGCCATGTTGGATGGAACTGGCGCTGGGCTCTCTGGCGGCCGGACTTCCCAGGAAAGTTTTTGCCGTTTTCCGTGTTCGCTCGGTTGCTCTAGTTTTGACCTTATTTTGTGGAGGAGGGGGACCTCGCAATACATTCCTGAGCGGCATATTTTTTTGTTTCTGCAGTCTTGCCGACCCCTGGGATAAAGTGAACCGGTGTGCGGGGTCGGAGCCAGGCCACGGATGACCGAGGGATTGTTTATGTATCTTTTTGGATCTCTTAACGAGTTAGAGTCCGTATATACTTTATAAACTGATCCTCAATAATGAGTGGACATCCGCCGCCACGGCGGCAAACAAATGTCGGCTCGACACTACTGACTTCGCAGGAAAATGAATGTCTTTTCAACCACCTCGGCAGGAAATGCATCGTAAGTTTTCCCATTAATTTGTTCTGTGATAGCGGGCTAAGAAAAAAAGGCTAATGCAGCTAACTTGCACCGTGTATCCCGTCCCGAGAAGGAAAATAAAGATTAGCTGTTAGGTGTAACAGTGCGTTTATGGCCTACAGTTTTTTGTTTTGATTTTAGGGTTTGTGTTGACTGAGAAACATTTGGGATTTCTAACTTGTAAGGTTTGTTTTGACAGTCCAGGCGGCCGGAGAGGGCAAGTAGGTGTAGCGATTGTGTCAAATGTCCCGTTTGCGACGGTGACATTTGGGAAACGACAAGTTTGATTTTACCCTCTGGCCTGAGCCGGTATGATTTTTATCTTGAAGGCTGGACACACCTGAAATCACTCAGGAAATCCTGAAATTCCGCTGTCATTAGCCTAACCGCATCGAGCCTAGCACTGGCAGAGTGCAGTTAATAGTCGGGGTATTGGAGCTGTTAAACCCATCAGCGGAAAACGGGGCAAAGGAATGATTTTTCTTTTTTTTGCACTGGCATTACATAACGTGGCTGAACCTAGGTTGTTTTCGGGAAGTGTGTCCCCCGAAAAGAATGTGCCGAGCAGGCTTGGCTGAGCTCTTGACAAAGCTGACGAGCCGAGAAGCCCTCTGGTAATGCAGGACTTGTCAGTCACAAAAAATCTGACGAGAATCTGTGGGAGTAGCCCGATGTACCGGTGGGACTGCAGTCAAGACCACTAGTGCAGTGTCACGACTCAATGTTGTAAAATAGCCTAATGTTACGTAACATGTTTAGCATTCAGCTGATTCATTTTTATGTCCTCATTAAGCACCATGTCTTGGAGCGACCCACATCCAGTAGATCATAGTGTTATCTCAAGTAACAGATATGCAGCTGCACCTTCACTTCTCCACAGCAATGTCTGCATGTCTTCTAAAAGTTGCATGTCTCATTCTATTGACATTATGATTCCTCATTTCTTTGTGGGCTGACACAACAGAATGGCCATCAGCTGACCATAAAAGAAACTGGGGGCTTAGATCAGTAGATATTTGCCTTCCAAAGAGTCTGTGGCTTACCACAGCCCACATTTAGTTAATGTTCGATAGTGTCACACCCATATTGCTATCTGTTAAATTAATCTATTAGACCACTTATCACACTCCAGAGTTGGGTAATCTTGGCAAAGAGTATTTAGTTTACTTCCTAATTAAGGTCAACAAAATTGTTGAAAATTAAGCGTATGACAGGTTATTTTGAGTTTCAGTTTTACTGTTTGATTTATACTTTTTTTTTGTATTGCTGTGGAGCAGTTTGGTCCCACTATGTTGCAAATGTTACCCTGTGGTTTCATCATGAAAGAATGGCACACCTTCACCTGTTATTGATTACCGTTGCAGAGGAGGCTGGTTTTAAAGTCCAGGTTTTCCAGTTCAATAAAGTGGTCTGTTTTTGTGCGCTCTACGGGAGGCGAGGTCAACAACAGGGATATTAAATTCTCCACTGCCCTTTCTTAGTGACTTGCATGTAATCTGTTCCTGGGTTACTTCCTCATAGTAATCATTGTTTCCTGTAATTGTGCATAGTAAAGGTGTTGCGCTTGATTGACATACAACTGTGTCTTCCTCTTTGCTGCACTAAACCAACCATGCTGTTTGAGATGCTTGTGTGTGCGTATGCACACATGTTTGCTTTGGAAAGGCCATACTTCCTGTCCCATGACACAGTATATCAAGCCTGTATGAGGTCACACGGTTGGATGTCCCGCCTCCTCCTTAGACACAGGTTTCTAAGGTGTGCCTGACAACTATGTAACCAGTTTTAAACCCCAGTAACAGGCTTCATCTGGCTTTCTGGCAGTTGTGTCATACAGCATGTGACTGAGACGTGCACTGAGGAACATTCCTCACAGTCCTACGCTCTTGTGTGTTTCTACACGTCTTTTCATTGAAGAGTGAGTTTGGAAGAGACAAAGTGTGTGTGTGTGTGTGTGTGTGTGTGTGTGTGTGTGTGTGTGTGTGTGTGTGTGTTAGAGAGGCTCGGGGGAGAGGGAGGCTGGAAGAGACAGACATTGTGTGTGTCTCAACCTAATTAGAATATCCACCAAGTGATGTAGTGGCTGACCGAATGGTTGGCGCTCATGCAACACAATTGTTAATCAGAAAATGTAAAAACCACAATAACTGTTGTTTAACCTTTTTCAGCACCATCATCTTTCTAATCGAGACAGCTCTTACCTACCAGAGTTGCTGTATCTGTAACAGCCTTGTTTGTATACTATTCCTTGTTACAAACTAACAGACCTTTTTATATATAAAATATATCTAAAGCATGAAAGTTTCCCTCAGATTGTTTCCCTTATAACACCTTTTTAAAATATGAATTTACCTGCTTCTATGAACGTTTAAAATGTAATATATGCCATAGAGCTGGGCGATAGAACGATATGTATTGCGAAATAACTTTTTCTCGATAGAAAAATTAATCTACTGCGATAGACCTCACCGCTCTTGTCCTCTTAAAAAAAGAACAGCCAATCCAAATTAAGTAGCGCAGAGCCGAACCAATCACAGCCGCAGCGTCACGTCACGTGACTTGTTACGTACAGCACAAGTGCCAAGCCGCACATGTGTATTTGTTTGGGAAGCAGCCAGCCGCCGTGCCGCCCGGGTAATGGAGGAAATGAGTGTGCCGACTAGAGAAAAGTCAACCGAGAGCATGACCGAAGGTTACCGAAGAGAAAACAGATGATGGTTCCGATGCCGGAGAGATTGTCGAAAGGAAGAGCCATAGAAGTTCCGTAGTGTGAAGGTATTTCGGCTATTTCAAATCTGACAAAAAACAGAGTAGCGCGCACTGTAAATTGTGCCGAAAGCAAGTCTGGAAATACAATAAAGCGGTGCATGCTCAATCTCTGACTGGAAGCGCTAATTCGTCATTCGGCTTTTGTCAGACTAAAGTAACTGTTAAAACTGTTTGAAAAGCTAAGCTATACAACAAGGAGAGATTGAGAATTTCCTTTTAGTTCTCAGTTTATTTGATATTGACAAAAGTTAGTCAATTTTGTCTGATCTTGTGGGGCGATCATGGCTCAAGAGTTGGGAGTTCGCCTTGTAAACGGAAGGTTGCCGGTTCGAGCCCCGGCTTGGACAGTCTCGGTCGTTGTGTCCTTGGGCAAGACACTTCACCTGTTGCCTACTGGTGGTGGTCAGAGGGCCTGGTGGCGCCAGTGTCCGGCAGCCTCGCCTCTGTCAGTGCGCCCCAGGGTGGCTGTGGCTACAATGTAGCTTGCCATCACCAGTGTGTGAATGTGTGTGTGAATGGGTGGATGACTGGATATGTAAAGAGCTTTGGGGTCCTTAGGGACTAGTAAAGCGCTATATAAATACAGGCCATTTACCATTTTTGATCTTCTGTAAAACAAACTAAGATTTATTTTTAGAATTAATATTTTGTTTCTAAGTGGAATTGAAAATTTAGTAGTCTTTTTTGTTTGTTCTATTTTGAAACTTAAACGCTTTAGCGGCTGCCTTTTGTGTAGTTTGCAATATTTGCCTTTATCTGAAAAAGTCTCATGTTCCTTAAGTACATCTACCCTGTTGAATTTATTATGGGAAATAAATATTTAAATCAAAACAAGCTGCTGATTATTTCACATTTTACTTGTGAGCAACGGCACATTTAAATCTTACAAATATAGTTATTTGGCTTATATCGTGATAGATATCGTTATCGCCTGAAATGAAAAAAACATATCGTGATATGAAAAAATCTTATATCGCCCAGCTGTAATATGCCATAGGGCTGGACGATATATTGAGTTTTGTTTCTTTTAAAAATCGATATTTTTATACGAGATATAAGATGTGACAATATCCTTTATATCGATATAGTCTGTTCTCTTATAATTATAGTTGTGGAGCCACAAGTTTGCCTCTCTTTCGTCCACTTTTGTCTTTACGCAACCTTACTCGGCCTCACCTCTTTCCTTCACTAAACACAACTCCCCCTCCTCCCCCATCGCTTCACCTGCAGGCAGAGACAAGATGGACATGGCAAATCTCCGTTAACGAGTTACTGCGCATCGCCCCATGCGTGGGGCTGGACAGCGTCAACGTGTTAACGAGCTAACCACGCTAACCACGCTAACAAGCTAACCACGCTAACGCCATGCAGCCCATGCCGTTAGCGTGGTTAGCTCTATATTAACATGCTGTATGTTAATAAAAGTGCCTGTGTGACATCTGGGACGCAGCTTTGACTAAGAGCTCTCTTTTTGTTCTTACTTTATGGCTTTAAAAAAATATCGAGATATATATCATATATCGCCATCCAGCTAAAAAACATCGAGATATGAATTTTGGGTCATATCGCCCAGCCCTAATATGCCATATGTGTTAAGTGGGTTAATCTTGCAAAATAAGAATGGAAGTGGTGCACATACATATGGATTATCAACTGTAGAAATCCCTGATTTAAAACTGTGAAACCACCTGAAGCATAACCTTGTGTATTAAACACATTTCATCCTCCAAAATCATGCATTGAGAAAAAGAGACACCTACAGGTTCACGCACAGTGGTCTCACTCATTAGTTTTACTCATTGGTATTCCTTGTGCTGTTTTACCATCAGCAACACTGACTTGGCAAAAGGTGGAAGGCGTCCAATTCACGCTGTGTGTGTGTGTGTGTGTGCGCGTGCATGTGCACATGCACAGACTGCTTGATCAGCAGTCCTGTCCTACAGGAAGTCCCGTGGTCGGCCTCCTCTGGTGATTTGTGCTGGAGAAGGGGAACGTGACTCCTTTTTCACTCCACCTTTCCCCTTTTGTGATTTTTTTTCTTTTTTCTTCTTTCCTTCTTTTTAGTCTCACTTTACGTCTTATGTCATCTGTTTCTTTCCCTTTTCCTTGGCTGTCTTTTGTATTTCTTGTATTCTTCCTACTCCCCGTTAAACATAGCGTTGAATGTCCAGAGTTTAACAGATAAACATGAGCCTAGTGGTCTGAGGTGTGGACACAGGCCTCTCCATGTTGATTTTTTTTTTTGTTTGTTTGGGGTTTTTTGTACTTTACCTTCATATCTTTACCAGCTGGAAGAAGATCTAGTAATGACAATAATGAAAAAGCTTTAACAAAATAATTACAGGAGCAGATTCTCAGTGTTGTTGCTTCCTGCTGTTTTTTAGAAGTCTTTCTGTTGTTTTTATTAGTCTACATTAGTACAGACTCACACAGCAGCAGAATCAATTTGTAGTAGTTGTACATGTGTTACACACATGGCACAAAAACAAAGTAATTATTACTCCACACTTTTGAGGGCGGATCAGTCTAAAAGGAATACGCTGCATTTACTTTCGACAGGTGACCTGTCATACAGTTACAGTTGATACACTGTTGGTATCTTACTAATATGGATAGTTTGTGACATGGTCTCTCTAATTATCACTATAGCTGACTACCAAATTCTGAAACATTACACATGCTTTCTCTTTTCCTGTTGATTCATCTCAGCGGTGGTCTGATTTTTCTATTAAATTTCTGTTAAATTTTTGCATTTGATTCCTGCAATCACCAAGGGTGGAAGTGCTCTTTAACCATAAATTGCTTCCTGAGGAATTGAAAATAGAAAGAAAAATTGTAATGTGTTACTAATACAGATAGTGAACTATGTTACTTGATCTTTTACTTGTTGTCATTACTTGCTTATACTAGCTTTCGTTTCTTCCTTTTAATCGACCCCATGTTTATAGTTATATTGCATTAGATTGTGTGCTGCCTGGGCAATTGCATGGTGAGGTCAGTACACATGTAGAAACTAAGTGTTTGAGGATAAGTGCATAAGAGAGAAGAAGAGGGAATTAATTCACTAGAGAATGGTTTGGTGTGTAGGGTCCTTTTGGCCGGGGTTTAATGACGCCATACTCAGAGCCCCACTTCCTGCAGCCTTTGGCCCTGTCAGGAGCAATCAGCGCTCTATGGGAGGATGAATCCATAGAGCCTCAAACCTTGGATACCACACAGGCCCTGTTACTGTGAAAATGCATTACAAAACAGAATTTAAATGATTCTTTCAATCCTGGCTATTTCTGATCAAAATCTAAACCACCAAGAGTTGTAGTGTTAAGAAATGTAATGATTACATAAATGCAGATAAAAATATCTTTTGCAGACGAGCTGAAAAAAAAACTGCCTGTTTTCTGTTGTCTCATTTAATGCTGTGTTTTAGTCATGCAGTTAGTGTGGCTATCATGGCCACTTCAGGAATGGGCTGATGCAGCTTTTTCCAGTTTGAACAATACAGACTTCTAAGCTAAGCTAGAGGTATCCAGTTAGAGAGGAGCTTTAATTTAATAAGCTGTCTTCTTCACTCTGAGTAAGAAACTTTGAATCACCTTTTATGTGTAATTTTTTTTTAAGTTAAACTGTATCAAATGAATGCAATCAGCAATACAAATGTACTAAATTGGCATTCATCACTAAAACAATAAATTACAACAGGCTCAAAACAAGTGCTATGATAAATTAAGAATTTATTTACCTAATTTAATGTTGCATCTCATAATTTACACTTTGCTCATTTCAGCTAAGATTGAGTCATACTACAATACTGCATACTGCTGTGATACGGTTGCAACTGAGTGTAACAAAAGCCTTACCTTTCCCTGCTGTTAGTCTATTAGTTGAGCTAATGGGAGACAGGTGAAGGGAAATGATGTCAATCATATTGACATCACATTATGTTGCCATGATAGTACAGTAAATGTTTGCTGACAAGTATTTCTTGGTGCATGACAAAATTAAGAAAAGAAGCATAAAAAGAGATTTCAGTAAGAAGTAAGACAAAAGTAGTACAAACTCATTCTCATACTAAAGTGGGGTTTCCAACAGATTTTGAAAGTGTCTAAGAGTGACCAGAGTGAGAGTGAATAAGCAAGAAAGAGAGGCTCCAACACAAATTGCACTTAAGTTGATGCTTTATTGTAATGTTGAGTTCTCTCCCGCTATTGGCCCAGTCACTGCTCCCGATCTGTGACATGAGAAAGACAGACCAATATAGAATTGAATTGAATAGATTGTCAGATATCTGTATTTTTTTTTTTTTTTTTTTTTTAAACCAGGATGGGATCAGTATCAGATCCTAATAGGAGATCAGTTTGTCCCAGTATCGCAGCAGTTCCTCTGAAAGGCCAGGACTGCCATTTGTTTAGCTAAACTCAGCTTGTAGGAAGAGTGTGGAGTCACTGACTGGAAGCATTTTTCTTGCAGAGATATCAGAATTGGCATTATGAGGGCAATAAACAATGCTCAATGGTACCCTGTGTTTTATTTTAGCAGTTAAACCCAGCACAGTGGGCTTTTTTTTTCATATGCAGAAGAAAATTTATCTGCATTTTGACTGCAAAATCAAACTTTTAGTTTCAGTTCAATGGTAGAAGGAAGTGGAAGCTAATGAGGTGTCCATCCAGATATTCAAGAATCATCATGATGACGTCTGCTGTACTGCAAAGACGAGCCTTGTGGTGTGGTTGTTACCAGTTTCAGTATTACATGTAGAATAGGATTTTTTCTGATGATACTGATCTTGTACTGTGACTGACTTTTGAGGATCTGTCCAAAAAAAAAAGAAAGAAGATATGGACAAAACCACAAAAGCCAGAAAAATACCCCCCTCCCAAAAAATCCCCACAACAAATGTTTGTATATTAGAAAAGGGTGATTTACTTGCCCTGTTTTGGGGTTTTTTTTGTTTGTTTTTTAACAAAACCTCTCATTCCCACTAAATTACAAAGAATAATCTAAGGGCTCCTCCGTATGTTGTCTTAATACCTCCAGTACATCCTGGAACTCACTTTAGATGAGGCATTTCCTGTCGTGATGGTATTGCTTTCATGTATGTGTTAATGGCTGTGAACGTGGACCCCCTCAGTGTTAGAAACTCCCTGCAGCAACCTGTAAAAACTGCAGGTGTCTAACCCTGCCTTATGATCATGTCTCTGTGTGCACTACAGGTGTGTTTTTAGTGTGTTTGCACATAATATGATGCCTTTTTGTCTTAAACAAATGTTGGCTTCTTTGCCTTTTTCTATGCCTTTTATTGGGCGTGTATATGGGTTATGCGTTAATATAGCTGGAATTTCTTTGGAATATTTAAATTAAGGAGATGCTGAAATGCATGCAATATTCATAATACATAATTGGAGTAATTATGCATCGAGTCTATATTGTACATGTCATTAAAAACTAGTGAAACTATCAGGGTTTTTTGTTGTTGTTTTTTTTTTACTTATTTTAAGGCAAGTGGGGTATTTCTGTTCTCTATCTGTATTTCATTTCTAATATTGCTTTATTCCTTTAGGATCCAGCTTGTAAATCTCTGGCACATGGCTGTATAAAACATGCTTTGTATAGAAAATTAACACAGATATTTGCGATTCTCACTCTCCTCCTCCCTCTGTCCTTTTTTCCAGACATTGTCTTCAGGTGTGGTCCAGGTATTCACAGCAGATAGGAGCTCCAGCTGGAACAAGAAATGCTGCGGGGTGGCCTGTTTGGTTAAAGACAACCCCCAACGATCCTACTTCATCAGGGTCTTTGACATCAGGGTAGGTATATGGGAAGCAAGGGGCAATTCTGTGTGTAAAAGATGGCTTCTTATTGAGTTATCGTGATAATAAATTTCAGCTTTCTACTTGCCTTATTAGTTGGTTGTTTATTTATTGTGTATTCAGCCGTGCTTCTGTTTCTCCACAGGATGGGAAGGTGATGTATGAACAGGAGCTGTACAACAACTTTAGCATTAGTGTCCCCAAACCATACTTCATCACATTTGCTGGAGATGTAAGTTTTTTCCCTCGGCAGTTACATTTATCTTTTTACTTATCTTTCTCAACCTCAGGTTAGTTGATAATATTTAGACCCCTGCTTTAAATTTCTTTTGTGTTAACTGTTAGTGTTGCTGAAAAATATTCTCTTGAAAGAAAGTCAGCATTTAGATTGTTCTGCAGTGTGTGACCAAGAAAGAATATCGATAAGGTTTTAGCGATACCTAGAGTAGGAGGGTGGCTCAAGACTTTAACACAGTAATGTACTAATGTGGGTTTTTGGTTTTTTGTTTGTTTTTTGGGGGGGATTGTTCAGCTGTGTGTGGCTCTGTTTTTGTGTACTGCTGAGTAAACATTACACCCATGCAGTCTCACATTTTAATGGAATTAGTAGGTACAAGTTGTACTTTCTGTAGCCAGTATGTGGCATTGAAAACCATAAGCCTATGTTTTGGTTCCTTATTTTTTGTTCAAATGTTCCTGAAAGCATGTCTACATCAGTTAAAGTTTACCACAAAGCATATTTCCTTCATCATAATCTTCATTCAGTCCAGAAATTCTGATGGAAACCTGCCATGGAAAGCATGTGTGACCAAACTTCCAGGTGTGCTTACCAAAAGGCACCACCATTAAAGTTACGGAACTAGAAATTTGAGCTTTGTGTCACTTCTAAAGCTTTTCATGTCACAAGACATCTTTATTTAAAGAGAATACAAACTGTTAGCACGGTGGATTAGACTTGAGCTGACCGTAAGCTTTACGGCATTGTTGTTCAGTTGCAGTATACGCATAATGGAAGTGTATTTGGAAACCCATAGATCAGCGGTCCCCAACCCCCGTGCCTCGGACCGGTAGCGGTCCGTGAGTCATTTGGTACCGGACGCGAGAGTTGAGGCTCAGGTGTGGTTTTCAGGGTTTTTATCGGTTTTTCAGCGTTATTTTGTTATCGTTTTTATCGTTAACTCGGTTTTCCTGGGTCTTTTCACGTGTGTTATGAATAAATCTTCCTTTTTTCAGTACCGGTACTAGTTTTTGTTGTATTTTTCCGAGACACCTTAAAGGCCGGTCCGTGAAAATATTGTCGGGGCATAAACCGGTCCGTGGCGCAAAAAAGGTTGGGGACCGCTGCCAGAGACTATCCATAGATATACAGAAGTACCAAAATTCTATTTATAACAGTTTTTTAATTTCTTTTCTGTTTTGTGTGTTCACAGACATGCCAAGTGGGTCTGAACTTTTCCAATGAAGATGAGTGCAAGCGTTTCCGGAACACTGCGGGAGAGCTAATGGGGAGAAAACTGAGGAAAACCGGTACCCACTTATTGCTATCACTGCTTCACCTTAGGTCCTAACTACTGATCTAACTTGCTGGGGGGAGAGAAAAATGACATGATTAGCAAAGTTTTGTCTTATGCTCAACAATCTGGTTTGTCTGATTATATTTCAAGCCAAATCATCACCATTCATCATTAAGTGGGAGCACAAGATCAAATACATTTCTAAACTTGTCATTTTTGAAACTGTTGGATGACAGAACTGGGCAAAAAAAGGTCTAAATTTCAATACATAAGCAATCTTAATCAGAGGTAGTCAATTAATGGAAGATGTGCCTTGGGGCCACATTTAGCTGTTCCTTATGTTTTTAATTTTTTCCTTTGTCTTTTTTTGCCTGGGTCTGTCTGCTGTTATCATCTGCTCTTCTCCTCATCTTATAAAGTTTTCAGAGCTGTTGGTAACACGTTCAGTGAGAGTACGATCCGAATACTGCCCTACTGTGACGTAGTCTTATTTAAAAAAAAAAAAAAAAAAACAGATCTTCAGAGTCATCTTAACAGAAACCTCATAAAGTTGGTGCTGCCAAAAAACTTTCAAACATGTTAACAGAAATTGAAAGCTTTTAGGGGTTTTCCCCACGTACTTCCAAATGGTTCTTCCAAATGTTTCTTTTGACACAAATACCATCACATGACTTTTCAACCAAAACAAATGCATCATAATACTGCACCCAGGCTTTTGGGGAAGAAATATGCTGACTGTCCCAAGGGGGGCACTGCAGTTTCAGAATGAAATGTGCAGAACCAATCAATGATTCCTGCTTCATCTCTCAGGAGTAGAGCATTTCCAGTGCTTTCTTGTAATTTACTGAACATGGCGATTGGTTTGAGAAACCAGTTTTTAAATATTGCACCCCTAAACTATTGTGTCAGTATTTACAGTAACACTTGAATAGCTCCAGATTAAAACAAAACAGGGTCAGGCAGTTTTTCCTTCAGTTCATTTCTTCATGCACCAACAACTCTAAAACTCTCCACCTAAAGACAAAGTCATCCACACAGACTCTCATACTGAACATGAAACTGAAGAGATTCTTATCCACAGCCATCCAGATGCCTTCTCAGACTTGGCACTCAGTTCTTAACTTTGATTATCTTGTGCTTGATTAAAACCGAGCCGTCTCCACTCTGCTTGTTCTGCGGGTCATTTCCTGACCTTTGAATCGATCGTTCTCTTTCATATTTCCCCCTCAGCCCGCTGCATTCGGTGCTTAATCGTATCAACAAGGCTTCCTCTTTTTGATCTTCCACCTCAGGAAAACTCAAGCTGTGTGTGTGTGTGTGTGTGTGTGTGTGTGTGTCCCATGTTAATTAACAACCTTTGAACTTATAGAAACTAAATGTATTATTGTTAATATGAGATGCAACATCTCTTGTAAAGCCCTCTTGAGTTGTTGATAGTTTAAGTGTGGACTCTAGCTGGTGTGCGTGTGTGTGTGTGTGTAAGAATGTGTGATTTACTCCTTCTAAACACACTAACTGAACTCTGCTTGGCAATTTATTTTTTTCTGAATAACCCTCCATTCAGTGCAATACACGCACAATCCCGCCGAAACCTACAAATCGGCTCTCTTCTCTTTTTAACGTCTGTACTCTGACGCGCTCACACTCATCCGCTTCACATTAACACAGCCCACTACTTAGCACAGGAGTGTAATGACTTAATTTGTCTGTGTGTTCACAGAGAAGAGACGCGACCCTGCAAATGGTATGTTTTCCACTGTTTCTTTCTGAAATGATCAGAAAAGAAGTGTAAAGCCAGAGTCAGACTTGTGTCTGATGGTGTTGGCAAACATTTGTGACACTCTGCTCACTGTGTCATACTGGCAGGGTTTCTGCGTAGCTCATGGTTTCAACGATAGTTCATTTCTTCTTATACTGTGGAGGAAACTACATAGCTACATTGCAGTTTAACTGATAATGCCTACATGAAATGTAAAATGCTAACTACATATGCAAACTACATACACCTGTATAGTTTATTAAGACATAAGCTGTGGGATATGTCACATAGAAAGACTTAAGCATAGCATCTGTCTATTTTACTGAAATTCATGCTGACAAGAAATGCAAAAAGAGGTGACTTGGTCTGAAACAGACAAGGAAAACGTCAGGCCTACAGACTGATTGGCAACCCTCTGGCAATTGGTGGTTGCTTGGGAAAAATGTGTATTCTCTTACCAGTTGATGAGTGGCTACTGGAAGTTGCCAGTAGTCACAAGGTGAAAACTGATCACTTTGCGACCGATGTCACACAGCAACCACTCAGGGGATATACTGGGGTTTTTTCCCTAGCAACCAGAGGTTGCCGGAAGGTTGTCAACTGGTCTCTGGGCCTATGTGACTGAGGTCTAAGCTATCAGCTGGAATGACCTGCCAGTTGACAAGTCATAGGGCAAAACTTTCAACAAGCTTCCCCCTTTCCTGATCTATGGCTTCTAACCATAGTTGGGCGATATCTGGTTTTAGTTTGGTTTAAGTGTCTTTAATTAGCCCAGCTCATAGCTGGGAACCAGATTTCACTTGGTACCAATTCTGTTGTGATAAAAAGAGGTGAAGAGGAATGTGTGACACTATGGATTTATACTTTGCTACGTTAGTTCTCAAACACTTGTGACAATGAGGGAGAGTTGCTTACTTCCCACACAAAAACAATAAACCTTTATCATGCACTGGTTACCCAAACAGATGACCTTCCTAAAAGGGGATGTACAGAAGCGCAAGACTACAGTTAACTTAATGAAAATGGCACGGAAAAAACTAAACAAACCTGAAAACTAAAAACTTGAAATGTCACTAGAATTTTATCAAAAGTCCCAACAAGCACAAATTCCAGAAACCCAAAGCTCCTCTACGAAACCCCTAAGTTCCTTGAAACACATTTGTAATCCTTAATACTTACTTTTAAGATTGAGTGGCTGTATTATGACAGTGATAATAATATACAGTCAAAACAGCCAGTATGCATCCTGAGAACATTTTGCCAGCATAGAGCTGTTCCCCTTTGTGAAATACAAAGTAAATAGAGAAGCTGCTTATAGCTGGAAAGACTAGTTGTGAAACAGCTCCAGGAGCAGCTCAAGAAGAAGTGATGTGTTTGACATGAATCATCTCAAGGTTTTTGATGTTGCCTGTTTTGTTTTTTTGGGATGTCTTTTTTTTCTCTCATAAACAATGGTTGTCTGCTATTTGTTTTGATTTGGGGGTGTTTTTGTTTGTTTTTTGTTTTGTTTTTTAATGAATAATAAATGATTTACTGTATAAACAGTACACAACACATTGCAGGGTGTTATCAAAAACACAGCAAAGAAACTACATGCTCTGTTTCCTATTATTTGTCTTACTCCTTTTAAATTACCTTTAAACCGCCTGAGAAACATCAACATTTTGTGAGGCGATTCAAGGAAGTTTCATAAATATTTTCTTTGAATGACGGCTTGAGAACTTCTAAGAAATGTCTGATTTGGTATTTTTAATCCTGGTCGGTGTTGGAATGTAGAGCAAAACCATAACATGACACGACATTGCCCCGTAGTGGAGTCATGCCCTCGGTGTAGCGTCATTCTGCCGCTTAGTATGGTCTGAGTAAACAGATGGAATACATTTGTGGATGTGCAGACGCTTGTGTTCTGGACATGTGTCACAAGACACACAGCCTAGTTTGAGACAGCAGTGATGAAGTAGTTTTAGACTGGAAGATTTGGCCCATATATTTGTTTGTGTGCCAGCATAAAGAGGTATTAACTTAGACAAGTATTTGGCTGATGCTTAGATTGGGGGTAGGTTAATGGAATTGGGCATGATGGTATTCTGATTGTATACATAAACATCATGTAAATCAGCTCAGGATTCATATTTTGGACTTTGAGTTGGTATTCATATGCAGCTTTTTCAAGGTCAGAGTTGGAAATGACAATTCAAAAACTGGTTTCTAAAGGCAACTTGTTCTATATACCTGTGCCCAGTAAAGCAGCCACCTATCCACCTATCCAAATCCCATTTCTATCTTGGATTTGCCGTGCATGGTCTCTTTTTGTGGAAAGGTACTTTTTGCATAAGTAAGTTAGTCAATTTCCAAAGGAAATCCCTTTGGAATTTCCTCTCCATTCCTAACTGTCTTTCTCTCCTTTCCCATCACTGCATCATCACTCTGTTACTGTCATCTCTAGTCTGGTTTTTGCTGTCCTCTCCACTACTCCTGCTGCCTGGTTGAGCACTTGCCTGCTCATCAATTATCCTCATCTGCCCTCCCTCTCTCTTCATTTAATCAGTCTGTTTTCTCTCTCATGTTTTTATCTATCGCCCTGCCCTTCTCCCTCTTTCTTTCTCTCCACTGATTCATCATGTTTTAGAAACCCCAGAGATTATTGTGGGATTATGACATGGATGGGTTTTAATGGTTACGTAAAACAGAGGCACAAAATCCAGAATAACTTGCTGGGATTAGATATGTTTTGCAGGAAAAGGGAGGAGGTAGTGGACAGACTGGTGGTGAAATGATCACAGCCAGCCAATCCGGGCATTACAATCTTGACAGTAGGGAGTCGAAGGGGATGAATAAGCTTTAGCCGCTGGCTGGCAAAGTTTTGGCTCTTTCCCCCTTTCCAAATGCATTGTTGGATGTTAGCTTTTTCAGCTGAGGAAGGAACCATATAATCATCATCAGATGCAGGAAATCTATTCAGTAAATGAAGACTCGGATCCATCACATCTTCTTGTATCGTTTTGGAAGCAGAAACATCCTTCTGAACTGGATTCACATCTGACACAACGCAACAAGTGGATAGTCTTTGATTGATAGCTCAGACGTATTGTTCACCAGACATTTCTGCACCTCTTTTTTTTTTTTCTTTTCTAAATTGAGAAAGAAGACCTGAGATCTTTTTGCTGCCTTTAAATCCGACCTCGTTCCCGCCTTATCTTTCATGCCAAGCCAACAACTACGATGATGTTCTGCACCACCTTTCTTTCTTCTCCTTCTGAGGAACTTAATTGTGAAGCTTCTGGAAGAGGAGCAACTATGGGAGGTGGAGGGCTGAGCCCAGGTAGCTGCCTGTCTTCCTTACATTGCCTGGTTCTCCCCCAGGATGAACTGTACCCATCTCTTTCTGACCCCACTGCTCGACTTTCCATCTGCTCTGAAGACCGAGCTTGCAACTTGGTGGACAAAGTGCTTGTAGACATCAGTGTGACCACCTGCAATGCAAGAAGCAGCAGGTGTATTTGGGATAACCTGAGAAGGCGACGCAGTCGGTCTGCATCGCCTTCACCCAGCAAAACGCCCAACAGTCCTTGTAGCAAGCGTGTCGGAGGTATGTCTTTCATTTGAGGTGCCAATTGAAAGTTGTACAATTCTATTGTAAAGGCTGGAGTTGTTTCGCACGATGGGATCAGAGATGCTCACTGCTGGGCTAGGAACAGTGATTGTAGGTTTCTTTGGTTGAGGATCCTTTAAAGGAGAGGCGATGTCTAAGGAACCCCTGAAAAGGTTAGCTATTAACAGTCCAGGCTACACAGCAGCAAGTGTGTTTTATTGCAGCCTAAGAGCAGTGAGTGATTTGATGACATGATGTGTCATCAAATCAGAGAAAGTGTGTTGTCCCTACTTTAACCTGGGAGAGTAATGGAAACAGTTTTTTGCAGCTTTCAGTTACACAGCACAATATTAGCATTAATCGGTAAATGTTTTTACACGCCTTAGCTTTGGGTTCCCAAATCCCCATTCTGAGAACCACTGTGGTTGAGACAGTAGTAGTGCTTGCTTGTTGTGTGACTGCTGGTTTGCAGATAAAATTACCATGTGACTTATTGACTATATTGGTAATCTTGCATTGCCTGTGTCCATTCTCCTTCATTTTAATAGCTGGAAAACAAAAAACAAATGAACTTGTTCATTACTTTAGTATGTAAACAGACATTTTTCGTTGTTTGTGGTCAAATAAAGTCTGCTCTCTGTTCTGTGTATGCCTTCTCCTCTTGGACTTCCCTGGTTATGTAATCCATAATAAGAGCAAATCTATTAACTGTCTAGACCAAGGATGTCAAACTCATTTTACCTCACAGATCAAACACAGGCTACTTTAATCTTATGTTGGCGGAAGCAGTGAAACTCCTATTTCTGTGAGTGTACAGAGAATTAGCCACACATTTAATCAATGAGATGTCTTACTGTATTAAAAAAAGAACAGTATGTCTGTTTTTTAATTATTTCAGTGTTGTATGAATTGCTATTAGGGATGTCTTTATTAGCAGGAAAAGGTGTAACACTTGTGAAAATACAGTTAAAAGTCTAGAATTTATGTGCTCCTTCACATTTTCCAAAGTCATCCAGTGGGCCAGATTGGGGTCTTCCCCAGGCCTATTCTGGCCCCCGGGCCTTGTGTTTGAGACCCATTGTCTAGACAATTGATGAGGACCAAAACTGAAGAGAACAAGGTTTTGAACACGTTTTAGACAAAAATGTACAAAGTCTTTAGTCTTAATGATGTTTAGCTTCATCTCTCTGTCTTAACTAATGTGATTATTTAGTTTAAATACCCCAGGGAAGTATGAAAAATGCTATTATTTATCATATACTGAATATTCTGACATTGTTTTCTCACCAACAGATTTAAATAACATGTGCAGATCTCCACACAGTCTGTAATAGTCATTAAAGGATGATTTAAGCACATAAAGTAAAAGCACAAACTCTATTTCTATATAGAGCCAGGGTCACAGGTCATGTTTTATGGCTTGTTAAACACTTTTATGGCATTTTAATCTGAAGACAGTTCGTGCATTAGGCGTTTAAAGACACTTCTTTAGATGTAGGAGGAAAATCCTTTGTTGTTTTATATGAGCTGTAACTTTAGTACTGTCTTCTTCATTTTCCAGGACCCGCATTGCCCATGGCGACTGTCGATATCAAAAACCCAGAGATCAACAGCGTTCAGCGTTATCACAACAATTCTCAGATGAACAACATTGTGCACTCTTCCTTTCCTAAGAGGGAGAAAAAAGTCAAAGGGGGGAAGAAGAAGAGGTTGACAAAGGCAGACATTGGCACACCGAGCAACTTCCAGTGAGTGAGCCCAGGGTTGTTTGTTTAAGGTCAGAGGTAAACGCTGACCTTTGGTCTCCTTGGTAAACTGTTTTCCCTGGACTTTGTGCTTTTTCCAGTATTGTATTTTTTTGTAGGTCGTGTTTTTACCACTTACCATGAATTTCATATAAATTGAATGCCATACTTTTCCTACACAAATGCCTGGAGTTCACATAAGTGCAACAAATTGGACTGTCATGCATAAATTAAATCAGAGCAGCGCTGCAGAGTTTGACAGCACTAGGTGGCGCTACAGCAGCACAAAAAGCTTAAAAAGTCAGCTGTAATCCTGGTTCCCGCTTTGACAATTTGCTCTTTACAAAGCCTAATAATCCCACGTCACAGCCAGCATGAACTGCTGCACTATTACTCCATTTCCAAAATTTTAATAGCCATTAGTCAATCACCCATTTACCCTTATAAATAATACATTTAGTTAATTATGCAGCACTTGGAGAAATTACACATGTTGTATTTTATAATGTGGTTTTTAAGACACAGCAGGAATAATTAAATGAATTTTAAGCAGCGCTAACGTTGAAGGTAGTCCTCTGAGAAAGTCAAAAGTAGCATTTAAAGCTATGCTATGAGTTTCAGATGTCTTAAAATTTGATATAAAAGTTTGACACATTTGCACTGATGAACTTCTGCATCTGAAGAAGAGGTGAGGGGGTGGCAGCACTAATCCATTTAGTGCCATCCTACAGAATAAATAAACACATATCTTTGCTTTTACCTGACAAACACAGATTGGCTTTGCAGTTAATAGCTAATGGATCTTTGTCTGCTTTTTATTTGAATATAGGAAACATCATGTACTGTCTATGTATTCTGCCCCCTTCCTGAACACATCATGTCTCACATGCTCTCTCTTCTCCTTTTCTCACAGGCACATTGGACATGTAGGATGGGATCCAAACACAGGCTTTGATGTAAGCAGCATCCACAGAACCTAACACTAATATGTACATGTTTGTTGTGCGTGTCTGCACATGTCAGCTATGTGACCTCTAGACATTTGTGTGTAGCTCATCCATATGTCAAGTAGGCATCCCTCTTCTTGACAGATAGTTTAAATTTTAATACTGGCTCCCAAATATTAATCTGAGCTGTGTGGCTGAGCCATCCGGAGTGTTACACAAGGAGATTTTTTTTATTTATTCATTTTTTTTGGTGATGTAGGGAATCAACCCACATCTGCATAATCCATGGACTCGTTCCCAAAAAGCTTCATCAGTAACTCTGGATGATAGCTCTGAGATTATACAGGTCAAAGAGACTTGGTCTCCCTGTAAATGAAAAAATGAATTTCAGATGATTTTGGTTTCATAAGTTAATGCTTTCAAGGAGATTTTTTTTTTTTTTTTTAAATGAGTGACGTCAGTCAAACAAAACCTGCTCACCTCTTAAATCCTCAGGCTTTTAAAACCTAGGCACAAATTGGAGGATTCATAAAAGGGTAAGGGATATATTTTATAATCTGTTCTTCAGGTACTTTTAGTAAAGTCAAAGTAAAGAACTTCCCCTTAAACAGAAGGTCTTTTTTTTAATAGTCTGCTTGAATCAATTTGTCAAACCTGTCATATTATTAGAAAGCCAGATTAAATGTCATATTGAGGTCTTCATCTCTTGCAACTTGATCTCGACTTGCAACAGAGCATTTTCTGCTTCCAGAGTCCACTCCTGTAACAAGTCCTACACAGACCTTTGGTAGCTCAGAACTGAAACCACCAGGTGGCACCATAACGGCTGATATTCTGGCCTTTTCTCGAGCCCACTCTTATTTCAGCTTTTTATTTAGAAATGTCTCCCCAAAACAACATGACATTGACAGAAAGTTACTCCTCACATTCAGCTTTTGATTTGGCTCAGAGTGCATCTCCTAAAACTTCAAAATATTCTTTGATATTTTCTTGAAAATATTTCCTTATAATCTTATTTCCGTGAACAATAAAGGTATTTTTCTAGTTGATGTTTGTCTGAAATTCCTGTTTGTACATTTGCAGCTGCACATAATCTGATTATCTGTGGGATAACCTGAACCTAAAGTGTAGGTGCAGAGGCTAAATGTCATGTTTAAATCTCTGTTTATTCTTCAGCTGAATAACTTGGACCCAGAGCTGAAAAACCTGTTTGATATGTGTGGCATTTCTGAGGCTCAGCTAAAGGATAAAGAGACCTCTAAGGTCATCTATGATTTCATCGAGAAGAACGGAGGTGTAGATGCTGTCAAAGATGAGCTGCGGAAACAAGGTACGGCCACAGAAACGAATATGTAGCCCGGGTTTTCATATCTTGATATAAGAAATAGGAATTTAACTATACTGTTAAATTTGATGTATGTGCGTGTTTGTGCAGGACACTCACCCTCTGAAAATGTGTTTAATGGGTTGATTGTCTTTAATTGACAATCTAACTAGTGTGGTGGTTTTATCCCCAGGTCCGCCCAGGTGGAGTGGTAGGTTTCTATGCATGACCTGCTGTGACTGTGCATGTAGAGTCAAACTATGAATCCGAGCTGTTTCAGGTCTTCAGTCTTTTTAGTAAGATCTTTGCTGTTTTGCACCTGATTGTTCTCGAGTTGGATGTGCTGTCGACTCTCTGGAGACATACCAGCTGTTTGTCACGTTAGACAGGTTTCCTTTGTTTCACGGAAACATTGTCCTGCAATGACACTACTTTAAATACTTTGTTTCTATCTAACCTCTCACATGAACTTCAGCCACACTTGTAAATGTTTGGCCCGTCATGTTTTAAACACTTTGCACGTGAATTTACGTTTGTTTAACCAGGCTTTAGTCGTCAGTGAAGCAGAGCCAAACTAGCTTTTTGAGCTTTGGAAAGCATGTTTTTAAATGGTGTTCACATACTTGGAATGGGGATACGAAGTCCAATTTGGGAGTATTAACATCTTTCTTTGAAAGTTTGTGGACATTTTTTTTTCTCAATACAGATTTTGTGAACAAAAAAACCCCACCAGTTATTTGCAAGAAGGCTGCTCCTTCACTCAACTCTGTAATTGCATGGCTTTGCGCAAGAGGACCTGACGAGCACTTCTTGACTGAGATTCCTTAAAATCTTTAGGAATTGTCCAGATTTTCCTCTGCCCTTCATTAAAATTATATGTAGAGAATAAAAAGGAAAAATAACCTGTAGGGGATACAGTGTGAACTACAAATGGTTCAATCACAAGTTTCTGCTTTAACCTTTTTCTTCTCCTCCTTTTCTTCAGCACCTCCACCTCCACCTCCATCCAGAGGCGGCCCTCCTCCCCCACCCCCACATCACGGCTCCGCCCCTCCCCCACCACCACCTCCCGCACGGGGACGAGGTGCACCTCCACCTCCTCCCCCCTCCAGAGCTCCCGTCTCTGCACCCCCGCCTCCCCCTCCATCACGGCCAGGCATATCTGCTCCACCGCCGCCTCCTCCCAGCCGCGGCCCACTCCCGCCACCCCCTCCACCGGTCCACGCATCCCTTCCCGTTGCACCTCCCCCACCACCCCCGCCTCCCCCCTCATCCGGCGCTGGCGCACCACCTCCTCCTCCTCCCCCGCCACCTCCTCCAGGCCCTCCACCCCCAGCTCCTCCACTCGCCACAGAAGCTAACGGAGGGGACAGCAGCCTGCCGACATCTGGAAACAAGTCGGCGCTGCTGAGTCAGATCAGAGAAGGAACCCAGCTTAAAAAGGTGGAGCAGAAAGAGAGGCCAGCATCCAACGTGGGCAGAGACGCGCTTCTGGACCAAATCCGACAAGGAATCCAACTTAAAACTGTGAGTATTCATCCATCCCACACGGCATCTCTCCATCCGCTGTGCTTTCTTTGCGTGCTTTAACCACCACGTTTATGTATTGTCTTTACAGAGGGACGATAATAATGACTCAGCACCTGCCTCACCAGCCCCATCATCAGGCATTGTTGGGGCCCTCATGGAGGTGATGGAGAAAAGGAAAAGGGCTATTCACTCTTCAGGTACTTTCAAATATATCAGTCTTTATCACCTACTCAGCTATCGCTACAACATATATCTGTAGTTAAAACTAGGACTATCTTTGTTTCCTGTTGACTACCAATTTTTACCTCTCAGCCAGAAAAGGCCGATGGGGTATGACCCCGGCATTTGTGAATGCGATGACTGAAAAAAACCTGTCTGACTGACTATGAGGCAGTGTAGGATTTTCAAACTGATACCATCTACTAAAAATCTCAGATGAGTTTCTATCTCAGTGGCCTTGACCTGAAGGTCAGAGGTCAAGTTTTCCACCCGTATTGAACATGATTTTATTAGTAAAGCATTTAAATTCAAGCTTACCTGACACACTGTTAGCAGCCTATAATAAGTACTGATGTAAATCACCCTGCAAAAAAGGAATGGAAGTGATCTTTATCAGTTAATTTCATTGGCTGTTTTACATGGAACAAGGTAGGGCAGCCTTGAGTCTCTTAGTGTTTTTCCACTTTTAGTTGGCATTCACACAAATTCAGCTCCATATATCGAAAACGGTTTCACATGAAGTCAATGCAAAGTAATGAAACTTTCTTAAGCTATTCTTGTGCTACGCAGTCATCGGACAGTTTTATAAACTGAAATACAACAAGGGAAAAAAAAGCTTGTCGTCGATCTCGGAGCGTTTTCCCTGAAGAGGCTTGTCAGCACCACCAAGTTTACACCAACTGCAGTCATTTGAACGTCATTTACTCTAAATCTGATGACATTTAAAGAATACAATGGAATAGAGTAGCCCTTTATTGTCATTGTACACGTACAACCAAATTGTGGAACAACTTCCTCATCAGTCGAACATCCTCATGATTTTTTGTTTTTCACTTTCTCATTTAAAAACAAAACAAAACATGAAAGTCACCCTCAGAGAATTTTGAACAACAGTATAATTCATCATACATAGCCTCTGTGTAAATATTGCTGTTTTATTGCCTGCATTAAGCACTTTTCATCTCTTTCAGCCTAGATAACATGATTTTTCTTTCTACAGATGAGGATGATGATGATGAAGATGATGAAGACTTTGAGGAGGAGGATGAGTGGGATGACTAGTGTTTGTTTGTTTGTTTTTTTTCTTTTTCTCCCCTTCCCAAACCCCCCATTCCTCAATTCCCCAACCAAATGATCACAACACTAAAATTGTATTTGGAAAAAGAAATCGTTAATTTCAAAATTATTAATGTAAATGTTCTATTGATTTGCTGTATATTTTTTGTTGCCTTCATGCCTTTTTATTAATCTGTGCAATACCTCATTTAATCTGTAAATGTTTGTCATTGTCATCTTCGGTCGTCGGCCCTTCATCTTCTCCCTTTACGCCTTATTGGCTGGATCTGTCTCTTGATAGCAATATGTCTCATCTCTCATTTTAAGTGTCCCTTGCCCCCCCCACATCACTCCCTCATCTGTCACTCAGGCATCTTTCATATCTGCTGCCTCCCATTGCACACGTTCCCAGTCGTCAGTTTAACGTGCAATTTTATATCAATTTGTCTTTCAAATTTCAGAGTTAAATGTAGTTTTGGGGTGGTAACTTACAAAACAGGTCGCCACAGATCTTTTGATTAGTCGTATCATCGTTGTTCATTAGGAGGGAAAAGAATTAACTATTTTCATACCCTACTGCTCTGTAGTTTATTTTTACGTATTCAAATGATCCTAGTTTAGCACTCATATTTTCTTAAAACAAAGAGGATTTTTGGAATATTTAGCTTCATTTGTTGTGGACTGTAAATTTTCTCCAGAGTTTGAGTCTTGTTATATTTTTGCACAGATTAAAAAGAGGAGACTCGCTGCATGAATACAGGACATTTTTCAGGTCTGCTTCATTATGGAAATTACATACGCTTTAGGTAATGAGACAGAAATACACCTGAACATGAAGCTTTTTTTATTTCATTTGTTTTTAAACACACAACACTACATAGAGTACATGAATGGAGGTAGCCCACAGTGTTATGGCAGGCTATCTGTTGTGATTTTTAGGGTTTTGGGGTGTTGTTTTTTTTTTGTTTTTTTTTTTTTTTTCCAACAACACTAAAGATTCAGCTGAATCTGTGTTCTGTTTTTTTACAATAGCAAGCAGAGTATTAATAAATGCCTGTTTGTTGAAATCAGGTCATTCATCATGTAAAACTTGTGGAATAAAGACATTTTAGTTTTCATACCTGATGCTTATCATGGGTCCATATGCAAAGTTACTGTGCAGAAACACCAGGGCTAACATCATGTACTTCCTGCTATAGGAAGAAATGCATTCATGGCATTCTTCTAACAAGTATCATTATTTTAGCTAACTGTAAATCATGAGGTGTAACATAGGAATTACTTCCATAAAGAACTCTGTGGTTAACAGTTCTCTACAAAGACTAAAGATGCAAGCTGTCATTTGATCTGAACTAAAAAAAGGAAAACGGTTATCAGCAAGTTTAACATTTTTTATTTAATGTTAAATAGGACAAAATACTTAAGTCACAACTAGTTAAAAATCTGCTTAATTGTTAGAGAACTGTAATTTCCACAGTTGTGCAAATTCCTTCTAACCTGTTTGTCTGTAAAGTGATATTGTATAACAACTTTTGCTAAACAGCAGTTGATAAGTTTTCCTTTAGTGCTTTCTGTCTGAAAGGTTCTGCAAGATATGGTTAAAATTATCCGTCAGCACAAACCATCTTTTCCTGAATGTGTGGAATAGCTTGCTTATTTCCTACAAATTTAGATCTTAATTACAAATCAAGTTAAAATTTCAAGTTGGGTCTGTCAAAATTTTGATTTAAATATATCTCAAAATTTCAAGGTTTTTTTTGTTTGTTTTTTTTGCATTGGCAGAAAATGGCTTTAGAAGCTAAACAAAATTATGACAGATAATGGAAAATAAAGAAGGCAAGTCACTTCTACTAGTGAGCAATGGTGACAAATGACAGGTATTGGTAAACCCTATATTATAAAATTAGCTCTAACAGCAGCCATAAATGGAAAATGTTAACATTTATCATAAAGTAATATATTTTCTGTTATTGTTGGCAAACATTAACCATTAGCATATGTTTATAGCACACATTAAACCCTTGGCCTCAAAAATAGAAGTAACCTGACTTCCAACCTGTACATAATCAGTGAAGCATCATGAAGACTGATTGGTATGGTTTAGCTAACCATATGCTAGCTGCTTATGCCAGAACAATAAACGTGGCAGAGAAAACCGTGAACTGAACTAAGTAAGGGTGAGGAGTACCGCTCGCCAAGAAAGGGGGAAAAAATCTAAAACCTGTTGCTGTGTCATAAGTTGTCATGTTTAGTAATTAAACCTTAAAAAAGCATATTAGCATTCCAGTCTGGGTAATTTTGCTAATACGTTTCTGGATAATTAAAAAAAAAAAAAAAAAGGCCAATACAACACTCGCAGTGCGTGAAGTTTCTTGAAAAATACTGTGATTGAAAACATTTAAAGCTTTTCAAACTATAATTCCTTTCCTTCTGTTTGCTGTTTAAGAAAACAAATATTTCCTTCAAATTATGTCTTTGAGAGACAAATTGCCACTTGCTTGATTTTCTAACTGACCTCTTTTTTTTTTTTTCTTTTTTTTTTTTGTCAAATACTAAGATACTTCTTGGGAGAAAAACTAGCCATGTTTTGCTGATGTTAGCTTCTGTAGGTAACTCGGTTAATAAGACGTTGTGAATGCCAAGTCTTACCAAAAAGGCTGGACGAATAATGACTCTTACAATGTACACTCCAATAAAAGGTTGATATATACGTATTTTGTTATTTGGACTCGTTGCTATGTTTGTTGTTTGTTTTAACCTTCACATCTTGTCACAATGGATGTCTCCTCCAATCTTTGCCTTTCGTACAAAACCACTGGTAAATCTTTTGTTGTAGGTCTCACAAGACATGGTAACATTCCTTTTCTATAATGAAGAGGTAAAGTGAAAGGAGATCACAATCATGTCAGTCCAGCATGTAATGTGAGCAAGGAATGTAGGTCCCATCACCTACAGATCTGGAAACAGCTGGACAGAGGATTATCACAGCCTTTACTGACCCAGGTAGAATAAAGGGCAAAACATGGCTGCAGTCCTGACTGTGAATTTCAACTGTTGATTCTTAAAATTAAAAAAAATAAGACTTTTTTTTTTTTTCCCCCTTGTGATCAGAATGAGCTCATGTGAGGTAACAAGATAATAGTAGTCCAGTCCATTGAGGCTGTGTTACCTTATTTGACAGGAGTCTGTAAATCTAAGCATGCATTTCTTTGTATTTGGTGCCACTTGATGAATATCAAAATGCATTATACTCTAAGTAAATGAAGAAAGCTATATACACGCACAAGACAGACACAAACACAAGAAAGAAAGACTGAGGAAATAATAATTGGCCTTTCCATGTTATTTATAGACATGTATTGACCACAACAGCTCTGTGCTTTGGTCATTTATTTTTAGTAAATAGCCACATCAGCTGGTCTGTTATCTTCCCTGTCTTCTGGTGGGATTAGGGCAGGTATGGCACTTTCCATCAGTGTGCTCCTACTTTGATAGACTACTTCCACAGAGACCAGCACACACAAAGAGAGAAAAAGCTTTTATATAAGCAGAAGCACTTCTGTGAAGTTTTTGTGTGTTTAATGGGAATGCTTTCAAAGATATTATGTCATTTTCTTCCTTTGAATATGGAATTTTTCAGTTAGTGAATGCAGAGGACCACTAAATATGTCCTTACCACTTTCACTGTAACTAGTATTTCAATGACCCTGAGCCAGTTTATTGAAAAAACAAAAAGGATGTTGGGCAAGTTCATTGGCCAGTGAGACAAACTGGATAAATTACTCAATTATATTTATGCCAATATAATTCCTTGATCAAAGGTTAAATTTGATACTCCCATCCATCAACCCACAGATTGTTGTACACAGTGACAGCACAGCTAAATGCGGTGTATCTGATATCCCCGTATTGGTGTTGTTTCTATATCATAATAATGTTGGTTCAGCATTGAAAGCCAGATTAAAAGATTAAAAGCCACTGACCAATCACGTTCTTGTGATGTCATAAGTTTGAGATCTGGTGGAAAAAGCTAAAACCATTAGCTAATTTCTTGGTAAGTTGATCCTGGAGCGACACTGTTATAATGATATAGAACAAAGCCAACACGGGGATATCAGAATTGGCACATAACACATAAAAGTGTTTTAAAAAGTGTTCCTTAAACAGTCAGCCTTTCTGCGATAGTAAATAGTCTATTGTAAAATAATCTACCACGTTAACATAATTCGGCACTACGTGTGTCAGCTTTTGACCCTACGAAAAATAAAATGCTGCTCACCCCTGACTCACCACTGACATTTTATCAATGGAGTTCATCATTGTAATAGTTAACTGTACTCTTCTAACAGCAGCAGTAGCTGCCTATGTTAATATTTCAAACAACCTGAATGTTGTGACTCAGAGGCCTAACAGCTCTGGGTTATGTGTGGCTTTGGCAAAATATGTGATACATGAAAACTTGCCTGCTTAACATTTTTTGTGGTTCAGAAAAGGGTTTTAAAATTCTCTGCAGAGCATTAAACCCAGTGTACATCCTTAAAATCATGGCAAGAATTCCATATGGGATAGTGTAGTGACCACCCTGAGTGCATCTACAAGCAGGAAGTCTCTGCTCTTTATCGATGATTTTTATGGAAGAATGCCTCTATTTACAGCTTGACAGACATGACAAAGTGCTGTGCTTGAGTAGAGGAAGTTGTTTCTTTTTTTTAAACTGCAGGACACTTAGCTAGTATTGTGTATACTGAGCTGCTGTGCATCGGATGCCACTGATAGAATGGTTTCCAGTATAAATAGTCCCCTCCATAGGAGCCCAGTTTAACTATATTCAGACTTCTCACATCTAGATTATTGTTGCAACTTCTGCAGCTTTCATTTGTGCAAATTTGTGCAATGTCGTGAGCTTATTGAAATACGTTTTATGTCTTCCATCCTGTCTTCCACCAATGAGAAGAAGTCTTCAGACTCAGTGGCTATATGTGAAATAAAAAACATATTTTTTCAGCAAATTTGAATCTTGAATGTTGAAACCTAAGCCTTCTGATGCACAATAAACCCAATGATCAAGTGACTGGTGCTTTGGAGACTGTCGGTCCTGATCAAATCTGTAGTTTTCTGGCCGTTGCCACCTCTCAGGGCCTGACACTGCTGTCTTTGAACAGCTGTTCTGTGGATTTAGGAGTTGGGGAACTCTTCCAAGACATATAAACAAACACAAGACCAGGATTAGGATGGCTGACACTAATAGATCACAATTCTCAGTCTCTTGATTTCACTCTCTCAACTCTCATCCCCCACCTCATATGATCTTCTTCTTGACACGTCATTCCTTCTTTCCATTCTGATTTGTCATCTCACTAGCACCTGACTATCATGTCAGTGTGACTGCTCTAACAGGGCATACCACAACCTGATAAAGTTCAAACTGAGGATCAGAATGGGGAAGAGAGGTAATATAAGTAACCCAAAAGAGGTCAAAACATCTAGTGAGTGGCAGTTCTCTGGATGAGAGAACCTTCTTGTTAGAGGTCAGAGGAGAATAGTCAAACTGCTTTGAGGTCATAGGAAGGCAACAGTAACTCAAAAACCACTTGTTACAGCCAAATGCAAAAGAGCATCTCTGCATGCATTTAACTGAAACTTGGAGTACATTGGCTATAACAGCAGAAGCCACTCTAGGTACCATTCCTGTCAGCTAAAAGCAGGAAACTGATGCTCTCAAAATTTGATAATAGAATATTGGAAAACCCATTGGCTGCTCTCATGAATCTCAATTTCTGCTCCGCCATCCGGATGGTAGGATCAGACTCTGGTGTAAACAACCTTAAAGAATGGATCCATTCTGCCCTTTGTTCATCCCTTTATGACCCCAGTCTACCAATCTTGTGATGGCTGCTTCCAGCAGGATACTGTTGCCATGTCACAAAGCTCAGATAATCTGGTTTCTTGAACATGACAATGAGTTTATGTACTAAAACGGCCCCCACAGTCAGATAGAAGCTAATAGAGCACCTCTGGGGTCTGGTAGAGGAGATTCGCATCATGGATGTGTACCTGCAGCCGTGCGATGCTGACAGTTAATATGGACTATCTATATGGACTATTAATCTCTGAGGAATGTTTCCAGCAGGTTTTTGAATCTATACCACTGAGAACTGAGGCAGTGTTCTAAAAGGGAGTTCAGTCTAGTACACGTCAGATATACCTCGCAAAGTGACTGGTGAATGTACTTATGCCACTTTTGCACTGTATTAGTATTATTCTTTTAAATTTACGGAGGATTACAATAAATTCCTGCATTTAAAAATATTTATTGTTACTTTCATGATGCCACCTCTTATTTTTATTAAAATGCTCTCCCGAGTCTTCAAATCAAGATAAACAGAAATCATCCTTTTTACGGTTGCAGCAGATGGCTGCCCCTCCCTGAACCTGGTTCTGCTGGAGGTTTCTTCCTGTTAAAAGGGAGTTTTTCTTTCCCACTGTCACCAAAGTGCTTGCTCATAGGGGGTCATTTGATTTGGGTGTTTTTTTCTCTGTATGTATTATTGTAGGGTCTACCTTACAATATAAAGTGCCTTGAGGCAACTGTTGTTGTGATTTGGCACTATATAAATAAAATTGAATTGAATTGAATTACAGACATGCGTCAAATCTATTCTATTTCTTATTCAAAACGTTAAAAAAAATCTATTCAACAGGGTTTATTGGGTAAGGTTAAGGTTATGATGACTTACACCTCAGAGGATTAAAACCTTCCAAAGTTAACTAAAGCTGCTCTATAACTTTATATCTCAAACATCTGCATGTTGAGTTGAAGTGATATCAGCTGAAGTTGAACTAGGCCTGGACATTTGTGCAATACCACTTTGTACCACAAAATGGTGTAGTGAGTCAACTGAACCTTTATTTAACCAGGCAAGTCATGAAGAGCACGTTCTTGTTTACAATGGCAGCTTATCCAAAAAGCAAAACCTCTGGAGAAACTCGGTGTAGCTTAAAAGAAACACCAACTGTTAGAAAGTAACACACATCCAAAAAATACATTTCAGCACACACTGCTAAAAAACAGCTGGTACTTACAAAAAGTTATTTAAAGGTGGCTAACATTAGCAAACATTAGTTGTCATTAGTCGTCCCAAGCTAGGCTACTGGTCATAGGCTGTGCCATTCACTGGCATTCACTGGGCTGAACAAATATGGGGCTCATCGGTTTTTATTTGATATTATAAAATTTTTAATCACGCTTGTTTGCGTAGTTTCTTCGCTTGTCATGCACTGTGAATTGTTCAAAGAGCGCAAAAGCCTTGCTTTAATGCGTGTTATCTTGAGTGGGTGTATTGTGAGTGTGTTGAAGTGGGAATATGCATCAGTGGCGCTTGACCAGTAAGCTGACTCACTGATAAACACAAAAACAGTGGCTCCGTGGGACTGACTGCATTCTTCCCTTTAACAGCCTGACCCCTTTCTTTCAAATGGAGCTCATCCAGAAACCAAAGAGTCAGAAAAGAGTCTGCATCCTTCCACAAGTGGTATTGTAAACAGCAGGTGGCTATATTTAGCTATATTTAAATCAGTTCAACCACAACAAATCATATTTACAGTTAAGGAAACAGCGATTTAGAAAACTTGTCAGTAAACAAATTAGTTCACTCCTTCCACAAATTAAAATACAAATGCCATGTACCTAATTCCTATTGTGAATACTTAAAAAAAACAAATTCAACATTTTTAAAATGTAAAGCTGTCATTGCAGTGCAAATTTCCAGTGTATTTTTTATGAGTAAGAATTCACGTCGGCCTCCTTAGAAAACCCAAGTTTTCACCTGTCATCATTCACCACCGTCGGTCAGTCCATCGTCATCAGTATCCAAATGATAACAAGATGATGTCTTTTATGACACTTTTATCGTAGATGACGAGGGACTTCCACCTGGAAAAGACAATGATATAATCAAGCTAGGAGGTATTAATGCACATTACTGCTCACCACGTGACTTTCATCTCTCTGACATTTTGTTTGACCCAAATCAAACAAGAAAGCACGGTGGTTGGATGCCTGGGCAAAAATGTTTATTCCCCAACCATTTGGCAAAAACGTCCTTGAAGTTGTTTTGGTCACTACCAGATTGCCTGTTTTCCATGGCAGATGCCACCTTGTCTGCAAACACTTGCCAACTACTCCACAAGCAGTAGTGAAACTGTGAAGAGTCCCACGCAAACTGTAAACCACCTTTTATAATCTGTTGGATGCACAACTTTTACTTTGAAGGCGAACGTTCTCTGTTTCCAGTTTGCGCTGCACTTTTTCAAGGTTTGCCACCACCCGGTAAGTAGTTAGCAAGTGTTTGCAGACAAATTGCTGTCTTTCACGCACACTATAGGCTATGGCGGCAACCTGCTAGCATCTAAAGCAATCTAGGGGTCAACTCATGACGACAAGTAATTTTATCGGTTCACATATTTATGAAATTTTTGTTATTGTACATTAGCTAATGTTTTCTCCCTTCCCCAGTCTAATGCTAAGCTAGCTAGCTACATCTATTAGATTCATCACCCAGACGCATTGGCTACCATTGATGAACTATTTTCCTAGTTGTAATAGCAGGATACAGCATTTTCATTGTGTCATTATGATTTCTGACTAACACAAACTGGAGCATTGCATCAGTGATGTGCGTAATGTCCTCGCTGGTGTCAGTAGATGTGTTAAATGTGTGTTGCTGGTCCGTGTTGTGTTCTGGTAAGGTGTTGTGTCTGTCTTTATCTAAGTTTCAGTCAACAGTTTCTATAAATACCTGCATTAAGTGGCTGGAATTTCACAGCTACACTTGGAGACCCTGCTATCTGAGGGCAGAGCTAATTTTCCACTCTAACAATGTGAAGAGCTGTAATAAAGCTTCAAAAGCATCTCTTTTCTCGGAGGTAAAAATAGTTTAGCTCTCAGAATAATAGCAGAAAAACAAAGTCCAGATGGGTTCATTTGCAGTTCCCTCTTGTTTGTCCTATTATATTTTCCTCCATATCAGTTAATCTGCCTCTTCAAGATAAAAATACTTGACTTGTTTGGCCGTCATTATTATTTACTGGCTGTAAAAGCGTTGTGATCACTCCAAAGTGCTGGATGGCAGCAAGTAGCCTTTTGCCTGCCTACCCTCTACAGACAGAACATAGCATGTCAGCCACAGAGATGACTCAGACACCGCTGACTCTGTGTCATGCACATCTAAATTAAACTCCCCGCTTGTTCAGTTTGCTTTCGAGAGACTCTGCAATTTTGCTTCAAGAGCTCTGCTCGTCTGCTTGTGTTTCTGCTTGAGTGTTGAATTTTGAACTTTTCTCACACTAAAGCTCGAAGCACTCTAACCTCACACAATGTTTGGCTGAGTGCACTTCTAAATAATCAAGTTTCAGTCTGCTACAACTTTTAATGTGACTATTAGTAATTAGAAGCAAATTTGGGGCTAGAAAAACCTCAATTTAACACCACTTACCCGTTTCAGATTGCGCATGCTGCTATTGCGGATGGACTCCATCAGCTGATCATGGGCTGACCTCATTGGTGTTGATGGCCTGCTGCCCTCCTCCCCTCTCCTCTCTACCGACACTGGCCTAAGGGCATTTTTGAGCTCCTTAAGGATGCCGTTTGTCTCATCATTGCCCGACACCTTCCCCTTCTTCCCCTTCTTCCCTTTTGTTTTCACCGTCTTTTTCTTGCCGGCTTCATGCGCCTTGATAACCTCTGCAATCATCCTCGTGGGCTTTTTCTTCTCCTGCTGCGGGAGAGGAGGTGGAGGAGGAGGTGGCGGAGGAGGCGGGGGTGGAGGTGGGGGAGGAGGTGGCGCAGGGGGTGTCTGTTTTTTAGCCAGGTCGTTTCGGGGCAGTTTAGGTGAGGACCAGGGAGAGGCCCTGGGTGAGCTGTAAGGTGATGAACTTGGCGTTCCTCTCTGCTGGCAGAGAAAGGCGCATAGACAAATAAATGGATAAACAGAAAAAGTAATATTTCTGGAAAAGCTGTGCAGGTGAAAGGGTGCGCATTAAAGTTTGAGCAGGTGTTCATTTAGCATTGTAGAGGAACTGTGAAAAATAAAAATACGTATATAATAAATGGCCAAAAATTCATTCACCCAGGGGTTAGTGACGTCCAACTTTTAAAAGGGAGTTGTTTTTTTGTTTTTGAACTAGGTGTCGAAAATGAGTAGTATCAGACTGTGACATCACTGCAGACTGATGACATAGCAATTTATCAATAACAAGGCAGCTACACCCTCAACAATACCCTGATTTATTGCTTATTTTACTCTAAAATTGGACATAATTTGCAAAATAAATACCATGACCTATTAAATATGACTTCTGATTGAAATCATAAAGCCATCAGGGAACATTTTAATGAGATTTCAGGAGATTTTTGTGTTTATTTAATTTTTACATTCTCTTTTAAATTTCCTTATTATTCTAGCATCCCCAGTTTTCCTTCTGTAGTTTGGTGTCAACGATGACCTTGGAGTGATCGTCAGCTCTGGAGTTAACATTTATGATGAAGATCTTACTCCTTTTCACAAAAATAAGAACTTTGAAAGCAGTAAAGTCAGTATAAATTTTAGTATAAGTGGGGTGCGGGATGCTGTCCAGCTAGACAAAGTAAAGCTGCAAACCAGTGCAGTGGTTCTGGGGTTAACAGCTCCTTCTTGTGCCCCTTGCTGGTTCTGCTGCTGCTGCCTCTGCTCCTGCAGCCGTTTCTGCCTCTGGCGGTCTTGGTTCCTGGTGAGGATCCCTGTCATGCTCATTCTCGGCCCAGGTAGGTTGAACTGGTAACCCAGTTTGATCAAGGTGTAGTTTTCCCTCAGAATTTTCACCATCTCCATTTCCACCTGCAAGACGTGTTTGCTCATGATGATGTCATGATGTCATTAGCACAGCACAGACACAGAATAGGAATGAGAAGGAAGAAATCCAACCTGTCCTCCACACATGTGCCTCTGGTTATGAAACCTGAGCTCCGTCAAGGTGTTGTTTCCTGGTAGTGCTTGAACCAGAGCCATCACGCCTTTTCCAGACACATAGTTAGACTCTATATTCAGGCTGATGATGGAGGAGTTCTCCTTTAGCATCTTAGCAATGGCCAGAGCCACGTGGTCGTCAGCTCGAGTGTTTGCGAGGCTGAAGGTTCTCACGTGTGTGTTTGACCTCAATGCTTCAGCAAATCGGATGAGAGTTTCCTGAGAAGTAAATTATTAGTATTTATATTCTTCAGACATATCAGAACCTCGAAGCACAGAGCATTATAAAAAGTGAAAGATAATATGATTCTGTTCCCTTCAGCACTGCCACCACCACATAGACGCCAGGACATTCCTGAAGTCATCTGACACTTCAGAAAGGCCAGTGTTTACCACACTGACACAAAGCCTTGGTCCCAAGCTGCTGTTACAACAATACTAAAATTAGCCGCAACTTGTATGAGTAACTTTCCTGCTTCTATTGTGCAACCCACCAGAATGGCTTTAGCATCAAACACCGATTTTAGAGCACATGAGAAACTGGGACTGTTTTGGAAAGCCACACCACTCCAAACCTTCCAACACATTCAGTTTTTAATGTGGTTCCTTAGGAAAATCGATTGCCGACCCCTGAATCTCATGGGTGGTTTGGACTTGCCAGCCTCAGCCAGGGTGACAGCTGCAAGCATCTATTTTAGTCAATGAGAAATAATTTGGAAACTAACGTGATCATCTCATGACTTCGTTTCTAATAATAATAATAATAATGGATTTATATAGCGCTTTTCAAGGCACCCAAAGCGCTTTACAATGCCACTATTCATTCACTCTCGCATTCATACACTGGTGGAGGCAAGCTACGGTTGTAGCCACAGCTGCCCTGGGGCAGACTGACAGAAGCGAGGCTGCCATTTCGCGCCAGCGGCCCCTCTGGCCAACACCAGTAGGCGGTAGGGTAAAGTGTCTTGCCCAAGGACACAACGACCAGGACAGAGAGCCCAGGGATCGAACCGGCGACCTTCTGGTTACAGATACGCTTCCCAACCCCCTGAGCCACGGTCGCCCATTCTAGGATGCTAATGTGGATAAAATTTAAAAAGCTGCTAAAAAATGTAGTCATCATCGGAAGATAGCTGATTAGCATTTTGCTCAGTTCTTTCCTTTTTGCTAAAAAGGCCTGCAAAGTGTCCTGTAAAGAACTTCCTGTATCTTCATCTGCCAGGTTGTGAAATTTAGCTAAAAGTTGAGCAAAACTGCTGGATTTGGAAACAAGGCTTATAGATTTAAATTTCAAAAAGTCACAAATTTGTTTAACTCACGATAGAGCTGATTGCAAACCTGTTTTGTTTGATTGCCTTATGATAACACAAGTGAAGCAACACACAGAAGGATCAAAACCTAAATGAACCTAATCTTGTGATTCATGCAATTCTTAGTCAGCAGCTAATTGTTATTATTGTTATCATAACCATAGTTATCTGCATTTCCTGTGACATGTTGGTGAAGATATTTTGTGAAATTAGTTTGTTATGAAAGAATTTTATTTGTACCTGTGAGATGTCATCTATATTATTGAGATTAACCTCAGTGAGTTCAGAGTCATTTCTAAGCACTCGCTGCAGAGCGTCATCGACTACAGTTGGGTTTCCAGTGGTGTTCGGGTCAGCAGGTGGTGGAGGAGGAGGAGGAGGAGTCCGCCTAATAGGCTCCACCCTCTGGGGCTTGAGTAGGGTTAGGTTCTCGGCCCACGACGTCACCTGCCCTGAATTTTTTGACGGTTCAGGTTTTGATTTATTATTTTGCTCTTCTTCCTCCTCGTCCTCTTCTTCCTCCTCTTCTGTTACAGGTTCTTCTTCACTCTCCGTCTCTACTTCCTCTTCTTCCTCTTCTTCATCACTGTTCTCTGCTTCCTCTTCTTCCTCACTTTGTTTTTCATTCTTTTTTTGCTCCTTCTCATTTTCATCATCTTTGTCCTCTTCTCCTTCACTGGTTTCTTCTGTCACACAGTCCTCCTCCTGTTCTTCATCCTGTATTTTAATACAGTTAATGTCTGTGAAGGTTCTCAGTCATCCAGACCATCGTAGTCTAAAGAGCTTGGAAAGAAAAGCGTCTGGATTCTTTAAGTTGCTTGAAGACGTTTCACCTCTCATCCGAGAAACTTCTTCAGTTCTAAGGTCAGATCTAGGTAGAGGATCAACAGGGGGTTCATGACCCTCTTGGGGGACAGTCCGCTAGGACTTAAATCTGGGACTGTCCACCATTTGACCTTAGAACTGAAGAAGCTTCTCGGATGAGAGGTGAAATGTCTTCAAGCAACCTAAAGAAGTCCAGATGCTTTTCTTTCCAAGCTCTTTAGACTAATACAGTTAATAAAATCTTGAAATGCTAGCAGGATCATGTGATATGGACAGCGTCTTACTAGAAGAATTTGTAATAATGTTACTTTAAGTTACTCTGTTCTTTAGCAAAACTAATAGAACACCAGAACCAAAACATAAAAATAAAATAAATGTTAACACTAACCAGTTTTGGACTTGCTCCACCTAACTCATCCTCCAGCAGTCTACGTGTCTCGTTCTCCCAGTACTTCATGAGGGCCTCTCTGCTGAAGGTGCCTGTCGGGGTCTTATCTGTCTGGTCTCGCTGTCTGAGTCCTATGGGCACATTGGCATCAGGATCGATGTCCGACAGCTCCTTTTCCAACTCAGCCAGCTCCTCGGCGCTGAGAGAAGCCAAAAGCTCATCTTCATCAAGGTCTTCATACTTACTCAGCTCTCGACGATACCCAAAACAGCTCATGGCCAAAGTGTGATAAGCACAGAAGTGACAGAAATGCAGACAGGCCGGTTCTTGATTTGCTTATGATCTGGTGTAGACCCCAAAATGAAGACGCTTGGGATTGGAAATTCCAACAAAAGATACGGTCCACTATGAAACTAGTAGAAATTCAAAGTTAATTCAGGTCCTTAATGGCAAAGAAAAAAGTTGTCGGCATATTCTGGATCCAGTCTTCTGCCACTGAAGCCCACTCCAGTCTGAACCAGATCTGTCCTGGCCAACCGAGTTTATGTGACGGAGATCCTCCGTGTGTGTCCGTGGCCTCTCCTCTCTAATCTCCACAGCTGCTGTTCAGGCCTTAAGAGAGGGATCAGAGGGGAACGTACTAAAGTGTAGGCACCATGATGCAGCATCTTTTTTTGGGAGGTGCTGCTCTGAGAGGCAGAGACACAAAAAGCCTGTGAGCTCAGAGACCATGTGTCCTGTCAATGTAGTAGTCTGTAACCTTTGTTTATAGCCAACTGGGCTCAGAATATAGTCAACACAAGAAGTAAGACGCATGACATATAGTTGAAAAAACGGCACAGGCTTGGCCACTACATATCCTTCAGCAAAAAGTTCTCTTTCTCTTTTATGCCAGTCTTGATGAATTTATAAACACATAAAATAGTAGATAAACATATTGAGTGAGGGACAAAAGCCTTATTTATATTGAATTCTGCCAACTTTAGTTGGTTTACCCACCAAAGAAATGGGACCTAAAATGTAACATATATTTTATTAGCCACAAGTTTTGGGTAGTGGCCACTGAGATTCCTTCAAAAGGTGGCTGGGCTCTCCCTCAGATCCCACCTTTCAATACCTCCCAATAATTCAAACCTAGAGGAAAATTAAGCTGTGTTAGGGGGTGAACAGTGGGTATTACTGGTCATGAAATCAGGCTTTAAATTCAGTAGAGTGCTCACCACAGATTCTGTCTCTTCATTCACTAATGTCCACTAATACTAAACCTCGTTTTGTTTAAAAGTTTTGGTTTTAAAAAATATCAGTTGCAAGAATTGATTTCGTTTGATTTCTTTTCTTTTGGTTGTGCACAGACTCCTGACTATTAACTCAAATAGAAAACAATAAATTCATTCTTTGGTAATTGGATGTCATCAGATCATAAAGACACAGAGGTTACACAACTTTGTAAATGTCACAGTTTATTATATTTCACTGATATTATGACTTTTATGTTTACATTTTAAGACACCAGATTGTCAAGACACTAAAAAAGAAGGATGAAACAATTAATGCGAGGTTTACCCGTCATCTCTTTAATGGCCATGTGGGCTTGAGATTTTGTTAACCCTTAGACACATAAGTGGGTCAAAAAGGATCTGGTGTGGTCTTTTCCTTGCAATATCTAATTAATGAAAAGTTGTTATAATTTCATGTTCCAACTATTCCTTAAAAAAGTGTTTTTGATATTACGCCAATGACATTTTTAACTTACCTTTTATACATGTACAAAGTTTTAGTTTTTGTGTTACTACCCCAAGCTTCCATAAGTGGGCCAGAAAATACCCGTAATCATTTCCTATGGAATTTCATGGGAACCTTTGATTATTGTCAACTGCGACTGTCAGGAAAATATATTTTATTGAACACAAAGAGTGTAACACGTTAAGAAGATTATTTTAAACAGCAAGAACTAGCAGGCAGCACACATTTACCACTTACAGTGATTGTGTCACTGTAGATAAACAGCTTGTGCTGTTCAGGGGGAGGTTCAAATTTCTACAGTAGATGCCAAACAAGCTTGTCATAGCCAAAAGTTCTTCTGAGTCTGTGATGCATGCATCCCCTATGCAAGAACTGGACGGGTTTGTATTGGGAGACAGTCAGGGGAAGAAGTTCAGAATCTGGGGGAAATCCCGGTCCAGCAGTTTTGCACTAGGTTCAAAAAGACAAGACGCAACATCACCACAGATAATGTTGCCTCCTGTGCAGTGTCTTCTGAAGAGGTTTACAGCACAGAGTTTGCATTCAGCGGTACGGCATGGAGGAAAATACCAGAAAGGATTAAAAAAAAAACACAATTAATCACATTCCACGGTTTGTTGGCACCTACACCTGCCAGTGTAAAACACAGAGGTGGCCCATGGTGCTGTGGTGCAGCTTCACATTGGTATCTGGTATCGCAACTGCATGACGGGTCGTCCTCACCGAGCTCTCAAAGGAGCTTGCTGCATCACATATGAGAAGCCGGCTGGAAGGTTGCTCCCAACGGCAAACCACAATCACAGTGACAAAAGTCACAACTGGGCCCCAGGAAAAAAAGCCAATCGAAGACAACAAGATTTCAGATCCAAGTAACGAAGATCATAAAGTCAGCAGTCAGTGCGACAAAATCAATGTACCTGTGTGAAGGGATTACAGCCAGAAATAGGTCAAAACTTCATACAGACAGGAGGGCAAAGAAAATATAAAGAGAGGAAGTATCGCTCATACCGACACACAAACAAAATGGATGTTGACATTGTTCTGTTGCTGGTTTGTTTTTGTTTTTTTCATTTCTGATTTTCAAAATGTGAAAAAAATATTTCAAACATCAAATCATTCTTGTCTGAACCAAAATATAGTATAAAATATAACACAAATGATTATTTTTAATCACAATAACAAAAGCGGCATAATTAACACAGGCCATTTTTGACCCACTTATGGAAGAATGTTGGGTCCAGTCACTCGTGCATCCAAGGTTTAACACACGTCACCCTGCAAAGGTCCAGGACCAGGTCACACTTGCTCAGCTCTCTTCATGCATGAACTGAAACACTTGTGTGAGGGACATCTATTTCATATACTAGACATTCATTTTTTGGTTTTTAATTCAGTCTGTAAAAAAACAACTGAAATAAGGTATTGCATTAAATGAGCACTTTGGCTGTTTTCACACTTTAGTCACATGTATAAATAAAACGTGTTTCACACAGATAACAGGTCACCGTACAGGTCACGCTCTCTGTAGGTCAGGTAGTTCATCAGCCTTGGGGGGAAGGGACCAGCAGCCATAGTTTCAGGGTCATTCAAGGTCCTGAGGCTCATGTGACTTCTGATTACCAGTCGACACAAGTGCTGCAGAGACCGTGGCTTCCCTTTGGACACAGAAACACACATAACCTCCAGCTTTTTAAATCACTTTTCAAAATGTCATGTTTTTCTCTGCTTTAGAGTGCATGTTTTGCACGTTTTTCTTATCTACAGACTTGTCTGTGCAGTTTTACCCAGTATGTCAGAAATCTCATCCCACTCCGGCCTCCTCTGCAGGATTTGTCTGAGCTTAAAACAAATGCTGACATGGCTGACGTAGTCCAGTAGCATCCTTACCACTTTGCCTACAACGTGAGCAAGGCATGATACTGACACAAACTCACAGAACTGAAAAAGAAAAGAAAAGGGAAGTGACATATTGTAGAGGTTAGCTAACAGATGGTCTGTGTGTCTGCCTGTAGTGTCTCTTACTGAGATGACTTTCGGTTGACTGTAAATCTGATAGGCTTGGTTATGCAGCTCAGTCCAGGTACTATCCAATTCTTCACTGTCACCATGACCGCACTGGAAACACCTGTACGGTTGCAAAAATCCGATAATGAAATTGATGAATCTGAACTACATATCCTCTGTAAATAAATCGAATATCGACTAATTTCACAGCAGGTATACGTGCTTGTAAGCGTGATATCCACTGTTGAGCAGCAATCGCAGCATGACGTGGTCTCTGAAGCAGTACTGCAGTGCTGTGGGGAACACCGTGTTGCTGATCACTCTGAAATAACAGTTAACCTCTGCTCCATGGGACAGCAACAGCTCCACCAAGTCGAACCTGGTTACAGAAATAAAAAAAGAAGATTTTAATGCCTCTGCTGTAACACAGCGCTGCCAATACCAGAAATGATAATAGTCAGAAATTACATGTACTGTATAGTCAAATTACATTTATAGTGATGTTAAAAAAATATTTGCCTAATCGTACTTCCTGATTTCTTACTGTTTTGCATATTTGTCACACTGCCTGTGAGCATGTTTCAGATAATAGACAGAGGTAACCTGTGTAAACACTAAATATTTTACACAGTAATTGTCCTTTAAATCTAATAAGTGGTTGGCTTTGACTAGGCCACATTTTGGTAAACATGACATAATTATTGGAGTAATATTGGTAGGCCAAGCACTCCAGGAAATGTTGGCTTTACAAAGGCTTTGTAAGCCTTTTCAGACTGATATATAGCAATGACTTTGTTTCTCATCTGTTCTTAAGTTTCTTTAAATTTTAAAACAATGAGCTGATTTTTGAGATCTTTTAGCCTCCTTTACTTTTTCACACAAATTCCTCATTCAGTAGGTAATAATCGGGCCTGGGTTTGAATAGTGAATAGTGACTAAATTCAGCTTTCTATAAAAAATATAGTTAATTACAGTTGAATTGCACCAAGCAGGTGCAATTACTTTTTCACACTGGGCCAGATTGGTTGGACCAGCTTTTTCCCTTAATAAATTAAATCATTGTTAAATAACTGTACTTTGTATTTACTCGGGTTAGCTTTGTCTAATTTTAAAATGTGTGACGATAGGAAACATGCAAATGTGACAAAGAAATCAGGAGGGGGCAAATACTTTTTTACAGCACTGTATGTACATACGCTATTTACCTCTCAGCACGTATAGCAACCAGTATGCATCGCAGTGGATCCAGGTCAGTTCTCGCGCCAGCCGCCAGCAACCTCTCCGAACAGGTTACATCACCGTTGGATACAGCGAAGTAGAGAGGAGTCTTCCTGAGGTCCCCGTAGTTCTCTGCAGCATTTACAGTACTTGTGCTTACAAATATAAACGACTTTTTTAAGAGGGCTGGAAACTTCATCACTTTAGAAAATCCCAACATCACCAAGCATTGACTTTGCATATTGCTCTACATATATAGTCCAGTGTATAGATGTTTAGTCCTGTGTTCAGATGGATAAACTTCACACTGATTTGCATTTTTTGCAGTGCAATGTCGCAAATATGAACCACAACTTTATCAGTGATGGGGGCTGAAGCACCCTTCACAGTCACTGAAGAGATGTTTTCATCTGCACTTGTTTTTTGCATGTGCGTGCATCTTTGCATTTACCGAATGTGTGTATTTGCGTGTACCGCTTTAGTCCTGCATGATTTAGAAACTCACTATGATAACTAAATGGCCTGAGTTGATGTTGTGTGCACGTGCGCATCCAGCTGATTCGTACCAGAGATGTGTGCATGTAGCAGGGCGTTGACATCATAACCCTTCTGGATAAGCAGCTCTAGACACTGAACCTGCCCCCCGTCTGCAGCAGAGTGGACGGGGCTCTGGCCTGAGAGGCGAATAGCTCTCTTTGTGGTGATAGGGATGAGAGTCCTCAGGATTCTGAAGAGAAAGAAGATCGGGTGGGTGGGAGATAAACAGGAAGAGAGCGGGGCAAAACACAAAACAGAACAGAGACAAAAATGTTCATTAGATCGTGGTGTGAGCTCTACTGTTATTCAGTGACAAAAGTGAAAAACAGTGATAAACAGAGGGCTCTTTGTGGCGATGAGTACAGAGAAAGCACTGCAGCTGCGGAGACAGATGCTTTACATTCAAATTGGCTGCAAAATTAGAGGAAAGTGTTTTTGGTCAAGTTATTTATTTTGGGGATTATTAGTTAGAATGTTGTTGAATGTAGTCAGATGTTATTGGGTTTGAGAGTGAGCTTAAAGTTGCATGAACTCACAGTATGTATCCTTCATACGCAGCTCTATGGATGGGCAGCTGGCAGGCGTAGCTGGCAACATTTGGGTTGGCTCCGTGCTCCAAAAGCAGCTTGACACAGTCCAGGTTTCCAGATCCGGTTGCATCATACAGGACTGTGTCTCCATTGCTTGCCTGGGCATTCACATCACCACCTAGTGGAGTTCAGAGAAAATACAGCAATGTCTGACCCGTCAGGAGGTTTTTATGAGGCATGATACAACATATACTGTTTTACCGTGGTGTATGAGTATGTCTAAAACTTCAGAGTTGCCATGTTCAGCTGCGATCCCCAGCGGTGTCACGCCATGACCGTCTCTGCTTGTTATTTTGGCTCCATGTCGGAGTAACAGCATCATAATAGCTGCACAACCCTCCTGGGGTGAGGGATAGGACACACATGAACACAGAAGGAAGAAAGGTAATAAAAACTAGAGAAAAATAAAATTTTGTGCTTAAACCTGAACTTTGAGTTTAGATTCAGCTCCATTCACCTTTGCTGCCTCGTGAATGGCCCTCCACTTGGTGAGACACACCTGCTCTACGAAGGCCCCGCCCATGATGAGGGAAAGAACCATGTCGTATGAGCGTTGTCTCACTGCTGCAAAAATGGAAAACAAAAAATGATTCCATAAAAAAAAAGCATAATAATGAAGGTGTTGTGTCAGCTGTCTGAGTGTGTTGTGCTACCGATTAGCAGAGGTGATTCATTCCTGCTGTTGTTGTTGTGCGGTGAAGCTCCGTGCTTCAGAAGTAGCTTGATGTTTTCCACCTGGCCGGCCTCAGCTGCCAGAGTCAGAGCCGTATCACCGTCCTCCGTCTGCTCCTCCAGGGTCAGGTCGGTGGATTCCAACACTGCAACAAGAACACCATTAAGACTGCGTTAAAGGTGGAAATCTACTCAGCCCACTGCTCCAGTAATTGTAGCTTACATTCCACTAAATAGTTTGATCAAGCTGACATCATACTGGTTTTCACTCTCACCCTGCAGCACTGTGTGGAGGACATCTGGCTGCAGCTGCACAGCTGCTGCGTGCAGAGGCAGCCAGCCCCTGCTGTCACTCTCTCTGAAGGCAGACGCGCAACCTGACAGCTCCTGCAGCGCATCCACATCACCTGCCAAGATACAAACAAGAGCCACAAGGAGACTCACAGGGAAACATTTTTAATATTTATGACCAACAGTGAGTTTAAATGTAGGCGCGCCCGCCTTGTACGTCTTTGCTTAATGCCGCATGCAAAAGGCAAACATGATTAAAGGGAACGTTACCTTTTTGAATGGCTGCCATAATCTTCATAAACTCCACACTACTTGTGTTTTTCCTATGAAAATGAAAGCGTTTACTCTGGAAACACTATGATAGAGCTTCATTATACTTTTGATTGCTGATTGCCTTAAAATTTTGTTAATTTGGAACATAAACAACTCCTAACAATACAGTTAGGTCCATAAGTACAGGTTAAGTATAGTAAAAGTTCATATAATCTTGGTTTTTTCCACAATTGTGCAGGCTCTTTTCAATGTTTTCTGGCAAACTTTAATCTGGCCTTCCTGTTCTTGAGCATAACCAGTGGTTTGCACCTTGTTGTAAACCTTCTGTATTTACATTCTGCTGATTGTAGACTTTGACAATGGTACGCCTACCTCCTCAACAGTGTTCTGACTTGGTTAGATGCAGGATGAATTATGTGCATAGGGCTGTATTCTCTGCTCGGATTCAGCCAAATGCTGCAAAAGTGACTGGATGATGCTTCAGAATGAGAACAGATCGTGATCTGAAGCATACTGGGAATGCTACTCAAGCTGAAAGTCTGCATTTCAATCACATCTGGATTGTTTCATTTAAAACCACTGTGACATTGTATGCGGGCAAAATTACAAAATCTATATGATTGTCCAAATACTTATTGACCTAACTGTCAATTTTCATTAATAATAAACATTAAAGACCCTTCTTGGTTTTCCATACCTATCTGTTTGCACTGAGCATGGCAGCTTGTAGGCATCTTGAATGCTCTCTCGAATAGCAAACTCAATCAAGTCTTCATTTATGGCCTCCTGTTCAAAGTCCTCCATTTCTATATGTAGAGACAAAAGCAAGAGAAAGGGGCACTTGAATTCTTTTCATAAATAGGAGTTTCGCGTACAGTATGAAGGTGAATTATACAATGTAGAAACCTTATCAGTCTGTAGATCGTGCTTTCTGCACAGCATGCAACTTTCTGGCACGGTATCACCACTATTCATGCAGGACATAAGCATGCTAATGTAAAGCAGTCCTATTGGAAATTACACAACAACCTTAACTTGCATTTCATGTTAGTCATATTAGTCGGTCTCACCGGTTGATCTGAATAAGTCCCCTTGAGGTCTCCAGCTCACAGCCTGGTTGTGTTTTTGTTTTGCAGTGTGTTAAGCTGTTTGGGTTATATTTAGATGTGGCCTGCTTTAGATGACCTGCCTCAGCTCAGACTATGCCTTCCACGTCTTCTCTTACAACTGCAGCAGACAAAGTACTTCTGCACTGTGTGTTCAGTCGAATGAAGTTATTTGTTCCCATGTAATTGAAACACGCAAGCTTGTGAGAAGTTGAGACCTGACTTTTGGAAACCTGCATTCATTGCATTAGCTCAAAATAATAAAATGATGAAGAAGTTCTACATATAATTAATAATCTTAACAATATACATCCCAGTAATGTGAATGAAGAAGTTGAATCAGATGTATGCAAAAGAAGGGATACTTCCCTTCCAAAGCTGCTTACATGGAAAGACAGTGAAAGGACACATGGCTGCAGCTGATTTCTGATTGATTTGCATAATTCATTCCTGTATAATGTTGGAAAAAATAGTGGAAAATGTCAGTGGTAATTTCTCAAAGCCCAGAATGATCTCCACATTAACAGTCTCTCAACCTTAAGTATATTACACTTATGCCCATAGCAGAAAGGGACTGAGCTGATTTGGCCTGTTTGAAGTTTTGAAAAAGTGGGGGGTATTTTGCCCCCTAATTATTTGATGATCATGATTCATAGTAAAATTTGATCATAAAGTAATAAAAGGGAAAGCAGTTACAGCAAAATGTTTAAAAACCATAAGCTGCCAAAGTCTGGGGAACTGACATAGGAGAATTTTTGGAAAAATAGATACAAAAGGGAAATGGATATTAGCAAATTAACTAACTACAAAGAAACAAACAATTTAAGATAGCTTTAATCAAATCCAAAATAACCAAAAATGTAATTAAATATCAAATTATGTTAACGGCATATTGAAATTAAATCATTTCAATATTTTTTTATTCAATGAAATTCTTTTAATGACTTTAACGAGAGCTTTAACAAAGCAAAAAAACAAAACAAAAACATGGTTAATCATTTAATATAAAGTGGCTATAAACAGTATTGTCATTAAATAATATTTATTTTTTTATTTTTTGATGCATAGATCTTGCAACTAGAGTAATGTATATTTCATGGGGTTTCCCTCCCTGCGTCCAAGGGTTTCCATAAAAGGCCGTTTGCAGCTCCTCCCCCTCACTTTTGTCAGTCAGAGGGTGCAGGTGTTGGTAATGGATGTCAAGGTAGGCCAAACGGGCAGTGAGACCTTGTTTGATGGGATTTGATCTCATATCTTACTTAAAACGATGCTACTGTAATTGGGATGGGCTGCTAGCTTGCCCGCTGGCAAGTTCAACGTAAACTAGAGCTAGCTATCTTGGTTTTAACAAAATATCAGAGCAACTCTTACAAGTAATCCCAGCTAACTTGGCAGTAAACATAAAAACTTGTGTAAATTTTTACAGTGTGACTAATTGAATTCCCTTATAATTTAATTTTTTTTAAACAGTGGCCCATGCTTATGTCAAACTGTACTATTTATGCTATATTTGACAGTAAATTTAAGGTGGCACTTAGAGCAAGATTTTATTGTCATCAGCTAGTTTTATACTGTTTTAAACCCTAAAAAATTATATATAGCTACATTTATATAGCTTAAACAATACTGGGACTGTTAGACTTAAATGTGAGACTATGGTGAAATCTCATTTCTGCTGCTGCACACAAACGTCACCAATCCCAAATTTATTTTTATAACTCTAAATGACTATACATAATGTAAAGCATATACACTGTATGATGTAGCAATACTTTCATATTCATCCCAAAGGTGCCTTTTCTCCTCCTGAGTCTCTTGACAAATTTGACTCTCTGCTTTGAATATGGGTCACCAGTAACCGATCTCCATAGAGTGGCACTGTTGGTGAGTTGCTACAGGCTTGATGTATGTCACATTTGTTCTATGTTGCGGGGCTTTTCTTGGCCCAGAGTTAACCTCTGGAGAACTTACAGAAATCTTTTTTTCTTATTTCTGACAATATGATAACCAAAGAGGTCTGCTATGCTTGGATAAAAGAAATTTTTAATTTTTAATCACAATTCTGTTGGATTTTTTTTTTTTTTAACAAAAACCTCTCTGATGGTCCCTATTTCCCCTATAGAAGCAGGATCTTCCCAGTGACTATTTGGTTCCCATTAGTTATGTTCCCAACGAGGTGGTATGTATGAAATGAAGAAATATGAGCAAATTTCTTTTACTATTTTTAATTTTATTTTTGTTTGACAAAGGTTGTTCATGGTTTTTGTACATGCCTCTCCAGGCTGGCACTTGTTGGGTGGTGCTAAATATCTATCCATTGGAGCAAAGTCTTGAGAGATTGACCAACAATTTTGGTGACAAATCCACCAACAGAGAAAGCCTGCTTATTTTTATTGAAATTCTCCAAACTGTGTGGCTGAAGTTTGACCATATGAAAGTGGTGGGTAATCATCGACCTCATTCATTATATGCATTTCTGACAGCATATTTATTTTAAATAGCGTTTGGACTGTGACATGCATAGTTTTAAAATGAGATGTAGTTTAATTTGTAGAAGCACACTGGTTCACTGTGCAAGAGAACACTGAAACTCAGTTTTAGGCAGAATTTGTTTTTGTACACTTAATTGTGTAATTTAGTTATTTCAAATGAGCATGTTATCTGATTCCCACAGGAAATATTGATGCAGTACTTTGATTGCCACTATCAGGAACAGCACATACCATCTGGCCCTTACTTTGACTACATGGAAAACCTCTTACGTGGAGCTGATCGAGGACTATTTGATTTCTCATGTGAACCACCACCGTGCCCAAGTACTCGACAAACATTTACGACTCCTCAAGAAACATCCCAGTCACCACCTAACCTTAGAACTCAACAAACACCAGGTACAATGTTAATGCAGTTAATGCACCGGACTTGGGTGCTTTCTGTAACTTAGAAAATAATGGGGGGGAAAGTGTACTCAGTGTATTTTTTTGTTTTTTGTTTTTTTTTTTTGTTTTTTGTCATTTGCAGAGTTTCTGGAGTACGACAACTTGACGCTTTTGATTTTTGTCACCATCTCCATTGCAGTTTGTGTCATTGTTTGTGTGTTTTTGTCGCTGGTGAGTAAACCATCAAACCCCTAACCCAGTAAGTTTATCAACTTTCCTTGCCCTGAAATTCCCAACAAATTAGTGAGTAAAATCTCTAACAGAATGCAACAGTTCATCAAATCGTTTTTTTGTTTTTTGTTTTTTTTTCCCCAGCAAGTACTGTTGAGTCAACAATTTCATTCATCCATGCTGGCTTATGGATAAATGCCAACAAAACGTTTGAGTTTAATACCGATAGAAAACACTTTAGTGGTGTACTTTTATCAGTAAAATATGATCAATATGTTAAACAAACCTGCCAGACATTCCTATTTGGTATTAAAATTGTGTGCATGTTGGTGTAACACCTCCTTTAAGACATGCTATGTAGCTTCACAGGAAGCATTACTTCCATGAGTCTGGTTGGTTGGGAGTAGCGTTTGCAGTAATAAGAGGGCTAAGCATAAAAGCAAAGCGGTCTAAATTTACTGATCAATCTGCACTTTTATTCTCATCTATTGTCATGAGCTTTTGGTAGTGACCACAAGTTTGAGTTCGTGGATACAAGCAGCAGAAAGGAGTTTCCTTCTAAGAATGGGCTCTCAGTCATTTGAGGAACTCTGAGTAGAGCTGCTACACATTAGAAGGGGTCAGTTGAGATTGTTCAAGCTACTGACTAGGCCTCCTAGGTATGTTGTTGTGGTCATGTCCCACCGGGAAGAGGCCGATGGACAGACCAAACACTCGCTGGAGAGACTACATCTCTCGGCTAGCTTGGGAATCTCTTGGTGTCACCCCCGGATGGACGAGCTGGTGTGGGGAGTCTGGTCTTCTCTGCTCAGACTGCTGCCCTTGCAACCCAAACCCAGATAAGCAGTGAAAGATGGATGGCTTGTTGCACAATGGCATAAGCATTAAGCTCAAAACTCTTTTTCCTGTGTACAACCTCTCCAGAAGTGCACTCTTGGCTTTCGGTTATTCAGGCAGATAACTGCATTAGTGCAGAAATGGTCCGTAATGCAAGCTGAGAAAGCACGGGACCACAGCTGTGCTGCTGCTTTTTAACAGTTCAAAGAGTACTGCACGGTCCTCTCCGGATTAAGAAACCCTAATTTGGGGTATCTATTTATGAACCTCTTCTAAAGAGAATCGCCCTTAGTGTTAAAACTTCAACTCAGCTGTACAGACTCTTGGCCTGTGTGGTCTAATAAAGCCTATTTCCTAATGAGTCTTCATTTTAGTTGGCACTTCCAGGAAGGCAATTCTTCTAAAGTTCAACAGCTCATCAAAAATTCAGCAGTACTTTGAGGCTGTTTTTGTATGATAAACATTATTTGGGTGCTCTTTTTTTTTTTTTTTGTTTCTCCAGTCCAGGTCCCGAAGGCGTTTACATGTTTGCAGCACTGAAAATATTCAAATGCAACCTACTAAAATGACCCAAACTCCGACTGCCTCTCTGAAGCATGATTAATAAGAAGGAAGGGAAAAAAACTGGACGGCAATAGAACGACTCGCTCTCCAGGTTGTTCTGTTGTTGGCACGAGTCTGCTGGATAAATGAGTGATCTGATGGCTTCAAGGCACAGACTAAAGCTGCTGTATGAGAGATTGCGGAATTCAACTGGTGCTATCTCGCAAACAACGCCACAAGAATCCGGTCTTATGTTTTTTTTTATCTCTCAATTCTTTTCCTCCAACCTGATATCTGAGCAAGTGAAGCAAGAAGAGGGGAACCGTGGCAACAAAACGGGACATCTTTAGTTATGTGTTTGAACCAATGTGAATTAAATGAGATGATGCACAGCTGCATAATGTGTCTCTTTCTCTCCACTAGCTTACTGCTGCCACTTAATGGAGTTGATGAAAGTTCTTGCATTTTGTATGGCACAAGAAAACAGAATATGGATGTCATATTTATTTGTCATGAACAAACTGAGAATAGATCTCTTTGAATGACAAATATTTTTAAATACAAATTAACTTATTCGTATAGTCATAGCGTTGTTCGTCATGATTGTGCGCTGAGATGATTTCCGGGTCAGAGGCAGGACAAGGCACAAATGGAGAAATTAGTGGCTGGATAGCTGTCAAAAATTGCTTCTCATCCTGGCTGCTGTTTAAATCAGTTTGTCTGACGCTTCTGAAAAGACCAGGTTCTTTATCTGCTATTCTGAACTGGAGCCATTCAGGTGGTGATTCAGTTTGGGAGTCGCAGTTAAAAATATCATTGAAACCTCAAATCAAAATATCATTACACTGTCATCAACTGGCCGTTTCCCTGTGGTTAGAGATCGGCCTTTAACTGGAGTATATTTACGCAAGTCCACACATGGAATTCTTGCTTTCTGTAATGTATAAAAATGCACTTCACAAGTGGGTTATGCAACACCTATACGTGCAATAATGTGTATTTTTGAGCCCAAGTATGTCCAAAATAATCAAAAAATATGTAAACAGTAATAGGTTACAGCAAAAAGTACTGCATCAAAGAGCACGGCTGAACGTCTGAACTACCTCATCTGATTTTCACTTTCCAAACAACAGCTTGAGGAATAACCTTGACATATTCTAAGCGAAATATTCTCTCGAGAGAACAAGCACCCACTTTATCCTGACGAACAAATTGATATGTGGGAGTTTATGGAAAAGTCTCAGACAGCGTCAGTGTGCGACATAATGACTCAGCCTGTAGGCGGCCACTCCAACACGTCAGAAGTCCGCCAGTTTGTCTGAAGTGAAAGCAGACTGCCGGCCCATCCTCAAGTTTCACTACACGCGTGGACATTACACCCACAGACACACAGAGATGAGCTCTGTCTTTGGACTGAAAAAACTGAATTTCATGCACTGCATTTGAGAAACTTGGGATTCTTTCTCCATATGAGGAAGAAAGTAAGTATGTCCTTTAATTTTTTAATGTTTTTAACATATGTAATATGTGTAACTGTATACGCTTCCATACTGGCATTGATTTTTCTTAACTTTGCTCATTAAATAACAGGAATATTATTTTATATTAACATTTCCTGCATTCTTTGTTTTTTTGTCAGCTGCTTACTTGTTATGAAATGCCACTGTGCTTTTTATAAAGAAATGTAGCCTTGTGGTTTTCTTCAAGCTGACTGTTTTATTAGATAAGTGCTAAACTGATAAAGGGAATATTACAATCATATAACATTACAGGACTACATCAAAAAGTTCATGTTATGAAGCATGCTTCCTTTTTGAGCTGCATTTAAAAGCAGTTGAATGTTATTAAGAGATCTACAGTAAATGCTGCACATACTGCTGCTGCAGCACTCTTCAAGAGGCAGTAACGTGACACGCTAAGAGGAGTAAAAAAAATTGATTTTTTTTTTTTTAATAAAAGGATAAAATGCATTTTGCATTAAATGTGACACTAACGAGTTTGCACATTCATTTATTAATTCATTGTTTATCGTTTGAAGCAGTGAGTTTTAAACTGGGAGTGTCACTTTACTTCACTGACAGTCTAAAATATATGTATCGTAAATTTACTGTAATATTGACAAAAATGAGAAAAAGGTTATACTAGGTAAAGCAGATCATTAAAATAGTTTATAGATCAAATTTAAAAATAATTGGATCCACAGATTTAGCTCCATTTCTAGTCTTAAAATGTTGCCCAGCCTTTTATTTATTGGCTTTTATGCCTGGCAAAGACATTGGAATCCTCACCTTTAAGTAAGGGGGGGGGAATTGATTATCCTGTAATACAACCACACTACCCTCAAACAAAACACTGAGGTTGAACTGGTCAACTTTCATTTCAGGGATGTGGTAAATCAATGCTCAGTAACAACACCGCAGCAGATGTCGATTGCTGTACCTTATGTAATGTAAGGTATACATTTCCCCCTCAGATCTTGAAAGCACCTTGTCTCCTCCTGAGTCTGGTAACAAGTTTGAATCTTTGCTCTGGAAAATTTGGGTCACCAATAACTGATGATGTGAACAAGCTGCCAGTATTGGTGAGTTACTACAAGACTGATACATATATTTATAGTGCGTTGACACATGAACTTCTGTTTTGTGCTTCATGTTAAATTATCTCTGTAAGAGCTTCCATTCCTGATCATTTGTAGTAAAAACAAAAATCCTTCCCTGTCATTAATTCCTCTGTAGAAGCAGAATATCCCCTATGATTATGAGATTCCTGTTAGTTACATTCCCAAAGAAGTGGTATGTATAATGCAACGTGAGAGAATCAAATATAAAATTGGTTTGAATTGAATCAAAGCTGCTCATAGTTCTGTTTCTCCGTCTTCAGGCTGGCACCTGCTGGGTGGTGTTAAATATCTATCCACTGGAGCAAAGTCTTCGGAAGCTGGCCAGCACGTTTGGCACCATCTCCACCAACAAAGACAACGTACTCCTCTTCATTGCAATGCTCAAGAGTTTACGCTTCACCTTAGACCACGAGAGGCTGGTGGGTAATGAGACACTGTGGTCTATGCTGCTCATCTTCTCTGCAAACAGTACTTGAATTTGTGCCTTTGTAAAATTTAAAGTATCAGTGATCAGGTAGAAAGCCCTTTTGGCAGTGTGTTGGTGTGCGTGTAGCACGACATGTTGTAAAATCAAAGTTACCTGTGATATTGTGCAGACCGTTGGGTGCCTGCACTCGTATGTATATCTCCATCAGGTAACGCTTAGAAATGTTCAGGCCTACAGGGCATGTGGAAACACACTAACACTATGCTAGTTTTGCAAATAAGCCCTGCAGCTTAATTTTATGCCAAATTAATGTAATAACCTAGACAGTGAGGGACTTGTTTTAAGGAACATTTAATTGAATAACTGAGGTATTTAAGGTTGGCTTGTTGTCTGATTTCCCACAGGAAATGGCGATGCAGAGCTTCCAGTGTCACTATCAGGAACATGGCTTACTGACTGGTCCTTACTTTGACTACATCAGAGACTTTTTACACACTGCTGCTCAAGGACCAACTGACTTCTCCTGTGAGCCACCACCATGCCTTAGTACTGAACAAACACCAGGTACAGTCCTCACTTGCATTTAAAGTTCAGATTTTTTTGTGAAAGCTTCCAAAATAAAGTAGATTATTGGAGGGGGAGGCATTCGTTTAGGATTAGGAATCCAGCTGTGTACAGTAATCAGATATGCAGCCTTAAGGCAGAAGCGTTTCTTTACAAAAAAAAAGAAAAGTAATTTGATGACCTCTCAAAAACAAAAGGTATTGAAATGACCAGTCCCTAGCTGTAACTAAGATTGATTTCCATCAGAGTATTCTGTCACACATTCAATAAGGGGATTGGTCTGCCCTCTATCATATTTCTAAGGTGTAAGTGTGATTGGTTACATTGTCAATAACGTCCTCCTTGCAGGGGTTCATGAAGGGAATCGTGGGGATCCTTGGTCGAGAAGATCTCCCCTGCTTTTGGTTCTCATCCCCTTCATCACTTGTGTTGCTCTCATAGTGTGGTTGGTAAGTGAATTTAGACTTGAGGCTTCCGTCTGCTGGTCTTTGTGGGTTAGGCTAAAAAAGCCTGGCTGTTAATGTGCCCTCATTATATTGAGCACTTCCAGGAAGGAAGTTGTAAGGTTAACAGCTCATCAAAAATTCATTAGTAATCTGAGACTCTGTTAACGTAATAAAACCCACTTTTCAGATTTACTTTCTGTCATATGAAACTGTATGACCAACACAGGCTTGGTGCTTTTCTTGTTTTCCTTGTTTTTTTGTTTTTTTTTTAGGTCAAGTCTGGAAAGCGTTTACCAGTATGCAACACTGAAAATAGCCAAATGGAACCTTCTGACACGATCCCAACTGTGTCTATCTCCATCCCACTTCAAACACTCACCCACGCTGCTGACGCTCAGCCAGAGCGGGAAGCGATTGCTGAACATGAAAGTGGATGAAGGACGTTTAATAAAGAAGGAAAAACTTGGACAGCAGCATACCAACTCACTCTCCAGTCAGCTGGATAAATGAGTGGTCTCCTCTGCTTTCACTCATCTGAGCGCAGGGTCCACAGCTACTCTGCAAGAGCAAACCCAAGCTGTTGTGGAGGCAGGTGTACTACAAAATTCCCCATCGGCACTTCTTTGGTAGCTGATTATCTTTCAAAATGGCTGGCAAAGCACAGATTTTCCTGCCTTGGGTTCCGCTGGCCTATTTTGTGACAACCAGATTCAGTTTGTTTTTCCTCACACTCTGGACTAATATCTTTAAGGGGTTTGTGCTTCACTTTGAAGCTGCAATCAAAAAAAAAAAGTATCGCTGGAGCTTAAAATCATGTAATCATCACACGTCATCCACTTGATGACTCTGTCTGGGCGGTTGCCAAGACCGCCCTTTCACTGCTTCGCAACAACCTGATTTCTACAAGCAGAAAAAGACGTACAGTCACATTAATGCTATCTTGAAAGGAAACAACTAAAATGCTGTTGCTGCGTTTTATCTCACGCAGCCTGTCCTGTACTTGTTGTTGACATTATTATGATCTGCGATCTGTCGCAAATTGCAAACCTGCTACTCACAAACAACACACTGAGCAGTTCAACAAGTGTCCCACTTTGTGTATCAAAGATCTGACCAGATGGCAGATAGCCATCGCCAGAGGCACTTTGAATCCAGTCATTGTATTTTCAAAGCCGTTGCCCAGTGATCTATAGCTGCTGCTCAGCCGCAGTGAGTGTGTTAGAGGTTTTAATGCCTTATTCACTGGGTCAATCATGTTCAGTCATGAGAACATGACTCCCCGAGTGTGAGTGCTCTTGTAGTGCATGTGTCACAGACGGAGCGAGAGACAGTGCAGACAGGACGAGGGAAAGTGAGGGAGATAGGGACTGATAAATGGATGGACGGATGAGCTCAGTGAGAAGCATAAGGAGGGCTTGTTCTCGTCACAAAAGAACTGGCCGTAGGCTGGAGGAAATGCCAGTTACAAACACGACTGATGTGCACAGATCCCTATGAATCAACAGGCTAAGAATCCTTCTAGACCGCAGGCTAAGCACCCTACAGAGCCCGGTTAGTATTCAATAACAGTTGACTGTATTTGAATGATTAACTTCCAAAACACACCCATGAAATATGGATATATCTTTGGTAAAATGTCTTTCTGTCGTAGACTTTGTGTAAACAGTGTTGTCTTTATAGTGAACTGTTTGTAAAGGTTTCATATTTGTATTTTGTGAAAACATGTTATTTGTGTGTGAAGTATTTAAGTTATTTGGTTACGTGTTTCACTTACAAAAATGTTTCCAGCTGTTTTAGTGATGCAAATGATGAACACGCCCAATTATATCGTGAATGTACAGGAGCTAGACAAAATACTGTGAACGCAGAAAGGAAAGCGCGTTGTAACTCTCACCAAATTCAGAAATCCATCATTTTGCACTGCAGGGGTCTGATCACATTTACAAATTACTATATTTAGATACTGTCCCCATATTTGAAAACTGTTTGTCTTGGATTTCCTCTGTTTTTCCTGAGGTTTTTCACCTATACAGTTCATCTGACTGACATGGCTGCAGTTTGGGAGGAGCATTTTAACTGTTTTTTTTTTCCCTCATATTGATAATTCACATGCAACATTGTTGATTGTTCAGTATCTTTTATACCCAGACGAAAGCAAATTTTACAAGATGTCAGTCACCACATTGGACCTACTATAAATCTGTTACAGTGTAATTATTTGCAGAGAGCCTTTCCACTCTCCTCTGCTTGTAGTTTCTTATTTTCTCCACATTTTGCTGTGCTCAGGAGGTTTCTGGGCTTCAGCCCTCCAGCAGTGGGTGTTTAACTCCCAGCCAATAAAAGTTTTCTGGCTTTGAGGGTGGGGAAACGTGGTGACAACATTACACGCCTCCGTCTCACTCCTCTGCTCTCTGTCTGTGTTGTGAATGTCTGTACATCTGTTCCTCCAGAGGCACATAGTTAAAGCAGAGTGGCCAACTGGCAATGCTGCACCTTGCTGTAAAGGTGTGGCTGTGTTTGTTGTCTATAGGGTGACCGCAGTGAAATAATCAGAAAATGTTGTTTCATCTCCCTCGTGTCATTCACCCCCCTTTTTTTTTTTTCTTTTTTTTTTTTGAGGAGGCAAAAGTGGGGAAAAGCTGGATGTAACATCTGTAATTAGCATAAAGTGTATACGATACTGTCGCCTTTTACTGTAGTTTTCATTGCAATAGAATTTTTTTTTTTTTAAGGAACTTTATTTTTGCTAATCCATATAAATGGCTACTAAGCAGATGTTCTGCCGGTATTGTGCATATATTCTGATTTGTCATCAAAGTGAACCAAGTTTGTTGCCTTCCTGAAATCTTTGTAATTGAAATGGTAGACTTCATGTTCAGGCATGTGAAGTTTATTTAACACTGGGCTTGATAAAAGGCCTCCATTCTTTTCTTTTCTTTTTTCTTCTTCGGGGAATATTTCGACATGCATGACCTCTGAACAAAGTATTGTATTCAGAGAGAATGGTGTTATTCCAAAGGGACAGAGGTTTATTTGGAGAATTTTTCCACATTCTGTTTTTCTTCACAAACAACACTACCACCCATAAAATGTCTCTGTGACTGTTGCAATAAAACTAATTCATGAAGTTATGTTCAACAAAACCGTGCATTTGGGCCAAATGTTGTTAGACTATAAATGATTACATTTTTCGACAAAGCACCTAAGATCTTGTAAGATTTGGTGTACACAAGATGAATTACTTGACGTTTACATGTCTTTAAGACACACCTAATAATATAGAATAATTAAGTTTTAATTGACCATTTAATTTTCTTACTTGCAGACCATGGCCAGCAGAAATCGGGTTATATTGAAAAGCTTTAGGTAAATATTCTATTCAGCCTTTTAATTTATAGGGCAAATAGTGTATATGCTAAATCACCACTTCCTTGGGTACGCCTTGATAGTGTTGGATTCAACCCCCTTTTGCCTTCAGAACTGCTTTAATTCATCATGGCAATAATTCATCAGGTGCTGGACACATTCCTTTCAGATTTTGCTTCATATTAACATAACAGCATCACACAGTTACTGCAGATTTGTTGACTGCACTACACCGCCACCACCAGCCTGAACTGTTAATAAAAGGCTGGATGGATTTATGTTGTTTATGCCAAACTCTGACCCTATATCATCAGAGTACCAAAAATGGTCAACTTTATTATCCCCAAAGGGCATTTTGTGGTACACTAGCGGCAAACAAGCGCGCAATGAAAAATATCAGACACAAGAAAAACAACAACAGGACTCCACAGTTTGTCACTTAAAACATTAATGGCAGCAACGACAAAGGAAAACTTGTTAGTCCTGCACCGTGGTAATTTGTGTCTGCAGCCAGATGGAAGCAGCTCAAACTTCGCTGCCGGAGGGTGTGATAATTTTGCAAGAATTGGTAGAGACTTGCTTAGAATATTTAAAATCTAAAATGTTGAAAATTAATGAAAATTAATTAATGTCACTGATGACTGTCATGTTGATGACAGTCATCAGTGGCATTACCCAGGCATTTGTGACATTACCCAGGCATTTTGTACTCACCACTGGCCAATCTTGGGCCAATTTTGGTGAACCTGTGTGAACTATAGCCTGTTTCCTGTCCTTAGCTGACAGGATTGGTACCTGGTGTGGTCTGCTGCTGTTGCCCATCTGCTTCAAGGTTCAAATTGTGCAAAAGCAAAGATTGCTGCTGACTGGTTATTTTCTCTCATTTTCTGCACCATTTTCTATAAACCTTAGAGATGTTTGTGGGGAAATCCCAACAGATCAGCAGTTTCTGTACTCAGAACAACCTGTCTGGTAGCAAAAACCATGCAAAAGTTACTTATATTACGTTGCTTTGTTGACTCTCAATATAATGCTTGGTTTATATTGCCTGATTAGATATTTGGGTTAACAGGCAGTTGAACAGGTGCACCTACTAAAGGGGCAAGTGAGTGTATATGAGCAGCTAGTTGTTTTTTGTTTTTTTGGGGGGGGTTGTTTTGTTTCTCTTTTGTCCCAGTCAAAAACAAAAAGATTTCCAACTGAATATTTATACACAGCCTGTTCCTAATGCTGGTTTACACTGCACTGGATTCATTATATGAAGCTCGCCTCCTTGTCAATTGACTCACTATTGTAATAATTTAAAGAAACTTTTCATAGTTTTTCTTCCTCCTCCTGAACAATGAAGATTTTGGTGCTTTTATATTGTTTAAGAACATCCGCCGGATGTACCCGGACTTTTGTTTTGGAAAGCCGCTGCTAAGCGGTCGCCATTATTCTTCCTGGCTTGACGCTCAAGCTAAAGACGGTTTATTACTTTAAAAACGTTACATTTCGATTTAAACTGTTACAGTCTGTCTGGTGCTGTCGGTTGACCGTCTCTTGAAGTGGTGACGCATCCTGAGCACAGTATGGAAAAACGCTCTCATACTACAAGTAAGTTGCTAAGCTAACGCTTGTAAGCTATCTGTCGCTATCCGCCACCGAGACAGGCGGTGAGAAAAGAAGATGCAACGCCATCCATCTGTTGCAGTAAGCAGACACTTTCCTCTAAACCTATAGCCACCCTGAATGCAGTTACATCTCTCAGGATATTTTTGAGCGCTGTTTGACAAGTAGTTACATGGCTAACTAGCTCAGGAGGCTAAAGCTTTTAAATTAAAACATCCATCCTCCGGATGCACTCGTTTGTCTTTGTATATTATCGTTTACGCTAACTCCCACGAACAACGGTAAGATGAGCCCAACATCTACTTGAAGTTTGAATCCAGCTCTGCAGAAAATTGGCGCTCATTCTCTACACTATTGCACACGCACACGCAGGCGTGCACTTTTTCAGACCCTCTGCGGCTTCTCTGCAGCCTTCAAAAGCCTCCCGCTTGCGCTACAGCGCCCCCTACAGGCAGCAATGGCACAACCCCACAAATGGCACAACGTCTGAAGTTTTTCTATGACCAAAACTCGCCAATTTGCTATCACTGACACAGGGCGGATTTGTGCTAAGTTTGTGGGTGTGGATGCCGGAGATGATTTTTTTTTTTTAAATATTGGCCTCATAACAGCACAGTAAGAGCCACATTGTGCAACGTAATGTTTTCAAACTCGTTTTCAGGTGCCCTTCCCTTGGCCTCCCTTCGCCTTATGGCATCTCCTCTGCAGCTGACGTATTCGTACATCTGGCAGGTCGTACGGCAGAAAAACGTTAAGCAGTATGGGAAAGTGGAGGAGTTTGTGACCATGGTGGTACAGACTGTTCCTGACCTCATGAGTTTCAAACAGACTGCCCAGCTGATCTTGGGGCTGAGAGCAAGGGTGAGCTGTTTGTGTGTCTGCATCAAATGCTAGTTGATGATTATGAAGCTGAGAGTAATCCATAAATTGTATGAGTCTAGATTAGTGATTTTTTTATTTATTTATTTTTTACAAGCCTCCTTTACACTACAATTGGTGGTGGTGGCGGGGGGCAGTTAATACAATCTGTATGGTGACTAATGTGCTCTTGTGCTGCAGATCATTTTGGATTTGCTTCGTAAAGACGGTCCACCGGATTCTAAGGCGATACAGACTCTTATAAATAAATTAAAGGTCTCCACATTATCAGGGGTAGGTGTGCAAAAAACTATTCTGCTTGAAAGTTTCATTTGCAATTTTTTTTAAATGCGTGGATTAAATCTGAGTTTAAGTGTTTCCTCTGCTGCAGAAGGATGCAGAAGTGGAGAAATCGCAAACAAATTTCATGGTACTGGTCCAGAATCTGCTTAAAAACCCTACTGAGAGGAAGCGCTTCTTCAGGGTAAACATGCTAATGTGGTATTATACAGGCACTGGTTGTAACCCTTGTATTTCCTCTTTTGTTGTCAGTATAGTGTTTAGAGATATGCCATTTACTGTTTACAACATGGTTAAACATTTTTTTTTTCCCTCAATAGGAAGTGTTCCCTGTTCAGTATGGCACAAAGTTTGACACAGCACTGCAGACTCTGATTGCAGGCTTAGTGTGCAAGCTGGAGCAACTTCTTCCTATGCCCAATTTGTCCCAGGTATGCCTTTGTGATACATTTATGACATTTATCCCAGGGCTCTCACAGCAGGGTGGGCTACTTTTTAGAGATCCGACATGTCTTTTCTCAGGATCTAAATTCAGTTGCAAAACATGCTGTTGCAGACTTTCAGAGTGTTTATCCGGTTCCGTAATTGGCCACAACTAAAGCAATATAATAATATAATTCTTATTCATCTTAACACTCATTAAAGTGTCCAGACACGCTAGGGTGTCTGCTGTACGTCTCTACGCCATGGATAATGGAGCACCTAATTATTTTTTATCATAAATGTAGGTCAGAGTTAGAAAATTAATTGTCTGTCTGTTTGACACTGATAACAGAAATTTTAAAGTCTCTATTTAAAGGTTTTTATTTGTCTAATGTGAAAATGTAGACAAATGTAGACTCAAATCCCTGGAAGGGCTGTGTCAAAAAGGGCATCCGGTATAAAAATCTGTGCCAAATCAAATATGTGCATTAGAGCAGGGCGATATGACCAAAAATATTTATCACGATATACATTTGAAAATTTGCGATAACGATATAATTGACACTAGACAAAATACTTTACAACTCCACAACTTTATTAGTGGAAAAAACCCCATCAATGTATTTTCACTTAAACAAGCAGCTGTTTTTTATGTGCATTAAAGTTATATAAAAATGTAACAGTGCAAATTCCTCGCTGACAGTTTAACCAAAAGGCATTTCCAGTGGAAATTGGCCGACATATCCTCAGCATAACCATGTATAACATCCACAAAACTTAAAAAGAGGTGATAAACACAAAATACGGTAATATTGTGTTGAAGCACAGTACGTATCACTCCGCGAGGCGCCTGCCTACGCTCCGACAATCCATCAAGCGGTGCGGGTTCGTAGCTTAGCAAAGTCGTACTAAAACATTTGACAGATTTTCGAGCGCCATGTACGACATAAAATCGTTTCAAGGTCAGTAAACACAACCAGAATTCATACATAAGGCACACGGGATTATAAGGGGCACTGTCGATTTTAAGAAAAAATCAAAGGATGTATTTTAAGTGTGTCGTATTTTCCAAAAAACACGGTAATAACGACGGCCCGCTAGCATGCGCTACCAAAAATAGTGCTTTGTTGTGTATCTGACGGACGAAAGCCAAACCAGTTCTACACCATTGAAGTTGCAGCATTTTTACAAACCAATTCTGGTTCATCCGTTTCATTTAACGATCCGCTTTCGCTTTTCACATTCTACGTCGCCGCCATTTGCGTATGCAAACCTAGTGTGCATGCGTGTTTTACCCATATTCTATCGCGATATTTCATTTTCCTATCGTTGCCCAAAATTACACCGATATTATCGTGAACGGTATGATATAGCCTAGCCCTAATGTGCATCCATCCACTGTGCCGAGTCTTTTCTTATAAGGAAGCAACTGAAAGAAGCATTAATTAATTTTAATGCCTGAACTTCAGCTTGGTGCCATGATTTCAACGGAGCCCAGTGTTCTGGAGGCATGTGGAGGCTTTATCCCTGATCCAGTGGATCTGAAGACACTCCTTCTACACCAGCAGGCCAAAGGACTCCTTGGTGTTAAAGGTATACTTTAGGCTGTGTAAAGATTGAAAGTTTTTGTTTTTTTAATTTTTATTCCTTTTTTTATCAAAATATAACAACAGATATATGGGTGTCTAAGCTTGTTGGTATTATAACTCGTTCAGTTCAATTTAAAAAATGTGCACTTCTTTTTGTGCAGCCACTATCTCGTCTTCAGTGGGCGACTGTGTCCTCTCTTCACTTGCCTTCCGGCCCAAACCTGTTGATCCACCACCAGAATCTCCAAAAACAGTAGAGGTCACAGCTAAAGAAACAAACCAAACTTCCGTCAGTGACACCGAAGACGTGGCTGTAATTTCAGATGACCCTGACAGCCCAGCAGTCAACATTTACAGTCCTCCGCGCAGGGGGCGGTATGATTTTAAAACACTTTATAGCTCTGCATCAAAGGAAAGGAGTGTCACAACAGCAGCTCAAAAGGAGAATTTGGTGCAGAAAGAGAGTTCTGCACAAGAACAGCCTGCTCCAACTCCGCAGAGCAAAGAGAATAATGCACCCCAACCGCCACCATCAGAAGCAGAGAAACCAGCACCACAGCCACTGCCTTTGAAATCAATCCCTTTCAGGGTAGTTACGGTGCCGTGCAAAACTGCTCCCACTTTACCAAATGCAGATGGTGCGGGAACAAAAGATGGCCAGAAGCCCCAGACTCAGCGTGTCACTTTGCATCAGTGGGTGTCACAGATAGCCTCCAACTCTCTGTCACTCCCTGCCCTCCCACCTCTTCCTCCACCCAGGCTGAGTGCTGGAGATGACGCAAGGCCAAGCATAAGAAGAAAAAAGCAATTTAGGCCTCTGGGCGACAGGTTTACTTGCAGTGTGTGTGATAAGAGCTTCCCCTATCAGTCCAAGCTGATGGACCACGAACGAATTCATACAGGAGAGAAGCCTTTCCACTGCTCAGCATGCAACAAAAGTTTCCGAACACAGGCTTTCCTAAACAACCACCTCAAGACCCACAACGCATCTCGTCCTTACGCTTGTGGGCAGTGCGGGAAGTGTTTCACAAAACTCCAGAGCCTGACGAAGCACATTCTCGCCCACAGTGGGCAAAAGCCATTTTTTTGTAACATCTGCAACAAGGGTTTCACACAGTCCACCTACTTCAAAAGACACATGGAGTGCCACACAAGCCAGATGACGTTTCCTTGCAAGCACTGCAATAAAGTTTTTCCTACGGCTTTCAAGCTGTCGAACCACGAGCGCTGGCACACCAGAGATCGCCCTCACATGTGTGAGCGCTGCGGGAAGAGATTCCTCGTCCCCAGCCTGCTGAAGAGACACATGGGCTACCACATTGGCGACCGCCAGTATCTCTGTTCCCAGTGTGGAAAGACCTTTGTCTATTTGTCTGACCTGAAGAGACACCAGCAGGACCATGTCCCCAAAGCAAAGATCCCATGTCCTGTCTGCCAAAAGAAATTCTCCAGCAAGTACTGCCTGAGGGTTCACCTGAGGATCCACACCAGAGAAAGACCCTACCGGTGCACTATATGTGAAAAGACCTTCACTCAGGTTGGCAATCTAAAGGTCCACATCAGGCTGCACACCAATGAGCGGCCCTTCAGCTGCGATGTGTGCGGGAAGACTTACAAGCTGGCATCCCACCTGAACGTCCACAAAAGGACACATACGTGCAAGAAGCCCTGGACGTGCGACACATGCGGGAAGGGATTCTCTGTCCCCGGACTTCTGAAGAAACACGAACAGCTGCACACGAGAGAAGCCAACCCTGATTTCTCCGGTAAGCGGAGGCACAGGGGTAAGCAAAAGAAGCTCTCCCTCAAGAGGAAGTTTGATGAGGAAGAGGAGGTCAGCGATGATTATTAACTGTAGAAACGCTGACATTTCAATAAAAGTGTTTTAATGTTGAGGCACTGAGTCATTAAAGTGATGTTAGGAATCATTGACTCTACAGACCAGAGTTATAGCGTGCTATAATCAGTGCCTGACTAGCTGGAGCATCTTAATGAAGAATCCACTGTTTATGTTCTTAAAATAAGGCAATGTGACAAATTAACTTTAGGTGATGAAGTTAGCCAAAATGTCACATTATCTGGAAATTAAGGTAGCCAAGAGCATTTCTGATTGTGAATTAAAATGTTGTTAATCATTTTATGTAGAAAAAAAAGTCATGTTCATTGATAAAAATGTTTTCCCAGCATCATGCTATTGAAGAGGCTATCTAAATATAGCAAACACTTAAGAGATGAGTATCATATAAACAAAAGTATTTCAGCGCATGTGACTGTAGATAAACTGCTGTGTAATAAAATGCTGTAGTGTTGCCACGAAACATTTTAACTTGTCCTATTCTTGTGGAAATTTTAGTAATTAAAACTACTTCCACCACATGCTTTTTTTTTTTTTTAAATGAAACATGAACTGTAAGCCTTTCAAATAGTTTTAGTGATATAATTCATGTATTTGTGATTTAAAACTGATAGTTGTTTTGTGTGTGTGTGTTCACGTAATATCAAGAAACAGACGACCTTTATTTCATCTGTGCACAACCATTTAACCTTATGCAAATATGTGATGAGGTTGTTCTGTGAATTCCATTTTTGTTTATGTAACCCCCAAAGAAATATACTTACTCTCAGTATTTTTTGTGATGTTTTTCAGTAAAATAAATATTTGTGGCAAACATCTCTCACTGGTGTATTTTGTTAAATTTTAATTCACGACAACAATATGCCCACCGTACTGTCTTCTGAATGTCCTGAATTTAGATAGCTTTAGTATGTAAACAACATGCTTTAAAAAAACCAAAATAACTATAATAAAGAAAAATGCCTCTATTAGTGTATCTGAATATACAGGCAGAAGATTTATTATAGTTCTTACTAGTAGTGTTGAACTACTATACTAAGTGTATATTTTTTTAATTAGTTTCAGTATTGTTTTATATTCTTAGTGTAATATACTATATATAGTTCAGACTGTGAAGTCTTTTTTTGCTTTTTTTTTATTATTATATTACCAAGTATGTTTGCATATGTTTCAATAAATTGCTGCAACTGTTTCCCATTCATGTTAAAATGTTTTAAACCTAGTTTTATGTGACTGTATAGTAAGCCTCCTATTAAAGACAGTGGTCCAGGAACAGCTAGCTCGCTTTCTTGTAACCATTTGTACGACAGCACGGTAAAACCGCTTACAGGTCCTCCTATTTTATTTATTTATATATATCGCCGGAACCATAACTAAAGAAACCGTCGGATTTTAAGTGTGCCACTTCCAACCGAAAAATGATGCCGCTTGCTCTTTTTTAACTTCATGGAAACGCCCTGTCGCGGTGCCGTCCAGTGTTGCCAATTCCTCAGTAAGGGAAATCACTATTGGCTGTCCTAAAAGTCGCTAGAAGTCGCTAAATGACGTCATCGTCATCTAATTAGCATAATTGGTCATGCTAATATAATTGGTCATGCTAATGTATTGTAACCTACCCTGTTGGAGAGAGAAATAATATCGTGGAAGAGACATAAAGTCAGTAAAAAAAACGTCTTAAATGCATTTATAATTTATTTAGAACTACAAATTAAATTTATTTTAGCAATTATTGTTTTTTTTTAATGTAACAATTCCAACCCTGCTCCTTTTCCGGGCTTGGACCGGCAAAAGTGACCCGAAATAGGCACTCTGGTGGCGTTACCTTGTGTGTGTGTGTGTTTATAAGTAGTTATAAACCTTGTGGTCCACAAAACAACATAATAGTAAAAGAAGAACTGACTGCATTACAGTCAGTGCGGGAGCAGCGGCTTCGCTCATGCGCGATTCATTTGCAGTTTGGACGCATAGGTGTGAACATCTCCTGCCCTGATAGCCGCTGGGGGAGGACTATCCTTGGCCTGTGAGCTTTGGCACGGGCGAGGTGCCCACCGCAGCAGCACCCGCTGCTTATTGAGAGTAAGAGCGATATGCGCTTTCACGCCAAAAAGTCGTCATAAATAAGTCTCCAATAACACCAGAAAAAGTCGCCAGATTTGTCGCTAGTCGCTTTTTAGAAAAAAGGTCGCTAAATATAGCGACAAAGTCGCTAAGTTGGCAACACTGGTCTCAGTTCAGTCCATAACTACGGGGCGGTTTCCGTCACCAATGTGGCACCTAACCGCGCATTTCCACTGGCCCAGGATGGCACGCCTCTGGTCCGCTATGAGCCAAACCGTAATCAACCACTATCTCAGCCGAGCCGTATCTAGGCAACGCTCCACTTCACTGGCTCCAATGAGGTGACGTCATTTAGGCGACAGGAGGAAGGAGCGCCATGTTGAAAAAAAAAAGTGAAAACATTCCAGCTTCTCTTAGTTGCTCTGGATTTCTGAACTGCAAGAAAGGAGAGATCATGGAGCCGCTGGTGCACTGGTCTCATGAAGAGACCCAAGCGCTTATCGGTGTGTGGTCAGAGGAGAAAATCCAGCGTGACCTGGAGGAATCCTTCAGAAACGAGACCGTTTACAGGGAGATGTCAGGCAGGTTGGCTGCTCTGGGAATAAGCCGCTCTGCTAAACAGTGCAGAGCCAAGATAAAGAAACTTAAACAGGAATACAGAAACACGAGGAGACACGGTGAAAGGAGTGAGGCAGTCACAAAGACCTTCAGGTGGTATGATGCTATGGACACTATCATGGGTGACAAGAGTGCCCGGACACAGAGCAGAGAGCGGCCGTCTTCTGTGGTACTGGAAGTCATGGTTCCTGATGTGGAAGCAAGTAAGTTGGAGAGAAATAAATTAAATACAGATGCAAAGTACAGCAAATACTAACAGCAGTTAGATTTTATATGGATTCTTGCTTCTCTTCTCTATTTTACTGTCTATTTAGTTTGTTTTTGTATGTTATATTGTATTTTAGTATACTGAGCTGTTGAACTTGATGCAAGCTGTTTTGTTATAGTTTCTGTTTAATGTTTTTGCTGCTCATTACTGTGCAAAAGGCTTGAGTCACTCCTCACCTCTTAATTTTTTTTAAAAAGTGGTCTTTAGCAACAGTTTTCCAGGTTTTCTGAACTTTTTCTCTGGGCACTGGCTGCTTTTTCACTTATTTTGAATCCAGACCTGACCATATTCAGAGGAAAAGTTTTTTTCTTCATTTAATTTCCAAAAGAAGGCTTGCGTAAGAGAGTAAAAGGTGTGTTGAGGAATAAAGATGGTCATATCAAATATTGACTTTCAAGCACCTTAGAACTGTACAAACTCTGTTATGCCTTATATGGGGTGCCTGTAGCTCATGAGGTAGAGCTACTACTCTTTCTAATGATCAATCCTCAGTCTGCATGCCAAATGTCTTTGGAGTAACCCCAAGTTGCTCTCCGATGCATCCATCGGACTATGAATGTGCGTGAATTTGAGAGAGAAGGCACTTACATAGAAAAACAAAGAAACTGAGGGTGGCTCAAGACTTTTGGACAGTACTGAATAACACATTAACTTCCCAGTTTTGCCAATTTTAACCCTTGTGTGGTCCACGGGTCATTTTTGTCCTCTAAAGAAATCTTTTGCTATCAAAAATGTATTTGTTATTCATCAAATGGGCTGAAAATAACAGAAGTTATTCATTACTATACTATGAATGATTGTAATAAGTTTCAAGTAATTTGATTTATTTATGTGGTTTTTATTGAATTTTATAACGTTGTTGGCCCTCGTGGACAAAAATGACCCCAAAGTACAAAGTGTTGCAAAGAGCCGTATTTTCACACCATACTGTTTTCAAACATCTTTGATCTTGGATCACTGATGTGTGGGGTCAAGCACTGGTCATAACAACCACAACAGGCAGCACAATGAGGAGGCAGGTGCTCTATATTCAATGAAATTTTATTTATACAGCGCCAAATCACAACAACAGCCGCATCAAAGTGTTTCGTATTGTAAGGTAGACTCTACAATAATACATACACAGAAAGTATCCTCAAAAGCCTCCATTGCACTGGAGATTTGCATACTTTGATGAGCATACTTTTTTTTACCATGTTGTGCAAAGCAATGACCAGTAGGACAAAGCACATATTGTCCTCTAGTATAATGAGGAGGGAGAATCAATGTTCAGGAAGATCCAGGGTTAGAAGATATAGAAAATATTGTCAATATTTAGAGCACATGCTACCCTTTCTCTGAAAAAGCACATCAGCCACCTGCAGAAGTGGAAGAAGGCTATGAAGTGAAGAAAAGTGATGAAGAATCTGAACTATGTTCAAGTAGGTTCTCAGGCATCCAGGACATGGTAGTCTGAGGAGCTTGGAGAGAAAGTGACTGGGCTTCTTGAAGTTTCTTGAATTTTCAGAATGTGAAACTGAAATAGAAGATGTGTCAGAGGACTACACATCATCCATTTCAATTATGATGAAGACAAAGAATCAAGCAGGAAAGAGGAATCAGCTGAGACAGAGGAATATTTGCAGTAACGTGAGGAAACACTGATCTGGTCTTCTAACCTTCCCAGTGACAGACGATGCATGACTCTCTCATGTGCCTCAGAGAAAGATGATCTACCACAGTCCAAGCACATGTGCCAGGTCCCATACTCCTTCAGTGGCTTTTCTACTCGAGTACTGAAAGCATTATACACAGTGTATTCTGCTTGTATTCTGCTTTTTAACGTTCACATGCCAATGGATGCATCAGAGACCAAGTTGGGGTTCAGTAACTTGCCCAAGGACACCTTGGTAAGAACTCCAGACTAGAGCACACAGAGATTGAACCAACAACCATCCAATTAGCAGATGACCTGCTCTACAGCCAACTCAATGATGAACAAGGAGGGACAACAAGAGAGGAAGAAAAATGGACCGAATGCAGCTGTAGGCATATGTGGGTGTGTTGATTCTTACTGCCGTGCATCCAGTAGAGTCGCTATGGCCAGTTTATGACATCCTGAGTCTGGTAGAGAAGTTTTCATGCTGACACAAGATTAATCATAGAAGCACAAAAAGGACATAATTTCTTGATAAAGACACAATAGATGATCGTCGTTCATGACACAAACGTGCTCCCATTTGAGGTGTATGATGTGTGTTGGTGTTGACTTGACTTGAAACACAAGTGGGTGTTCCTCCTGCTGTGATGTAAGATCCTGGTACTGATGTGACTGTATGAGCACCAAGTCCCCTTCAGAGGACTCTGTCCCCTCCAACAGAACATCCAAGTAAACCAGGGAACTTTGAGACAAAAACATGGGCAGCATGTGATGCAGGTCCAGCTGTACATGGAACATGCTCGTGTGCGATGGCAAACTGTCTGTCCTGCAGTCAGGACACGAGTTGTCCCTAACATTGCAGGTTTCCAAAAGAAAACAATCACCTGTAACAGCTTGTTTACTGTATATGCCCCTTGGCCTGCAACTGCAGAAAGAATGCTGTCCATGATGGGACCAGTGCAGAGGAATAAACCTGAGCTTCCTCCTGCACTTGGGTCAAATATGGACACGCCTTTGTCCTCATGAAAGTTTGCCTTCACTCAGACTCATGCCCTCCTACCATGCCAAAATATAGAAAACTGTCAGGCAATGAGTTGGAATAAAGTTGAATAAAACCTTGAAACACAGAGATGGATGATATTTTATACTTGTTGCTTCAAAGCAAACGGGGTCATTTTTGAGCCCTGAGGACCACAGGTGTGATTATGTGCTGCCATTTAAAATTTATAAATGGTTCAAAAAAAGAATTCTCACTAAAGTTCAACATACAGCACTCTGTATGTTGAACTTTAGTGAGAATTTAAAAAAAAAATTTTTTTTTTAAATATTTAATTTAATTAAATATTTAATTTTCTTGTTTTATTTTCGCTAAAAAACAGGGTGTATTTTTTGTAAACAAGGTCTGGTGGCCCTAAAATGTAAAATGTTGGGTAAATTTTGTTTTAATGTGTTGGTCTTAAGTAAAACTAAGGTGTAACACTGAATTGATTGACAATTTATACTTTTTACTTTAAAAAAAACAGTCAAATGAAGTGGGGACATTTTTGACCCCTGAGGACCACAAGTGTGATTATTTGCTGCCATTAAAAAAATTTAAATGGTTCAAAAAAAAAATTCTCACTAAAGTTCAACATACAGCACTCTCTAGTTATTCAGATAGTCAAAATTATCTAAACAATTAAATATTTAATTTTCTCAATTTGTTTTCGCTAAAAAACAGGGTTTATTTTTTGTAAAGAAGGTCTGGTGGCCCTAAAATGTAAAATGTTGAGTAAATTTTGTGTTAATGTGTTGGTCTTAAGTAAAACTAAGGTGTAACACTGAATTGATTGACAATTTATACTTTTTACTTTAAAAAACAGTCAAATGAAGTGGGGACATTTTTGACCCCTGAGGACCACAAGTGTGATTATTTGCTGCCATTAAAAAAATTTAAATGGTTCAAAAAAAAAATTCTCACTAAAGTTCAACATACAGCACTCTCTAGTTATTCAGATAGTCAAAATTATCTAAACAATTAAATATTTAATTTTCTCAATTTGTTTTCGCTAAAAAACAGGGTTTATTTTTTGTAAAGAAGGTCTGGTGGCCCTAAAATGTAAAATGTTGAGTAAATTTTGTGTTAATGTGTTGGTCTTAAGTAAAACTAAGGTGTAACACTGAATTGATTGACAATTTATACTTTTTACTTTAAAAAACAGTCAAATGAAGTGGGGACATTTTTGACCCCTGAGGACCACCAGTGTGATTATTTGCTGCCATTAAAAAAATTTAAATGGTTCAAAAAAAAAATTCTCACTAAAGTTCAACATACAGCACTCTCTAGTTATTCAGATAGTCAAAATTATCTAAACAATTAAATATTTAATTTTCTCAATTTGTTTTCGCTAAAAAACAGGGTTTATTTTTTGTAAAGAAGGTCTGGTGGCCCTAAAATGTAAAATGTTGAGTAAATTTTGTGTTAATGTGTTGGTCTTAAGTAAAACTAAGGTGTAACACTGAATTGATTGACAATTTATACTTTTTACTTTAAAAAACAGTCAAATGAAGTGGGGACACTTTTGACCCCTGAGGACCACCAGTGTGATTATTTGCTGCCATTAAAAATTTATAAACGCTTGAAAAAAAAAATTCTCACTAAAGTTCAACATACAGCACTCTCTAGTTATTCAGATAGTCAAAATTATCTAAACAATTAAATATTTAATTTTCTCAATTTGTTTTCGCTAAAAAAACAGGGTTTATTTTTTGTAAAGAAGGTCTGGTGGCCCTAAAATGTAAAATGTTGAGTAAATTTTGTGTTAATGTGTTGGTCTTAAGTAAAACTAAGGTGTAACACTGAATTGATTGACAATTTATACTTTATACTTTAAAAAACAGTCAAATGAAGTGGGGACACTTTTGACCCCTGATGGCTCACATTGTATGCAAATCGGGAGGACATTATGAGGGTTTTAATTAGTTATTTGTCTCTTTAAGGTCCACCCGCTGTAACAGACACTCCAGAAAGCTGTACGACATCCACCCATTCACTGCAACTCACTCTGCCCAGACCAAAAGCTTGTCCTGCAGGGATTCCACAAGTATCTTCTTTCTATTCTGTTCAGCTTCATGAATTTGATGGTCCTTCTACAAGCAATCCAGTCACCTCCACTGCTGTACAAACGTCAATCAAAGGCAAGTAGTTATCAAGCCAAACATATTTACAAGTAAGGCTGCTTTACGGCTTGAATAAATAATTTTCTGTTACTTTCACAGACACCCCCTTGTGTTGTTGGTCGAGTAAAGAGGTCCAAGCATTGCTGACGCTTTGGGCAAACCCCGAGGTTCAACGGGAGCTTCTCCTCAATGTGAGAAATAATAAAGTTTACACTTGTCTCAGTTCCAAACTGGCCTTGCTCGGTTTTAACAAAGCACCAAAGAAATGCAGGGAGAAGATCAAAAAGCTAAAGCAGGAGTACAAGAGGATCAAGAACGGCCAATACAGGGGTGGAAGCAGCAGTGTGTGGTTTGCCATTATGGATGAAGTCCTCAGTTCCCAGGCTCTCACAGCAAAGCGTTCACAGACAGTGCAGAATTCCTCTACAGTGCACTCCCTAGCTGTACAGGCCGTTGCCCTGGATGTGGATACAGATGGTAAGTTGGAAATAAACTACTATGAAATAACTCCTACCATTAAGAGTAGTTATTGACCTAACTGTGTCCTCATAACTGTGGTTTTGACAAGTTATCTCTCAAATTGATTACTTTTAATTCTATAATAAATAATATTTTTGTGTTTCTTAGGTAAACATAAGTCATAATTCATGCACTTTTTTTTATTCTTAAATTTCTGTGCATTTTCAGATGAAACGCTGTGGTTGCCTGATGAAGTCCAAGTGCTGGTGACACTTTGGGCACAACCAAACATTCAGAAACAACTTCTCACCGCAGCGAGCGATCAGGTTTTCACGTACCTCAGCAGTGAGCTATCACTGGTGGGGTTTAACAAGACACCACGTCAGTGCAGCGTCAAAGTGAATGAGCTTAAAGAGGAGTACAAAAAAATTAAGCACATGGAGCTATATGGAGTTGTTAAAGGCGACTGGTTTGCTATTTTGGATAGTGTTTTTGACGCTGATGGAGCAACTTTGAAAGAGGTGAATTTATGCGTTGTGCAGAAAAAGCCTAAATCAACAGAACATGAGCACGTGGATGGTAAGTTGTTTAAAACGTAATAATAAATAGTTTTGTGCAGAAAAAAATTTGCTGATCTGTTGCTATATTCTTTTTTTGATTCCAGCAGATAAATTGCGGGCTGTTTGGACACCAGACGAAGTCAGAGTTCTGCTCAGTCGATGGGCAGAGGAAAGCATCCAGGAGCAGCTTCGATCAAATCCGAGAAACGAGAGAGCCTTTGCTCAGCTGAGCTCCGAGCTCGCCACTCAGGGTTTTGATAAGACCACGAGTCAATGCAGGTCGAAAATAGCACTCCTGACACAAAAGTACAGAAGGATCAAGGCACAGGAAGACCCGGAAAAGCAAAAAAGCAGATGGTTTGCCATCATGGATAAAGTCCTCAGTCGCAGCAAGACAGAGACTGAAACTAAACCAGTCAGAGATTCACAGCGTGCATCTCTGCAGACATCACAGCAGAGCCTACCTGACACAGCGGAGGGTAAAATGAGCTCCTGTTTATTCACTTTACAGTGGCAGCTGCAGTAAACATGATGGGATGTGGGTCTCTGTGTGGAAGGGATTATCGCAGCCAAGATGACAAAATTTGCTGTAGCTTTCAGTAAAGTGAGTTACAGTACGATCAAATATTTGTATTATTTTTACAATTAATTGTTTACGGATTAAATGACCTTCCACAACTGAAGACACCTCTTAAGCAAGATCAGCTCCACCTAAACTATGCAGGATCCATGAATAGAAACTCAACGCTGCATTCCTGCAAAGCATTCACCCTGTGAATTCCAAACAACCTTGTTGTAACACGGTAATAATTAAAAACAAGCCAGGGAGCAAATCTCAAAGCCCCCCCCCTGCTTTCATACACATCAACTAACCTTTTCTCAATCCACTAACTCCGCTTTCACTTCCTGCAATTTAAAACATGCTCTTTTTAGACTTTACAGACACAAAATAATAGCTTGATAATTAAATATGCCAATTTCGTTTGTTTGTTAATTTAGATTTTTCAGTCTTTCTTATTCTCTCTGCAGGTTGCCGTTTGTCCGTCTCCTCGTTGTGCCTCCTCGTTCCAACTCTGCGACTGATGTGCGCCTTTGCCTGGCAGGTGGTTCAGTGTTGTAATGTGGCGCAGTACAGAAAGGTGGAGGAGCTGGTGAAGTTAGTGACGGAGGTGGCTCCAGAGCTGCTGACAACCAGAGAGAGAGTGCAACTCCTACTCAGACTGAGAGCCAGGGTGAGAGGCCCACATTAGAGTATATTTTATGAATATTCAACAACAAACTAAGGGGAAAAATACTTAATTAGTGTAGATCAAGGGCAGCACGGTGGCACGGTGGTTAGCACTGTTGCCGCACAGCTAGAAGGTCCTGAGTTCAATTCCACCATCAGGCCGGGGTCTTTCTGTGTGGAGTTTGCATGTTCTCCCCGTGTTTGCGTGGGTTCTCTCCGGGTACTCCGGCTTCCTCCCACCGTCCAAAGACATGCAGCTTGTGGGGATAGGTTAATTGATTAATCCAAATTGTCACTAGGTGTGAATGTGCGAGTGAATGTGAGTGTGAATGGTTGTCTGTCCCTATGTGTTAGCCCTGCAACAGACTGGCGACCTGTCCAGGGTGTACCCCGCTTTTCGCCCTATGACAGCTGGGATAGGCTCCAGCACCCCCCGCGACCCTGAAAAGGATAAGCGGAAGCGAATGGATGGATGGATGGATAGTGTAGATCATTAATTAGCATTTGAAAATGTCTCTTTCAGCTTGTGCTGGAGTTGTGTCTCAACGAGAACACGACTGACCTGCTGAATATCCAGCCCCACCTGAATGTCATCCGAGACCTCACCTTAAGCTGTGAACAGGAGGTAGGTTTCTCGGGTACAGTTTCACTCTGTATACATTTTATGTTCTTTCAGACTTTTAAAAACGTCTTTACCAAAGAATTTAGCACAAATGATGAAATTAGGTTGGCTTCCAGCTCTTTTCTGAAAGCCTTGAGCTTTTAGTAACTTTGAGCAACATGTTTTTTAAATCAGAAACAATCGTGTTTCTCAACTGACCTTAGTGAAATATGAAAATAAGCAAACAACAAAGAAGTAGTCGCATTAGTTATTTCGATTTCCCATTTTGCAAGCACAGTGGTCATTAAATGGATGCCCCGTTGTTATCAAATGGTAAATTAACATGTGTATAACATGCATTCATTCAGTCTTTGCACCCCTATTTTGCACCTTTGCTCTTTGCCTGCTCAAATTAAGTAACATTCCTTCCTTAACCCCCTTGAACATTTAAAAAGTAGGGCTAGTCTATACTTCGCCTGAGACACTGAACACGCCTTTCCGATTTAAGATCAGCGTTGGTCCCATGTTTGTTCAGTTATGCTGAGCTTCTTTGATTTTTTTCCCTGCTTTTTTCATAGCATATTTATTACTGATGTTTCACTGAGCTTTTGAGCTTTGAATAAACTCTTCTGATGTTTGTTTGTTTTTTAAAATCCTAGTTTACTTTCACATATTCAAATTGAAAACTCTGTTTATTTAATATTTCTGTACAAATTAAAAGTAGCCTCCAAATGTTTAATCCTGAGACTGTGGGCTGTGTCCTTCAGCTATAATACACATTGACCAGATCTCAGCACATTTCTCACACTCCATTATCAATTATCAAATGATTACAATTTTTTATGTTTAAAGAACCCAGCATATACATGTTAAACATGTTTGTCTTTGACACCATTTGACAGGATGCCACCGAGTTGGAAAATTCAAAGTCCAACTTTGTGGAGGTTGTTCATGCCATACTGGAGGACCCAGAGGAGAGACAGAGGTTTTATAAGGTGAGACGCACAGTAACACAGTTATCATAATTGAAAAATATGTAATGAGTGAACTTTATTTGAGAAGAAAGAGCTCAACTATTTTTTCCATTTCAGTTTTTGCAACAAGTTCATGTTTCAGTTTGTTAGTTCAATTCTTTCCACTTTACCATCTCAGACTTTCATGAAAAACATCCAGGACAAAGATACACGTCTTAATAGGAATTACACAAAGATTTCCAGTCCTTGCTATCATTATGGAAGAATGATGTTTTTTTAACTAGAAAACTAGATTATCTTGATTAACTGGATTATCCAGACATTTTGCAAAATTCCTGTGAAGAAGGGTTTATCCACTGGACAAATCTGAGTTGGAGAGTTGTTTCAAATTTGGTAAAGTGAGATGAAATGACCTTTTTCCCATTTGTTCTAGGAGGTCTTCTCCATATACTATGGCAAACAGTATGATGTCACATTGCAAGCTTTGGTGTGGAAATTCATCTCCAGGCTGGATAATCTCTTACCAATCCCTGATATTAGACAGGTAAGGTTTAAATGTGTGGTCTTTCATATCAATACACACACACTGTAGTGCTCCATGACCTTAAGCAAACTACTGAATACAAATTGATCAGCGATGTGTCAGCATGCTTTATTCTGTTGATTGTGCACCGCATTCTCTCTTTTTTTTTTTTATTTATTAATTAATTAATTAATTTTTTTATTTTATTTTCACTTACTGAATACGGGACAGCACCGCATTCTCATGAAGTGTTTTGCAAACCTTTCACAGACTGCACAGTGGCTCAGCTCCGCTCCCTCTGTCACAGAAGAATGTGCACGGCTTATTCTGGAACCTGATCAGCTGAAGGCGCTACTGAACTTCCATCAGCAACAGTCAGGAAACGGAAGCAAATGTGAATAGGTTACTACCCTGGTTAAAATATGATCAGCTGACTGGGCTTGCTAAACTGTTGATAAGTAAATAAGCTTCAAAATTAACTCAAGTTTTAAATTTTCAGCCTGGAAATAAAACTATTCAGAAGTTAAATCTATTGGAATACAACAAAACTTGTATTAGGAAGGCTGCACATCAGTATTTAATGTGAGTTTTTCTGTCTCTCATAGGCTGTTCTCAGGCTGACGAGAATATGTTTTTGCCAAAGCTGTTGTTTAATCCCAAAGGAAACTTCCAGCATGTTTCAGCACAACTGGATGAGCTTTCAAGCAGCAAAGATGAAAGACAGTCTGATTACAGCGAGGCTGAAGAGCCAGCTGATTGCAAAGCACCTGTGAAGGGCTGTGAGAAAGAAATTAAAGGCCTAAAGTTAAAACATGAACAAAGCGATGGCATGGCATCTTCATACTGCTCAGGTATGCAAGCACTGACGCCTTTGAGAATAACTGTTTTCCATTGAATTTCCACATTCTTATGAGTCCTCATTATCTTCCCATTTTCAGATTTAAATTGTGCACCTTTGCAGCTGCAGACCTGCTCTCTGTGTCCCTACTCTGACAGCCATGTGTCAGGACTTCTCAGGCACATCAGAGAAGAGCATCTGATCCAGGAATCTAATCCCATCACAGATCCTGGGAAAGACTGCGTCTTTCAGAGAGTCAAAGATCAAACGTTCACTCCTAAGATGAGGAGGATAACGGACACTTGTGAGTATTGCGGGAAGGTCTTTAAGGATGTATCAGCCCTAACCAGCCACATTAAAACACACACTCTTCCATTCCACTGTGACAAGTGTGACAAGAAGTACTCCTCCAAGTGGTCGCTGACAGTGCACCGTCGGATTCACACAGGCGAGACTCCATATCTGTGTTCGTACTGCGGTCAAGGCTTTAGGTCTTCAAATATCCTTGCTCTGCACGTCCGTATACACACAGGAGACCGCCGATACAAATGTCCCATATGCGGAAAAACATCAATCCAGCATCTGTCGAGACACATGCGCATGCACCGAGGGGAAAAGAACTATCTGTGTACCGAGTGCGGGAAGGCTTTTCTGTCCTCTGGGGAGCTGAGGCTTCACATGAGGTTTCACACAGGCGAGCGGCCGTACACGTGCAAACACTGCGGGAAAGGCTTCATCGCAAAGTGCCTGCTGACTGTTCACACCCGCCAGCACACGGGGGAGAGTCCTTATAGGTGCTTGCTGTGTCCGAAGTCCTTCCGCACTTTGAGAGCACAGAAAAGACACCTGGTGATACACTCAAGCAAAAAGTCTTTCCAGTGTTTGAAGTGTGGTAAAATATTCCGGCAAGAGGAAACTTTCAAAACACATGCTGAGACTCACAAATGATTTAAAGGGGACCTATTATGCTACCACTTATTTTCTGTCCAAATTTTCAAGTTGTGAGGTCAGCGTTCAAACAGACAAAGAAGCCAAAACCTCAGGCTTTAGACTGCTATAAATGCTTGGCTTGCACCAATGGGTTTTTTTTCCTCTCTTGGATCTTTATGATGTCATTTAGAGCAAACCCACAAGGGGCAAACAGTCAGAGGAGCCAACAGAGAGCTAACAGTGACTAAACTAAGAGGCTGCACAGAGATATATAACGTATATTTTCAACTACAAGTCATTCAAAGCTGCTCTAACAGTATCTATGATAAAAAAAATATGGAGCTTAAAATGAGCATAATAGGTCTCCTTTAAAAAAATGGCAGTGTAAAATATTTTAGTTTCAGCAGTTGAGTTTAAAAGTTCTCATTCACTTATATAACTCCACTATTGCTTAAAGAACCAGCTTAATTGTTGGAAACGATGTAACTCTGTGTTTCTTTCGGCTACTTCTGTAATACAGAGGGCACATTTTGTGTCTCCTCCTGGTCTCAAACTGGGGAGCTGTTGGGTTTTAGGCAAATGTTTTTGAAAACTTTGTAAAGCTAATATTCCATAAACAGTCCAGTTAGCACACAGGTAACTTTAAAAGTTTGTGTGAGCTACAAACTGAAGTTATTTGTTAATGAAAAGTAGCTGTTGCTACTTTGAGTAAAAATCAAATAACAAAAGTTTAAATCTCAATTTTATTTGGGTTCATAAGTGTATAGTTATCAGAAGGTAAGTTCAGCCAAATTATAAGAACAAAATCTCTAAATAGTCAACTATCTAATATCTAAATCAAGATTCTCCACAGATGTTCTTGATCTCTGGTTCAACGTCTGATCCGCTGCTTCTCTTTGTCTCATCAACACGTTTTCAAAGGAAAACAAGACACAAAGAAATTCACAATGCACAACCAAATGTCGTTCTGAAACATTAATCTGTATAATAAAAACATTAATAAATTTTAGCAGTTTGAAAAATGTGAAACATATGTGACTCTTAGGTCTCCAAATGATTTATTTCAGAGGCCTGTTTTCCACTTGTGCTTATTTCCTGCCATGAAAATTGCATCACAACAATTTTCCCTTTCTTTAGTGCTTTTAAGAGGATCAGTGAGACACTGAGACACCAGGACTGGTGCTGTGTAGTTTATGTTGTAGTCGATATGAGGATTCGTTTTCAGAAAGCTCTTCTCATACAGCCACTCAGTGAGCTGTGATATTAGTAAAATAGTTCCAGTGTTGATGAGCATAATGGCAGTGCGAAAAGAAAACAGGTGATATTGGTGGCCGTCCTCCTGGATGTTGTCCCATGGCAGAGGCAGGACGTAAGGTAGGCCTATCAGAGGTTCCCCACCCAGAGTTCTTAGCAATACACCCAACACAAAGCCACAACAGGCCCAGTACCGGGTCACCCAGCAGGGTAAGAAGAATATACATATCACCTGGGGGGGGGGGGGGGACTCATTGAATACAAAACGTCTGCATTGACGATCCAGAACAGATGAACGGAACTTGTCATAGCAAGGCCTGCTCCCATCAGTCCACACAGGATGACTGAAACCTTAACCACCACAACAATCCAGTTTTTTGATGCCTAAAATTTAGATTTATGGATGTTTATGGGTGACATTGGGAATAGATATAGAAGCTGTAGCAGCAATGCATATGAAGACTCTTGATTTGACACAACAGAGCTGCAACATTTTTCAATTTGCCCATTATGAAAAATTACCAAACCCCCAAACCATACCACAAATACTGGTCATGTTAAAAACTGATACCCACCTGTTTGTAAATCACATTCTTGAAGATATTACAGCCTCAAATGTGGTGAAGCATCCACACAAGACAGATTCGTCTCATCTTTAGCCAGTGGAATATACAGTCGCAGCCATAAACTCCAAAAAGGATTTTATTAGGAGTTGAAAGAAATGATGTTTTCATGAAAAATATTGGAAGGAACTGTTTTGCTTACAGATTTATAAGACTGTTTATTTTTATTTACCTGTGTGGTCTTTAGAAAATGTTGAGCAGGGTGTGAAATTGACACCTGACAGCACCTGGCACCTCCTACGCATTCTGCTTATTTCCAGAAACTGGGCTACACGACCATTACATAAAGACAGACACACAAATACATGTCATACTTAACATAACCATGGTAAGTGTAGTTTGTATGATCAATGTTGTTTACGCAAGAACTCAAACCAAAAAGCAACCATATATTTAATATTTCTTGATATAATTTCAAGTAGATGGGCGTTAAATGCAGTATAAATAATTAATAGGTACACCTTTACTGCTTCCACAGGAATTAAGAGGGTAAGTAGCAGCCAGGTGCTGTTAATTGATTAACTGATCACCAGGAGGTTTGAAACCAGAAGTGTTGGTCTCCCAGACTGCTAAACATCAAGTTTACCTTTGACCTCCAGCTATCACTGGCTGATGGAAATAACACTTTGACCCACTAGATGATATTCAGTCAATAAACCAACAGCCTATCTGCTCTGCCTTTGATAAAGGATTGCGGGATACCACATGAAAGTGTCTTGCAATGGAGAGAAGTGCACTGCCCACTTTTATCAGCTAATGCTGAACAAAAGAGTGACTGAGAAGAGCTCAGCATGGTAAGAGGGTGGGAAATTATAAAATCCTTTTTAGTAGCATCACTTTATCTTTGGAATATTGGCAGAGATATTTAAAGTCAATAAAAATAAGTTTGTTTTGCCTCCGTCTCTAATAGAGACATTTTGTCCTGCTTTGAGAGGGAGAGGATCGTCTGGGCCGACATTCTGCGACTCTTGAATTATGCCTGCATTTGCTCCTCAGTTTTGTCCCCCTGTTTTCACTTACTAAAACAAGAGAAACCCCGAGTTTATAGGCAAGGTGAGCTTGCTGAGAAGCAAGATGCCATGGGAGATTGGGTTGCTCAGCTTCTGGGGCCTTCTCATTGCTAAGATGAGGAATGACTGTCTGATTTAGCTAAGCCAACATACACTGTCCACGCAAATATAAGAACTCTTAATCAGCCAGCTTATTGCACAGAAGAAATTGCAGTCACACTATAGACCCAAGATATTTGCTTCTTTTTTTTGTACCTAAATGTACCCAAAAGGCAGGAATTCAAGTTTCCAATTTCAAAGTCCAAGACTCATATAATGACTGGGAAAGTTGCAATACCAAAGCTCTCTCAACACTGTTTCCATCCTGTAGACCACACAGTATTCACCCCTCACTGCCGCTGACCTCAACCTCTTACTTCCAAGCTGCCACAGAGGGCGATCAGCGGAGAACCGCTCACCACTTGTCTGACCCCGAGACCTCATAAGATGGAAACCCCCCTCTAGACAGAATCTTACAGAACAAACCACACTGACTCAGAGAGCCAATCACGTGGTAAGTGTGCTGCTGTTGACATCTATATGACTATGTAGGATTGTTCCGGGTTCTTAGTCATTCAGATCATATGTTGTAATGACTTGACCTTGTTTGAAAGAGAGCCCACAGCTGAATGGAGCTCAGTGGATGAATGAATGGAGGGACATATGTGGCCTAATGTAGTCAGAAAAATACGACAAGCATAGGACACGTGGAAAACAGATCACTGTGTTAAGAGTCTTGCCTTTTTATTGAGAATCACATAAAGATTGATTACAACACCACACTAACACAGTCACTTTTTAAGCTATGATTGCACCTCTGAGTTGTTATTCTAGTAATTATAATGGCAGCATGAGAGTTAGGGAATTTTGATGGATGGATGGGTGGATGACCACCTTGAACCGACGTTGTGGTAATGTCAGCAGACCAACAGCCTACAGTTATTCAACATTGAAATGTTTGCCAGGGGGAAAGAAAAATAAAGGAGTGACAAAATATCTTCCAACACTTCCCAGCAAACATTTTGTTGGTGAATAACAGATGGCAGTCTTTCTCAATGTTGATTTATAATAAAATAAATAGTTATAAAATGATAGTTAACCTATGCTGTGAAACCTGTAATAGTGAATGAACAGTACGATCATGTTGGAATAAGTTGAGCTAATTTTTTTTCGTTTTTTTCCAAAGAAAAAATGAGAGCAGTTGATGAAATAGCAAACAGCTGGAACGCTCCAAAAATCACTCAAGGTGTACGAGATGAATTAAAAGCAATTTCTCTGTGTTAATTTATGTAAAAACATTGACTCTATAAAGTCTAAATTCCAGGGTTAAATATAATATTACACTCTTTCTGTTTGTAGGGGGCTGAGCTGAAGTGTTGCATTTTCTCTCCAAAGACTAAAACACTGCCAAATCCACCCTTCACAGACCCTGTCTGCTTCTCATCTACTTTCAAAAGAGGATAACAGGCACTGTCATCATAAAACAATGTACCACCTACTCAACTGTTTCCAGATGAGCACTCTGATACAATTCATAATGTATCCTCAGTTTCATCTGGGACAAATCAGGATTTGATGTTCGGGATGCGTCGTTGCCCACATTATTAGATCAGCTGAACGTGTCTAGACAAACTGAGCTGGAGCCTTTAATCTCAAAATCAGCCATGTACAGAGTGGAAGGCCTGATAGAGGACAATTAAACCAACTTACCCCCAGAGCCTGGCGTTTTCAGTGAACAGCCTGAGACATCTGCTGTTCCAAATGTGGTATTAACTGTAGCCCCTCTCAAATACTATCATCTCTGTTGTTGCACACAGACGTTAAATTCAGGGCTTCAAATCAAATCAAATCACTTTTATTGTCACATCACATGTGCAGGCACACTGGCACAGCACATGTGAGTGAAATTCTTGTGTGCGAGCCCCACAAGCAACAGAGATGTGCAAACACAACAACACAAACGAGCAAAATACAAGAATGGCCAACCTGAAACTAATAAATATATGTACAATATATAATAGTGTATGCATTTCTGGATGTGTATACTAAATATTTTCCTACGTGTGTGTGTGTGTGTGTGTGTGTGTGTGTGTGTGTATACACATTTTTACAAATTAAATAGTAAAAAAAATAAAATAATAATAATAATAATAAAATATATAAAATATACAGAGTTGAATATGTGCAAAACAAGTGGCATTTATATACAGTGTGGAGTGCATAATGTTGAAGTTCCAGTAGTGAAGCTGAGGTGTCTATGACGTGTTCAGCAGTCTGATGGCCTGGTGGAAAAAGCTGTCTCTCAGTCTGCTGGTACGGGACCGGATGCTGCAGAACCTCCTTCCTGATGGAAGCAGTCTGAACAGTTTATGGCTGGGGTGACTGGAGTCCTTGATGATCCTCCCCGCTTTCCTCAGGCAGCGCTTCCTGTAGATGTCTTGGAGGGAGGGAAGCTCACCTCCAATTATCCGTTCAGAGCACCGCACTACTCTCTGGAGAGCTTTGCAGTTGTAGGCGGTGCTGTTGCCATACCAGGTGGTGATGCATCCAGTGAGGATGCTCTCAATGGCACAGTGATAGAAGGTCCTGAGGATGCGGGGGCTCATGCCGAATCTTTTCAGTCTCCTGAGAAAGAAGAGGCGCTGCTGCGCCTTCTTCACTGTTTTGTTTGCGTGTACTGACCACGTAAGATCCTCAGCCAGATGTACTCCAAGGAACCGGAAGCTGCTCACTCTCTCCACAGCAGCGCCGTTGATGGTGATGGGGGTGTGTACTTCTCTGCACCTCCGGAAGTCCACTATCAACTCCTTTGTCTTTGCGACGTTGAAGGTGAGATGGTTGTCTTGACACCAGTGGGTCAGGGCGCTGACCTCCTCCCTGTAAGCCGTCTCATCACCGTTGGTGATAAGACCCACCACTGTAGTGTCGTCCGCAAACTTCACAATGATGTTGGAGCTGTTAGTGGCTGTGCAGTCGTAGGTGTAGAGTGAGTACAGGAGAGGGCTCAGTACACACCCCTGTGGAGCACCAGTGTTCAGTGTGATGGGGGATGAGGTGATGCTGCCCAGTCTGACCACCTGGCGTCTGTCAGACAGGAAGCTAAGGATCCAGCTGCAGAGGGAGCTGCTCAGTCCTAGATCCTGCAGTTTCCTGTCCAGCTTCGAGGGAACGATGGTATTGAATGCTGAGCTGTAATCTACAAACAGCATTCTCACATACGTGTCTCTCTTCTCCAGGTGTGACAGGGCAGTATGTAGTGTCAGGGCTATGGCATCATCAGTGGACCTGTTGTGGCGGTATGCAAACTGTAGAGGGTCCAGTGAGTCGGGTAGTGCAGAGCAGATGAAGTCCCTGACCAGCTTCTCGAAGCATTTGCTTACGATGGGGGTCAGGGCTACAGGTCGCCAGGCGTTCAATGAGGAGATGGTGGAGGATTTGGGTACAGGGACGATGGTGGCCATTTTGAAGCAGGCTGGGACTACAGACAGAGAGAGGGAAAGGTTGAAGATGTGCGTGAACACTCCAGCCAGCTGAGCCGCGCATGACTTGAGGACGCGGCCGGGAATCCCGTCCGGACCAGTAGCTTTGCGCGCGTTCACCTTCAGGTCACTATTACTGTAATATATGTCTTGCCAATTAGCATTTCTTCATCAAACCTCCTTTAAATGGCTTGAGTCTCAGAGGAGAGACGTCAAACTCGTGCAGCCTCTTTGGTCTTCAACCGGCTGGTCCGGTGAAACTCTTTTTTCCGTCAGTGTAAAGAAGTTTAACTATCCAATCATGCCTGAGATGTCTCAGTTTTCCGACATGAAGAACAAATGCTGCTGTAGTAAATATAAGACATGTGTCAGTGCAACTGTTGAGGCTTAAAATGACAGATTTTTTTTCCCCCTCGATAGTTTTAGTCCAACAGCAGTCCAAAACCCAAACATGCCCACTTTCTCATGCCTTTTGAAACGGCCATTAAATATTCATGTTCTCCACAGAGATTTTCATATTCACATAAATATTATTTTCTGTGTTTAATGAAACCTAGAACATAATCTCGTACGCTCCCACTGACAGCATTGCAGTCGGTTCCACCACTTTTTCCCCTTTCACTTCACAATCCCCCCGAAACCTTTTTGGATCCAAAAGTAGATAAGGTGGATGCTCTGTGGCTGCCTGGCTAGTTTTGTATGGTTTGGTGATACATGGCGCTTCTCTAAAAGTGGACCTCCAAGTTGCACCTCAGGATCTCCTCCTTGTGGCCCAAGACAGACATGGCCTGAGCAACTTGCCACCTCTGATCTTGGATCTGCACCACATTACTGCTGCATAAATAACCTAGATTCTTTAAAAGTTCATTTCTATGATATTACAGCCTGTGAGAAATGGGCCAAATCAGACTAACCACACTAATCAAATAAAAAGACTGTGTGGTTTGCAATGAGTTCCACAAATAAATCCATGAATTCAGAGAATGAATGCTCCCCATCACAAAAGATCAGTGATTCATGAATCAACACTTAAATAACCTCTTTAAACCGATAATGTCACCATATCTGTGACACCATCCCTCTTGTGTGAATCCTCTATGTGGTCTTCCACTTTTTCCTAATGCCTGGCAGTCTTTATGTGCAGGTTGTTTCGAATGAATGGTTTTTTTTTTAAGCGCAAATCCAACAGCTAAAACACTCCCAGGACCCATTCTTCTTTTAGGATTTTTCTCATTTTGACTTTCCTGCTCTTCCTCTGGTTTAAATTCAAGTCGCCGGTTCGGTATTCTGGCAAAGTGTAAGTGGTCAGAGCCTGATTTCCAGAGAGAAATCTAAAATTATTTCCCAGAGCTTTTTGAAGGAGATGACCTAGAAATGAGATGGCCAAATTCTATTCTGATTTTGGCTTTTACAGACGGTTACACACATTTATGAATTCCTACTTAGATTCTTACACTGAACACTGCAGACATCTTTCCTCAATGAAAAACAAAATACTCTATAGACAAATGAAGTAATGACAAGATAAAACTGAGCATGATTTGTGCAAAAGCCAACAGCAACATTCTCTACTGGCAGTTTTTATTGTGTTACGCAACATGTGAACAGCATAACTACAAAATTAGGAGTAAAAAAATTAGAAATTCCTTGTTAAGAGTTCACCATCTCTTTTAATTTGATGTCCTTTTTTGGGCAGTCTTAAAATCACTGTGGTCCAAAATCTCATCTGCAGAAAGGCTGAGCTGGAGCTGTGGAAACATCATCTGGTGGCCTTCCCATTTTCATGAACATCCATCCTGTAAGCAAGGACAATGTCAAGTTTTTTTACATCCTGAGCATGAACACAAACCGCACTAACAAGAATGGTATTCATTCAGCATAATGACACTTTCACAGATGACTGAACACACCCATTCTCATCTTTGAGGTGCTGGTACAACTCGAACTTGCTGTTGACAGAACTGGCTCTTCCAAAAAACTCTTGGTGCTTCCTGGAATTGACTGCAGTGATTCGGTTGCTCCACATAGTGAGGAGTGAGACAGGACCTGCAAAGACAGCGAATCAAAAACATACAAATAGTTTGTGTGGTGTTATTTTCTTTTAAAAATGTGCCTTATACTGTGATAAAATGTCAATAAATTAGTGAAAATGTATCCGCGCTTCTGTATGGTATTATGAAAGGAGGTCAGGTGTCAACTGTTGGTACCTTTCGTTCTTTCTGGAGGCTGAATCTCCTCTGAGGTTAAGCGAGGCTTTTTGTTGAGCGGCTCTGGGGAATCTGGGGAATCCTTGATGACCTCCGACTCCTGCTCATCTTTATCCATCAATCCCTTTAGTCTTTGAGACAGAGGAGCATACATCACAAAGTTAGGTTCTTTTATCTCTTTCTTCTCTGTTGTATCCAATAAGCTCAATAAAAATAAGCTGTGAATCCACATGGAAAAATGATAGACGAAATTATTTTTCCTAAAACAAACTGAAGGTTCTCGGGCACTACTGACCTCTCCGAGTCCTGCCAGCTTTTGTCGTCTGTCTCCTTGCTGCCATTTTTCTCTGTCCTGTCCTCCCTCTCCTCTCTCTTCCTCCCTCTCTTCTTCCGGTCCTCCTCCTCTGGAGGTTTGCTGCGGCAGGCGATGATGCAATCCAGAACTCGCTGGTGCCTGTCAGTCGCCCCGGCGTGAGTCTTCACTAATGTTTCCAGCTCATTCCACATTATGCGGTACTGCTCATCCCTGGAGATAATAATTATGTGGAAATATTAATGCTGATTTCCGCTGGTAAGCCAGGACTGGGGAGTGTAAAATGATCAAAACTGAGGTAATACCTCTTGGGGCCTTTGCCTCTAGATCCTACAGTGGAAATGGGGAGTGGGTCGTTCTTTCTCTCCATATCTACCAGGTTGTAAACGGTCTTCTGGCAGGTGAGAACATCCTCATCTGTCAAAGTCTCTTTTACTATCAGGTTAGCCAGAGGAACCACCTAATAGAGCAAAAACAACACAGACGTGTGCTAAAGGGGGATGTGGGCCAACTGGAAAAAGACAAATCTTTGGTAGAAATAAGAAAGAACACTGATAATCAGGAAGACTAGTATTCCTGGATGGTGCCTCACTGCCTGCATGTTGAAGATGGTCGTCTGGGAGATGATCATTGGCCAGTATCGAGTGTGGCGCTCCAGCTGAGCTTTGGCCCTCTCAGCTGGCAGCTTCCCTGAGGGATCGTGGGAAGATTCTGACACAGGAGTGAGCCGGTTCTCCCTCATAAATTCACCAAAATCCTGATGAAAAAATGTAAAAAAACAAAAAACATTTAGCATCAGATCAACTTTGCTGAATATTTCTGAACAGCTGATGGGAGCTGTACATACAGTGATGCGGTAGTCTGTCACACGGCCTCCGCAGCCCTCGCTGATGGAGGGCGGGTCCTCTAGGGTGGAGCGGTTGCTGTTGAGCACGTGCAGGAAAATCTCGCCTCCGTGGCTACTGAGCATGTGGCTGATTACCTTTGAACCCGACTTCCTCGGTTGCTCCAGCAACACGGACCGACCTGTTATCGGCACATCAACAGGAATAATCAGCGGTTTGCAGGAACAGTCAAAAAATAGGACTTCAACACAAAAAATAAACAAATTGTGATGAATCCAGTTTACCATTAAGGAGAAAATTGGTCAAGCATGACGAGGGACGACTGTTGACATCTGTGGGGGAGATGCGATAGGCTCCTGTGCAGTAATGTAGCTCTGAAGTGGAAAAAAAACTGATCTTTTGATCACCATTAATTACAACATAAAACATGAACAATGCCTCCTTCACTGATGACTCATTTTTTTACCCTAGATGGTAACTATTTGTCTATTACAACCATTATTGTTATTTTATAACAAGATCCCAGAAGGACACTGTAACAGAGATGCATAGGTTGTACAATTCTGGTCAGATACTGTTCTGTTTTTCTTTGTTTCTTATGGTTCTGTTCTTATTGATTTCTCCAGCTCTAAATCACTGAGACAACATATTAGGACCAGCCACTGTCATCACTAAAAGCCTTTTTATTTGCCTAAATGCTAATATCAGCCCACAATCCCAATATTTGCCTATATACTGTGTATACCTAGCCTGCAAATTAACAGAACAAATACATTAAAACTATAAACTGAACAAATGTCGCTGCTTAAATTAGACTTGAGGATAAATATTCTAACTCAAGAAACCGTGGCCTAAGGCTGATAACCAGTGGCGTTCCTGAGGGCCTCGTCTCTTGTGCACAGAGATTTCTCCACATTTTCAGAATGTTTTTGTTCTTACGTACTGTGGAGGTTTTTACAATTTTTCTGAAAATTGACCTGTTAGTCAGTTAAAATAAATAGCTGTAAAACAGCTTGTTCTTTTAAGTATCACTGACGTGTTGCTGCCATCAAATTGAAAATGAGCGAATTCATTTGAAGAGACAGTACCATGTCTCAGTTTAAACGTGGTATTTTTTCTGTGTACTTTTGTACATAACTTATAGGTTTATGAGATTTAAAAAAAAAAACAAAAAAAAACAATGCATGGTGTTGCAAAACATTTTAAATGAAGAATGAGTGAGGTTATTCTTTGTTGCAATTTTTCCCACCTATGCTGTTTGTTCGTGGAGTACACCATTTTAACGTAACCGTCTCCTTGAGTCCATTTTCTCTAGTGCTGGTCCCCGCCATGTGTAAGTCTCCTACACAACACAAACACAACATTGACATATTTTATTTATTTCGAAGATTAAGAACTCAAAACACCAACAAGGAGCCCATTGAGCTGTCCAGCTTGTACCTCGCCTCCCAACTAAAGCTAGGACGCACACGCTCCACCTAATTCTTGCAAGATTTCTGAAATACTCTACTTTGTGTAGCAGGGTTTGGAGGTTTCAACAGCATTTCTTACAATGGGAAAACAACAGTTTCAACCTCCTGACCTGTTTAACTGGCTCATTTAGAGCTAGGCAGACCTGTAACGTGGGCACTCACCACTTTTAAAGAACTCGAGGTGGGCGTCTCGGTGATGCAAGAGCTCAACGTCATAATTAGCCGATGTGTTGGCATGCTGCTCTTCCTGTCCACCCACAGAGACATTAACAAACAAAGGTCAGCGTGAAGTCAGCTCCTAAAAGGTTCAAACTCACACAAATGCACAAACACACATCAACACTGCTGATTTCATGTCCCAAAGGGCAAAACGATAAACAAAGTAAAAGGAAAAACGTTGGTTCATTCAATGACCCAAATTTTAAAGCAGAAATTATTATTCAGTTTAAACATGCTTTGATGTGTTTAAAAGGTTTGTTTTGATAATAGGACTTGTTTACTTCTGAATATGGGCAACACTACTATCAATTTGAAAAAAAAAGTCAGTACATGGATAGCTGGAAAAGCTGGAATCCAGATTGAGGGGATAGATGCGCTCAAAAACTAGTTACAAAAAAAAAAAAAAAAAAGAAAGCACAATGGAACACACTGAGACACTAAATGGAAGATCTCGGGAAGAGAGACCGTTTTCAAGGGGTGGATAGAGAGCAGGGGAAGTCTGATAAACTTTTAGGGCATCTACACATTGACAGAATTTAATAAATCAGAAGAGGCAACGCTGGTCACAGATGTTTCCACTTATGAACACTTGAATGCAACAAATTCTGAAGTTTTCTTTTAGTTTTTGTCATAAAAATAATCTCTACAATCAGACCAAAAAGATTTCCCCACAAATCAAATCCCTTTAAAACTACATTTGAACTTTGTAAGTCCACATGAGACCAGAGTTGCCCGTCCTTTACTTGATCCAACTGACACATCAGGATAAATTCATGACCCTAACGCTCAAAATATACACACTACATGATGCAAACTCTGCCCCCTTCCTCAGTTTGATGTGTGTGTGATCAGAGTACTAACCTGTTCGCAAACATTTAATGTGGGCTAGCAAAACAGAAAATACAGCATGAAACCAGCAGCAGGTTCACAGTCACATCGACATGCAGATGAGATCAAACAAAAGATGCGACTAGAGTGCATTGGGTTATTTTAGTGAAGCAAGGGTTCACACTTTATAAGCAAGCAAAGAAACAAAATGTGGATATGAGTGAGAAAAGAGGATAAAAAAATAATAAAACCAATCAGTCCAATAAAAAAATAAAAAAAAAAGTGAGAAGTGCACTGTATTCTAAAAAAAGATTTCTATACTAGCAGAATGGAAAGACAAACATGTTATTTTAATCAACATTTTGGCAAAAGATGTGCAAGAGCAGATAAAAGGCAGGACGAAGATGGCCTTTACCTTCATGGGGATGTTCGTTATGGTGGTGGAGGCCAAGTCAAAGTGCTGCTGGACCAAAATGTTGAGTTTGGTGGCCAGGTGCCTCCCAGCTCGAACACTGTGCACCTCACTGGTGAGCAGAGGAGAGATCTGAGACACAAAGAGAGGGACACAGTGAAAAGCTGGATTGTGATAGATTAAATGGGGTTTGGGTGAAATCCAGTGTTAACACGTCTTCACTTTCTATTGTGATTGATTTTAATTAAACGTTGACTGTCGAGCTTTTCACCCACCTCTTTCTTGGGCCGGTCAGACACCAGTGTGTCCTCACCCTGTGGGTAGATGTGAACTAGAACCAGCTCACACTGCTGGATGGCCATGAGCCTAAAACCCACAACAATGAGTTTTAATATTACAAGCAATACCAGAGTTTCACTTTTTATAACCAAGTCAGGATCACCTGGAAAAGTCTTTCTTTGCTGCGTACTGACCTGTCTGAGCCTGCTGCCAGCTTGTTTTGCTCTATAATAGTTTCCTGAATGCAGTCTTCCAGCATGCGCACATGTGTGTCGCTGCACGACAAAAAACAAAAAGAGCAGGAATTTATGGACATTTATGGACAAGTAAAATGACAAGTGTAACAAGAGTACATGGCTGCAAAGAGGCCCATGTGTTTGTAAATCTGCTGACAAAGGACCCATTTTCGATGTAAGCCCCCCTCAGACATGCACTCCTTCCAATCCATCTGACAGCTTTTGAACATGCAGGTTCTAAGACTGACTCTTGTTACTTTATGTTACCTCAGAGAGAAAGCAATGCAGTTTCCATTTTTATAAACAAAATTCTTCCGTTGATACATTCTTATCATTAAAAAAATTAAATAAATATTACCTGACAAAACTGGTTTGAAAAAAAATGACTTAGGGTAGTTCAGAAACTGTTCAGCATCTGTTTTGATGCATTCAAACCTCTCTCTCTCTCTGAGCCTGTGACAGAAGAGCACATACTCTTCTCTTAGCGACAATGAGGAAACAAAAAATAAATAAAAAATAAGTGTTTAGAAAGCCTGGTTACACCTCACTAGAGTTGATGCAGACAATGCTTTTTGCCAGAAGTGCAACATGTCTTGCACATTTGGTAAAACATGCTTCTTCAGCAGATAAGTGAAGCCAATATGTTTTAGTGTCCCGCGTGTAAAAGACTGTTTTTCTAGCTGACTGTTATGGGCTTTCCATCACTGTATTAGCTGTGTGGTAACCTTCATTCAAGTATAGATGAGAGTTTTATTATGGCTTTAACTCACATTGCGCAAGGTTTTCAGTGATACAGTTGTATAAGTTATTCTTATGACTCAAACAAAATAAAGAGCTGAAGCACTGAACACGTGGCCTCTGTTTACCTTTTAGCATTAGTTAGGCAGATAATACGGCCTCTGTTAGCAACTCTGTCAGCTGTGTCCATCAGAGCGATACGCTTCTCATGCTGCAGCTCTGTGATCTTACATAATGACTCCACTGCAGCTACCAGGCCATGCAAGATGCTGCAGCACTCCGGGTCCTCGCGAGGGTTTGGTGGCCCAACAGCTGCCAGAGCTGACATGAGCTGTGACGAAAGATGGGAGACACTGAGTTCAAAGGAAATGTCTCTAAATTGTGACAAAGTTGATGTTAGATACTGCAACTAATTCAATTCAGGCAGCTTATTCCGTTTAAATGTGCAGTGGATTACCTCGTGAGTGCTCTGATCTTCCCTCCTCCAGCTATTCAGTATGTGAAACTCTGAATCACTCACAATGTAATTAACCTGGAAAATAAAGAGGCAGAAAATGTCAGTGGCACGGATGACATCAAAAGGTGGACATCCAGCATGCCCAGTCTCATAATTATATCACTTAGATGGACAAACAATAAAAAACAGACACTAACCAGTTTGTCCTTTGGATAAACATCATAAAGGATCCGGCAGTACTCCATGGAGCACTCCACAGCACATGTCCACAGAGACTTTGACACCGGGGCCAAAGGAATGACCCCTTGAGCTCGGCTCTTTGTCAGCACATCACACTCCACCTGCTGACGACTGGACTCTGCCATGTAGGGACAGTGATCCACTACGAAGACAGTCTTGTGTGCCACAGAGAACATCTTCATTTTGCAAATCTGCAGAGTGAGATAAACCATAAGAAAAACAGAGCCAGACAGGAATGTTAGCTCTCTATATATTTTGTTGTTTGTTTATTTTTGTTAAGAAACATGTAGGCCCCTGACACATTAAAGGAACAACCTGAACCTACCCCCTACAGTGAGGAGATTAGAAGAACCCAAGAAGGGTCTATTTCTGGCATGATCTGGGGCTACTATTATCCTTAACATGGACATTATGCTATGGCTTTTGCAACTACCACATCTCAGCAGTATAAAACACCTACACTTGACATTTAGGCAGTGTGCCACACCCCTCTATTGTGGTTCTACATAGTCCAACACTTTCCAATACAACCTGCTTGTTTTTTTTCTTTAATTAAAAGTGCAATAGGAAGAATAGTGTGCAGACAGGGTGGAGTGGATGGAGTATCAGGGGTGAGAAGGATAGGTTCACAGGTATTGAGACTTGCTATGATGTATTTTTCAAAGATGGTGGTTCTAACAAAAAGACAGAAGGCCAAGCTGGAGGTGGCAGAACTGAAGATGCTAAGATTTCAAGTGAGATTGAAAAAAATAGACAGGATTAGCGATACAAAGGGTTGATGTTACAGACGTGAATGCCAGCAATGGGGTGAGATGGAAGATGAGCACCCAGAAGAAGAAGTAATTGTTTTGTTATGTTTTGTCCTGTCTTGTATCTTATTTAGACACAAGACAGGAAATGATCTCTAAATTGGGACATACACTTCTTCAAGCTTTCTAATAAACAAAACCTGGTTAAAACGTCCCAAGAAGCCTAGATAAAATAACCCAGATGTCTTTGGAGTGAAATAAACCTATGCGCTAAACTTAGAAAGAATACATTTATGACCTCATATGACCTAAACCAAGTACGCATAGATTATATATTACTACAACAAATCTCTATGACTGTTCATATTCAGGTTGGGTCAATTTCCACCTCCGTTTTACAGCTATTTATTTTGACTCACCTGGTGGAAACCTTGGGAAGGTAACGCTTCCCGGTCTGGAAACAACATGAATCGTCTGAAAAGGTCCGGTATCTGTATTTTTCTAGGTCACACTCTGACTGTTAAACCCCCTCTCCGTCTGCAGCGCGATGATCCTGACGCGTTTCAGGACATGTTAATTAATATACGAACGTCCAACGACCTGCTAAAAAGAGCATGTCACCGAGCAGCACGTTAGCCTGTCAGCTAACACCAGTCGCAACCATTTATTTGCTGATTCACGTTTATGACCGACGGTTTAAACAGTTAATGGTAGCATTTGCGTAATTCCAGGAAACACGTCTTCTAATTAACCAACTTCCAAACAACCGCTGCCTAGAAATTTTTTTGCAGACACTTGGGGGGAAAAAGCACAAACAATACAGTTCAAGTTGCTACAAGCTAGCAGGTTTGTTATTGGCGGAAATGTGTTGAGAGGTGTTCCGCCTCTTCTTCTTCTTTGACGTTCTCAAGCAGCTCACAGAGGTGGCGCTATATTACTGCCATCTTCTGGATTTATTAGTCACACGCATAGTTTTTTCCCCCGCCTATTTGTTTTGTTTTTGCTTGTTTTTGCTTGTCTGACATTGTTTTGTTTATAATCCCTTGTGTGAACGTAAGGAATGTGTTAATACGTGAAAGTCATTACTAAAAGCTTCTGAAACTTCTTTTATGTGCACTGTATAGTTTTCTTCTTCTTCTTCTTCTTCTTCTTCTTCATTCTATCTTCTATGGAAGCCACTGAAGAAAAAGCTTTTTCATCATCAGTAAGTTAAAAACTTAAATGTAACTTAAAGAATATATACTATATAAGGATATATAATTTCATAACTCAAAGGTTATGAGTTATATAGCTCTCAAAAGTTGACTAACTGACCAAGTATCCTGAAATCTGGAGTTTTTTCTGAGTAAATCAGCATTTCAAGATATATTAAAATTCTCATTGACAGACCAGTTCTCAGGGTCACCAAATTCCAATAAATTTTTTAAGGCCTACTTTTTTCTGTTTCTTAACCAACACAGTGCCATGCATATTCTTTTCTGTCTGTTGATTCCAGTGCTGCCCCATCAGGTTTGGACAGTTTAATATTCATTAGAATTGCCCTTTCTCTTTCAGCAGATTAGCTGGTTGTTGGTTCGGCTTGTTGGTTCCCTCTTGCCGCGGACTAGAGCAGCGCAGATACTGAAGGACCCGTCCCACCCTGGCAACAAACTGTTCCAACTTCTGCAATCCAGTAGAAAGTTTCACATCATCCGGGCAAGGACAGAGAGACTCAAGAGGAGCTTCTATCCCCAAGCCATCGGGCCCCGTCTGTCCCTAAATTGAATTTTCCCTGTTCAAATTCCTCTGTAATTTAATGTAGGCGTATTTTGATGCTAATAAATTTATGCTACTACTGCATTATAATGCAGTAAAGTCATATATGACTTTTACTTTAAATATAGAGTCTATATACTTCTTTTACTGCCTGAGAAAAAAATTATTACACCGTGAAATTCTTCAAATCGTTTTTTTTATCATCTTAGGATATATTTCACAAATAAGATCTACTTTGAAGATCTATCATGTCTGGATTGTGCTAACAGCCTTTTTTTTTCTTTAGAAAAAGAAAACAAAAGAATATGTTTAATGAGTGCAGGCTGTGCAGAACTCAGAGATCACATCACTCCTGTTTTAGCTTTTTGATACTGGAACTTTTTGTCATGGTCCTGGGCCATGTGGGCCCAGTATTCTTAGTTCCTTGTATTTTTGTATTTCGTTCCTTATTTAGACCATGTTTTCTAAGTTGCCCTGTTGTGTTGTTCCCTAAGTGTTTTCCCTTCATGGCTTTTACCCCCTGTGTGCCCCTCTGTGTATCTGTGAGCCCTCGTCTCTCCTTATGTTTTATTCCATGTTTCCCCTGCCCTTTATGTCTAAGTTCTCCCCGTGCTCTCTCTCCCCCCTGTGTGCCCTCTATGTATTTATGAGCCCTCGTCTCCCTTTGTGGTTGTTTCATGTTTCCCCAGCCTGTTATGTCTGTGTTTTCCCCGTGCTCTCTCTCCTCCTGTCTGAACCTCTGTGCCTGTACCCATCAGTGTTATGTTCACCCGCCCTGTCTCGTTATGGTTATCTGTGTCACCTGTGTTCCCCGTGTGTTCCCACTTTCCTCGTTAACCCTCTGTGTATTTCTGTCTGCGTCTTCCTCTGTTCGGTGTCGCGTTCTCCCTCATGCCGTGTGTGGTTCTCCCCGTGTCTTCCGGTATATGTTACTTTAGCTTTTCCCAGTTTAGTGTAGTTTTGTATTGCTTTTGTATCATCGTTATTGTTTATCACTTATCAGCAATAAAGCTGCATTTTTGAGTTTATCCCCCGTGTCTGTGAGTTTGCAATTTGGGTCCTCATCCTGCCTGCCACACGGCCGAAACATGACACTTTTAAGGCCTTTCCTCCCAGCTACATCTCTGACACCTTAGTACCATATGCACCACCACCTACCTGGAGCCCCCTGTTTCAAGAGCCCACCTAAAAATCTAAGGGCACACTTTCAATCCAACTTGTATTTGTGCAAAGAAATTAGAAGTATGATACTTTAATAAATAAACAAAACATATAGCAGCTTAATGTCTTTAAAAAATGTAAAGTAAATACTATTATTTTTATTTTTAAGTATAATATCTAGGGGTTTTTGTTTTTGTTTTAGTCAAAGCCACAGGGAGCCACTGGGGATGGGCAAAAAAAGCCCATATAAATATTGGCAATCTCTCTCTTTTTTTTTTTTTTTTGGCAAACTGGCTTAAAGACAAAAAAAAGGAAAACAAAAATCGTCATCAAGAGAACTGCAGGCCTCACTCGCCTCAGTTAAGGTCAGAGTTCATGATTCAACAATTAGAAAGAGGCTGGGAAGGAATGGCATCCATGGAAGAGTTCCAAGAATAAAACCACAGAGGCTTGTCCCACATTTGCCAGAAGACACCTGGGTTATGTAGGTTAAATAGGTTAAATAAATAGGTTAAATAAAGTGTTTTGAAGTGATCTGATCAAAATCTGGACTTAAATCACGTTGAGATTCTCTGGAATTACTTCTTCGCAGCGCTGTATCATATCCGCAAACCCAAATGCAGTCACTCCAAACAGTTTATAGCATTTAAAAAGGAAACAGAGCATTATGATAAAAGATTACATTACATATTTACTCCCCTGTCCCTGTATTAGTTGCTGACATTGTTTACTGTAGTTGCTAATAAAAAGTTTCATTAGAGGGGAAAACAACACTGGAGACTTTTTTTTATAGAAAGTTGTGTAACTGATAGAAGATTTTCTCTTAAATTGAATGTGAATTATATCAACAAGTATCTGGTCAAGGCCTGGAGAGCTGAGGTCCATGCGCAGAATTATTAATTATGAAAATGTTGATGGGTACAAACCAGAAGAAAGCTACACAGCGTCAGATAACCAACTTTTATTTGAACACTCTCCTCCTCCTCCTCCTCCTCCCCCGCCCCCCTCCAGCCCCACCCGTTTCACACTCGTACAAGTCACTGCATGAAAACTTTACGCGCACTGAACCAACGCTGTGAACTGAAGCAAGAATGCGCGGAGGCTGTGCCTTGAAATCAAAGTGAGAATCGGCACGCTTGTTGGTTTCCGGGTGTGTAGTTTTGTTTTGTTTTTAACTTTTTGTTTGGGAAGTGATGACACTGGAGCTGTCGGCAGGACTATGAGCGACCACGACATCCTCGAGATGGAGTCCGACATGGAGGATCTGGGGGATATAGAGCTGGGCATGATAGAAGAGGAAGTTGGTGAGAGAACATGGTCTTTTGCAACAGTTGTCTGCATGCTATTCCGGAGCGCGGACTCGGTCTGGGTTTTATCCTCGTGATGCTGTGGGTCCTTATCGAGACAGCTGTCGATATTCTTAGGCCACGTTATCTCCGGGAACTCATCTTTTGCTACTCTGTAGTGGAGAAATTATTACTATTGTAACTCCTTTAAACAAAGTCCCCTTTCTCTTATGTATTCTGCACTCCGGTATAGTTAAGATATTTACTTTTTACTCTATAATATGTAGTCCCAGTATGGCGCAAATACAGTGTTGCTCAAGGATAGATGACGGTGTGCAGTGTTACAGATTGATCAGGAATGGGCATGTGCAGAGAGACAATTGAGCACCAGTGGAGGTGTGGTGCACAATACAGCTTCGGACATCTCCAAGAACCCAAGATTACAAATGACTATAGTTTCTCGGTATTCCTAGATCTACCTTGCTACCACACAGAAACACCTCTCAGCGAGCTTTTGTTGTTCGGGTTTTTTCACATTCCTGAATCTGCAAACCGAAACCATAACTCCGCTGCTGAACAGAATGTGTCCTGGGCTCGTCTTCATCTCTGTACCCAGAGTAGATTCTGCTGCAGTGTTTCTATGAAATCTATATCATACCTGTCTCATCTAAAGTGACGCAGGCCTATCGATGACATGTTTTTTCTCTCTCCCTTTGTTCACTGATGTCTTAGATAATAGATCATAAGATAAGATCATAAAATAGATCATGAAGAGCATCTCACTGTAAAGGCACTCTAGTCTAATGGAGGGTTCGTTTCATTACAATCATTTTACAGGACTGTGGTGGTCAGTGCATTCACCAACAAAGTAGTCTTAATGAACGTCAAATGTAAAACGGTCACACTGGCTGTGGTTGAGGTGGTGTCAGTCACTTTGGCTTCTTACCCAGCTTTCTTTTTTATGCTTGAGTAAGCATGATGCTTGATCTCAATACAGGCACAGTTGCTGAAGGTGCACCGGATGTACCCATTTTACGAACGAAGATGAGAAAATCAGGTTTAAGCACTTTTCATGAAAACCAATAATTATTTATTGGTTTTCATGAAACTATACAGCCATATTTGTGTCCTGACTTGCAATAGAGCTGGTGCTCGATTCTTATCTGTTGTGAAACGTCCCCTGAGATCGAGCAGAAAAGCAACTCCTGCCGTTTCGTAAGATACCTTTTTTTTTAAACCATCTTCGGCCTCGCCTCTGTCAGTGCGCCCCAGGGTGGCTGTGGCTACAATGTAGCTTGCCATCACCAGTGTGTGAATGGGTGGGTGACTGGATGTGTGAAGCGCTTTGGGGTCCTTAGGGACTAGTAAAGCGCTATACAAATACAGGCCATTTACCATTTTTACCATTCAAAATTATTATTATGTACGCCTTAAGGTCACATACCTAGGCACCACAATGCTTCAAAAGCTGTTTTTTTTTCTTTTAAGGAATAATCCATTTTCCTCTCATTGTTACATGTGCCTTTTTTTTCTTTTTTCTTTTTTGTACATTGATGTGTCGGATGTACTCTAAGGAAGGAAGTAGCCTGCGACTGGGTTAGTGGTTTCTGACAAAATAAAAGATTTCAGTTGCATGCTTTTCAAATGACTCACACTTTCTGAATCAGTTATGGTTGCAGAGGTTCTGTAACAGCGTTTGTGTTCGGAGACTGACGATTTCAGATGAATGTGTGTCTGTCTGAACTGCTTAAAACCCGGGCTGTATGTTATGTCACTGCACTTTGTGGGATGACTGCAGTATAGAAGTCAGACCGTGAGCCTGCTTGAAGACTTTCAAAGGAGAAATTGTTGATTTTAAGAGCAGTGTTTTTTCCTCACGCTCCCTAAGCATGTTACTATGGCCTGTGTTATGAAAACAACATCTGTCTCCAGTTAGTTTTCTTTTCCACTTTATATGGAAACACTGCAAGACTTCCCATATTCGATTTTTAGGTCATCTGTTTTTTTGAAATAAGGGACAAAAGATTTATGAGGCAAATGGGAGAGGCTGCAGTGTTATTTTTATTATGTATTTTCTTGTTTTGACATAGTCTGTGGTGGGAAAGTATGTATGTTGAGCAGCGGAATTTCTATTTTGTATCAGGGGATTCATAGAACAATTGTGGTGAGTAGGACGTTTTGTGCAAGCAATAAATCAGCGAGAGAGTGTGATGTTAAAGGAAGTGAAAAGCAGTCTGTGGTGCTTCAGTGAGCACTGCAGAGCTAGAGCATTAGCTATAACTCAGTGGAAAACAAAGGTTAAAGAAAAGCGGGTCAGTAGTCCTTAAGAATGCTGTAGACTGGTGGGGAATAAAAAGCTGGAATGGAATAGGGAATGAAGCTCCAGTTGAGTCATTTTGTAGGCAAAACAAACAAGAGTTCACTGATTTAATTGAAAATGAACTTCAGTTGTTTTCTACAGCATCTGAAAAAGTGGTTGGGTGGAGTATGTGAGCTGTTTCTGGGCTCTAAAGTGGGGAATGCCAGAAAAAACGTTCAAGAATAACTGCTCTTTCAGCCTACTGATGCATATTTCCATCAACAATAAGCTCCTATAAGTAGATACCTTCTTAATATAATATATGGGATCTTACCTTTTGCTTTGTTTACCTTAGGTGACTAAACCATTTGTACTGTAGGACCTTAACTCAGTGTAACTATAAGTTACTGTACTGTACTTAACTATACAGAACTGTTATAATCAGTAGTATATGCATAAACATATATGTACACCTATTAGAGAGCATAATTTACCTACTGTAGTTTATGGGCTAAACTGATATTTTAGACACATTTAGTTTAAAGGGCACACATGCTTTTCCTTATTCTCTGGCACATTTTTGCTGTAGTATGAGAGATAGTTACATTAAACATGGCCAAAAGTCTCACAAAATAAGGTCAGATAATGTGCATCCAGTCCTTATGAGTCAAAAGCTTAGGGCACACACTTTTATTCTGTTTTTTATGTTTGTTTAATTCTACTTTAAGGGGAATCCCCTCACTTAGTCATGGCTGTCCCCACCCACCTGTTGGTCAAAGATAACTTAAAGGGACGAGACCCAAAATGGCCTGTTTCAGACACTGGAGTGACAGAGAGTTCGGATATAGAGATATATGAGGACCATTCTGAACTGTAAATCATAAAGCGCTATTCTGCTAAAGTTGTATATGAGCATCAGCCCTTTCATAACAGGTTTATGACCATATGACAACGCTGTAAAAGAACAGCGTTGTAACCGTGCTTTCAGTCCATATCTGTCATTGCCTTCACAGCTGCGCCCTCCCATGATTTTATCTTGTGGAACTCCAATTAAATCAAAATCTCCTCACAGACATATGAACACCCGTGTCTGTTTTTATGTGCATGCCCCAGCAGGCGTACAGACACACTCATCCTCTCTGTTGTGGCTGACAAAGATATGTATTAGGACAAACATGAGATGCAGGTCAAACTGCAACTAAAAGACTAAAAGAGAAATAGTAGCAGCATAAATTCTGTGCTATAAATGCAACAGAAGTCCATACATTCTCTGTACAAATCTTTTCTGGAAAAAAAGCTAGAATATAAAATCTATATAATCTGCTAGTAATGCATCTTCTGCAGTACTTAGTCTGCAGTCACTTAATCATGGACATTTGGATGTTTGGCTGGACATGGATAATTTCAGGCTTTCAGTGAATTATCTGGCTGGAATGATTTTACAGCATGCATATTTAATGGCTTTAAAATAAACAAGAACTGGTTACACATGGTGAAAATTACACACATATAACACCCAATTGTTTCAATAATTCAGCCACAGATTTGAGGTAAAGTTAAAGAATTTGGGGCTAGTCCTCCTTTTTCATTGTTCCATCCACTTTTTGTAATGCACCAGTACCGCTGGCAGCATAACAGCCCCCAGAGCGTGTTCAGTGTTCTTGGGTTTGACAGCCTCACCTTTACTCTTCCAAGCACACCTCTTGTCATTGCTGTCATGGCTATACAACTTTTCCCCTTCAGACCATAAAACCTTTCGCCAGGCGTAATCTGGTTTATGTGGGCAGGTGCAAATTTCAGTTGACCTTGCACCTCCTCTCAGTCAACGGCAATGCAAAACAGACTCTACTGTGGTGTTCCAGCAGTTTCCAGTTCAAAGCAGTGTTTAGCCTTGGTTTGTATGTTCTCCTGAAAATCCTAACTAGGGCTGCCACAAACGATTATTTTCATAGTCGACTTGTCACCAATTATTTTTGCGATTAGTCGACTAATCAGATCATGCATCCACTGGACGTACAACGTACAGCTTATTGCACTAGCATGCATCTGCTCTTATATAACTATCATTAGCTTACAGCTTTAAGTGTTTAAGGTATGTGCTAACTAAAAATAAAGACAAGATGATAGTTTATTACATTTTAATGAGTTTAATAAACTCAGCCGTCTGCTCCTTGCTATCTAAAATATAACAGGACACCGGAGTATATTCTCGAGCATCTCACACTTCTGATAATCAGTTGTCTGCTTTGAACAAATAATATACTGAAAAAAGCCAAACAATAACATTAAGTTATGTAACTGACTTATATATGTTTAACCTGAGTAGCGAAAGACGGCCGTGGGTTTGAAAGCGATTTGCTGATGTTGTGCCAAAAACTGATTTCCGGTATTTGCCAAAAACTTGTTGGTGAAACATATTTCAAATATATCCCTCATGAATTATATCAAGTCACCTTGAGCAACAAACAACATTTGGTGGCTCAAGAGTTGGCAGTTCGTCTTGTAATCGGAAGGTTGCCGGTTCGAGCCCCGGCTCCGACAGTCTCAGTCGTTGTGTCCTTGGGCAAGACACTTCACCAGTTGCCTACTGGTGCTGGTCAGAGGGCCCGGTGGCGCCAGTGTCCGGCAGCCTCGCCTCTGTCAGTGCGCCCCAGGGCGGCTGTGGCTACAATGTAGCTTGCCATCACCAGTGTGTGAATGGGTGAATGACTGAATGTAGTGTAAAGCGCTTTGGGGTCCTTAGGGACTAAGTAAAGCACTATACAAATACAGGCCATTTACCATTCCTGTAACAAGGTAGAAGCTGCAATCAGTTTTTGGCAGTGACTTTTATGTATCCTTTATTTATGCAGTTAAAAAAAAAATTCTTGTTTACTTTAAAAATGTCTCTTTTAAGAGTAATCTGGCCAAGAGGACAGTTGAAATTGCAACAAATGCAAAAATTGTTTTGTTAAGATATTTTAAGTGGACAAAAGGAAGGTGGTTGATTATAATGTAAGTATAATAACACAGTTACAAAGATACTTGAGAAACAGGTAATTTTTAATTTTATATATAACCCCTTTGTAATACCTGTTCACCGAAGTTTATTTAGCAACATACATAACAATATTACACATAAAAAACACACGGAAACATTGGAAATCACTTTTTGGCACAACACCGGGAGTCCGGTGTTCTCACCGGCTCTAGTGAGCCTTAAGCCCCGGCTAGCTATCAAGCTGGTGAGTAACAAACGCCTCCGAAAACATCGGAGCGCTTTTGAAAATATGCGGTGTCTTGATAAACTGAGCAAATATTTGAAGTTCACACAGCTACATTCTCGCCTGAAAATATGTTAAACGTTTATTTTGTGACCCAGAAAGAATAATAAGAGTAATATTAAAACTAACTAGCTTCCGCCATTGTTGGAAACTGAGCAGGGCCGCGCTATGAATTCTGGGATAGGTTGGGCCACGAAGTATACACCCGACCTATCCTTCAAATCTGGGGAAATGAAGGGAGCATTTGCACGATCTTGGAATCTGCAATTAATTAGAAATGTCTTTCCAAAGTTGTGACAGTTAGTGACAATGACAGTTTTCCTCCTTAGTGTCAAGACTAGCGAGTTAAACTCAGAGTGCAGGTTTATTGCTGGGAAAATTCTTCATAGAAATAACATCACCAAACAAACTCAAATCACCAATACGGGACTAGACACTAAACTGGGCACTGAAACCTAAAACTAGAAAACCTGAGGAAACAAACCAGAACTAAGAGTGAGGAAATTTACAGGAAAATGAGGGTTGAAAACACAGCAGGAAGTGAGGATTTGGAAACAGGAAGAAACACAGCTGGGACAAATCAGACATAATGAGACGAGGGAACGCAAAACTAGATACCCTGGCATAGGAGACAGACTATCAAAATAAAACAGGAAATACACCATGTACGCACAGACACGGACTCAGAGACACAAGCTTAACACTACGATAATACTGATACGGTACAGAGGGAACATAAGGACAGAGATGACCAGACAGGAGACGTGGGACCAGGACAGGCACAGAGAGACACAGACTTGATACTGAACAGAGGGAACACGGAGTACAGGGACAGGAATGACATGAGACACGACCGACAGGGGAACAAGAGAATAAACATGAGGGCAGAATTAAACCGAAGAACTAGAAATCACAAAGCCAGGAGAACTAAAGATCTAGAAATACAAAACAGAAACCAAACCCCTAATAGTCATGAACCACGATGAAAACAAAAATGAAAAAACTAAATTCAAAACACTGGGTCACTGACCCAGGACTGACACTTAGATTTTCAGAGTTCCTTCAATTTTGTTTTAAGTATTGGTCCAAGATTGCTGACAAAAACAAATTATTTCTGTGCTAGCAAAGAGAAACTACCATTTTGGGGTGGCTGTAGCTCAGGAGGTAGAGGAGGTCATCCACTAATCGGTTGGCGCTTCAGTCTATGTGCAAAATATCCTTGGGCAAGATACTAACCCCAAGTTGCTCAATGATGCATCCATCGGAGTGTGAATGTTAAACAGAAAGCAATTAACCACTGTTAAAAGTGCTTATATGAATGGTGAATCCTCATTCACCCAACCAGTCCATTTACCAGTTCTAGTCAATCACAATCACATAACCTCTGCCAAGTTATTAAAAGATTGAAGCGCATTTATATATTTGAGTTAGGGCTGGGCCATATCATACCATTCACGGTAATACTGGTATAATGTTGGGCAATGATAAGAAAATGAAATATCGCGATAGAATATGGGTAAAACACGCATGCGCAGTGCCTTTGTTTTCATATGCACATGGAGGAAAAAGCGTGCCGGCGACGGGAAATGAGAAGAGTGAAAGCGGATCACTGAATGAAACGGATGAACCAGAACTGGTTTGTAAAAATGCTGCAACTTTAGTGGTGTGGAACTGGTTTATCTTTCGTCCATCAGATACACAACAAAGCACTATTTTTGGTAGCGCATGCTAGCGGGCCGTCGTTATTACCGTGTTTTTTGGAAAATACGACACACTTAAAATACATCCTTTGATTTTTTCTTAAAATCGACAGTGCCCCTTATAATCCCGTGTGCCTTATGTATGAATTCTGGTTGTGTTTACTGACCTCGAAACGATTTTATGTGGTACACAGCGCTCGAAAATCTGTCAGACGTTTTAGTACGACTTTGCTAAGCTACGAAGCCGCACCGCTTGATGGATTGTCGGAGCATTACGGCTATCGTAGGCAGGAGCCTCTCGGAGTGATACGTACTGTGCTTCAACATAATATTACCATATTGTGTGTGTATAACCTCTTTCTAAGTTTTGTGGATCTTATACATGGTTATGCTGAGGATATGTCGGCCAATTTCCACTGGAAATGCATTTTGGTTAAACTGACAGCAAGGAATTTGCACTGTTACATTTTTATATAACTTTAATGCACATAAAAAACAGCTGCTTGTTTAAGTGAAAATACATTGATGGGTTTTTTTTCCACTAATAAAGTTGTGGAGTTGTAAAGTATTTTGTCTAGTGTCAATTATATTGTCAGTTATATCGTTATCGCAAATTTTCAAATGTATATCGTGATAAATATTTTTGGCCATATTGCCCTGCTCTAATTTGAGTATCTGAATATTTGAGTCTGTATATATAATTTTTACTCTGTGAGAAAATCCAAAAGAAACTCAAACTTGTGCACCACACTCTTGTTTTTAAAGATGAATGCTGTATCATCATTCCACTCTGGAGAAAGAACAAGCCAAAGAAATCATTAAAAGCCCCAAATTCCCTGATATTCATGCCCATGATAAGTTTATGCAAACCTCTGTCCAAAACTGCATGTCTGTTCTTTGTTCATTGTTGCATTTGCATTCCTATTTATATATGCAATCTTCTTCTTCTTTCTTTCTTTCTTTTTTTTTGCAGTATACCCAGAGGAGTTTTTACCAACTTATCACTCTATCAAAGAAGGAGGAAACGTAATTAAAGCACAAGAGGTGAGTCAACAGACAATGAAGTAACATTAAACCCCTAACATAATATTATGAGCTTTACTGAAACTTAGTGGGTCGGACTGTGTGGTGAGAGAGGGGGAGGGAGAGGAGAGCAGGGCGTTACAGTGTTTGTTGACCTACGTTACACGTTGAATAGGCAGGTCCAGGTCAGCGTTAACATTGTTTCTGCTGCGACTGTCTCCAAGCTGGACATTTACTTGTGATTATGTTCAACAAGTATGACGTTATGGAGGAAGAGGAGTATGAGTTTCATCCTGTAGATTTACCCAGTGAGCCTTGTTTTTCCCCTCAGGTAGGGTTTAATGACAAACCAGACTCCCTGTTCTTCAATGATGGTGTTAGGAGGATTGACTTTGTCCTGGCGTATGAAGATGAGGACAAAAAGGAATATGAGAAGAGGCATGTGTTCCAGAGACGCAAGGTAAGCTTGTTTTTCTTTTAACCTTATTGAGCATTTTAGTAAAACGCACCATGCCATTAAATCCAAAGGTACTGGGTGTACTGCAAACGGTGCAAAGTGGAGTAAATTGTGCATAGCAGAGAGATGACATTATAGTAATAAAAAGCTTAATTTGCATAGTTCTTTGTAAAACACGGTGGTTTCTGGTATGTATGTGGGAGCCTGGATATACGGGTCTTTATATCTCATTAGTAAAATGATAAAATCAATTTTAAATTTCACTGGAAGCTGGTGAAGGGAAGCAAGAAAGTGTGAGTGCGGGCAAGCCTAGCTGTTATGTCAGTGTGATTACTGACCTTCAAGAAGCTGTCCGGGTGAAAAAGAATTGCAATGGAGGACATTTAAAGATATCCAACTGTTAATGGTAATGTTAAGGTTGTCATCGTCAACATAGTAACATATGAGATGCCTTTAAAGCTCTTAAGTAGATGGCCAGGAGAGTAGCAGATAGTTGGAGAGTTGGACCAAAGCGCTTCTAGTGAGAATATTTAGCTATTAATGATTTTTAGCTATCAGAATATAATGAAAACCATTTAAGAAAAGTGATGCCAACCTAGTTCAACAACCTGTCATATAAGACCGGTGTGATCAGTGGTGTTAAAGGCTCGGGGACTGCAAACAGCCTGCTATGCCAGCATTCAGAATCCATGGAGAGTAGTTATGATGTTAGATTTAGAGTGTTAGTATTGACATTTGATCTCTGAGCGTCTATTCTTTTCACCAGTGACTCTCTGGTTCGATTCCCAATGGGTTTTATCTGAATGCCTTCGTTTTGACTTTAAGATCTGACTGCATTTTATGTGTCCTAATGAGTTATATAACAACATTCTTCTAATAGAATAATCTAACATCATAACGTATACACAGAGTGCATGCAGGCGAATGTATATAGCCAAAATTTTCTCAGTGTTTGATTTATTACTCATACAAATGGCAGAGTCTGTTTCTTATTTGTAAATGGAGTTTTTGTTTGCACTTGGATTAGTCTGTCAGTCTGTGGCTTCACATTATTCCCCTCTGTCTGTAAATATTATTTATCCAGGATATGAAGCATTAGATTCTGACTGTGAGGTGCTCCTGGCTATATTCCTTGAGAGAGCTAATGAAGAGCATCATTTTTTCAATTAGATGCTCAAAGTTCATCATCAGAACAGATCTGTTTGGCCATGAGTAATTTTTAATTTATGTTTTTAGATTTTGTGGTGCAAAAATGTTAAACCGCCACAAAACAAAGTCAGTTGGTTTGTAACTGAAGAGAAGGAAAAATAGAAAGAAAGAAGACCAACTCTTCCTGGTCTGGTTTCTGTTATTAGTATTAGACTGAAGGATGAACTGGCATATCCAGGCTTGTTTGTCCTCTTTCACAACAGGTTTACAGTCAGGTTTGTATATAATATAATGCTTGGAAATGAATATGTTGTTGTTAGAAAAGAAGTGCCACATGTTTTCCACTTGATTGAGATGAGAGCTGTGAATAAATACAGGCAGTGGGTGTAGACAGCTGCAACCCAGCTCCAAGTCCGTAAAAGCCGATCAGCCAGTTTTACTGAGTTCCTTGGAAAAGATTTGCCTATAAAGTTACTGGAAGTATCACAGTCCTGGGCTTTGGACTCAGTTTGCGGACTAGAGATTTCCTCTCTATTCGTTAATGTTACGTTTGTTTCTTAGTTTGACTGTTCATTCTTGATTGACTCGTTCCTGAATATCTTGAGTTCTGTGTTTCCGTTAATGCTGATTTCAGTTACTATTCTGCTTTAGGTTGTTTGGTTTGGTCTCGAGGGTTTTTTTTAGCCTTTCCTTTCTGTGTCAGGTTCAGATGTCAGGGTCATTGTCTCTGTGTTTAGTTGCTTCCTCTTTCCTTTTGATAGTCTTGCCACTTGCACTTTATGTTTAGTTCTACTTCCCTTGTTTCCACTTGCTTCATTACTCCTTGCATTTATTGTCTCCCTTTAACATTTGTCTAGTCATCCCTTTAGCTCTGTAGCAGCTTACTGGGAGCTTTCCTGTTTGGAATCTGTAGCATATCTTGATATCTTCCCTATTTTGATCCCTTGTTTAGCACATGACAGGAAATGAAATTTCCTAAGTCTGTTAGAACTGAGGAAACATTATATTCATAAGAAATCCAGCAAGCGGAGAGTCTCTAAAAGTCACTCGATTAACTTTGTTGTTCCAGAGCATAACTTTGGTCAAACACAGGTTGCTTAACTTTATTCTGCTCTGACTGCTGGGAAGGTGTGGTTCTTTGACATGCTGTTGGTTAAATGGAATTATTATGATTGTCTATATACATCGCATGCAATTGTGGTATTTCCTGTTTCTCAATGAGTAATCTTTCTGCTAACAAAGTTAGCAGTAATAAAGACTGAAGCTATTTTTAGCTTTGCTTCATTAACAGTTCCTTGAAAGTGTCCATGAGGTGCTGAATGTGACAATTTAGCGATACCAAATTATTCACCAAATGAATACACCGAAGACAGAGCGCAGTTCCTGCACCAGGAGAGCAACATGATGCAGTATTACAGTATTATATCGAGTTTTTAGTACATCTTTTTGAATAATAAATACATAAATCAGTCAACTAAAGGGGCCATGAAAGTATCTGCTGTATCCAGCGATTAATTTGCATTTGATATTTATTTTTTTATTGTCTTATTCTTTAGAGACGGCGAGAATACTTTGAGGCCAGCCTGATGAAGATGGGCATGGAGTTGGAGGCCACACAGTCTGTAAGTGGATGTTCTTGCCTGGAGGTTACTGTTTCTGTCCCCGTATCTCTTACTTTAACTGAATTCTCTCTTTGTTTGCAGGTTTTAGATGAAAAACTCATGTTTTTGAAAGTTCACATGCCATGGGATGTGCTGTGCACCTATGCCGAGGTCCTGCATATCAAGCTTCCCATACAGCCCAACGACATGCCGGCCCGCCCCTCCCCGTTGCGCTTTTTCTCCTGCATCACCAAGCACTTCTATCCCGATGAGAAACTGATCAGTAAGGAGTCCGAGTTCTTCACCGCCCCCTTTGAGAAGGATCGACAAGATCTCTTCTGTATCAAGGACAAAGATCTCTTCTTCACTCCATCGATGAGGAGCAGGATGGTAGGTTGTTCCATGTAGCTGCCATAAGTTCAGGCTGCCTGCAACTCTCCCTACACATAAATATGTCAATGGATTTATGGATTTCATGTTAAAATCACTAAAGTCAGGGTTCACAGACAACCTTAAAATGCCTTCATTTTAAAGGAACTTGATTTGAAATAATAGTCATCTTAAAACTTAACTTAACTTTTTCCATGAATTTGTGGTTTAAGTCTTATGTACAACATATTACGTATACTTTCACAAATCGCACATTAAAATAGTGGAGAAAAAGTTAGCAGGACTGGAAAATACAAGTTTGGACCAAGAACAAAAACTTTTATGCTCCTAGGTGAATGATTTAGTAATGGTTTGCTGTCATAACAATTTATTTTGAAGTGGTATGTAAGGAAACAGGCGTAAGAGACTCTGGAGAGGTGGAGGTATGCACCGGATACATGGGATCAGTAGAGCCAAGACTGAATGCATGTGCGACTGAGAAAGAGACGGGTGGAAATGTTAAAGTTTAAAGAGTGCAGATATTAAATGTACATGGATTTAAATACCTGGGTTCAAGCATCCAAGGCAACAGGCAGTGCACAAGGCAAGTGAAGAAGAGTGTCAGGGGTGATTTGTGATAGAAGCACAGCAGCAAGAGTGAAAAGGAAGATTTACAAGATGATATGATGTATGGTTTGAAGATTATGGCACTTCCAAAAATACAGGGGGTGGAGCTGGAGGTAACAGAGTTAAAGATGTTCAGATTTTCATTGGAGTGACCAGAATGGTCAGGATTAGAAATGAGTATGTCAAATAGACAACAGTTTGAACAGTTTGGAGACAAAACTAGAGAGGAAGGTGGTTTCTGCATTTGGAGGGATAGTGGACACATTGTTCAAAGTTGAAGATGGAGCTGGGAGGCAGGAGGAAAAGAGCAAGACCATAGAGAAGAAGGACATGCAGAGGGTTTGTGTGACAGAGGAGGATGTTGGAGTAGAGGTGGAGGAAGGTGATCTGCTCTGGTTAAACTGAATTTATATTGCACCAAATCACAACAGCAGTTGCCTCAGGGAACTTTATATTGTAAGGTAAAGACCCTACAATAATACAGAGAAACCCCAACAATCAGATGACCTCCTTTGAGCAAGCACTTGACGACAGTGGGAATGAAAAACTCCCTTTTAACAGGAAGAAACCTCCAGGCTCAAGCAGGAGGAGTCATCTGCTGGTTGGGGGTTAGAGGAGGCAAAAAAGACAAAAGACACACACTGTGGAAGAGAGCCAGAGATATACAATAACTAATGATTAAATGCAAAGAGGTCAGAGACGCAGGGTGCTCTGTCGAATCCAGTTTTTTCCCCAACTGCAGTACGGAAAGAACTGCATGCAATTGGACAATTTCCTCATTAGTTTATTTTTCCAAAGTGATGATTCCAAACCTAGAACACTTGAGACACCCATTTAAATAAAATAACAAATATCCGTTGTTAGAAATTATATAATTATCTTATAGTTTTTTATTTGATTTGAAAAAGTCAAGAGCTCCTTTTAGATTGACAGAGATGGTTTTGTCTATGAAGAAAAAAATCAATGTATTATAAAATAGTAGAATGATAACTTTTTGACTCTTTCTCTTTTCTTAGGCGTATTACATCCTGAGCCGAGCCCCCTATGACATACGAGGCAACATAAAGAAGTTTGGCATCACCAAACTGCTGGACAGTGGAGTTTACAAAGCGGCCTATCCCATCCACGATGTAAGCCACAATATTTTCTGCTTTATTTTGCATACTGCGTATTGTCTTGTTTAGCCAAGCTGTACTATGTTATGTTAATGGCTTCACTGCTCGTCATGTCAGTGTCGGTTCAATGTCAAGTCCCAAGAACCAGAGTGTCCCAATGAAAGATACCTGCTCTATGAAGAATGGGCTCATCCCAAAAGCTTCTACAAGATCCAACCGCTGGACCTCATACGGTAAATCTTTTTTCTGTGCATAAAAAATTGTCTTCTCTGTTTGTTCAAGAAAAATTAGTAGTAATTATTAATAACTCTAATTATTTTTATTGACAGGAACTACTACGGGGAGAAGATTGGCATCTACTTTGCCTGGTTGGGTTTCTACACGAGAATGCTCACTTGGGCTGCTGTTGTTGGGATCGGCTGTTTCATCTACGGGTACTATACCCGGGACACCAGCACCTGGAGGTACTACAAACAATTTATTTCTCTTTAATGATTTTAAATGTTTAAAAAAATGCTCTTTAATGGTCTGTCTTGTGTCTTTGAAATGCTGCAGCAAAGAAGTGTGCGACCCTGATATTGGGGGAAAAATAGTCATGTGTCCACAGTGTGACACGTGCCAATACTGGACATTAAACAGCACCTGTAACACTTCGAAAGTGAGTTCTGTTTTATTGTATTTGAATGCATCTTTTCCTGTCTTTAATGTTGCTCAGTATACTTTGCAGCACAGCGCTCACCTCACAGTAGGTAGCACTGTTGCCAGATTTGCATAGTGAAATGTGTGGCTGCTGTTTTACTTTGTGACACAGCTGCAGCTGCCATTGAAATTTTATCTCTTTCTCTCTTTTTTAAGAATCTTTGCATATTTGATAACTTTGGGACGTTAGTGTTTGCAGTTTTCATGTCAGTCTGGGGTAAGTTTGATACAGTTTCTACCAGATTTTATCTTCTGTTATTATCTTTGCTTTTGCATCATCTTTGGTATTATTAATAGAACACCCTATTTATATTGCGCTTCCTTCTCTTATAACTGCCTGGCTTGTTGTTTCCTGTGTTTGTTTCGCTTTGTGCAGTGACTTTGTTCCTAGAGTTCTGGAAGCGCTACCAGGCAGAGCTGGAGTACGAGTGGGACACTGTGGAGTTCCTGGAACAGGAAGAGCCACCTCGCCCAGAATATGAAGCCAAATGTATCTATGAGAGGAAAAACCCCATTACAGGGGTAAATCCCACATACTTTTTCTCCAGCTAATCTCAGCTTGAGTTTTGATTTTCTCCATTTACAATGCATCAGTGAGTTTCACCTCTTCAAATATTGTTGCTGAGGTTCATAATTTCATTTTATTTATGTCTGCTATTTAGGTGAAGGAAAAGGTGCCATACACAGCCTGTGGACGATGTGTCCGTGTGTCGATAGGAATGACAACAGTCATTTTCTGGGTGAGTCATGAATTAAATGTCTTTTTTGTGTCTACTTTTTTTTTTATACAAAGAAGAAGAAATACACAACAGGAATAGTGAGAACAATATATAAACTCCTTTTAAGGTATACCCTTCTTTTAATTTTATTATTTTACATAACAGCATGGAAAGAAAAACGTCTAATCCTTAGGAGGCCTTAAAATGATTATTATTTATTTAACAGAAAGTAAGCCAAACAAAGAAACAGTATTTGAAAAACTATGTACAACCTTATTGTTTCTATAGGAATTAAGAGGTTAAATATATAGCCAGGTGCTGCTAGTCAAATGCACTATTAACTGCTCATTAGCAAGTGAGAGCACTACTATAAAAGTAAAAGCCAAAGAAAAGACAAAAGAGTATGGCTTGTTTGGGAAGGTTGCCTGGAGAAAGTATCTTCTTCCTAAGAAGAACATGGCAGCACAGCTTAGGTTTGCAAAGTTGATATCTGAACAAACCACATGATTTCTGTAACGATCCCTTTTGTAAAGATGAGACTACAGTGGAGCTGTTTGGCTATTATCCACAAGATAATTGTTTGGAGAAAACCAAACACAGCATCTCAACACAAACACCCCATACCAACTGTGAAGCATGGCGGTGGATGGGTGATGGTTTGGGCTTGTTTTGCAACCACAGGACCAAAGAATCAAGGTGTCACAATGTCCCAGACCTCATTGAAATGCGGTGGTGGGAGTTGAACAGAACTGTAAACAAGCAAATGTCCACATATCTCAATGAAATGAAGCAATGTTGTAAAGAAGAGCAGGCCAAAATTCTTCCACAGTGCTGTGAGACACTAATAAAGTCACAAAGAAAAAAATTAATTATTGTAGTGAAAGTTTGTTCTACAAGCCAATTAATTTTGTTCTGATATTCAATTCAATTCAATTGTATTTATATAGCACCAAATCACAACAACAGTCGCCTCAAGACGCTTTATATTGTACAGTAGATCGTACAATAATAGATTCAGAGAAAACCCAACAATCATATGACCCCCTATGACCAAGCACTTTGGCGACAGTGGGAAGGAAAAACTTTTAACAGGAAGAAACCTCCGGCAGAACCAGGCTCAGGGAGGGGCGGGGCCATCTGCTGCGACCGGTTGGGGTGAGAGAAGGAAAACAGGATAAAGACATGCTGTGGAAGAGAGACAGAGGTTAATAACAGATATGATTCAATGCAGAGAGGTCTGTTAATACATAGTGAGTGAGAAAGGTGACTGGAAAGGAAAAACTCAATGCATCATTGGAATCCCCGGCAGCCTATGTCTATTGCAGCATAACTAAGGGAGGATTCAGGGTCACCTGGTCCAGCCCCAACTATATGCTTTAGCAAAGAGGAAAGTTTTAAGCCTAATATTAAAGGTAGAGATAGTGTCTGTCTCCCGAATCCAAACTAGAAGCTGCTTCCACAGAAGAGGGGCCTGAAAACTGAAGGCTCTGCCTCCCATTCTACTTTTAAATACTCTAGGAACAACAAATAAGCCTGCAGTGTGAGAGTGAAGTGCTCTAATAGGGTGATATGGTACTACAAGGTCATTAAGATAAGATGGGGCCTGATTATTTAACACCTTGTATGTGAGGAGCAAGATTTTGAATTCAATTCTGGATTTAACAGGAAGCCAATGAAGGGAAGCCAAAACAGGAGAAATCTGCTCTCTCTTTCTAGTCCCTGTCAGGACTCTTGCTGCAGCAAGATATGTACGGAACTATTTCACTTACTACTTCCTTTTTACAATAATTATATACTATTATTTATATATTATGGTTTCAGTTCACAAAAAAACAAATTTTGCTTTAAAATAAAATGTCCATTTTAACCAATGTAATATTGAGCAGGAAGTATTGATCTATAAAAGTAGCTAGGGTACATGGAACAGTTTCCTCTTTGACTCCACATGTTTTCAAGCATCCTGCTATTCCAGCTGTCTTTCCCCACATCTCTTGACTGTCAGAAAGAATTTGTAATAATTTTGTTTTGTTTTGTTTATTTATTTATTTATTTATTTATTTATTTATTTATTTATTTATTTATTTATTTTACTGATTTTGTCCTTTAGATAATGTTGATCCTGGCATCTGTTGTGGCCATCACTGTATACCGCCTGGCTGTCTTCTTTACGTTTTCTCGTGAACTGCGGAATACAAACTTGACAATTGCTGAGCCAATAAAGGAGTATGTGACACCTCAGATGGCCACTTCTGTCACAGCATCACTGATTAGCTTTGTTGTAATCATGATCCTCAATATTCTATATGAGCGGGTCGCCATCTGGATCACAGACTTCGGTGAGTTAAACATCCAACTGTACTGTCTTTCCTCAATGGAAAATAACCTAATCCACAGTCTTTTCATATCCGACACAATAACAGAGCTTCCACGAACCAAGACGGACTATGAGAACAGCTTGACTCTGAAGATGTTCCTCTTTCAATTTGTCAACTATTACTCCTCATGTTTCTACATCGCCTTTGCAAAGGGGAAAGCAGTTGGCCATCCAGGAAAGCCTGTTTATCTTTTGGGAAAATACAGAAATGAGGAGGTACTATTAGTCCATAAAGTGTTTACATAGCCAAGTAAATAGCTAGATATCCATGGCTGTCAATGTGTGTCTTTGATTTGCAGTGTGATCCGGGTGGTTGTTTGATTGAGCTGACGACTCAGCTGGCAATCATCATGGGTGGAAAAGCCATCTGGAACAACATCCAGGAGGTCTTGATACCGTAAGGACTCGGAATCTAGGACCTGTTTTTGTTGAGATGAGGTTGAATGCTAACTAGCCATCTTTTAAAAAGCTGTCCTTTTACTGTATACATACATTTGCTTGAAAAGTGAATGGACCCACTTTTTCCTCAACAATTCTACGAACTTTTCAATTAAATCCAGTCCATTTGAGCTGATGTGGTCTATACGTCAACTACATTTTTATCTGTTGCGTATTTTAAGCTTGAACTAAAAAGTCAACCATTTGGACAGCTGCCAAACCTCTAATGAACAGAAAATTGCTAATTGCATGAGCATCTCTTTCAATTTAGACAAAGGGATGTCTTTTCAAAGGTCGTGACTTCACAGAAAGATTTAGCTCAGTAAACACGATATGTCGCTTACAACAGTGTTCAAATCGACTAGATAAATAGGCAACGATACTTACTTACTGTTACTTTACGCCATCTCTTCCATCCTTTCAAGGTGGTTGAAGAATTTAATTTATCGCCACTGCGTCCATGTGACATCGGAGAAAGTGATTCCTCGCTGGGAGCAGGACTACCAGCTTCAACCCAGCTCAAAACTAGGACTGTTCTATGAATACCTTGAGATGGGTGAGATGGCAATACATTATTGGCACTTTGTCTGTTATATTTGCAGCTGCTGTTGTTGATAACAGAACCTGAATATACAGAATAATTGATTATTTTATTAATACCTGGTGCACTGGGAAACCTCTTGTTCCTTACAGCCATCCAATTTGGCTTTGTGACCCTGTTTGTGGCCTCCTTCCCTCTGGCTCCGGCCCTGGCTCTGCTCAACAATATAATAGAAATTCGGGTTGATGCTTGGAAAATCACCACTCAGTTTCGCCGTGATGTGCCAGAGAAGGCACAGCACATAGGAGCCTGGCAGCCCATTCTTCAAGGCATCACTATCCTGGCTGTGGTAACAAATGTAAGCTGATAATTACACCCAAACGCTAGTTTTTTTAACTCATTTTACAGGCGATTACAATCTCAGCCCTTCAGTTTAGTTAACTACTATAACTGTACCACAGTTATTATCTGCAGCCCAAAATGACTATATGTTTGTCAAAAATACAAGAAAATGTTGTGCAAAAAGAAAAGTCTCACATTTTAACTTTTACAACCAGTTTTGTGCTTTTTCTGCATTAACTTTGTGCCCTGATGTTTGTCTGTTTCAACAGGCCATGATCATTGCTTTCACGTCGGACATGATCCCACGGCTGGTCTACTACTGGTCTTTCTCAGTGTACCCCTACGGCAATAATACTGAAAACACCATGAAGGGCTACATCAACAGCTCGCTGTCGGTATTCAGTACCAACGATTTTCCCCCAGTTGATGATGAATATATCCACACGCCTCCCAACCTAACCACTTGCAGGTACAAAGACTGAATCATCATTTTCATTTAAAATTAGCTTCCACACTTTCTAGATAGTGCGAGGTGGACTGGAAGGACAAGGGCTTAAACCTTTTGTTTGTTAGTCCATTTGGACATAAGAACATCACACAGCAGATTTGATCAACTCCACTATGAAGGTGCATTATAGGATTTAGATCTGGTAACTGTGGAGGCCATTTAAGTACAGTGAATGTATTGTCATTTTTAGGCTTGAGATTGCTTGAGCTTTGTGACATGGTTAGTTATGATGAGAAAAGACCACAGCAACAATATTTGGGTAAGATGTAACATTTAAATGATGCTCAGTGTCCCAAAAAGATATTTCCCACATCATTACACCACCAGCACCCTAAACTGATTTAAAGGCAGGATGGAGCAATACCTTCATGTTGTTTACGCTCAGTTCTAATCGTACCCTCCAAATGGAGACTCATCAGACCAGGAAATGTTTTTCCAGTCTCGTGAGTTTGTGCACTCTAAAGCAGTCTGACTCGTCACCTCTGACATCAAAGGTGTTTTTTCCCCAGAGACCTCCAGCTCACTGGATATTTTATTTTCTTCACACCATCTTCTAAACTAGCTAGAAATGGTTGTGTGGGGAAATCCCAGTAGATCAGCAGTTTCTGATCATCCCATTGGGCACCAAAAACCTTATTACACTCCAAGCCACTTAAATTACCTTTCTTCTCCATCCTGATGTTCACTTTGAACTTCAGCAGGGCGTTTTGATATTGTGTATATGCCTAAATACAGTAAGTTACTGCCAGGTTATTGGCTGATAAGATATTTACCTTAATTAGGAGTTGAAAAATATGTACTTAATGAAGTGGCCAGTGAGCGTATTTGAATGTATGTAACTTGGGGAAAAAAAGGTTCCAATTAAGTGAGTTGACTGTGAGTTTTTATTTAACCTTAGTTAGATCATATATGCATGAACATGCAGAAACCTATACACGCATATGTGTTTGTTTAAGTGCAAGTAAATAGCAAACAGTCCCTGCAAGTATGTGCAAGACAACCTGATTTAATCACAGTTATAAGATTTACTGAAAAGAAGTTTTATCTGTAGCCTTGAAAAATGCAAGGAGAATGACTAAGCTGAGGGAGGGAGTACAGACTAAGGACAAGAGAGGAATGCAGACCAAAGCTATTTTGGTATTAGGCATGGGGGCAGGGCTTGGTTTCAGCAGGGCAAAGACAGAGTCCAGATCAGAGTCGAGGAATGGACCGAGTAATGCTGGAGGTTGACGAGACGGGCTTTAGTAGCGTGTGAACACAAATGAGCTTCAAAACATTCCAGAAACGACTGAAAAACTGTTGAGCTCGAACCAAAGAGTGGAGAAGGGTGAAGAGCAGCTGTGGCCTGACTTATACTCATATAATCAAGCACAGACAAATTATATTCTGCAGTCATAAAAAAAAGATTAAAGCTGAGAAATACAGAAACAAATGTATGGCAAATCAGTGCGGGTTTGAAGAAAACTACTGAAAACTTTTCTCTTACAGGTATCGAGATTATCGGTTTCCCCCCGGGCACCAAAGACAGTACGAATACAACATGTTCTACTGGCATGTGATCGCTGCCAAAATGGCTTTTATAATTGTTGTGGAGGTGAGTAGAAACTAAATAAATAGAAACCGATCACGTCAGAAAAGGATAATTTAAGAACATGCCAATGGAAGTGTTCACTTCTTTTTTTTGTGTGTGTGTGTGTTCGCAGCACATTGTTTATTTTACCAAGTTCATCCTGGCCTACATAATCCCCGACGTCCCGTATGCTGTTAAAGAACAAATCAAACGGGAAAAATACCTGACCCAGGTGATCCTCCACGAGACCAACCTGAAGCTGGTGTCCAAACGTTTAAAGGCAACTGAAACTGAAACTGAAAGCTGAGCATTTACAAAAGAAGGACTTGGAGGTGGATGAAAACGGATGGGACACGAAAGCAGAACCTTTTAAGTGTGTCACAAGAAGAGTGTTCTTTTTCTCTGTATTCAATTCAGTTTTATTTATACAGCACCAAATCACAACAACAGTCACCTCAAGGGGCTTTATCTTGTAATGTAGACCCTACAATAATATTATGATTACCAAGTTAATAAAGCATGAACTGTCTGACAGGAAACACCATCCTTGAGGAACTGCAGGACGGCGAACGGAAAAACCAGAAAAACCACTGATGTGTAGTCTTCCCTAACCACTATTTTCTTGCCCTGGACTGCCTTGATGTGTTTGGTGGTGAAAACGCACTTTAAGAGTCTTGTTTTTCTGGTGAAATAAATTTAGCTGACCCTTTAAATATAAAGATAACAGCACAGGTGGAAAAGGCTGCAGCAGAATGCCGAATATGAACTTTTGGCTCAAGAAATGTGAATTGTAATCTTTTTTTTTAATTACAAAAAACCACAAATCCGTCTTGACGTTAAAGACCAAAACACAAATACTAAAATCAAGAAAAATGTAACATTTAGCACATTGGTGATTTTTTTTTTTTAAATTAATTGCCATGCTGTATGTTTTATGCATTGACTTTTGCAACCGGATTTATTCAAAAAGGGGGGAAAGGCAGGTAAGGACGTCAAATCAGTGCTTTCAACTGTGAATCGTTTAGTTTTTTTTCCCTTCTTTCAGCTCTTTCACATATTTTTCTTGGCTGTTACAGAGATGACCTTTCAAGTCATACCAAAGGATACATTAATCTTAAGCATTTTTTTTAGTTATGCTATTCTTTTTGCTTGTTTTGGGTATATCAGACTAGAGCAGTTCTCACTTTAGCATCTCACTCTGTCCACCTTCCTCCACATGGGTGTGCACAGCTTTCGCACACATTTAATAATCACCAATATTGCAAAATGCAGATATGCAGTGTTGGTATAATGCTTTTGTCACCTCTGTTAAAGAGCTCACAATGTTGCACGGCATAAATGTGCAGGAGATTGTCCCCATTAAACTTTACATGTGTTTATTTTGTGAGGTGGGGGTTCTAGTAAGGAGAATAATCAACAAGTTTTGTATATAAAAAAATATGTTGAAGTGGGGAAAACATAATATATCCTATGAAAAAACTTTGGTGAATATAAGTCTTGTGTATGACCACTGCACTTCATTTTTTATTCTGAAATGATGGTTCAGGCCTTTTTATGTTATCCCGTGTCAGTCATGAAAGTACCTCTTTTAATCCACTTTGTCCTGAACGTAAGTATAATCACCAGTAACAGTATCATATATCAATATCTTTATTGTCTTGTTGTTTTATACGGTCATTAAATTGTTTTTTATATATATCTATAAAAAGCATATTTCGTGTCTTACGTCATACATTTCATTTAGCCCTCAACTCTGATATGAATACAAGTGTAGTGCTCACATTAGTAAAATTAAACACGGCCATTATACTGAGATGAGGGGGTGCACCACAACAGAAAGGCAAAAATCAAAGACTCAGCAAAAACTTCTCAGTGATACTTAGCAGAAGCAGCTACCTTAGAACGCCTCACAGCACTGTCTAAATTATCCTTAATTTTAATGGTCACCTGACCAAATAAACTCTAAAACCAGCAGGGATGTCAAACATAAGGCTGGGGGGCTTGACCTGGCCTGCAAAGACAATCCAGCCTACTAGACGGCTTTGGAAAATGTTAAGAATTTTTACTACTTTTTCACAGTTTTCCCTACTGATAAATAGCTCCCACGTGGCCATTGGTATTACACCAAAGTAAGTAACTGATAAACAAATGACAAAAGTTCCCTTTTTCACTACCTGCTATGGAAATTGTGTTAGCAATGGGTCCAGAGTTTTTGTGGGGGTTTTTAAGAGAACTCTTATTTACAGCTTATTTATTTCTTGCTATTTAAGTCGTGCTGACAGATTTCTTTCGTGTACTACAGCAGAATTTCTTCAACAAATAGTAAAACTGAAACATACTGTTGAAATTACACAATTTTTGTTATATAAATCTCAGGCGTTACATGTATAATTAAACTTCTTCAAAGTGGGCTTACTTTGACATTCTGCTTTTGAGGGATTCCTCTTAGAAATCTCAATTCAGAAGTCAAGTTTCTCTGCTACATTTTTGATCAGGCAGATTTTTCAACGCTCCTCCAACGCCATCAAGACGCGTCGCAGGACCCAGTGAAACTCACATGTACGCCCCCAGTGTGCGTGTCTGAGGTTAAATAGTCTTTTAGTGTGTAGTTTATAAAGTTTTGAGTACATAAACCGCACAGTTTGTCCGCAATGAGCTCCCAGATTACTTGTATCGGGTGGGTAAAACGAGGCGTTGCCAAGGAAACCCCGGATAAAGTAAGTAACATTAGCATGTTAGCCGACCGGCGGCTAATCTGTCAACATGGCAGTGCCCAAACTTTTACACGTATTGAACCTCGAGCAAATGGCACATATATTTTAAAATAATAAAGCCACTTTTAAAATTTAACTCTAGGTTGAGTTGAGCCAGGAGGAGCTCCAGCGAATCATCACTGAAGCGAAAGAAGAATTGGGGTATGTTAAAGGCTCACTGCTCCCGTGTATCCCATCACACTGTGCCTGCTGTCATGTACTTTTTGTTTACTTCTTTGAATGCCCCCAGGGAACTGGCAGCTGAGGACGAAGAAGAAGATGCTGAGGGTGTACCTGTTGAAGAGAGTGATACTGCTGAAGTGCCACAGGATGAGAGTGAAGAAGGAAAGGAGGAGGGGGATGAGCTAGCAGAGTATGGCCTGGATAAATATGATGAAGAAGACGCAGGTGAGGAAGGGGCAAGGTGCTCTTTGGTTATTTGAGTAGATTTGCCGCTTCATCCCATATCTTCTGGTGCTCTGCCTCTGTTTTAGTGACGGCTAATCTTGGTGACAGCCTGGCTGGACTCACAGTGTTCAGCTCTAATGAGGAGGATCCTTACATCACCATCAAAGACACAGTGAGTGGCCTCCAAAAATAAGTGCATGCATTCTGTGTTGTGCCTGAGGAGCTGCTATAAACTTTAAAACCCCTCATTTGTTTTCCAGTGCAAGAAATTTGTGTTAATTATTTTGGATAACTTCCTTCCTAGGACCAGTATGAGCGCGAGGACTTTCAAATCAAACCCACTGACAACCTGATCCTGGCAGGCAAAGCAGAGAAGGATTGCTGCAATTTGGAAATCTTTGGTAAATGCCTTCATTTACTGACCCAGTGGACAGATAACAGAGGATTGTCTTCAGCAAATAGAAGGAAGTTTTGTTCATTGGATACTGCTGCTGTGGCTTAAAATAAGCTAAATGTGTTACTTTGCAGTTTACAACTCAGAGGAGGACTCCCTTTATGTTCATCACGATATTCTCCTGCCAGCCTATCCACTGTGTGTGGAGTGGCTAAATTTTGACCCAAATCCTGCAGAAGGAACATGTAAGAAAACATCAATGATAAATGCAATTTAGATAAAGTCTCTTGTTTCGTTGTATAGGACCTTTTAGCAAGCACTGTCTCCTGTTTGTGTGTGTGTTACCCTGCAGCTAACTATGCAGCTGTGGGCAACATGACCCCTCAGATAGACGTGTGGGATCTGGATGTGGTGGACTGTTTAGAGCCGGCATTCTCTCTGGGGAGCAAAAAGGCCTCCAAGAAGAAAAAGAAGAGCAAAAAGGTAAAAACCTAATTAGTGGTTTTATTCTCAGCAAGAAATTGAACCCTCAGATGCCCATCAGAGTGAGAGTGTGTGAATTTCTATCGCTTTCATTAAATCCTGAATTGATTTTTAAATGTAAATGTATTTTACCAGAAATATCAGAATCTCAGGTTAAAACTCACAAAACTATTTCAACAACTGCCAAACAACTAAATAAGGAAATGAGAGCAGGTAAAAAGATGTAAACAATGGGTGCGGATCCCCTCGTTCACCTGACAGCACGTACATAGACACGACATCAGGTGAAAGCTGACGTCTTACAGATTTGAAAGCTGCAGGTTTCGTCACTCTCTGACCAAAATTTACTGAACCAGCAACAAAAGAAGATCAAAACTACGCTTCACGTTTGAAAAACATTGTCATGAATTCCCTCTTACTTTCACTGTTTTGCTTCCACCAAGATAAAAATCACACTTCCTGCACAGCCCTCTCTCTCAGTGTACTCAGAGACCAGTTTACCGTCAAAAGTCTCCATTTTCTGCATTATTCATTTGCTCATTACGCACCAGTCTACCGTTGTGTACAGTGCTGTCGGCCGCTGTAACCTTGCTCTGCTTCACTTTAGCAGTATCAGATAATATTCATATGTTGATTTGTGGTTTTCTTCAGTTTTTGATCTACTGCAGAATATTTTTAAGGCGGTTATCTGCTATAAAAAGTCAGGACAGGAAAATCTTCATGTTTTTCTGTGTTTTATCCTCAGTTACTTTGACACAAAGGCATCTGCTGTGATGCTGGCACCTCTAATGAAGTCTCACAAGTGACAGATTTGTTTTTGTACATATAAAAAATATGAATATGTACTGATAAATGATCATAATTATAATATTTCTGACTGTTTGAGTCAAAATTGAATTGAATCGATTCAGTTATAGAAATCAAATAGATACCCAGCTCTAGTAGAAAGCACTATATTAGTACCAGTCCATTTAGTAAACTCTGAAGGGTTTAATATAGGTTGAGACTGAGTTGGTAATTAACGGTTTCTGTCTGTTCTTCTAAAAATAACAGGGGGCAGCAGCAGAACCTGTTGAGGGGCACACAGATGCAGTGCTGGATTTATCCTGGAACCAGCTGGCCAGGTCAGTATCAGATTGCATTAATATGCATTCATCCATTTTCTACCACCTATTCTCACGTGGGTTGCGGTGCAAGGAGTCTAAACGGAGATGAACAGGCCTCCGTTTACTCTCGGAAAATGGACCCATTTCTAATGGAGAGCCCAGATTTCCTGTAAATGAAGCTCATTTCCTCAGCTTGTATCTGAGCTTTTATTATTTCAGTCTCTACCCCCTGCTTCTTATCATAGGTGAAGGTAGGAAAGCAAGTCAACCAGTAAGCTGACAGCTTTGCCTTCCCAGTTTGGTCTCTCTTCACCACAACAGACTTAAACATGCTGCATCAGTTCATCTTTCAATCACACGATCCACTCTTCCTTCCACTTGTAAACAAGTCCCAGAGATACTTGAATTCCTTTACTTGAGGCTGAGAGATGTGCATATACTTTGTTTATATTAGATGCATGTGGTATAACTGTACGTATCTGTACATCAGTGGGTCTTTCCTGAAACACAGTCCCCTCTTTCTTAGGAACGTGTTGGCTAGCGGTTCTGCAGATGAAACTGTTATCTTGTGGGATATGTCTCAAGGCAAGCCAGCCAAAACCCTGCGCAGACACACTGATAAGGTATTCAATGAGAAATAAAAATACAATTCACAGTTTATATTGAGTGTTGCATTCCCAGAAATTACAGCATTAAGCTGCTGGGTAACAAACATGTTTGTCTTTCAGGTCCAGACGTTAACATTCCACCCGTTTGAAGCCCAGACTTTGCTATCGGGATCTTACGACAAGTTCGTGTCATTTGTTCTCCTCACCACCAGATTTTATAGGAAAATTTTGGATTGACAAAAGTTTGGAGGCTTAACATGTTCTCTTTACAGGACAGCTGTACTTTATGATTGTCGGAGTCCAGACAGCAGCTATCGGACGTGGAGGTTCAGTGGCCAAGTGGAACGTTTGGTCTGGAACCACTTTTCACCCTGCAATTTCCTGGTGAGTCCTTAAAAAATCCTCCAGGATTCTTTAGTAGACAAGCTGTGCAGAACACAGTAAAATGCATTTCAATTTACAGAGCATCCCAAGTTTTCTAAGAAACAAGTGCTATTCTCAGCTCCCATAAAAGTGCCAGTGCTCATATTAAATGTCATTTGTTTAATTTTGGGGGGCATGTCTGAATATGCAAAGTGTCATCGCCACTGTTTGTAAGACAGTTTATTTAAAATTTCTTTACATACAAATTGTTTTTAACTGTAACAATGACTCTCACATCAAAGGTGAAGCTTTTGCCTGGGCCTGAAAAGGTGCTGACTTGGAATATTGCTATGACATAACATAACATAACATGTTATGTCAATTTATCTCTTCAGTAGAGAGATAAATTTGGCATTTTCCCTATTAAGAAGTGTGTCACTCCCTTGGAATTTTTCAGGGAAATGTAAGGTGATCAGGCTTGGGAAGCATTTGTTCAGCTGACACAGAATGACCCATCTGTTACGCCTTCTCCCAGCACTGGTGCTTCACATTGATGTTTTTGGCTGACGTCCAGGTCATTTTCAGAGCTCGACCAGCATAATCACATGTAGAGATGTGGTTTATGCTAGGGAAACCACTTTTGTTTCAGTCACATTGTTTTCACCAGACAATAAATTACAGATTTTTTTTTCTGCTCAGTTTTTTGATTTTTCATCAGAGGATGAAAAACAAAATTATACAAAAGCATCAAAGCTTAACCGCATTAAATCACATTCCTTTTAAAACCCGGCTGAGCAGCTGTGACTCCAGCTGGTGTGTGGTCATTGTGCAAATGACTTTGCGTATCTCATTCTGTTGATTTTGTCAGTTCTTCATAAGCTGTGTGCTTTACGTGTGGGGGGGTTTTTTTTTCTTATTTTTCAGGCGAGTACAGAGGATGGTTTTGTCTACTGCCTCGATGCACGCTCAGATAAACCGGTGTTCACACTGAGGGCACACGATGAAGAAGTGTCAGGTGTGTGTGTGTTCAGTCCCTTTTTTCAGTTTAAACTCTAGAGAAGCTTTTCTTTTGTAAGAGGCTTTTTTTTTCTTGGAAATGAGTCATTTGGGAACATATGAAAGCATTCCTTGACATTATTCATACATACCAGAGAAATGTGGGAAAACTCGTGGTTGGCTTTTTTCCATTATCATCTCAAAACCACTTCCTTTCTGGAGGAAATCATGAAGACAGTTGGGTAACACTGAGGCTCTGTGATTTAGCCCAACCAAGTGGAGCCTTCCTTTCCTTGTGTTCTTGAAAAGATACAGTAATGACTGTGCTATAGAAACCACGCCTAACCCCCTTTGAATTCCTGCAGGGTTGGCCTTCAGCAGCCAGATTAAAGGATGCATGGTCACCTCTTCAGCTGACAAACATGTTAAGATATGGGACATTTTAGGCAACAAACCCAACCTGGTGCACTCGCGGGATATGAAAATGGTAAGTTTGTGGTGTGTTGTGGATTATTTTTCCATGTGTATAAAAAGTGGTTGTTAAAAGATGTTTAACCTGACTTTGTAACCTGTGATCAGGGTGTGCTGTTTTGCGGGTCATGTTGCCCCGACCTGCCCTTCATCTATGCCTTTGGGGGACAGAAGGAAGGTCTGCGAGTTTGGGATATAAGTGATGTTGCAGCAGGTAAAGTTAAATCATTTGTAAATCATGTGAAATTAGTTCCAAAAGCAACTGCACGACTTGTTCTGTGGTTATCTAAAGTGGCAAACATTTATTTTTGATGCTGTTTCAGTTAATGATGCTATAATGTTGTTGTGACTGCTTTTAGTGGCCGAGGTCTTTGGCAGTCGAGAACGCTTGGTGGCAAGTACGGGATCACAGGCATCCAGCACTGCAGCCACATCTGACATGGAGGTCTCCTAGTGACAGTCTGGTTAAAATGGATAAACTGAGCTAATGTGGAAACACATCAAGCTGCCATGCTTGAGGTTTCTTTGTGGAAGCTCCACTGAGAGGCTGGCCAACCTTTGAAAACCAGGCTCAAAGGAACCAAAGAGCTCAGTTCAGCCACATATGAGGCCGCTGACAAGAACATTTAAAGACTTGTTCAGGAAAGTCGAGGAACAGTTGCTCTTATATTAATATAAGTGGACTTCTTTGGATTTTTGAATGACTGGGTGAAATTTAAAATCAAGGCAGTTTTTTTTTAATGTACATTACCAATGTATATGCTGCTTAGATTACTTTCTCAAGAAAGCCATGCACACTGATCTGAACAGTGGTTTTATACCCTTTTCTGCTAATAGATAAAAAATTTTGGGGGGAAAGTCTGTACAGTTATTTGATTTGGCTCAAGTGTAAAAATAAATAATTAATGGACTCATCCAACTTTCATATATTCAAAAAATAAACACAGTTCATTAGATTTGTGTTGATTTTGTTCTTTGGTTTTCAAACCACTTATGAACCACTAGATGGATGTGTATGGATGTGCGGTGTTTAAATATTTATGTGGTTGTACTGTACATTATTAGCCTGTAATCTTAAAAAAAAAAAAAGTAAAAGACTTTCTTTTGGGTTTTGTGCTAAAATGAAGTGCATTTAAAACTGGACCTAATACTAAGAATATATGGAAAAATAACCACCTATAATGTAAAGTGTGAAACGTAAGAATTCATAAATGTTTCCGTTTACTGTTAGTCACCAGCAGGGCTGAGTAGTAACAGACTATGAGCAATCAATGTTTTTAAATGATATTAAAGAAAAACATAGAAAATAAAGGTATCACAAGTACTACATGATGCATGTGCGCACTGAGAGTATTTGTGGGGATCCCAGGGTTCAATTGTATTTTATTTTAAACAAAACATTTCTAAGATATTTAAAAATATTTTATGTAACAGCATGAAGTTCAGTTCATTTTGGAGATTTTGAAATAATTCATGCATGTTAAGTGCAGGAGTTACAAATAAAGCCAGAGTAGAAATATTGAAGGAGATGGGTGTAGCAGCGGAACTATTGAAGCCGACTCAGAAAGCAGAGACGGAAATATTACAGTGTTGCACATACAAAATAATGAAGCATGGCGTCGGGTCGTTTGTGCAGACTAAACAGTCTCCTAACGCGACTCTCCGGTCGCACTCGGTTATCGTGTGTACAAAGTAAGTTTTATGCTTTATTTGTCATCGTTGGCGGTCATGTGAGTTTACAGATTTAATGGTTAACAGCGATGGCAGCGGTGAAAGCTAACAGGCTAACCTTGACAGTTTAGGTGGCGAGTCTGACTTCACTGTCCAAAGCACAGTGTGTCTGTACAAACAAACAAAAACAAAAAAACTCGCTACGAATAATTTAATATATTACAAGTTTACACGTTTCCTAGTGACTGTAAACGTACCACATGTTGGGCACAGTAGCAGCATCATGTCTAGTGTCTGTGTTTAGTAGTTCCTGCTGCTGCCTCCATCCTTGTGTTATGGTCTCTAAGCTTTCAGAGTTTCATTTATAGCTAAGAAGTTGAACCGTGTCCATTTGTGTCATTAGTTGTCTGGACTTGTGTTACATCTGTGTTGGTTGTGTTTGTTTTCCTGCTGCAGCTTGTTTGGTCCCAGCTCGCCAGAAGTCCAGTGTTGGTACTACTTCTCTTGATGGACCTGAATGGTTTGTATTTGTCAAATTAAGATGAGATGAACAAAGACGAAAGTAGTTAGCTTACCTTGTGGATTAGAATTAGCATTGCGTGTTGTATTGTCCAAAAGTCTTGAGCAACAATTTATTTCATTACTTTAAATTTTGACTCCAAGCAGCCAGATGTAATGTGTTATCATTTTTAAAGAGGCCTCAATTAGTAGTTCTCCTTCTTTCTGAAGAACTTTGAAAGTTTTTCTTTGGTCATTGGTGCCTTTTTCACAGTAAATTCACTCCCTTTCTTATGCATGACATAAGGAAACATAAATTCCTTATAAAGACAACCAACTCAAGGGATGAAGTGTATCCTTAAAAGATCGAAGGAAACTGAACAAGTGGAGAAAAAATCCAGCAAAGACTTGACACAGCATGCCTCGGTCGATCCATCTACTGTTCACCAGTGCCTCATCAGAAATGGTTTCAGTGGAAGTTTAGTTCATTCTTAAGGAAGAGAAAAGGCTGAAGTATGCCAAATTACAAAAAAACTGGACTGAAGATTTGTGGCATCAGGTTTTATGGAATGATGAATTAAATTTTAAATCTTTGGTTCAAATCATCATCAATATGTGCAGAGGAGGTCAGGAGAGAAGTACAACAGCCACTGTGGAGGGTCTGTCGTTGTTTGGGGGTGTTGGAGATCTTCTCAAAATAGAACAAACAAACTCAGAAAAGCATCATAATGTTTTGGCTTACCACATAATACTGTCAGGAAGGAGTCTGATAGACAACGGCTTGACTTTTCAGCATGACAATGATCCCAAACACACTGCCAATGCAGAAAAAGTATGGCAAAACACACAATGGAACACCATCAGTCATGATTGGCCTCCCCAGAGCCCAGACCTCAACATTATTGAAGCAGTGTGGGATCATTTTAATGGCTAGTGAAAGAAATGCAGCGAATATCCAAAGAAGAGCTTTGAATTTCCTTCAAGAAGCCTGGAGAACTATTCCTGAAGAATATTTAAAGAAATTACAAGAAAGCTGCCTAAGTGAGTTCAGGCTGTGTTGAAGAATAAAGGTGTTCATACAAAATAATGACTTTCAAGCCCATTAGAATTGTATAAACTTAACAATGGTTTACATATTTCCCATTTAACTAGCAAAATATAAAGAATTTGTTACTTCAAGACTTTTGCAAAGCACTGTAGCTGCAGAAATATGTAACATTTTTGTAGTTGTGTTGTTGGAATAATTAATGAAGTTTTAAAAAAAAAATGTGACAACTACTTAAGTTTGACATAGATACTAATCTTTCAAATTTTTGGCTTTAGTAATGTGGATATTGGTGTGACCTCAGATGGAAAAACCATAGTGTGCTACCATCCCACTGTGGACATTCCCTATGAGCTTACCCAGGTAAGGCACTACTGTGCAGGTTTCAGAAGTATTCTGGATATAGTTTTAGACCTGTTATTATTTTATAACAAATAAACTTGAAGTATCAGACTTACAGCCATTAGAAATGATGTAACTGTTCTGTGCACAACAAGTGAAAAAGCTTCAGGATTGCAATAAAACACCGTGTATTTACAAAACGGGAAATTAATCTTTGCAGCCTATAGAAAGACCAGACCCAATGGCCAACCAGGTCGAGACGCACGACCAGGTTTTAAAGGCCCACCTCAGCAAGGAGGTGCTCAAGGACAACGGCCCCACAATAGAAGAGCTGAGCAAGATGTTCTTCACTACAAAACACCGCTTTTATCCAATTGGACAGTAAGTACACAAGTAACACACACATAGGCAAAGGTCTGTGATGAAAAGGTTGGTGGGAGATTTGCCCCTATGTTCTTCATCTGGTCTCCCTTTAGTAATTTATTGTTGATTTATTCCTCCAAAGTTTACATTTGGATCAACAAGATGAATTATGTATAGAAAATTGTTTATCTGGATATATCTATGTTACAGGTATTATTGGTATTGCACAGTCCCGATCAAAGTTTAAGACCACTTGAAAAATGTTTGAAGTGATCAGCAATAACGGTGGAGCTACTTATTACTGAGTTTGGGTTTTCTGTTTTGGGGTGATTACAGGTCTTTTGTTTTTTTGCATGCTCAAAAAAAGGTTTTGTCTCACTGTCATTTCTTCTTGTTGCATGTGGAAGCTCTACCTGGAACCTTGTTACTATCCAACCATGTTTGTTTGTAATTTTTCAAGTGGTCTTAAGCTTTTCATCACCATATTTACTGGCAAGCTGGAGGTCAGAAATAACATATTGAAGAAATTTCCCTTGAAAGTGGGTTACTCAACCTTGTTTCGTCTGGTTTGCTGATTTAACAGTGTTAGCACAGCAGATTTAGATGAGTTGCCAACTTTGATGAGGAGACTCTGTCGCTCCTTCTGTTGTTTTTATTCATTGGATGATTGTGAAACTGTAAAAGAGCTGAAAGAAAATGTGCTCTCTCTTTAAAAATGCCTCTGTACTTGTTGTTCTGTATTGATCGTCCTCTGTTTTTTTTGTTCACAGGTATCGAAGGCGACGCATAAATAAGGACCCACCGAAGGACAGATAGCTACCAAACAGCAAATGATATCCTTCTGTTGTCACTATAATGTTAAATAAACTGTTAAATAATAAGTTAGTAGTTACTATTTTTTTTTTATGCAGCCACTACACTGGACTTCACAGTTGCAGTAGAATTTTCTTTAGACTGATGATATAAAGCAGGGGTTCTCAAGTAGCCTGGCAAGTCACACGTGTGTCTTCAGAGTTTCCAGGTGTGCAGGTGTATAGATCCATATCAGATATTGTGATGTCATTATGTTGGCTAGCAGCCACCTACCAACCTCCTTTATGCACATGTAAACACCTTTTATAAAGGTGTCGTATCATTTTCATTTCATGATGGTAGCATCTAGTTCATATCCCTGAAACTTTAATTATGAATAACGATTTATGATGTCAACGTGTTGCCTAGCAACCAAAGAGTGTTGTAGCAACGTAAACATAATGAATGAAAATTAAATTTACTATATTTGTGCTCAGCAGACATTTAGTTCTCATTAAAGAGGTACGCTGAACAGCTATGCTGAAAAATATAGGAACCCGTTAAAGAGACACTACTTCTGCTACCTAACTGTTAGCATAAAGGACAACGTGTGTGGGGAAAGTGAATCACTTTCAAAGCACAACTACCTGTACAACACAGCAGCAGAAGAAGAGGGGAAAAGTTCATTCTCTTTAGGATGTATTTTGTAGGTGAACTGTGGTCTGAATGTCACCCGCTTGAAGCGGGTTGTGGCAAGTGATGAGTGTGTCAGTTTTAACGCAAATGTCATAATGCACCTCACATCTGATCCACATTTGGTAGATCTGTGGCTATGATGTGTCACTTGGATAAAAAAACGTTCTTCAGTCTGTTGGGCAACAGGTCAAACAGATAGTGACCAGGGTGAAAAATGTCTATATTGATTTTAAGGCTTTTTTAACAACATCTTGGTTTTGCAATCTTGTTGAGTGTAACATAGCAGAAGCCCACTCCACAGAGCTGAATTCTCCACCTTTCTTTAGCCTGCTGTCCACACACTTAGATTCCAAAAGATGCATCAAGGCAACTCAGGATTTAGTGCCTAAAATTCTTTGACACGCAGACTAGAGGAGCTGAGAATCAAACCATCTATCTTCCAGTTGGTAGATGAACTCTACAGTGGGGCAAAAAAGTATTTAGTCAGCCACCGATTGTGCAAGTTCCCCCACTTAAAATGATGACAGAGGTCAGTAATTTGCACCAGAGGTACACTTCAACTGTGAGAGACAGAATGTGAAAAAAAAAATCCATGAATTCACATGGTAGGATTTGTAAAGAATTTATTCGTAAATTAGGGTGGAAAATAAGTATTTGGTCACCTCAAACAAGGAAAATCTCTGGCTCTCACAGACCTGTAATGTCTTCTGTAAGAAGCTTTTCTGTCCCCCACTCGTTACCTGTATGAATGGCACCTGTTTGAACTCATCATCTGTATAAAAGACACCTGTCCACAGCCTCAAACAGTCAGACTCCAAACTCCGCCATGGCCAAGACCAAAGAGCTTTCGAAGGACACCAGGAAAAGTATTGTAGACCTGCACCAGACTGGGAAGAGTGAATCTACAATAGGCAAGCAGCTTGGTGTGGAAAAAATCAACTGTGGGAGCAATCATCAGAAAATGGAAGACATACAAGACCACTGATAATCTCCCGCGATCTGGGGCTCCACGCAAGATCTCATCCCGTGGGGTCAAAATGATCATGAGAACGGTGAGCAAAGATCCCAGAACCACACGGGGGGACCTGGTGAATGACCTGCAGAGAGCTGGGACCAAAGTAACAAAGGTCACCATCAGTAACACACTACAACGGCAGGGAATCAAATCCCGCAGTGCCAGACGTGTTCCGCTGCTGAAGCCAGTGCATGTCCAGGCCCGTCTGAAGTTTGCCAGAGAGCACATGGATGATACAGCAGAGGATTGGGAGAATGTCATGTGGTCAGATGAAACCAAAGTAGAACTTTTTGGTATAAACTCAACTCGTCGTGTTTGGAGGAAGAAGAATACTGAGTTGCATCCCAAGAACACCATACCTACTGTGAAGCATGGGGGTGGAAACATAATGCTATGGGGCTGTTTTTCTGCCAAGGGGACAGGACGACTGATCCGTGTTAAGGACAGAATGAATGGGGCCATGTATCGTGAGATTTTGAGCCAAAACCTCCTTCCATCAGTGAGAACTTTGAAGATGAAACGAGGCTGGGACTTCCAACATGACAATGATCCAAAACACACCGCCCGGGCAACAAAGGAGTGGCTCCGTAAGAAGCATTTGAAAGTCCTGGAGTGGCCTAGCCAGTCTCCAGACCTCAACCCCATAGAAAATCTGTGGCGGGAGTTGAAAGTCCGTGTTGCTCGGCGACAGCCCCAAAACATCACTGCTCTCGAGAAGATCTGCATGGAGGAATGGGCCAAAATACCAGCTACTGTGTGTGCAAACCTGGTAAAGACCTATAGTAAACGTTTGACCTCTGTTATTGCCAACAAAGGTTATGTTACAAAGTATTGAGTTGTATTTTTGTTATTGACCAAATACTTATTTTCCACCCTAATTTACAAATAAATTCTTTACAAATCCTACCATGTGGATTCATGGATTTTTTTTTTTTTTTCACATTCTGTCTCTCACAGTTGAAGTGTACCTCTGGTGCAAATTACTGACCTCTGTCATCATTTTAGGTGGGGGAACTTGCACAATCGGTGGCTGACTAAATACTTTTTTGCCCCACTGTATGGCAGTTTGCGTGGAAACAAGTATAAGTAACAAGGTTGCAAATCTGTGCTAGCATTAATGTTTTCTCATAAAAAGATGTAAGCTGTGGAGTGAAATGGACTGTGAAAGTCAAAGATGAATGTCGTTATACAAATAAAGGAAGAAATCTTTGAAATTCATTTAGCTTCCTTTCGTAATATGGCAATAGGGTTGCATTAGTTAAGGTAATACACGCAATGCAGTCAGAAAAGACTGCCCTTTGGTCTACCCGTGATGTGTGCATGTGACTTGATATGTCACTTTTTCTTTGTTATGTCGTTCAACAATTACAAGATACATGCATTCATAAAATAAAGAAAGCTGATTCATAACTTTAAAAAAATCTTATACTTGACAACCAGTTTGGCTGTTAAGACGTTGGGAAAAATTGGGATTTGGGGAATTCTCCAAGGCTGTTATGTATTTTAAACCATATGTGTGAACCACTTATTTAACAAGAGCAGCTGTGATTTACACAACAAATTAAAGTTTTAGTATTTTGTGCATAGACTGTTTTCAAATTCTGGGGTGTGACAGAAATTTTCCTGCAATTGTAGAATGGCCCTTTTATTTTGTCTTCTTAAAATAGTAATAGCAGCATTAAAAAGATATATATATTCAGAACCCTTTGAAAACATTTAACTAAAGTTTCAGATTCATAATATGTTTTATTTGTTCATTTATTTAGTATTGCAGCATTTATATTTTACATGGAAGTCTTTAGACATCAGCATACTTGTCTACGTCATCTGAAGCCACCGGAAGCGTGAGTTATCTGTCCCCGCCCCAGCAGCTCAGTCAATTCAACCTGAAGAGAAGGCGAGTCAACGGCTAAAAATATAATAGCTAACACAAGATGGCCGGTCTGCCTCGTAGGATTGTAAAGGTACTCCTGTCATCGGACAATATGTATATATCATAATGAGCCGTTGAATGTATTTTATAGCGGTTATTCAGTGCCAATATGGACATAGACGTGCAGTCATCTCGCGTGTAGCCTGGCGTTAGCAAGGCTAGCACATTTAGCTCCTGTCGAGCTAGCTCGCTTGTCTGTGTTTTGTTTGCCACTTCCGTTTAGTGAATTCTGCTGTGACGGTGGTTGAATTTTTTATACGTGAGGAGTTCTTAACTCGCTTAATTTGCAATGTTAAAGTTATTGCTTTCTTACATTTTCAGTATGACTCGACTGATTGTAGAAATTTGTCCCAGTCGCCCTATGAATGGATTTGCTAAGTGAGCTAGGCTAGCAGTTTTAGCGTTGCCGATTAGTACACATGTCTGATGCTGATGTGAAGCGCTGCCCTTGTGCTCACGAAACATATGTTCGAGCCCAACTACGCGAGCATGTCACCTTTTGTTTAGTTTTTGTATTAAAATATATGGAACTAAAACAGAAATGCAAGGCCTTAAGGGCTGCGGTCTCCTCCCTTAGCCTCACCGCAGCTTCGCTGGGCCAGGCCCGGCAGTGGGCGCGATCAGCCTTTTCCGCTACGTCTAGCAGCTCTTCCTCAGGTTTAACAGGTTTTCACAACCAGTAACACGACAGTAGGCAAAGTGGGAAAACCGGAATCAGCTTCTGTTTATAAACCTGTAGCATTTTGCTTTACATTCACAACAAAGAAACGTTTTTGTTTTTTCTAATTCTAAGAGTGAATCAGTTTCCTTCCTGTTTATTGCAGATGTTTTGGTGCACCTGCTCAAGCGAATGCAGAAATCTTAAATAGATAGTCTACTTCCTCCTTGTTCATTTTCGCACAGTGTTCATAGCGGTAAAACTCTTTAGCAGTTAATACACCCAGTAAAGTGGAACGATCCTTGCACTGAAACAGTTTCTAAAAGTAATCTGGACAAATTTATTCAGATTGACAGGCAAAAAAAAATCTGCAGTCAATCTGATAACTGGTTGCTTCTTTAAACAGCGATTATTTATTGGCTAATTTGTTTGTTGATGTCTCAGAGTTTTAGCAAGAAAAGCTATTTGAAGAGCTCCCTTTAAGCTAATGTGATTCTGATTGGCTGCCCCTCGTAAACGGAAGGTTTGAACTGCAGTTTTGTTTAGAGCAGTCTGAAACCACAGTTTTTGGCTCACATACTCTTTATTGCAACTGTATTTTTTGCTTAAAAAAATGTTTGTACTCTGCCACAAAAATATTTCCATATTAAAGATAAGAACCACTTCTCTAAAGCATGAACAGAAGTACAATGTGAGGAAGGGGAAAAAAGACTACAAGAAATAAAGGAGGCAATGGAGAGAGAAGGCTTGTTTTAGGTATTGTGAAATGATTGGTTGAATTTCAGAATTTTTTTTAGATTGAAATAAAGTGGAGCCACTGAATTATTTGTCAGTGCGAGGCACTGCACGGACACTTGACTGCCTTTAGTTTCCATTTTAAATAACTTGTGGAAATGTTTTCTTGTCTATATATAGGGTAAAGTGGAAAGTATCTGTGTGACTAAGCGGGGTGAAATTGTGTATTATGAACCATTATGCACTTAAAAGTCTGTTGTTGACACCCTCCTACAGTTCTTCATGCAACACTTTTTCTTCCTTTTTAAATTCAAAATGTCAACAACTGTGTTTCTCACTATGACCTTGCTCAGGAAACGCAGCGGTTGATGGCAGAGCCTGTTCCAGGGATCACTGCTACGCCTGATGAAGGGAATGCACGCTACTTCCATGTGTTCATTGCAGGGCCTCAAGATTCTCCCTTTGAAGGAGGCACATTTAAACTTGAACTATTTCTTCCAGAAGAGTATCCCATGGCAGCTCCCAAAGTGCGATTCATGACCAAAATCTATCACCCCAATGTTGACAAACTGGGAAGAATATGTTTAGACATTTTGAAAGGTAAGAAAACCGTGAGATAAAAATAATCGACATGAATTTTAAAAAAAAAAAATTTACATCCTGTTTTCTTTTTCTGGTTGATGTTGGTGTGAAACAACACTGACAGCATTCTGCAGGACTTGATTGCAGCTTTTTTCTTATTGCTTTGTAAAAGTGAGGAGCATCAAACAGTTAAAGCTTATGGCTTTTATGCCTTTATAGCAGTCACAAGTTCATTTACTTGCAATTCCAAGTACAAATGTGTGGAAACCCACTGAATAAGAGAGATAATAATAATGCTTTAGGAAAACACTTACTTGCATTGGCATTGTTCTGTTTTTGCAATGAGCAGGCAGTGAACATCCGACATGTTAAAGCCTGTTGTAGAGAAAAGTATACCTTCAATTTTATATAAAGAACTCATCGTCTGAAAGAAGAATGAAGTTAGGTGATTACTTTCAGTAGGGCGTGGAAATAATACGAACCATTTTCATGTTATACTGAACTGATTTATTGTTAATGTCAAAATATGAGTTTTTAAATTGTATTTGTAAGAAAAAGGAAGATTAATTCATGACATGTGTTCTAGATCAAGATTTGGGGGATGGGATAGATAACATTAGATTGGAACACTGTACAGCCATATTTTATGTGATGATTTCATTATGATTAAACTATTTTATTTAAGTGAAATTGTAGCAAAGACAATATCAGATTTTTTTTAAGGCTCATTTTAAGTTTTATATCTGTAACACATTTTAAATGATTGGAGACAAAGCCTTTGTTTTGCATCAGCTTTTCTGATGACAAGCGAGGTGTTTCCTCTTTAGAGGTGTATTTGATTTAAAAAATGCAATAAAATTTCACAATTCAGGTCCACAGGAAGAAAGCTGCCATTCGACAGCTTGCTTCTAAATTCTTTTTCTTTAAGCAGCTGAGTTTTCTCTTTATTTTATGAGTGCAGAGACAAACTTTGTTCAGTGGTTGTTCCTGAGCCCGTGCACTGATTTCTGCTGCAGAATCGAGTCTGTTTCAGTTCTCTCGTGCCTTGTGTTCACTGATTTCTTTCGATTATTTTAACGATCATATGCAGCGTAGATTATGACAATCCCAAAGTCTCTGCATTTTCTGTTGAGCAAACAAATGTATTTATAATTTATTTGAGCACATAAGCATTATTATACAATGATAGAATCATGGATTTAATTTTTATTATCTTGATATTATGTGGTAATGGAAAGCAAATTGGTATATAAAATGTATCAGGAAAGCATGCAGCTGTGTTTGCATATATGTTTAGAAGGGAATGTGGAAAATAGAAGAGATTGTTTAGCAAACTGATCAGCACTAAAGGACTGCTACTCCCTCATATGTTTTTTTTTTCTTTACCTTGCCTTTCTGATCAGCTGAGCCCTGATATTGACTGCTTTCCTTTTCTGCCACTAGCAAGTTGTTGACAATAGGTTTACCATCAGATTTGTTTCTTTTCCCATTAAACCCACCAGCCTGTTCCTCTTTTTCCTGATCTTCCCACAGACAAGTGGTCTCCAGCCCTGCAGATCCGTACAGTGTTGCTATCTATCCAGGCATTATTAAGTGCTCCCAATCCAGATGATCCACTGGCAAATGATGTTGCAGAGCAGTGGAAGAAAAATGAAAGCCAAGCCATTGAGACAGGTGAGGAGAAGATTTATTTTTTTTCTATTAGATCACTCGGGATGGGCTTTGTTAAACTGTATTTCTGCTGCCACAGGTGGTCACAGGTTTCAGTGTGAGAAGTGCTGTGACAGATGGTAACAAACAACAGCTCAGGTCTTGACCTTAACTGTCAGCCATTTTACAAATAGCTGCAAATTAGCCAAAGCTGAGATGATGGTTTTCTTTATGGTTCATTTCCTGGGAGGAGAAGAATAGCAACCAGAAAACAAAACAACAAACCTGTTGGTGACTTTGTGGGAGGGGTCAGCTCGCTGACCTACTGTAAATAAAGCCAGGTGATAGTAACAGTTCTCAAGTTTGCTTGGCAGATGACGCACGTGAGAGCTGCATATATTTGTTATTCTCCCAACATTTTGTGAAGCATATATTTTATCAGCTTAAGAAAATAAGTTGATGCTCATGGAGGTCTGCACCTAATGATCTTGTTGGAGAGTCTAGTAAAAGAAGTTGATTGGTTTGTCTCGGCTGATATGCCACTTCTGAGTGTACAATGACAATGAAATTCCTCGGTCGTGACTCACTTGATGGTATCAGTTGAAACCCGCTAAATAAGGGAGATAATAAAATGCATGCGTGTATGCGCAGCAGTCAATCATGAAACAAATTCTTACGTGTTGTTAAAGGCAGTCTGAGATGGGCTGTAAAAACAGGGTTTCTCTGCCAGTTTCCATGGAAATCTTTGTGACTAACCAAACCAATACATCATTTAAATATTCTGCTTGTGGTTTGACTGTAAAAGCAGAAACACATAATGAGATCAGAAGCCTTTTTTGGTTTTGTTTTAGGATATCAATAGTTATTTGTGTGAAATCAGCTTCGCATGGCTCAACATGATGTTCTTGTTTTCCTCTATCTACAATCCAAACTCTAAACATAATAAAGTTTAAAGTATGTAAAGCATCAAAAACAAGCAACACAGAAATGAAAAGCCTAAATATTAAAATTTTGTATTTGGAAGTCCTGTGACCTCTCAGGTGCTTTTGCTGCCTGTTCTGGGACCTTGCAGCACTCTACTTATTTACTGTTATTTACTCAGCCGATGGCCCTCATACCAAACAAAACCCTCTTGTTTTGTTTCCTCCTCAGCCCGAACATGGACCAGGCTCTACGCAGGCAACAGTGAAGTATAGAAGAAGAGAATCGAGGCGTCTGAATGTGATCCACAAAATATACTCCTATTCTGTCATTTGAATTTAACGGACACAAAAAAAGAGGAAAAAAAATATTATAAGTCCAAATCTATCTGAAAGAAATGACATGAGCAGCAGACCTCTGGGTGACATATGTTAAGACGTGTTAAATGTGTGTTAGCCTTTTTTTCTTTCTTTTCTTTTCTTTTTTTTTTTTTTTTGTTTGATTGTTTGTTTTCTTTCCCCTGTGTTGCTATTTAAATGCATGGACAGAGAATGAGACCCTCCCCATTACAGTCTTAAAACTCACAATACAATGTGTTGTCTTTAACCAGGCACATACTGGTACGTTTGCAAAGTGTACATGCATTAAAGCTGTCGTTCTTTTAACACATGCATTATTTGTCAACACATCTGTATGTCTTTATGTGTTAATTCAGCACTGCACCGGTAGAAATAGTAAATGACACAAACTATTAATAATGTAGGTTCCCAAAACTAATTTAGAGGGGGGGGGACCCAAAACAATTGGAAGGGGGGGAAAGCAAAAACAGCAGTTTAAATGCACAGCAGGGGTGAATCGGAAGGATTTCACACAGGAAATGCTTCCTCAAACTTTTATACAAGCTGCCCCTAATGTAAGTGCCAGGTTTGCTAATGGGGAATACATATTCCTTCACAGCCACAGCTCATGTTTTAAAGAATTTAGTCAGTGCCTAGTATCCTGCAGGTTTTGTGTATTCATTCACACCTTACCATTGGAGTCAGGTGTGTAGAAAAGATGATACAAATGTTCTGATTAGAATCCATTGAATGGGGATTCCTGCAGTAATACAAGTGCTGCTGGTTGGTTGTAAGCCTGTTGTCCGAAAGCTTCAGCAAGTCTCAGAAACTTGATTCAATCTTTCTTTTATTCATTTTTTCCTTCTCAGTTTTCAGACCCTGTTTAGTTTGGGGAGGGTGGGCGGAGTACTTCCACAGCCTTAAAAAGTCATTCCCAACACATTAAGGGAGGCAGATGATGGTCAGTGTTGAAAGAAACTGTAAATATCATAGCAGAGTAGCGTGTGTTGAAAATGACGTCAGCTTTTTAAGTGTAGGAAGTTAACTTGTTGGTTTTATGTTCATTTTTAACTATCTGTCCATGCTGTATCTGTTGCCTGTTTTCGATTTTATTTTCAGTGTCACTTCATGTATCATAACCAAGCTGATAACAGGACGGTTCAAACTAGACGCCAGAGGTGAAGGGGGTGTTTTCTTTAAGGGGGAAGTTGCAGTTCTTGCCATTGATTACAAGGTTGTTTTCAGAGTTTTCTGCTTTTACATTTAATCAGTTCCCGTGGGTAAATTTGGTCACTGTGGAAGCAGGAAGAGCGGTGTTACAAATAAAACGTGTTCAACTTCAAAAGGATTTTTGATTGGCTAAAGAGAATGGATGTCACGCACACTGTACGATAATCCCACAGGGTGTGATTCAATTTGATGAACACTTCAGAAAATATAGAAACTTTCCTTTTAAAAGAGATCAAATAACGTTAAAGGCTCACTGCTACATTGCCTGTACCCTTCATGTTGCTTCATTGTGGCTCATCTGAGAGAGGACTGACCGAAACCTGTTTGTAGCTTTTCATTTTTTTTTTCTTGGATTATCACAGGCTTTGCTTAGATTTGATGGTGTCCAGAAATATTAACTCTAACTGCTATATTTGCGGAAGCCTGGAAGACGGAGCACGGCTTAAAACCTGGTTAATTTATTGTTTCCCTGAGGGACTTGATGGTAATCTAAAGGAAAAAAAACAGTCACTGGATTTTTGAAATATATTGATCAACATACTGAGCTCAAAGTGAATAATCAACTCCCCATGTGATGAATTAAAAAAAAAAAAAAAGTTCTGTCAGTAATTTCAGTGCATTTGCATACATGGCTCTTCAAACACTCTGGTAATAAACTGAGTTGAGTAAGTAAGAGGAGTCTTTGTTTAATGTGTGGATGGATGGATGTTTCCAGAGCTGAAAGCTTACAGCTAAGATTTATTCTACACCCTATAAAAACACAAAACAAGCTCAAGGCTTATGAGTTTCTTTCATGTTAAGATAAGATAACCTTTATTAGTCCCACGTGTGGGAACTTTGTTACCAGCCCTGCTGCTGGTGTCTGCTGCCGGGAGACACAGCAAACCTTGTGACAACACACACGGATGGCATCTGACAAGCACACTGAGAAAAAACAAAACTAGAGAAAAATTCATTAGAATAAAGGGAAAGCAATGATCTGTGGCCAACACCTATAAAACAATCTCCTTTCCCTTCGCTGGCTTTTCTTGCCTCTCCACTGCACATGTTGTCACTTTCCTTTGGACCACAGTAGGTGAAACTGATTCACACTGGTTTTTGCTTCATAACTGGACGCCCTTTAAGTTTGAGGTATACTCTGATGACAGAGTGCTAATTTTTGAACAGCGTATTAAATACTCCATCCTTAAGACATTTCGTATTTTTTGCAAGCAGTAGGACCATTCATGTCCAGCGGAGGGAGACAACCACAGATTTAACCATGCTGAGTCACACAAAGTGAACTCTTTACTCATAACTCGGGGCGGAGAAGTATGCACATCCACAAAACCTTTTTGCTGTGGGCACACCCAAAAATACTGAGTCAGAAACCCTGTGAGCAACGTCCAAGTTTAAGACAACTGGTTTCTGAAATTCTCACACCAGGACACATGACCTTTCTTCCTCATTCTGATGTGCATTTTTAGCAGTTATGTCATGTCCAAATTAACTGAATTACTGCCATGTGATTGGTTGATTTGTGATAAATAGGTGGGCATAGAGTTTGTATACATAATCCAAAGGTTATTGCATCTTATAAAGCCTAGAAAATCTTTTAAATTTATTATCATTTATTGTGAGTGTATTAGCCAGCCATATATTATCACCATTGTCACCAGATGGCGCTACAAGCAAAGGTACCTGGAGCCTGAGACTTCTTCCTCAAGATTTGTGTTCTTTTCAGTTTGGTCACATCTTAACAGGTATTTTAAACATCTGAATACCTGATGGAATGCATTCAGTATTTTCTCTTAACTATCTGCAGGAGTCACCTGTCTTGAAGGCCTCATGTTTCATCACCTGGGAAAAATGTTTCACAATGTTTTATGACTCCATGGCTTAGTTTATATGACAACTGTGAGTCATTCAGGCGGGTATGTAGCCATTCTCTGAATGAATGTGCAGTAAACGATCCCCTCTTGCTATCTGTAGCTTCTGCAAAACATTAACCAGTTACAGAGGCATTTGTCTCTGGAAAGGGAAGGGTTTGTTGTTGCAGCGGTCATCCTCAGAAAATCTCTGCTCGGAGTCAGATTTCAAAGTCTTAATCATTATAACTTGTCACATTCCTCACGTTTACATATGAGTTCAAACATGCCGGCATCAAAAGCATTACATGTTCTTATAAATATATATATAATTTTGGTTGATTATGATTTTAAGAATCTGGGTCCTTCTCCGGTTTACTACTCTGAGACATGGTTAATCATCACCTCACATATGACCTTGTATTACTTGAACCAGATTTTATGGTTTGTTGTAGCTAGCTTTATAGGGCATATTGAAAGACTTTACTAATTATGAGATTTTTAAATATATTGGTGTGATTTGTAGTGATTATTTGACTCATGGATCCTTTCTATTTTTAAATCATTTTCTGTAAACCAGAGAGATGATCTTGTGGATAAAACCCAGGAAGATTTGCAGTAAAATATGAAATTCATTCAAGCCAGTCTGGCAGCGACAGCCTTACTGCATTCAAAGTCACTTTTTCCACATTCTAGTCCTCAGTTTGATCTTCACCAGGCTGTCTTGACCATTTCTACATGCCATGGAGTTTCTACCATGTGACTGGCTCATTAAATATTTGAGTTAATGAACAGGTAAATGTGTGTACCTAATGAAGTGGCTGGTGAGTTTATTAAAGACGAACATAGCCATTTTGGGGATGTCAATGTAAAGCTATGTTAGCTGCCAATGCTAGCATGTCTGCTTAGCAAGATGCATCTGTAAATTCTGGAGGTGCATCACACAGATACCTCATAATTAGTAGTGAGTATAATGTATGGATAAAATATTTGAAACATCAGTGCAGCATAAACTTCAGCGGGCTCTTGGCTTCAGATAATGGTGTTCATTTTTAGTCCAAGACCAACCAAGCCGCAAATAATTGTTGTTATGGGAGGGAAAATTAGCCCAGCAAACATGTTTGTTGGGTATTTTAATATTGTGTTGTGCAAAATGATGATTGCTGCTTTAGAGGACATGGAGCCAAAATCCTAAACATAGCTCTGCTCCTGTGACACACCGGATCATGTCTCACAGGGATTGCTGACTGCAGGTGAAAACATTCCGGTCACATGCTGGTGATGTTGAACCAACAGGTGATGGCAGACATCCTGTTTTGACTGTTGCTTGTAATCGGAATCACCACTAACTTGAAACGCAAACCCCGTGTCGGTCAGTACTCGGAGGATATGGTTCAGTTTTCTAAGTGGTGAGTTTGCTGGTCTTCTTTGAAATCACTCACTCTTTTACTTTTTCTGTTTACTTTTCCATTTCTTCATCATATTTCCACACTGTGTAAATACTTGCATTTCATCCTCCTTCTGCATTCCTTCCTGTTTTTTCTTTGCCCTTACCTGTCCTCAAGTTTTCCCTTCTCTCCCTTTACGTTGTCTCCTTTATACTTTTCTTCTTCTTATTCTCCAACTTTCTCTCATTCTCCACTTTTATTCTCCCTATCCTCTTCACCGCCCCCTATCTTTTCCCCTCCTCTTCCTTCCCTTTTCCTTTTTTTCCCCATTTCATCCTACATCTTCCCTCCTCTGTTTCCCAATTCCCCACGCCTCCTCTCTATCCCACTGCAAATGAAGTATAGGGAGACTGCAGTCAGAGTCATCTAACCTGAACCATCCTGAAGTTATATAACTGTTCTTGTTACCCTCCATGCGTGAAAAACAAACGTCAGCTACCCAAAAGGGAATCCCTCCTTTTGGCCACTGCAGGTACCCAAAAACCAACCAGGAGCTTTAGGTAAAGGAGATGTTATACAAGACAGCTGCAGTGGAATATTAATGAACGCAGTGATTAGAGGAGCTTGTTGTGAATACAAATTAGGACTTGGCACTTTTTTTAAAACCACTTTTGAATAATTGGGTTTTATAAATCCTTAACCTTTTGAACCTGAAGTAGCTTCGTGGGTTCTTTTCATTTTTACATCAACCCACGTTTCAGCTGGGCATGTTAGCAGGTTTTCATTTTCAGGACAGGGTGGGCTGTTCTGAATAATGTAGCATAAGTGGGTCCAAAGTAATGACATGACACAATGCTACTTTATATCACACATGAACAAGATATTCAGATTAGACATTTACAAACACGAGACCACCTAGTTATAAATGCATATGTTCTTTAAAAGTCAGTATTATCTCTCCCACAGTTAGTAGACTTGTATATCTACACTGTTTTGGTTACAACTTTTGCTTTCAGAATTGGCAGAATTCTTAATGGCATCGATTCAAAAAGGTGGTGGACTTTGATCCATATTGACGTGATTGCATATTTGTCAGCTGCACAGCCATAATTAGGATACCCTGATCCACCACTTCCCAAATCCCAGATCTGACTGTGGAGGCCATTTGAGTATAGTGAACTCATCGTCATGTTTAATAAACCAGTTTGAGATCATTTGAGCTTTGTGACATGGTGTGTTATCCTGCTGGAAGCAGCCATCACACGATGGATTCCCTGTGGTCCTAAAGGCATGGATATGGTCAGCTACAATACTCGGGTACATTGTGGCATTTAAACAACACTCAGTTGTTACTAAGAGACCAAAGGTGTGCCCAGATTTCCCCATGCCATTACACTGCCACCACCAGGATGAAGCATTCAAACAAGGCAATGTTGTTTACACAAAATTTTGGCTCTACCACTGAAATATTGCAACAGAAATCACGACTCATCAGACCAGGATGTCTTTTCCAATCTTTTGCCATCAAAATGTTGGTGATTCATTGGAAATTGCTGCTAAGTTTCCTATTCTTAGCTGATGGTAGTGGTACTCACTATGGTCATGTGCTGTAGCCCATTTGCTTCAATGTGTTGAGAGTTGTTTATTTGAGTTACAGTTGCCTTCCTTCCTCAGGCCGAAGCAGTCTGGCCATTCTCCTCTGTTGACTGGCATCAACAAGGCATCTTCAGCCAAAGAAGTGCTGCTCACTAGATATTATCTTATTTTCAGGCTATTCTCTGTAAACATTAGAGATGGTTATGGGGCGAAATCTCAGAAGATCAGCAGTTTCTGAAATATTCGATCCAACTAGTCTAGAACCAACAGCCTCTATACCTTCAAAGTCACTTAAATCACCTTTCATTTTCACGATGATGCTCACTTTGAATTTCCGCACATCATATGACCCATGTCTGCATGCCTAAAAACATTGAGTTGCTCTCATTTGATTGGCTGATTAGACATTTGTGGTAATCAGCTGTTGCACGGCTGTACCTAACAAAGTACATGAACAGCTACTGTAATTTATTTTATGGATAAATTGTGGCAAAGTCCTGGCAGCTGGGAAGTCTACTCGCTGTAATCTAAACAGTTACAGTAAAATATACTACAGTATCCACTGTATGCAATGAATAGAAATTTTACAGTACATTCCAGTCCCAATAGTTTATTAAAATAAAATGTATTAAGGAACTATAGACTTATACCTAAGCATCAGTCCTCATGCTGCATCTTCATGTCTGAGCTCATGTACTCTGAATCTAGTTCGACCTCCTTAAATTATGACAACACATCGAGACACACTATATTCACAAAAGAATGCATTACTGCACAAATTTTACCTTTAAACCACTATTTGTCACAGTGTGCATCACATTTTTTGTCACATCATTCAAGAAATTGTTAACCCAAATGCATTCGTATCATCATTTAGCTGTACTGGTGCAAAGAGCGCACCATAAAACAGATCATCTCAATGGCTGACTTAAGTAAAAAAGAGCTAGTGCGTGTTCTTATGTCTGCAGCCATGAGTGTTTGCGTGATTGTGAGGTAGTGGCACGGATTGCTTTTCTAGTCCTGTGGGTTTTTCATCCATAACTCACAAGGCTGTTGCAGGCCATCCTTCCACATATCTATTTGTAACAGCTACTGCAGAGAAAGAGTGAAGTGTGTGTGTGTGTGTGTGTGTGTGTGTGTGTGTGTGTGTGTGTGTGTGTGTGTGTGTGTGTGTGTGTGTGTGTGTGTGTCTTGAAATGATTGCTGAAGCTCCAAAATGTAAGACAGCCTTGCGCTGAATTTAACCAAGATACCAGTGCATTGATGCCACTTTGACTTAGCAGTAGTGGCTGTGAAATATTGTGTGACCTGTAACACCATTATACTTTAACTAATAGTAAAAGCATTTATGCCAGCCTTTATGATAGCGTGGACACTGGCACAGGAGAGCATGGCTCAGAAATGAGCCTGAACTTGTTTAACTTCTCATCATTTCCAGCACACACAGATCCCTGCGGCTGGAGCTGAGGTTAATGGAACAAAACAGTTCAACCCTGAAATTGTGCCAGTTCATTTAATTTTATCTCATCAGATAATAAACAGGCACACCCACTCATAGACTATAGATAGAATCAGATGGGGCTTGGTAGTCCAACTCAGCAGTGCTAAATGTAAATAATTAATAGCTTCCATTCACTGAATTTCTTCATGGGGCCTGGGCAAGGTAACCTCCACCCAGACTGGTAAACAAACCTACAACTGTGTGCTAAAAGATAATGTGTTACTGTATCAGAGGGAGTCATCCTTGTGGTGACAGTGCTGATCGATAACCTGCCAGACAGTGCTGACAGTGAGGTTTTAGCAGTCACAACGTTTGTTTTGACAAACTGAGCTGTAGTGGTTTTCCATGTTTCACCCTTTCAGGATCAATAAGACTGATCCTCCTCCGTGTCCCCATTGTACTGCTCAAATCTCAGGCAGTGGATGAAACGTTCAACCTGCCTGCATTTTATCAGTTATCTGTATGCTCCTGCATACTTGAGATTCTGACCTATGACCTTTGACCATCTTGTAGGAAGAGATAAGGAGTGATATTCTAAATTTTTAACCTAAAAATCTATTTTTACTGTACAGATTAATCCAGATTTTTCTTCCAGATTGAGCTGTAAAATGTTAACCAAAGAACTAAAAAGGGATACTGCGGCATAGACTGTATATAAAAGATGGATGTAAAAGTAACCATAAAGCTGAAGTATCTTCAATATGCAACATCTGAGACGAAGAAGTCCTACTGCAAATAATATATGTGAATATCAGGAGCTGAACCACATGTCAAACATTCTTCTTCCAGTTATACGTCTATCGGTGCACACACCCATTTGCTATTGTTTCGATGCCTCACGCTCCCGGTCCCTTTTCTTTGTTAGTCATCGACTGGGAGCTGCTGCTGACCCTCAGTGAGGCCTTCCCCTGTGTTCTGGCTTGTTGCTTCAATATCAATTAACAGTTGTCACTCGTCTGGTTTATTCGTCTGAGTTATTCTTCCGAGTCCGAGAGTGATTAACTCTTGGCCAAAAAAATGAAATAAGTGCCTGGATACAGAATTGTAGCTTGATCTAAATGCGTTAGATATTTTCTTGAGAAGAGCACGTCTCCCAGTTTTACACATTTTAATTTAGTATGTATTTGTGAAGTTATGTTTCAAAAATTCCTGAGCATGGATCCCTTCTTAAAATGAGCCGGTCCCAAGATCTGGGAACATGCTCGCTGCATAACATTTTATATAATCCTGCTAACAGGCAGACTAACAGAATCGGTCACATAACCTCTTTGGTGAAGGTAATGAGTTCATGATCTTCAATTTCTAATATTCTTTAACCTTACATGATTTTAATTTTCTAATTTATGACCCCATGTAGATTAAAATCAACGAAAAGGCAGTATGATTCATGTCTGGCTAATTATTATCATATGACCATGCAGTTGTACTGCTCTAGTGTTTCAGTAAATGGCCTAATGGCTACTGCAAAAATGCCAACTCGATGTTTCTGATAAGTAGTCCACAAACCACTGGGTGATGTCTTGGTGGCCGTATCTATGTTTTGTTATCAGTCTATGGTCTACAGCAGTGACCATTCTTAATTTCGTTGTTCTCATGACAATGACAATAAAGTTTCTGATTCTGATTCTGATAGTGTCTGTGAGGCACAGACACATGCAAATAATTTAGCAGCTATATTGTTTGTCATGTTTATAACTTAGGAAAATTTTAGCATAACATTGGTAACCACAGGTACTTGGTCTTCTATTTCAGTCCATCCAATAAATGGTTCAACAGCAATAAATATCTAAAAACAAAAATCCAAACCAAATAGAAGAAAAAATCCAGATATTCACAGTGAAATGTGAGAATCTGCGGTGTTTTCACTAATAAGAAAATTGCAGAACTATTTTATAATCAAACATGTTTTCTGTCATTTTCTCAACTAATCACTTTTTAAGTTAATATTTCAGCTCTGATATTAAAATGTGTTTGTCACTTTTAGAAAAGGTTAAGTGCACAACAATCAAATGTCTGCACAGAGAACTGACTCAACCCAGAACTCTCGCAATCATCAGAGATAAGTTGTGCCATAAGGTGGAAGATAACACAGCGAGTGCAAACGCACTGAAGTTAGAAAAAGCAGGTGTCCATTTACTACGATTCAAGAGCCAGTTGTGTCATCCTCACTTTTAGTGCATATTTCAATAAATAAATAAGTCAGGAACACGACATGGCAAGAAAGAGACCAATGATACAGAGATATAAATCAAATCAAGTGTTTTTTAAAAGTATAAATACAGCTATTGAAAAAGAGGAATGCAACTAAGCTCTTCAGGATGTAGAAAAGTATCTAGTAGTGTATTTGAGCTGGGATCACATTGTACACATAAGCATGTCAAATAGTAAAAGTTGGACACACTTCAGTGATAGCAAAACATAAGCGTGTCAGATAGAGGAGACTCAGAGTTCAATCATGCTGCAGAATTTGGAGGGTTTTTTTCTCCGGCCTGGTTGTGCATGTGAGGATTGACCTGGAGCTCAAACAGATGGTGTCCAGGGTGTGGAATGTCTTTTATGATGTCCTCTGTCCTCATCATGCAGAGAGTGCTTTGAGGACGCACTTGTGATGGCATTTCTGTGCCAATAATACCCTGTGCTGTTTCTAAGACACACTTTTTTTGTCAGCTTTGGTGAAGCTGCTGCCATGCAGGATGTTTTTTGATATGTGTCTATGCACCTGAAGCTGGAAGCTTTATTGTCATCTTGGTAATCCTAAGATCCACAGGGATCTAAGTCGTTGCAAACAAATATTCATTTTGGAAGATTTTGGAACAAAGCGTTTCATCTTAGTTCTGCGATAGACTGATAACATGGCCTGGGTGCGCTTCACCTTTTGCCTTCTGAAAACTCAATGGGCCCCTGCAACTTCATGACCCTGAACTGGATAAGCGGTTCAGAAAAAGGATGCTTCGACTTCTCATCTATTTCCACATTTTCACAGACAAATCTTTATCTTCTCAAGATAAAAAAAAAAAAAATCATGTTCTCACTCATTTGGATTTACAATGAAAAACTGTATTTTAAGAGCAACTGCTGCCCTCTTACTAATAGATGCATGGGCCCAAGCCCGGTGTCACTGCATCCTGGCAGAAATCCAGTGATAACCACAGAAATCTGTGCTGGTCTTTATCAGGTCACTGTGATGATTATACCTTATACATTATGACAATCATCTGCAAATCTCCAGTTTTAGCAGGATTATGCCAGCCGGTGAAACACGTACTTATAACAATGCCCGAATAGTACTAACAATTACAGCCGTAATGAATCATATGATTTGGTATTTTCTCTTTGTAACAGAGTGATGTCACCTGAAATGCAGCCACTCAGCACTTTTAGTCCTCCTTCCCTTCCCTTCCTCTCCCCCTCCCTCCTCTTTGTCTGTCTGTATTCAGGTCACTTTTTCTTGCATAACAGCTCATTCATAAAACAGCACCGCGCCTCGGGGAAGGGATAAGGGGAAGACGCTGGATGGGTGCTGAGACGTAAAAAGAATACGTCTACAGAGGGAGGATTTTGCTGCAGTGTGAATATTTGTCAGGTCATGGTGCAATGTACTGTACTGTAACTGCTGGATCAGAAATCTCTTGTATCTCAAGTCAAGATAGAAGAAGCTGGCCATTGGCCAGGGGCTTGTCATGTGGAGTGTGGAGCAACTTTGATTCCTTGTATCTATACTGCTGTATTTATTTTAAGATTAGTGTTGGGGATATGCTTCTTTTCACTCTAAATTTGCTTTATGATATGATTTGGATTATGTTTGATTTGATTTGAGCAAAGACCTCATGGTTACATGAATTCTGCAGAGGTTAAAATACATTGATGATCATTTTTGCATATCTGAGACATTTAATTGCTTCTAACTCTCACTGTAGTGAGTCTGTGATGATATTTACTAATTTTATCACCAGACAAAATGCATTAGGTTCTGGGTTGCTCACAATTGTGCCTAAACATTTTGGAGTGGGGGAAAGCATAAAATGAAATTTATAAACTGACTAACTGAATTTTAAGGATGTGAGATTAATCAAATAATACACATGCTTTGGATGCCCAGGATCTCTGGGAACATGTGGTCATGATAAAAAGAAAAGACCTGAATGGTGCGGAGATTTCACAGAAAAAAGACTCCAAAATGAGGCAAAATACTACAAAAGCTTAAGTGAATATTAAATATTCATTTATGACAGAAAGGACCGATGAGATAATGTGCAAATAATAGACAAAGAATTTTCATGGCATACCGTCAGTCTGGATGTTCTGTTTTGCATATGGATGAACAATATCATGGCTTTTGATGACACTGGCATGTTCAGAACACATGTTCTGACAGGCCTGGCTGTTTTCTCAGCCCAGCCTGTCAGGAGATGAATAAAACAAAAGAAGATGATACCACATTCACCAACTTAACTTCCGCAACTTACAAAGCAAGGCCTGACAGATCACATTCCTAGCTCATCATGACTTATCATAGGGTTTTAATAGAGCACTTTAAATGCAAAACATTGGATCATACAATGACAATACAGACCACCTACTTTTCCTGTTGATGTTCTCTGCGGAAAACCTCCTGTCTGCTTATGTTTTTCCTCTTTAAAACCACTTATTACATCTTATTATACACGTGAGAACACAGGCTTTGTTTTTTTACTTGTTCAGTTACTTTAATGAAAATTCAACACACATTATCCATTAAAAATTCCACAAATCCTTTTAAACTTCCTACTGTGTGTCAGTGTTTTGTTTTCCCCAGCAGCCTGTAACCTATTTAATCCAGAATTTTTCCCAAACATAAGAATATCCAGATTATGTGCCATCAGTAAACCTTTGAAGGAATCATGGTTTCGTGACAGTTTTTATCCGTTCCAGTTATCCCGTCTCTGTAGTGCCAGTCATAAAACAGACTAATTCTTGGTGGGTGTTGGCCTCTACTAGGGCTGCTCTTTGTCACTGATTTTATTCATAGTTTTTATGGACAGAATTTCTAGGTGTAACCAAGGCGTGGAAGGTGTTGGGTTCAGAGGTTTTAGGATCTCACCTGGTTTGCAGTCACGTGTGAAGTGCCTGAGGTGACTATTAGCTCCTCCTGGTCTGAGTGAAATGCCCACTCAGGGGTCGCTTCCCAAAGTGGTGGAGTTAGATATATTTTAGGGACCACCTGCAGCTGTGCTTCTGGCTGGTAGGTAGAGGCTTACATCTTTTCATTATTAGCCATGGGGAGGGGAGGGATGTATGGGGGAGAAGGGGGGCATCATCACCACTGACAATGTTGTTCCTATCACGATCTGTTTGCAGCAGTTCAACAACCTGGATGTCAACATGCATACGTCCCCTTCATGCTCCATATCTGAACCACAGCCATCACAGTCACTGAGGACAGTGATTATGATGGCAAGCACAAGAACCATACCTCTGTATGAGTATGTATGTACACAGATACACTGCATCATGAGTGCGGTCGCTATTATTGCTGATGAGATGTACAAAGGTGAAGAACTGAACATCTATAGACGTTAATACTGGACGCCTGATGTGTACCAAAACAAATGGCCACATGTTTATATTGACATACTTTAATAACCTTTCATCTGGGCGCTTTGCTGTACCTTATTCTCATGGTTTAACCAGAGAAAAACCAGCTCCAGTCATGTGAGAAGTTCTGCTGAACATGTGACGCTGCATAAATTTAACTGAAACACTTTTGTATTTCAGTACCTGTTTAAAATGTATTGATGCATAATTCAGAAACATTCTTTGAAACTTCTAATGGCTTAATGGTTTTTTACAGGTCCTTTTTGTGACCAGTGGGATTAAGTGGGTTAAAGCAATAAACTGGTGTTTGCTCACGTTGTAAAAAACAAACAAACACAAGGTCGACGCGTTCTCAAATATCCAACTTTTTGAAACATGATGCACTTAGTTTGCTCAAGTTACTGACTCACATGACTCCTAAGGGTCATGAGTAACTTTGGCTTTCTCTTCCCTGCTGTCAGTTACCGCCATATGCCCTCCTCCCAGACGCATTTTGAGCTGTTTGGGTGGATTGCTTCTTTTTGTCAGGCTTTGTGTCATCGTGGCTGTGGGGTTTTGTTTCAGTCGACTTTCCCACATTTGGGCAAGCTGTCACTGTCTGGGTTTGTTTATGCCTCTTTAAAGCCTAATCTTCACATGATTATAGAGTGTCTGTGTTTTTGCTCTACCTCGAGGAGACAGAGGCATTATTGTTAGAGAAACACTTGGTCACAGGTAGCCTCAACAGTTTAACGTAGTGAGATAACATCATTGTGAAGTATTTATTCTTCATGAATCTTCAATGTGATGCTCTAGAGCATGAAAAACTATTTACACATTGTGTAAATTAATATGCCTAATATATAATTCCTTTTCAGATTAATCTTCTGGCAAGATCTCTCTGTGTCTTTCTGAGCAATTCATCATAAGTGATGTTTACTCTCACTGAGTCTGCTTTATCCCCCGCTAGCATAATGACAGGTTCGAATATGCAGCCACAAGTCCCCATTGTGCCCTTCAGCCTTCACAAGCAAGTCATTCTTCCATCCTTGGCTTTGAGACCTGTATTTATCCTGTTGTATAGACTGGAGGAAAGATGTTGATGTGATTTTTGGGTGAAGATTGCAAAGAGACCACATTCCAAAAAGACTTTAAAGCTATAAAGTTGCACACTTACACAATGCTAACTCTCCTTTGTTAAATTTCCAATTGCGTAAGTCTTTGGCCAGAAAACACTGCCAACCCACCACCATCCGATAAGGATAAGATGGATCAAGTTAGTTGAATAGCTAAATAACCCAGTGGAAGTCAGGCAAATTCTTAAGAAGCTAGTAGAGACGAAAGAGGGAGATAAAAATGTACATTTGGGGAATGTTTTTTATACACTGGCTCAAATTATAACTCCTAATAAATGCTAGTGTTGTACTGTGTCTTCTTTGCTGTGTTTTATTATACATATGCCATATCAGCTTCATACTTTTAATGACAGGTGTTGCTTTTAAAGCTTCATTGTGCCCTGGAAGATATCTCTACTTTTTCTGAATCCTGGTAATGTGGATTTGGCTTTTACTGCAAACAGTTTATCAGTGTACTGTCAACAAAGCCTTAAACCTTTAAAATTCTGCTGCATTACCAACAATGCACCTTTATGTTTCCACTCAGTTTAATCTAAAAGATGGGTTCTCAAACTGTGTCCCACGGGCCAGTGGTGGCCCTCAAATAACAATAAAAGAATGCACAAGGGCACTTTTCATTCATCCAGACTTCCTGTCATACAATAACATGGAACCACAGAACAAGACAGAGAGTGTACTCGTCTTTAACTCTTGGCTTCTTGACATGATGCTGAATCAGACTAAAGCTAAAACTCATACAGCTGGGTTTCAATCGCCATACACATCCATCAGCTTCTTCTTATCTAAAGTTGGTTCATGGCGACAGCGGGTTTAATGGGTTATTCCAGGCATTTCCAGGTGAAATGAAATATATAATCTCTCCAGTGTACCCTGGAGAGATTATATATTACATATTATACATCTCCTTTGTTTATGTAGACATAAACAAAAGTGACATTCCCAACAAAAACCACTATTCTCTGAAAGGACAGATTACGAATCATAAAAAAGGGCTCGTGTGTGCTCCTCTTTTCCACTTAGTCATCAAAAGTTTTTGAATTTCTCTGATCTGGAATTGAGATTTCTTTCTTTCACCCAAGGCACATATACATACACTTACATCTAGAGAAACTTATGTTACCCCTTTATAAGCACAGTACATAGACAGACTTCTCTCAGAGAATAGCAAACCTCCAGCTGCCTGTGTGACTCTGTTCACATAATAGCTACTTGTCAGGTAATGCTAGAGGTACTAAACTACTCTGGAGACAAAGATGTTTATTTATGGGTGCGAGTGTGTGTGTGTGTGTGTGTGTGTGTGTGCTGAAGGTGGGGTGGGAGTAGAGGGACTTTTACCTTGGCTGACCTGTGAATTTCTTTTGCATAATTGTTGTAAACACCCATTACTGCTTCTACAGCAAACTCTCTGTCCCACAACAATGGAGTAGATGTTTGTGCTCGTTACATACCAAAGAGCTAGCTGTATGACTGAACTGTGAAACGGGTTGGCCACAATGTGTGAAGTACTGTTTCTTCACACATTTACTGTTCTTAAACGACTTTTTAAGAACAGGCTCATTGACAACATAGTGAGCAATCACAAGCAGAGAATAATCCTGAGGCTCTGTAAGAGGAAGACACTTTGAAGAGTTACCACCTCATTAGCATACACTTCACCATATCAGACATTTTCACACAGTTCAGCCAATCATGTCAATATCTGTGGTTGTTGACATTTACAGGCCTGTGAAAAAGTATTCGACCCTTTTCTGATTTCTCTTTTTTTACATATTTGTCAACCTTAGATGGTTAGATCATGAAACAGATATTAATATTAGCCAAGGGAGGTTTAAGTATTATTGACTTGTTTAAGGTTGTGCCAAAGCATCTCAGTTGGATTTAAATCAATGCTTTTGGTGCGTTCCTAAATAAGTCGGAAGTCAGAAATTTCAAGTTTTAAGGAGTCACTCCTGGGAGTGGCAGCCCTCCAACTTGAGTCAGATTCAAGTTCTCGGTTTCTGCCTTGGTGAAGATACAGCATAGATCTACCTTTGCACAGGCTTATATTCAACAGCTGACAGCAGCACACATCCATCTTGTCAGCCTTGGCCAGCCAGCAGGAGTTTATCAGATGAGTTTCATCTCATTAAACGTTCACTTCACGCTCAGTACCTGAAAACTATTGTTGCATGTTTGCTTGTAATAATGACTGTATTTCAGGGAAGGATGTGTTGCAAAAAACTCATTTAAGTGTTCGATAATGGAGACCTTATGGGAAAACAGATGGCTGGACCTAAAATTATCCTGATAGCTGCAGCATGACGATTATCCATGAGCTAAACTTAGGAAAGGGATAAATGATGTCTCATTGTCTTTATCTGGATGAGGACATCTCCATCTTTTATATCAGAGATCCTTTCAGGATTGTGCTATCTGGCCAGTAGCCAGTCCCTCAGATGGCTCATGACTGAAGGCTCAGCGCTGAGGTCAAAGAAGAGACTTATGGGTGAGCTAATCAGCTCAGGATTTTATAGGCATAATCACAGTTGGCTGCTAACACTTAGCGGATCACAGGCAAATGAAGAGGCAGATTGGACTCCGTGTGTGAGAGCGTGGGTGTATGTGTGTGCATCTATAGATGTAGCAACATGTATACACTATTTCTTTGTATTAAAAAAAGTGACACGTGTATCCATGTGTGCATGTTGTGGCAGACTCTCCTGATAAAGTGAAGACAGTCAGTTCTGTGTCCATCCATCTGTCTCAGCATGAGCCAGAAGAAACCGGATCCGTATATTCCCCTCACACCTCGGCTAAATGGGGACCTCTTAATTACCCTCCTTTGCTATGCAAGACGGCGATGATAAACCACTTTAAGTATATGATGACAGAAAGATTTATTTTCCACCGATGCCATCAGGATGATAACATCTGTTGTTATATTAAGGAGCAAGATTTGGTTCAGCTGGTCTGTTTCTAATTTTAGCCCATTATAAATCACTTATAATATATCATGCAAATGACATCAAGAGTCTATAAATACATAAATTTTCTAGCACATCTCCTTTACCCTGATGGTATGGATACAAATGACAACCTGCAGAAACTCTGTAGTCATTTGTAAACTTAAGATGACCACTTAAGCCATTGGATATGCAGTTATCTGGACTATTTGAAGAAATATACACACTCCCTACAATGCTTTTCCCCTTTGTAGCCATTACTTTAAATAGCATATTGCAAATAAATGATTATCTTTTAAATTATTTATAGGTTATGTTGGAATTGCTCTGCAATTATGGTCTAGGAGATCAGATCAGTGCAAAGCCAGGAAACCATTGCTAAAACAAGATGATGATGCTGTCTGACTTGCAGTAACACGATGACCTGCATTTGATGCTTTATTTACATCTGAAGCAACTGATGACAACAGTGATTTGAATGATAATATGACTGGGGTTTACCTGTTTTTTTTTCCACACAGAAGTTTCTAGGTTAAATGGAAGGGGGAGTCAAGAGTTCTCTGTCCCCACACCCCTCCCAATTTCATGGGGGAAAACGTGTGAAAAGGGGTCACTGGGATCATCACGATTAGCCTGTTTCACTGAGTATCAGTCTCATGACACTAGTGAGCTCATCAGTTAGTTCTGCACAATCTCAAAACTACACCCAATGATTTTCTGTAAATCAGCAAACTGAAAGAAACTGAATAGTGGTTATGCTGCACCATTTCCCAACTATCACCTCAAGTTGCTTTACTCCCTCCAAAAAGTCAAAAATATAAATATAATGCAATGATTCGCAATAGAACACAGAAAACATATTAACTATTCAACCTGAAACATTTGACTATGTCATGAAAAATATTAGCTCATTTTGAATTTGATGGCAGCAACATGTTTCAAGAAAGTTAAGCTGGGGCAACAAAAGGCTATAAAAGCAAGTGGTACTAAAACAAAACAGCTGAAGGAACATTTTGCAGCTAATTAGGTTCATTTGAAACAGCTCAGAAACATGACTGGGTATCAAAAAAGAGCATCTTAGAGAGGCGGAGATTCTTGACAAAGGTCACTGAAGACTGTGAACAAAATTGTAACGACTTTGAATATCTCATTATCTAAAGTACATAATACAATGCCGTGCCATCCACATGTGCAGATTGGAACTCCGTCATGCAAAGAAGAAGCCACATGTGAGCATGATTCAGAAACTTCTGTGGGCCAAAGCTAGTTTAGAATCGACTGAGTTAAAGAGGAAAATTGTTCTGTGGTCAGATAATTTGAAATTGGACATTATTTGGAAAACATGGATGCCACATCCTCCAGAGGACCATTTGGCTCGTTTTAAGCATTCAATTCAAAGACCTTCATCTCCAATGAAAAGGGGGTGCATTATTGTCTATGGAGGATGCAGCTTACACATCTGGAAAGGCACCATCAATGCTGAAAGGTGTGCGCAAGTATTAGAGCAACATATATTCCCTTCCAGCGACATCTTGTTGAGGGAAGACCTTGTATATTTCAGAAAGACAATATTAAACAGCACACTGTGTCTATCCCTGTATTTCAACAGCACTGCTTAGTAGAAGAGTCTGTGTGCTGAACTAACCTGCCTGCCAGGAAAGTTGAGCATTACATTACATTTTCTCAGTGTAAAGATTTGTTATCTTTTGTTGTGAATAGAATATGAGTTTAAGAGATTTTATTGACACTTTCATATAGCATTTTAACTTTAAAAAAAATTGGGATTGTATATTGTAAGGTTAAGGCCATACCATATTTGAGAGAAAACCCCAAAAATCGCATCGTCCCCTATGAGGAGAGCGCTGGACAACAGTGAGAAGAAAGAACTCACTTTTAACAGGAAGAACCCTCTGACACACATTATAAGAGAGAGGAGGTACATCTTAATGTGATGCAGTAGTAGTTTATAAACACATGGGAAGTGAAAATATGTGAGTGCAGAAGTAGAGAGAGTGTATGTCTCCTGAATCCAGTCTGGAGGTCTGATATCTCAGAGCTCTGCCTCACGTTCTACTACATCATTCTACATCAGGACGTCCATGGACAAACCTAAAAAGCTAAATATAAAAGTGTTCATCAGAAGTAGTATTTAGCCTGTTTGCAATCTTAGTGGATGCAGAACTTAAGCCTTCTCCAACTGTTTCTAACAAATAAAATGCTTCTCAAAGTGCAACCTGAGGGATACAAGAATGTATGAGGCCAATGTTTTGGCATTGCATCCATAAGTTACATCTTGAGGGAAAGTACAGGAGTGAAGGAAATCTTGAATGGCAAGCCACGTGAAAGCTAAAGTAGCATTTCCTTTAATGCCAAAGTATTTGACCTAATGACTACACAAAGGCCTAACTGCCAGAAAACTGAGAGTCAAAGGGATCTATGATACACAATTTCATTTTGCCAGCATTTATCTCCTGAAACTTTAAAGACAGAATAAAGATTCACTTGACTATCTCCACAAATCTTCACAAACAAGTCAGATATCACAGTGCCGGTTCCCCTTTGATCAATTTCATTAATTTATGGATTTTTATCTTCCGGAGCTGACTTTGCTTTTGATGTTGTTATTTGCAGGCGTACAGCATGCTGGCCTGCAGGTCAAAGGTAAACCGAGGCCAGGCTCCCACTCAGTTAATGTGTGCCATCAGCACACGTGCTCTACTCTGTCACCATTAGACTGCAATTTGATTATCTGGAGTGAGTTTAAAAGACATCATTTAAACAATGACTACATTTACTTAGCTGATAACTTAGCACTTCCCACAGGTACACGAGAGCAACTGCTATTTGATAGTCTTCCCAGGAAGAACAGGTCAGGAGTTTGTTGTCACAACCTCTGACAAAAAAACAGTTGCAACATCAAGATGCCTAATTCTAGTTTTCAGAAGTAACTCAGAAAAATACTTCTGATACCCACATGTTTGTTTTCCTGCTGAGTGGGAATAACACACTCAGAATATGACCTCTGTAATGACATAAAGTCAGTGAAAGCAGGGAGTATCTCAGTGATTTCCCAACACTGGACAGAATGTGTTGTACGTGATCGTGTGCACACTTTTGTCAAAAAGCAGAAATCTAAGAGGTTTTTAAGCAGCTGGTTCATTTGAACTAGAAAAACAACTTACTACAGCAAGAAGACTGTGTAAGGCACATAGAAGTAGACAGAATGTCTACTTCTTACATGTGGATGTACAAAAGGTGGAACCTGTAAAAGAAAACCCATAAAATCCAATTCAATAAAACTGACACAGCTGACTATATCATGGAAAATGCTTTGTAAATCCATTCTCTTTGTGGGATCTGAGAGGTGGTATTGCTCAGCCGAGCCATGATAATTCAAGGAGAGCTCCAGGTCTGGTGGGTCTGGTACTAATATGATTAGCACATATCTGGGGGATTTAAAACTGGGATTTCACAATTTGAGTGTTTCCTTAAAAGATGGTCTTTTAAACTTTCAGTCTGTCTTTTATATCCCAGATCAGAAATCAGCGAGTCAGTGAACAATACCAGGAAAATGTAAAGGCCAGAAATCAGTAATGTCCTCTATCAAAATATCATACTTCAAAAGATCAAAAATGTCATTTCACTTTATTAGAATTTGATTCTGTCAAGGACAAGTCATCCATTAATTCAGTTAGATTTTAAACAGTAGTTTTACTTCCTCCTCGGTTCTCATTCGCACACGAGTCTGAGTATATAATACTGTTTACCTTATGTCTGCGATGGACTGTAAAACTGCCACCAGAGCATAAATATTGTTATCTTGTCTTCTGACAGATTTGTCTCTCTCCCCCCCGTTCCTTTTGAAGTTCCGCCACACCAACATCAAGGCTGTAGCTACTGCGGACACTGAGGTCATGTCATCTGCATTTGTGTCTGTGTTGGGCTTTAAGAAAGAAAAAAACGAAACGTCTGTGGAAGGTGCCAGAAAATATGTAGATATACCTGTGCCTGGTCAAGATTTGTTTTTGTTGGATTAGGATATGGGGCAGTCCTAATCAGCATGATTTTTTTCTTTTTCACTGCAACAAAATGATCCCCAGGACCTGCTAAAATTCTTATCAGGAACCACACACTGGATGTTTGATAAAAAGCTCCCTCTTGTACTACTGGAAACAAAATAATAAACTTACGTATCAATCTATGTTTTAGTAGACGCCTAGCCCCGCCCACTTTACACAAACCCATCCAATTAGCTCATCCCCTCCTCAGAGGAGTGATCTGTATTTCCGAAACTCCGGGCTGCTTGTTCATTGTACTGAGTCAGCGGCCATACGCAAATGGATCCAGAGGAGGGCTGTGCTGTGTAGGCTGCACTCTACATAAGCTCTCAACCTGCGGGACTGCGCGCACATACTGCCGACTGGAGATCGCAGGTAGCATCTGGGGGCTTGACTTACACATCAGAGGCTCTGATTTGTGCTTATTTTCACAAGGACAAGCTTAAATCCAGGATTGTCTGACGAGATCTTTCATACATCCTCCGTTCCTGATCTGCCCATCGGGTGCATAGAGCAGTACAATGCGGCGGCTGTGCTGTTGACTAATTGGACACCCCCTCCACCTTTTTTTCTTCTTTTATTTTGCTTTTTTTTTGCCGGTTCTTACTCAAGGAGGCACATTTCCAAATCAATGATGAAGCTCAAACCAAACCAGACCAGGACATACGATGGCGACGGTTTCAAGAAGAGAGCGGCTTGTCTGTGTTTCAAGAATGAACGCGAAGAAGAGGTAAGAAAGGTTATCCCAGTGTGACGCTGTTTTCCTGCATCTTATCAACAATATGCAGCGTTTGTGTGCTGTGACTTTGTGGCCTAATCAATCTGCATCTAGCAGCCATTCAAAGTGCACAGGGATGCTCTTTTTCAAAACGCACAACGATCCGTAATAAGACACACGGGCTTTGATTTATGGTGTTGCCTACTAGGTGTAGTTACGTGTTTGCTGGCAAAGCCACTGTCTTTTTGGTTTGTGTTTGCGTGCTGCTGATGTGCCTTGGGCCATCCAGTTTAGGCTAGTTTGAGGAGCACGTAGAGAAAAGGGGGGAAAAGCGGTGCTGTCGAGCCACCTTCACCTAGCATCATACGACTAATAGTACGTTTGTTTCAAAATAAAACACACGGGCAGCAGCGCAATGTGAAACTGCCCTCTTAAGTAAGGCGGGGCTCTTATTTTGAAAGTAACTTCCCGTTAGCTTTTCGCTAGCTTGAAGCAACGAGCAGAAGGGGGGCGAGGCGCTCACTTGTACGTTTCCTTTAGTAGAGGGTTTAACAGTGGCGTGGGCTGAGCGGGGGGGTAACAATATATGCCACAGGTATACTGCTAAATATATTTGTCAGATGTAAGGTCATTTTAATATGACAATAATGTAAACGTCCATGACCGAGCAGCTTCATTCACGGTTATGCTGCATCCCGCCGGCCTTGGGCGGGCTGCTGCGTAGCAATACTGTTGATTAGGATTTAAAGGGACCATCACATGTAAATAATGAATGGATGTGACAGGCTCTGATGGGCAGTGCTTTAGACCCACCTCAAAGGAGATTTAAGGTAACCTAAGGCAGGGCTTTAGTGAGACGTCCGCCAGATTTTAAACTACCATAGTTTTCTATTTTATTTTTTTTATTTTGTGGGGTGACTGTTTCCTCCCCCTTTTTTGCAATATTTTTTTGTAACTTCAACCCCCCCCCCCCCCCCCCCCTAATTATCAAAAGCTGTAAAAATGGACCTTATATAATGTCTCTGTCTGCTAACTGGTCTGGTTAACTGGTTTACGTGCATGAATGTTTCACCAGTAAGTGACAAAAGTCAAGGCTGTCCCCTGCATATTCTGGCTTGACTATATTTAGCCGTTTTTTGGCCTGGCATAAACAAAGTGTTACACAATGTGCAGTAAAGACATCACTGTCTGCTGTCACTAGACAGCCACTAAGAGCTCTGCCTAGGCTCTCCAGTGTTTGGCTGTTAAACACACCATATCAGGAATTTTACAAGCATGCAAACAGCATATCTGCTTGTTTGCACATGTGGACGTGGTATGCTGTTGTTATGTAAGATTTTTTTTTTTGTTTTTAAATGCGTAGCCATAAAAGAAATAGAGATACTGTGCAGAGATGCAGTTTTGCTTTCTTTAGAATTGTTTTGGTTTGGCCATTTTTACTTGCATTAGTGTACTGTAATATTGTGACAACAGAAGGATGTAGGTGACTACTACCCTCAGGACTTTAACAAGCATGTCTGGGTTTGCAACCACAAACATGACTCAGCTTTAAGTAAGAGAACTGATGTGATGCTCTTACTGTAACTGGGTTGGCACTAATGGTGATTTTTGAAGACGATTCACATGTAGTGTAAGCTTTGTAGTAACACATATACACTACATATAGACATGTAGACATTGGATACCTAACTCTGGTGGAACAGGAGCTCTAGATCTGCTCAGCTGTTTTTGTTTTGGAAGGGAAAGGAGAAAGCAGGGCCCATAAGGCCAGAGACTCTGTGATAGCAATAGTTTAACTTCGAACAGTGAAAAATGGGAAGCTGACAATTCAAAGAGACAGACAAGTTGGTTGAGCTGGTGGAATTACATTTCATCACCACAGTGCTAAGTTGTCACAACGAATAATCAAACAAAAAGAGCCAGTGTTTTTATGTGTGTCTACTTTAAGTCTAAACATGTCAGTAATAGGAAAGCCACATATGTTAGTGTGCTAACATATGTGGTTAATGTGATGCATCATAGTAAAAGAATTTCAGCACTATTTTCCCCAGTGGTCGTCGCTTGGTATAATTCAATCAAATTGTGTGCTCACTGAATTATGTAATGTCCGTGCTGCCTCAAAGCTGCAATATGGCTATTTTACAGTCACCTTCAGTTCATTTTGGCTTTCCAGCCTGAAATTTTCATTGTTTTGCTTTGCTTTGGTCCTCCCTCCTTCTTCAGCCTTTTGTCTGCTGCTGTTGGTCTAACAGAAAGGCCTGTACAATACTTTCTAGCTGGGCCATAAAATCTTCAACTACTAGAGCTACAGTTGCTCAGATTTGCTAATTTAGTTGTCTACCTTCTTAATGTGCTTCCAGTGGTTTAGTGTTTAACACATTCACTCGGTGAGCGAAGGGTCACTTGTTTGTTTCCAGACGCAGACAAAAATCTCTTCAGGGGTTGTGTCGGGAAGTAAAACTGGTGGCGAATCAAACAAGGGGAGCTACCTGCTCTGTCGACCCTTTTGTCTAAGCCAGAATTCAGTTCTTGGGTTCCAGTGACCTACCATTATCTCATGGTTAGCACCAGGGTCTCTTCGGTCAGTTTTGGGGGTTCTCCATGACCGCGCTGACTTGTTTGCAGATAATTTACATTACAGTGCGCCCCAGGTGGTGAAGTTTAAGCTAACATCTCAGAAATATAACAGGAATAACTACTTGGCTGTTTGGCCCTGAGCTACAGCTACTCAAAGGTGTGCGCAATGGAGTAGTATCAACGCTTTAGACTGAAGAATATATTCTTGCATTCACCTGAGTGTCACAAACTATGATTCCATATAAATGCAAAGCAGTTTTATAAGGTGATGATGTCACATGGTATTCTTGCTTGAAAGCCACCACCCCCATGTCAAATCTAGCAGTTGCCGTCAGAGGCTTTTAACACAGTGAATTTTAATGCCATAAGTGTTATCAGGATAACAGTTTTAGCAGTAACCTCTGTGTTTCTCAGATTTTACCCCATGGTTTGATATTGAAAGTATCCCAGCAAGTAACAAATGCTGTCATCATGGAAATGGTGGTGGCCGGTTACCAGTTTGAGAAGACGCTACATCTTAACATCAAGAATGAAGTCGCATGTGTTCTCTGCATTTGCATTTTGTGCTGTTTTCCTCCGAAGTTGCTTGTTTATGACTCTAATTAGTTGTCGTATAATGCAGCCACTATATTAATTTCTCAGCACCATCAATCATGTCTCCTGCGCTCCTCTTCTTTGGTGTCTGTGACTTTACATCATTCTGTCCTCCGGTTGCCTGCCTGGCATGTGGAGCCTTCTTTATTTGACAGCTACAGGCAGTTCCCCATGGGGAGGAGGTGTTTATGTCCTCCAGAATATTCCTCCCTGCTGTCTCCGTTTTGAGGCCATGCCAGAAGACCGACTCTGTTTTTAACTAATAGTGGTTCTGAAAATCTTTTGCCTATTCATGAAGTTAACTAGTGTTCAGAGAGGTTGTGTAATCAGTGACTTCTGGGCTCTACAGCATACACGTCTTTACATTGAAGTCTTTAAAGATGACTCATGTGTATTTCATTGTGTATTTCGCTATCCAGAGGAGGCTTATAGACACACACCCTGTCTAAGTGGTATGCCACTGGTAAACATGCAGTGTTATATGTACATGGTAAAACCTCTGAGCAAGTTGCTGCTAAATTTGCATCCACCATGCAAAAAGTTACAAAGTGCCCAAACAGTTCATGTCTTATGGCTGATTTGGATTTCTGTGGTGAATCTTTGTAGGGGTTATGTCGTAAGCTATATAACCATTCATGCTTGTGCATGGCGTTAATTACCTTGTGGTCATATCCCACTGTTTTATATGTGATGCCAGCCACGATAGAAACAAATAAAATCCTAGGACTTTTCTGTTTCTTTCTCTCTCTCTCTTTTTTTTCCCCCTTCCCTAACGTATTTGTCCCTCATGTTTTGCCTCTTTGTAAATTCTCTCACATCCATTTCAGTGATTTTGGTTTGGCGATGTCCCTCATATGTGAGTCCTTATATCGAAGCTTGATTATTATTCCTCATGCTAGGGCGGAAAATCGTATCTCATTGATCAAAGACTGTGGCGAAAAAGCAAATGGAAATGTATAGGCTTGAACAGGCCAGTCACAATAGTTCCATTTGTTCCATTTTCATTTATTTACATTTCCAGGTAGATGCACGCCAGATTACACTGTAAAGTTTCACAAGGGTTTTGTAGTTGTTGTTTGTAGTGTCACCATTGGCATATATTTACCAAACAATACTTTCTTTTTGCTACTAACATGCATGTGGTACATCAATTATCAATAATGTTGCCCTGCCACCTTTAGGGAGGTTTGTTAATCTTCCTTCTCCTATAAAAGAATTAAAACTTGGAATATGCTTTTATGATTTCTTACGTTGTCAAAGGAGGAAAAAAAGCAGTAAACAGTCCCTCCCCCAAGGCAATTTTTCTCTTCTTTTTTTATGGCTAGAGAGTAAACATATATGTAAACCAAATAATGTAAACAGTGTAAGGAAAGGTTAGTAAAAATACATATTGGTGGAAAAAACTATAATAAAATACAAACATGAAGGAAATGTTTTCAGTCTTAGTCTTCCAGTTTTTTATGTTATGCAAAATAACAGCTTCTGTTAACTAAGGTAAGAAAGACTCCCTGCTTGAACTGTATGTTGACCAATCTTGGTTACGTGCTTATTCTGCCCCTAAAGACCCATTTTAAGTAAGTAAAGTTTATTTATATAGTCATTTGATGGCTTAAAATACCCTGCCTGTTTTTGACTTCTTAACCCTGGAAAAATCGGTCTAGTTTTGCTTGTTATTTTTTATAATTACAAAAAAATCAAATTGGAGGAACTGTAATAACTCTGCCCAGAGGCCTCTCCTCTAGCCCGACCTTCTTTCTGAACATAAGTGGGTTTTCAGTGCTCAGAGTTCACCATCAGCTGACTGTTGACCTGCCATCCAGGTGTGAGTTATTTTGTTTTTGGGTTTTTTTGGCCTCTTTAAATTGTAGCTTGTGTGCTGTTTTTGTACTAACTGGTCTTTTTGTTCGGTGGGTTGCTATACAGCTCAGAAGGCGGAGCTTAGTTAATCTATACTATAATTATTATTTTTATTTTTTAGTTGATAACGGGAATACCAGTTCACGTGACTGTTCAAGTTACTGAAAATAAATGAACAAACGGTTCAAATAAAAGTGTAATAATGATAATTATATAAAGGAAATGGACATATTTTGGCAGTTACATGTAACATGGTTTCTTTTTATTGTGATCAAAAGGACTTGTGTTTGGGAAATTCTCTAAATTCTTGAATGTAGGTGAATGGCCTAAAGAGGTTGCAGGTCCATATTTGGCATTGGACAGGTGAAATTGTGCCCTACTGCTGCACTTCTGTATGAAATATGGAGCAGTGTGAAGAAGCAAACCTCTTTAATTAAAGATGGTTTGTAAAATGTAGATTCCAGTCTCTACATTCCAAAATTGACCCAACCCCTCTTTTCTTAGGGTGGATGAATAATATTTCCTCTTCAACAACTACAACTAAACGCTAAAATGAGCTTCGTTGTTGCTGCCCCGGAAACACCGTGTTTTGTATACATCGCGCACTCACTGCTTAGCGATCTCCCCTTAATCCTCGCCGGCTGCAGTTCAGCACACACGCACTGTTAAGACGTGAGGACCATTTGGCACACCCGTGAAGTCGCCAAGTCGGTGAGCCTGCGTGGAACCTCATGGCACAGTAATGACTTCTGGCAGGTGACATTCACATTTGTAAAGGAGGAAAAATAAAATCACTGCTGCACACTGACAAACAAAATAAAAGATCTCACTGGCAAAAGCCCTCCTGTTGTTGAGGGAGCTTACCGAGGCAGGTTACCAGGTTCAGCTTTGCACATTTCTTATAGTTTGCACCCTCCTGAGAGAACGGCATGCCCTGCACCAGTGCTGCTTGTACTATTATCTAAGCTGTACACCTGTCACATAACATAAACATCTGTTGTGTGATGCTTCTTCTTAACATCATCACTAGGGAAATCTTTGCACGCATGCACTTAACATCGGTTCCCCATCACCCCCACCCTAACCTGCAATCCGGGAATAAGCAGGTGGTTGAGTCAGGCATGTGAGCAAGACACCAGCCGGCAACTGATAGATAGGGCTCCAGTCATGTGCCGTATCAGTCAGACAGTCTGGTCTTCAGCCCAGGCAATTTAGAAGAGCCTCAGAAAGCCTCGTGTAGCCGCGGCCACAATCCCATTAGAGAACGTAAGGGAAGCCATACGAAAGCTGAGGTGGGATTAAGCGACAGGCTGACTTCTCTCACAGATTACTGCATATGAAGTCAGTTAGGTTGCGTTGTTCACCATCTGTTGCACATGCACATGCTCACAGATTTCTCACACTAATTCATGGACGTTCACTGTGTGGCCCCTTTGCCCTGACCGGCGCCCCCGCTTGTTTGTCGATGCTGGATTATGACAGAAAAAGGAAAAATGCTAAAATGTGCTAGAATCACGCTTAAATGAACCATCAGACTGTGACAGAATCCTGCTTTGTTTATTTTTTTTAAACACACTTGTTGGCTGTATGTGTTAATGATGATGACACAGCTTCATGCTAAATGCGATAATGCTCATAGCAGCTGTTTTCGTGTTTCTTTCGATTGCTATGTGGATACTGCCGCAAACCGCACACACAGGCACATCTGATCTGTACGTATCAGTGGACACTGCAACTGTCGTGTAATTCAAACCCCAGCGGGGCGCTCGGGAGCACCGGCAGAATTTTAGGGGCCCCCAGCTGAGTTTACAAGCATTGTCCGCTGAGTTCATGTTGTGTCGGGACCACATGGACACTGGTATTAATTAGGGTTGAGTATTTTCAAGAATGGGCATCCACATGAAGTGGTGGGGGGAAAAAAAAAAGAGCAAATAAAGGAGTAAAAACTGGATTATTTGCTCAAAGAAATATATATTTATCTAAATGTGTGTAGCATCTTTATGCAACTCAATTTGTCTGTGTGACAAAAAAAAACCCTTTTGTATAAAGTCAAGGGGATATGGACTACACTGAAAGTACTTTCACCTGGTCCCTTATTTAAATGGTGGCCACAATGGATCAGTCCACACTGGATTGATTAATTTGGTACAAAGCAATCATCCCATCTATGAACTAGCTTGTAGCTCCCGAGCCTTGGTTTGTGTTGTCTCGTGGTCTTAAATCTGGTGTTTCGCATTCGTAAGAAAAAAGCATGCACCATGGAGCACGGAGTCACTCCACTAAGAGCATTAAATGTGCATGGATCCTCTTAAAGAGATCAGAAAGTAGTGAAATAAGACCACCTGTGTCTCTCTACAGTCCACAGCTGTCTGCGTTCAGTTCTGCGAGTGAGTGTAATCCTGTCTTTGGCATCTTGTGAGCGACGCTAAGCCAACTCCAACCATCAGTCTTTTTTTTTTTTTTTTTATGTTTTGAGTCCCAAGGGTCATGGTTCATGTCCTCAAGTTGCAATATAGGCCACTGAAACTCTGTATGCTCCTGCGTGCTTTAACTCCTTTGGTTTATTGGGGTTTAAAGTAAAAATAATAACTCGGTCTGCATTTCCTAAAGTTTTTCTTTTTCTTTGACAGGTTCTGCTGGTCAGCAGCAGTCGGCATCCAGACCAGTGGATCGTCCCCGGAGGAGGGATGGAGCCAGAGGAGGAGCCATGTGGCGCAGCAGTGCGAGAAGTGTTTGAGGAGGTAAATAAATCTGTGCCCTGACTTTGTTTTAATGTTACCGTATATAAGTCAAGTTTGAAGTCTATAAAGTGAAATAGGTTTGAAGTCTATAGGTAAGGGTGAGAGGTTTTTGAAGGGGTACAGTGTCGGCAGCTGGGTGAATGAGGAGCCTGATGGTATTTCAGAGTTCCCCCTGGTTGAGAACCTTGTGTTCTCAGCAACGTCAGTGGTCTAAACTTGGCCCTTCACTAGATTCCTGTGCATTCACAAACCCTGTAGCCTTTCCCTCAGGACACATCAGTGGGGCAGACTGACACTTGAGCAGATGACATATGTCTTAACAGTAATTTGAGGCCTGTGAACAGAACACAGTACATCTGAATTAATAAAATGACTGTTATGAAAGGGACTCTCTCATATTACTGTAATAACAATCTGCAGAATTCAAGCAAGTTTCTTTTTATTATTGTATTCTTACCCAGGTGATGACCCAGTACAGTATAAATGACAGTGAAATCTTTTATATTGATGTTATATGTCGACCTTTAACTCTGTAGCTCGTAGCTTTGCTACTAGTTTCTGCAAAAACTGTCATAGGGGTTTAATTTGTTCAGTCCTGATATATGTATTCTTTATTTGTGGGCAGTTATCTGTTGGACTGTCCTGAATGTTGAAACGCGACACAGTTCCCACTGTGTTGATGCAGAACGCTGCTTTTCTGTTGTTTTCACTTTCTATTCATCTCTGTGACTGATCTTCTACAGAGGCCATAGCTACTTGAGCCTTCCAACAAAGAAGTATACTCTGTGCTTCCCAAACACTACAGCCAGTAGAAATGAATGATTTTCTTTTCTCCTTTATCTTTTCCTCAGGCCGGTGTGAAGGGCAAACTAGGACGCTTGCTTGGTGTATTTGAGGTAAGCTTTTCACAGGACAGGACAAAATGTGCAAATTGTATAAAATCTGCAATTTTTTTTTACTTTAAAATTGGCAAATAAATGTAGGTGTGAATTGCATGATTTATTGCATCGCTGCATTGTAATTAAATATACATCTGTCTCTGATCCTTAAAGCAAAACCAAGATCGTAAGCACCGAACGTACGTGTACGTGTTGACTGTGACGGAAACCCTCGAGGACTGGGAAGACTCTGTCAACATAGGTAAAGTTTTGCTTCATGTCCTCCCCTTAAGCATCAATACTTGCGGTTTTGAGTGCTGCTGCTTACACCATACTCTGTATTTTTTATTTATGTGAAGACTAGAGTACTGCACAGAAACCACACTGGCAGTTACAACAGGTGCCTATAAATCTAGGCCACTGATCATTACTGCAGTGGTACTTAGCTGCAGTACGGTATATTACAGCTGTCAGTGCGGCGGACGTCAGTATCCAGTCTGTGTAATCCAAAGCCTAATGTATCCCCTCTGTTCTTGCTTTGAACTCTGAAAACCTTGCATACGTCAGTTTGGTCTGTACATGCATATTTGAAGGTTTTCAGGTGTGTATATATATATTTGAGTTTCAAGATACTATAGATATAGATGGATACTGTATCTTCACCCTACTTTAATGCATCTTATTAAGAATGCAAGTTTGCCTCATTGTGACATTCTGTGAAATGTTTCAATCCAGTGTCACTGTTTTTTATTTTTTTTCTTCTAACAAGTGAAAATGGGGTAACCTGCAGAAGCTATTAAAGCTCACAGTCCACTTTGTCTTTTGATATGAAGTCAAATCAGCTTGTGGAAAAGGGAAAGAAGGGGTTACGTGGCTTGTTCTGCACAAAAGTTACAGTTTGTGTGACAGTGCACTTTGCTGGTGATTAAGAAAACCTGATCTTCAGTTCTCTGTCTCCCTCTGCAGGTCGTAAGCGGGAGTGGTTCACCGTGGAAGAAGCCATCAAAGTGCTGCAGAGCCACAAACCCGTTCACGCCGAGTACCTGCGGAGGCTCCAGCTCAGCTGCTCTCCCACCAATGGAAACTCCATCCTCCCGAGCCCCTCATCAAACGACAACTACCCCCATTACAGCGCTACACCCACCACACCCTCGACGGGCAGCGTGCTGGGCTCCTCCTGCAGATAGGACTGCAACTCAACCTCCTGTCCTGTCTAGCTGAGACAGTTCACCTAAAGTCTGTACAGTCTCGTGCATGAATCTAAAGACTTTTTCAGAGTTGTGGCTCTTCTTGTATGTATAGTTTCTAATCTTAGCTGCAGGACAGACCAAAGCCATTGCCAGAGCCGTGTTAAAGACTGAGCAGGAGAAGCTGGGAACACTCTGGCAGAGAAACTGTGATTGTGGCTAAATCGAACACTTTTCTTTTGCTGGCAAACGTCAGAATGAGGAGCTGAAGTTTGGGACGAAGAAGCTGCAGACTCTGCTGGTACGAGTGACCTCGTGAAGGAATGCCTTACAGAAACTTTGTATGAATGTGGTATTGGGGTTGTTTTGTTTCACTGATGGTCCTTTTTATGTCGTTTTATTTGAACGAATATGCTGCGTGAATTCTAATAAAGCGTAGTCGACAGTGTTAATTGGTAAGAGACGGACACGTTGCATTTTAATGTAAAAGCGTGATTTCCTTTCCACCATGTTAACCATTAACTAATGACAAAATACAGTTAATTGATCTAAATTAGTATTTTCACTTAAACTTGGATGTTGGTGTTAACAAATGCAGCTGGAGTGAAGGTACTGGAGTATTTCAGTTAACCATTAACCTGTAAAACAAAACAAAACAAAAAAAAAAAAAGTTTCTACCTCAGTGAGCCTAAACTGGATATGATGATCGCCATGGTCATGTCACAGAATGATAGCACTGCTGTGTTTATAGTTAAACATGAGCCAGTGTCTGCGAAGTTGAGTGTCAGCCAACCTTGACTGATCAAACACTGCTCTGATGTCAGTTTATGACCACATACCCTTTTATCAGTGCTCAGTGTTTCCCCACTGAAAAGTATTCAGAAGTGCAAATTACGACCTTGCTGGGGTCGTGTGGCCGGGCTCAACTTGAGATGCTTGGAGGGAGGGAAGTGCATTGCTGTGATTTATGCTGAATGAAAACAATTGAATGATTGTCTGCTTTTCCTTTAACCAGCAGCAGTTTTCTCTCTCTTGTCTCGTGGTGCTGTTTGAAGAATCTGTCCACTAATTACATTTCCACATAAACTATGATTGCTTTGTCCTGTGTTTGCATAGGGCTGCAATTAATGCATCAAATGACTTGACAATGACTTTTTTTTTTTGTTTTTTTTCCCTGTTGATCTGTTAATGTCTTGGTTTATTCAATGCTGCCGGGGGAGGGGGGAATATCTACTGGATCAGTGAGTTAAGCGATGCAAAGCAAAGGTAAAATGATCCAGTGACAGTTTGATTCAAAGAAAGAAACAGTGCATTTTTAATCTTTGATAATTCTTACCATTTCCAACACAACCTTTGGCCTAAAAAAATTATTTATATATACATACACACACACACACACACACACACACACACACACACACACACACACACACACACACACACACACACAAAAGAAATCCATCTTCCTTTTCAAAAGCCAAAGAAAAGTGGCTCACCCCAGCTTTTAAATGTCACGTTTCCTCCCTGAAAACAGACTCCCACTCTCTCCTGCTTTGACGGCTGAATGACGACTAGTTACCACACGCCGATTTGTAAATAGCTTTGAGGAGAACCGCTGACAATGTGTTTTTAACCGAAATGAAGCTGTAATTTCTCTCTTTAATGTTTTATATATTTTTTTTAACAATGTACAAATGGCAGAAAAAGAAGACCTGTAGGAACTCTCCCTGACCCCCCCACTGAATACGCACACTACAGGGTATTTGTATCACAACATAGTGACGTGCCACAGGTTTAGGATGTGAAGGTCGGCTGGTGTTTGTGTTGAGGTGATGGAGGGGGGTGCATCATGTAATAGTTGTATTAAAATGACTGACAGCAGCGAATGAGATTATATGGATGATAATCTGAAACTTTAAGATGAAAACCTTTTTAACAGACACAGACGTCACACGAGTATTGACCCAGAGTAAACAAGGATTTATTTTTATTATTATTATTTTTTAATGCAGATGTATGGGACATGCAGAGGGCTGGTGCAAACATCAAAGATCAGATGAATGCATTTGGAAATGAAAACGGTGGTACAATCCAGGCATTTCTCATTCTTTTGTAGGAGTTCAGTCATATCTTCAGATTTCATGCCACGTCTCACTTTATCTTCCCAGTAGATGCTGCTCTTTCACAAAACCTTATCTGCAGTATCGTAAAATAATACAGCGGTTCAGCTCGCGTACAGTCTCGGCCTGTTTCTATGTGTGTCTGGACAGAAATATGTGCCAAATTAAAGGAAAACAGTTTGTATCCTTATGGGAGGTAAAAGAACTTGATGTTAGTGTTTTAATCGTCTATATCGTAGAGCGAGAGGGTGGAAAAAAACATCTCAAACACTGTTTGATTAAAATCTTTGTTTTATTTCAGAATATGATTGTTTTATAATGTGAAAAATCTCTTTCTAAATCCAAACTGCACCCTACATTGTTCAGATTCTCATGAGGCGGTGATTCTTTACCTCGTGCCGTTTTGAAGTTGAACACATGCGACTGTGTCAGACCACAATCTGAACGTGAGCCCAACTTGAATCCATTAATCCTGATGTTCTACAGCTCCCAGTCACATCTCCCTCCGCTTGTTGAGATGCTGTTGGATGCTCGGATCTTTGCTGATCTGTGATTGGTCTTACTGTAAACAAGGCAAACTAAAGATTTGTTATTGTTTATCTTAATATGCACAGCAATGTTTCATGTGAAAGTGGGTTAAAGAATTGGAGAGGAAAGACCTTTGGAGAAGAGTGCATTAAAGAGGAAAAATCTTATTTCAACAGTTGTTGAGGATTTATTTAACTGATTGCAGCATATACTGTTTTTTAAATGTTTTTATATGTAAGAATTATTTGTCAAATTAAGCCATAGTGTTTGTGTTTATATATGTATGTATGTGTGTTTGCTAGCTGATATACTAGAGTAGGACAGTTTTCACAGTGACAGGAGCTGAAAAATTACCTTTAGCAAAAGTTTCACGATGGAGTGACTATTACAGAGCCCCTCAGTCTGGAGAGTACAGCAAATCCACATTTTATCAAAGTACCTGAGCCTTGAGTGCAGCTTTACCATAAGGTTTAACACAGCTGAATACAGGCTAATGTCTCTGAGAATCGAGTCAGCCTCACACAGAATAAAATCTCAGGCTTTTTATGATTGTGACGGAGCTCTCACTGATCAAAGTCAAGGCTGTAAAAGTTTTTTTAGTAGCCGTAATTTACAACTTGTGAAAATCAAACGCCGGCTCCTTTGTCTGGAAGGGCATACCTGCTGGACCCAGTTCCTCGTATCCATCAGCAGTTTCCTTTGAACACAACAGCGCAGTGCAGATCACACAGATCTGCTGACAAAGTCCCCACTATACTAACAGTTTTGTTGTGTTTTTTGACTCTCTACACTATCACAGAGGAGTAAAAAATACGTCAAAATTAATTCAAGAGTTTTAACAAAAGTACAAAACCGAATTTGTGTTCTAAAGCTTTTTAAATAAGTTACCCAAAGAGATGTCTGTGCATGAGAAGATGGCCTTCATTAGGATTATTATGCGCTTTCAGCTAATAAAAGTGGATGGTGACAGGATTTTTTCCATCTTGGAGAAAAAAAGAATAAGAGAAAAGTATAGCATAACACCTTATCTGTCAAACATGGTGAAAGCAGTGTGATGGCACTGACATGGATGAAAGTAGAAGTGGGCCACTAGTGTTTGCTGATGGAAGAAGCAGGAGGAATTTTGTGCCAAGGCAAAGAAGTAGGATGCTCTTCTATGGCCTGGTCACCTGATCTGATCGATTCTAGACTTCAGGCAGTTATTGATGACAAAGGATTTTCATCCAACTATTTAAAAAAGCTCCATATTTAAAATTATCCTCGTGAAGTCTGAACCATGAAATAATGGCCAGAAAATCCAATTTTTTGTTTAAAAAAAGTGTTTGTAGCTTATTCAGCTATTTCAAGTGTTTATTGAACCTTGCAATTTAGAGTGTAATTTATCACACTGATGATGTAGAGATATAAAACTCACCCAAAAGGGTGTCAAATATGACGCACTTGACCTGAGTCTCTCGAATTACTCCCGAACGTCTGAAGAAAATGACTGCACTTCCTGCACAGTTAATGCAGACATTTATTCTTGAGTTCAAGCTGAAAGTCATATAATCACATCTTGATCGACTGATTTAAAATCCATCATGGTGGTGTACATAGGCAAAACTTTTGCTGGACAAATATATCAGTTTTCCCAAGTAGTGTTAGCTGAATCTTTAAAAATGTTGATTGGTGTTGAGTAATTTAGTTCACAATTTCAAAACGGCCGTTAAACTTTAAAAAAAAAAAAAGTCTGCAGGGAAATAAATAGTAAATAATTAAAGCACACAGCTACATTCACACATTGTTACCTGACGTGTCCTCGTGGTGACACCTGACACCTCAGGTGCGCCTTTAGCCCCGCCCTCCTGGCTGTACCTAGCTGAGGGAAAGTGGGAGAAACAAAGCAGCGTCGACTATTATTCCAGGATCCCTATCTATATGGTTAAAAGGAAAAACTGACCTCTCGACTCTTGGCGAGTTTTTTTTTTTTCTTTTGCTCTCATTTGTTGTTCACAATGGACGATCCGTTTTTTAAGTCGGCGTTACCTGCGCACGACTCCTCTGTGCTGGATGACACCAGCCTGGCTTTGCCGGCCTATCTGCGATCCTCAACGCAGCCCGATGAGGACCGGAATCAGCGGGTTCACCGGCAGGTTCAGCTCACAATGTCCAGGAAGTCTAAAAAGACTCAGTCAAATGGTAATGTTCATTTTGAAAACGAATCAGCATCATACTTTGACGCATTTGGGAGAAACCGGGTGCACTGTAAGCCAAGCTAATGAAGTAGTACTAATGAATGAAGTGAATGAGAGTGGTAGCAAAAATAACTTCCTCCCACTTTCCAAATCTAATATTTAAACTTTAGGATGTCAGCAGTGCTTTAAGTGGCCCAAAAGAGGTGCCGGTACTCTATTTTTTTTCCGCCTCCCCTGAGGTAACAACAACTATATTGAATGGGTTTTATATACAACAGTCAACAGACAACCTTATACAAAATAATAAATCATTTTATTAGTTTGTGGATTTGCTTGAGCTAGAAAGAGCTACTGAACATAAATAAAATGTGCAAAAAGGTATTGAATTTTTTTTTAACAAAATGTACATAAAATAAATTATAAACTAATTTGTATTTTGCTCTCTCTCTTGAGTCCCTGCTGGTATCAGCAGCAGCACTTGTAAAGTGTACCTGCAGAGCTTGGTAGTTCTCCCATACTACTTTCACTGTTCTCTCACTTGAAGCAACCCAAACATAATAACCATAGAACAGTAGAATATAATCTTGAGTCTTGAAGATGGTTAATTTCTTTACCCCTGAAAAATATACAAAAGCAGATTCAGCAAAATACAATCACAGTACACCAAATGAAAAATGAGAAATACTGTACAAATCATTTTACCTAGAAAAGGCTCCAGCATGTTTTGGGCTCCACTTTCCTTTCACTTTGGGCTTCGCAGTTTGTGGATGCTGCACTTCTCCTCCCTAGTGCCAGCCATGTCTGCACATATGTTTGTGCGTTAAACTGATCCAAGGGTGGTCCGTTGCATTTCAGGAAAATCATATTTGAAAGCCTTTTGATGTCGAGAGAGTTTCTTTTATCTGTCAAAGTATCATTCATTGAGCTGAAAGCTCGCTCGCATTCACTTGTTGATACTGCAATGGTGTGGACAGCTGTAAGAAGCGGCTTCAGGGCTGCTGGTGTCTTGGAAGCTTTAAGGTCTTTATACTCCCTAAATCCTAGGACACTTTCCCTCTCCCCAACTCTGAATCTCTGACATAAACGTCTGACCGCTGCATCCCCATATTGAATATCTAGAGATGCAGGCCAGGAGTCAGACTGGAGGACCTTGATGTCTGAGAGGAGGTGACTATCTGTCTTTTCAGATGAGGTTTTACTGACATGGGAGGAAGTTGTTGGAGTCATCCTACACTTAACATTTTCAGCCAGGCTACGGAAAAATTGGCCATGGTTGATTTTTATAACCCTCTGATTTTCATGCAGGCATACATTTCTGAAGATTTTCTCCTTTTCAGCTTCAATGGCAGTTTGTGTGTAGGGACCAGGTGTGGATACCATTGACTCAAACACCCGGATTTGTCGGTCCAGCTGCCTGTCGGCTTGATCCAAAGTCATGTCCCGTCTCTGGAGCATTCTTGAGAGGTCACTGAGTTCTGTGAGAGCGTCATACATGATGCCAAGATTGACCACAAAAGAAACAGTAGTGAGAACATCATTGAGTCCTTTGTATTTTGCTCTCTCTCTTGAGTCCCTGCTGGTATCAGCAGCAGCACTTGTAAAGTGTACCTGCAGAGCTTGGTAGTTCTCCCATACTGCTTTCACTGTTCTCTCACTTGAAGCAACCCAACGCACTGATAAAACACGGCCTATCACAAGGAGACGTTGTCCAACATTGTGAGCACTCTCGGTTAACTCCCTTTGGTTTTTTGGTGATGCATGGTAGAGGGAGTAAAGCTGATCTAAGAATATTTTAAAGTGGTTGATTCCTCCTACCTCCTTCAAAACATCACAAACTGCCAGTTCCAGTCTGTGATTGGAACAATGCCAGACAAACAGGTAAGGGAATTTGGAACAAAGCTGTGCAGCAACTCCTGCTTTCCTCCCAAGCATCACTGAGGCTCCATCACAAGCAAATGCCAACAAATGTTCCTGTAGGTAGTGAGGGTCAAAGCCATTATTATGAAGACATCCTAACAGTGCTTCAGTGATGTCCTTTGCTGTGGTCCCCTGCAGCTCAATCAGTTCAAAAAATATTGTGTCTGGATTTTCATTGGAAATGGCTGACCGCAGGCACACGACAAGCACAGACTTTCCACTTATTGTAGTGGATTCATCAATGAGCACACACAATTTTCTTTCATTCATCACTATGTCATTGACTACCTTCTTTTTCATTTCAGCTGCAATGTGATCCAGTATATTTGCACATGAGTTATTAGAGTGCAAAACTCTGCCCATCTTGACACCATTTAAGACTTGCAACTGGACATCTATTGGCATGTCTGTAAAAGGACGCCCATGCTTGCCAATCTTATAAGCTGTTCTAAACACATTGCAAGTTGAAGCGTAGTCAGCCTTTCTCATATCTTCAATGTGTTTTTGCATTGTATTTTGTGTTGCCTTCTCTTTTATTTCAACTGCTTTCTTGTGATAAATTGAGTCTCTGTGCTCTTTTATTTTCTTTCGTAGTGAGTTTTGTTGTGCAGCCTTGTCCCTTCCAAATGACGAGATTAAGCACCCACTCCACTCCTGCGACACTCTCTGCCCTTGCTGCATGTCCACGCGAGCACAAACTTGACTACACACACTACAACCCAACTTTTGATTTCTGCTGATCAGCCACTTGTAATTTGTGGAGAAATACCGGACTTGTGCTTGGGACCAACATTCTGGCCACTCATGCTCGCTAACGCGGCTGTTGTCATCGGTAGAAATGGTGTCATTCTCGTCCTCGTCGTCGCCAAAAGTGCCGTCGTCCGCGGCTGAGGCACTGGTGCAGCTTTCATTAGCTTGCGTCTGACCTGCAGCGATATCATTCTGGCTCGGTGGGGTGTCAGCCAGCGAGTCCTCTGATTCTGACCTTGTTCTTTTACTACTCAGAGTCTGAAGCCAGGAGAGCATATTAAGTGTTCATTGTTTTTGTATTTTAACCGAGCAGCTGTTTGCGCGTTTTACACACCCTCTCCGGACCACGTTGAGTTGTTGACATGACATCGGCAAAAGCGACGCATGCGCTTTTCACTTGTAAAACACATTGGTGTATGGGTAATGTAGTCTCTGCTCTCGGTGGGACGAATTAGGAAGCGTGCTTGTGAAGGGCGCTCTGAAAAGCGGCAGCGCAGCCAAACGATTATAACAGATGTGCAAATGAGAGTACCGGTACGCTAAAAGCACGTTCTGGGCGCATGGAGAGGTGGCGGTACTCTCAAGAGCTATATTTAGAAGTGGCGGTACTGAGTACCGGCGCGTACCGGCCCACTTAAAGCACTGGATGTCAGGGACATGTACAGGTAGATTAGTGAACTATCAACTGTTTTACTGAATAATAATAACCACAAACAATATTAATATGAATAATAATAATAGAAGTACAGAGTTTTTCCTCCTTTCCCACCCTGGTGGCTATGTTACCCTTTCAAAAGGGTCCAAGCTGGAAACCCCTAAAGTAAACTATGAAACCCCTTTCCTTTGCCAGACCCTGCTTTGTCTGTCCTGAGGCTGTGCTCTGCATTAAGGGGAGCTTACTAGAAGTCTAGTTAGTGTAAACACAGACATTTCTGTAAGTGGAATGCACACTTCCTAGTTAATCCTCTTGTCTAACAGGTTTCTGCAGTTCCCTAAAAGTGATAACTGCCAGAACCTAATTTTACTATGTCATCCACTGATGACCTTATTTATTAAGTATTGGTAGCCAAAAATAAAGAGGTCTTCTATTCAATTTTGACAACTATAAAAAATTAAAAGTAATATTGCCTGTATCTGGACAGGTTTGGTTGAATTTATGAAGCATCACTGACTATTAAAAGGTTTGTTAGGTGTGTTTAGACGGATGGTTAACCACATGAGTCAACACTACCCTGTAAATAAAAATGAAAGAATTTTTTTACTGGCTTCCCCTCAAGTCTTTACAGATTGCAGAGTGCTATTAAAGGGGATTACAAGACTTTTTATTATTTGCATTATTTATTTTGTGACTTCTTCTCCCTAAAATATTTCGTTGTTATAATGCACTGTCAACTCACTGCAAAAAGGTCCTGGGTTTGGATTCACCGGCCGGCCGAGTCCTTTCTTCTCGAGTTTGTGTGTTCTCCCTGTGGCTGTGTTAGGTGTTCCCACGGTCCAAAGACATTCATGTTAGGTTAACAGGCAATTCTAAATTTGCTGCAGGCGTTAATGTGACTGAATGGTTGTCTCTGTGTATGCGCCCTGTGATAGCCTGGTGATGGGTTCAGGGTGAGCACCACCACAACCCTGAATTTGATAAGAAGAAAAAGATGGATGGATTACATGTTTGTTTGTTTTTTAAAAAAAGGAAAATCTCTGAACTGTTTTGTGTCTGCTGTCTTGTTTATTTTATTTATAGACTAGAAAATATTTAAACAACAGAAGTTTATCCAAAGTGATTTAGAGACAGGCACATTGACATTCCAGCTCTCCAAAAAACAACTTTCAAAATACATGAAAAGTGTGTGTCTGTGTGTGCATTTTAACTAAGTATTGTGGAAGGTAAAATTCACACATTTATTCATCATTAAAATATGCTCAGAATTTTCACATTATTATTTCAAAGTTACTATTACTCCGAATGTCTAGAAGACTGAGAGTCAACTGCTTTTAAAATGTTCCCTTATAATACTTAACGAAAAAACCCAACTAAAACTAAACATTTTCCAACAATTAAAAACTAAACTAAACAAGAAAATCCATCCCAACTTGAACTAAACCAAATTAAAAACAAAAACCAAACTAATTAGAAAATACAAACCTATAATAAGTCGGTGTACATTTTAGGACATCGTCAGGTCTCAGGAAAAAAGTTGTCAGGTCTCAGTTCTCGGGAAAAAAAGTCGCCAGGTATCAGACAAAAAAATGTTAGGTCTCAGTTCTCAGGAAAAAAGTTGTCAGGTCTCAGACAAAAAAAATGCAAGGTCTCAGTTCTCAGGAAAAACGTCGGGTCTCAATGTCTGAGACCTGAGACCCGACTTTTTTCCTGATACCTTACGACTTTTTTCCTGAGACCTGACGATGTCCTAAAATGTACACTGTACTGCTGACATATCTGCTGCATTGTAATAATATGTCTAGGAATTTTCTCTCCCAGAATCACAATAATCCCATGCACAGGGCACAAGTGGTCACTGATAATGATAAGTGAATCATGCTCTACTGCTGTGATAGTCACCAACTGGAAACCAGATGTTACACCTGCTCAGAGTTCAAGGACTTTTTCAATGATACATAATACAAATGTGCCTAATGTGTCATGAAACATTATTTAACAGATAGCATTTAATGTCCGATCCATTTAATCTCACTGCTTTGCCATCTCTCTTCCATCTTCTTTTTAAATTAGATGCCATTTATTTTGCAGGTTGCACAGATGTCTGCTGTGCACCGTGAGTGTGCACTGTCCTTTCAAAGCTGAGGAAACCAGAGTCGGAATCACGATCCAGATATGAGAACACTAACAGGCATGGCGGGAATTATCATACGGACTAACCAAACCTCTTTGACTTGTTTCAGGTGGTGTCTGTTCACAGAAATATGAAACAGCGAGCTTAAATGATGCAGATGGACTTTTAACGAACACGAAGGTAAGACTCTCCTTTATTTATTCTTATGCACCGCCACATGCACCCAAACATTTTGGGGACATTTGTCATCCTAATCGATCACTAGAATATTCATCTCGCTTCTGTTTTTTTAGAGCTAATACAGATCTGAAGTATGCAGATTCCTCCACAGATATTAAGCGCATTCAGCTCAGCATGCTTGCTTTAGTCGTCCCTGTACAGAATGATTATAAAAGGACAAACTACTTGAACTTGTGGCCTCATACTGTACTGCACTTTAAATATTGTACTCCATAATTTGAATACAGGCAAATGGTTCTCTGTGGTATCCTGCTGCTGCTTTATGCATGCTCACAGAACCCAAGTCTGTTGAATAATAAATCATTGTATTCTTTTCGTATCTTATCTGTTATGCAACAGTGTTTACTTTATGTGCGTGGATGCTTGAAGGGAAAAAAAAGCAATTTAATACTGAAAAAATAAAAAGCTCTTTTTGCCTTAGAAAGTAAAAGAAGGGTAAAAGGATAGATTATGTATAAAAACATGGACGTGCCCAGTTGTTGACAAGCATTAAGCGTTACAGCCATCGGCATCTTTGGTTGTTGGAGCCAAAAGTGAGTGTATTTGAACAAGAGCAAGTGCTACGTTACACACCAATGCTAAGTGTCATGCAAATAAAATATTAGCATTTTACTCACCAGAACTGGAGCACAGACTTCCTGAACAGACTATTAGTTTAATTAACTGCACATCAAAACATATTACTTGTCACATAAACCGCATTATGGCTCAGGGTATTAAAAAGACTTGGAAACTAGCAAAAGAAGACCAGTTGAATTGTTTGATTGTCATGTCACAGATGGACGTCATGATTTGTGGAGGAATTTTAAAATTTCTGTTTCAGATCTGTAAGTTTCTAGCTGAACTCTGAATGTAAAGTCTCGATTATACTTGTACTAGTTTGTGAGTCTTGTGTGACTCTAACATCAGAGTTCCAGTTCAGTGAGATAAATCCTAGCTGATGAGTGACACTGTGAGTCATCGAGGCCATACCCCAAATACCAACTTTGTCACTCATACAATTTAAAAAGCTGAGCTAAAATTAAACAAACAAACAAACAAACAAACAAACAAACAAACAAACAAACAAACAAACAAATTAAAATAATAAATGAATCCAAGAGTCTATGAACATCCTTATGTCTTGTTTAAAGTCTATGGGTAGTGACTTCTGTATTCTCAACCTATTATAAAGAAAAACAAGTAGCAGCAGCTTGCGTAAATAGGCAGTTACTATAGATTTTAATTGTGAACTATAATGTTTCTCTTTATAGACAACATATGGAGCTGTTTCTGACAATAACGCATTAAAGGAATAAGTCATATATTTTAAACCGCATCAGTATTTCTTTGTGCTGAAGTTTGTTCTGTTCACTCGTGCACAGTGATAAAGCATTGGGGTGGGGTTACCAAGACATCATAATGACCTTTTGCACAAGTAGTTGCTGTGCTGTGTATTTCTGACTATAATGACATCCAAGTATATAAATGGAAGTACAAAGTCCCATACAGTGAAAGAGCAGGGTAACCAGGCCAGTGCATTAAAGCTGTTTTTGTTTTTCCTTCTCACAGGTAAATAGATCGTCCTTCTCCAGTCACTCCTTCTCTGGCGACCATGACCGCAAACCATCCAGGAGGCTGGAAGTGTCCCCTCAGTCAAGCCCAGAGCAACCTCATAGGCACTTTAAATGCAGTACTTATTCTGGGATGCCCACCCCCTCTGTATCAAGTCATTCACCCAAAGTTGGCACTCACTTGGCAAAGTCAGCTTCCTTTCACCACCATGTTTTTTCAGATTTACCTCATAGCACACAGAGATGTGCATACACACCTGCACGAGGGAACGTCCAGCAAAGGACGTTTAGACAGACCTTAGGATTGCAATCTGTACCTGCAAATGCTGCATTTCGGAAAAATGGAGAATATGGTTCTAAGTGGACTTACAGACAAAGTACTGTGAAACCAACTTTCACAGAAAAAATGCAGAGAAGAAATGGTGACACCGTGTTTAGTTCTATCCAGCCTAAGGATAGCATGTTCGGGCTAAAACAGAAGAGGGAAAGGGGCCACTATAAATCCCTTAGAGTGAACTCATACCCGCCCTCTGTCAGCAGTGTGGAGACGGATGCTGGCAGGCGGGCAGCAACGCAGTTACCCATTAAGCAGATGCACGTGCAGAATGTCACAAAACTGTAAGACCTTTGTTCTGTACATTCATTATTTCAATATGATCCTGTATTGATAATCTACATTTTGAAACATTTGTGGATTTTCACACAGGATGTCAGTAAGCAAGTCTCCGAGGATGACAATGGAGAAGGCTGTGCAGCTTTTGACCCAGAATGAAGAGGAAAAACTGATCTGTGCAACCAGTTTCATACAAAATGAATGTTTCAAGAGTGCCATTGCTAGAGGCAAGGTATGTTTAATCACAGGTATTTTATGTGTTAAGGATGCAGAGCGATTATAAATCCTGATACATGAATTCGTCAATCGTTGGTCCATTCTTGCTTTCTCTATTTTCTCCAGATTTGCCATGTGAACGGGATTGAGAAGCTCATGTTTCTACTTAACAATGACAGCGAAGAAGTGCAGCGTGCCACTGCCGGGGCGCTGCGTAATGCTGTTTATGAGAACGATAGAAATAAGCTTAATGTTAAGGAAAACGCAGGCTTGTCTTTGATTCCTACTGTACTGAATAGCAGCCGCGATAAGGAGACCAGGCGGCATCTTACGGGTTAGTTTGTGTTTAAACACACTACATGTCCTAATTTTAATCTGATTAGGTTTGCAAATTTCAAGCTCTCGTCAAAACTGGTTTTGCTCGCTTTAAATAAACATTGCCTTTGATACATATGAAATCATGCTCTGAGACTCATATATGCAATGCAGCACTAGCTTATTTATATTTTTGTGATTTATCTCCTTGCAAAAAACTAAATCTCAATCTCTCCCACAGGTCTTTTGTGGAACCTCTCCTCTCATGACATGTTGAAGGAGGCTTTTCCACATCATGCCTTATCCACTCTCAGCCGCTCCGTTCTTGTTCCCAGTTCTGGCATTTTTGAAGGCGAGAATCCGAAAGATGAACTGCTAGTGGATGATGAAACTTTCATCAATGCCACCGGCTGCCTGCGGTAGGTTCTCTTTTGTTAGCTGCGAAAAAACTGTACTTGCTGGGATGTTTTTCATTGGGATAAACCAAAAACTACTGTAGGTGTCACTTAATCTGCTGATTATAAACAGAAGAGGTCGAAGATTTCAGCAGATCAGAAGATATTGTTTGGGATCATAGCATTTAATTTCTGAAGGACAAAAAGTTCTTCTGCTTCTGAATTTATCACCTACATCCTCAAACTCCAGGGATTTATACTGTGTGACCCTCCAAAAGTCGATTCTGTTCATCTGGACGAAGCGTTTTGTGGGAGAAACGTTTTGTCACTCATCCAAGTGACTTCTTCAATCTCAGCTGACTGCAGGTTTCCCCAATCTTATATATACGATGTAATTTAAACTCCTCCATTTGCATAATGACCGAAACCAGTCTATGTACTGTGTGACATAGATTTGATCTGGGGCCTCCAGATGGATCGGCATAAATGGAAAACCTGGTGTAGTATTGTTTAGTAACCCCAGGGGCTTGTGTTTGTTAGATCTGCCCATAGTTACATTGTGTTTTTAAAATGCTTTCCAGCTTTTTTTTGGATCTGGCTAAACTCTCACATTGCCAGTAAGCTATTGCATATATATATATATATATATATTTGTCTTTTGTATATAGCATATGTGAGTGCAAGGGTACCTGTGCTCATTTAACAGTATCAATGTACTTTTGGCTTCAATCTTCATGAAATCTAAAAGTAAACTGAGCCAAATGTCTTCAGATAAAAGTTATTTCTCCATCTGCTCTATAAGCTTTGGCACTGACCCTGGGTATCAGTGACAACTAAGATGACAGTGACTAAGTCAGAAACTGGTGGTTGGAAGAGGTTGTTGTGGTTTTTTCCATTATGCAGTGTTTTTTCCATTTCACCATATATGAAAATTAATTTCTGTGCGAAACAAACAAGCAAAATAGGTAATGCATTAGCAGAAAATTACCAGCACATTTTCTGTTTTTTACTGTTTGTTTACAATGTGGGATGGAAATGACTGAAGATGCAAAAGCAACCTAAACAAAGAGTATCAGCTGATCCATCAGACAAAGTAGACTGCTGATCTACCAGGATAGGACACTAGGCTTGGCTCTCTGGTCTACCTGAACTAATGCTATTGTCAATTTTCTCATTGGTGTAGATTAGAGGGGTATGTGTAGAGACCCCGATGGAGAAAGGTGAACAGTACAAGAATTTGAAGGAGCGTGCAAAGGGCAGAAGAACCATATGATGGTTGATTTAAGAAACATCTGGGGTTCATCTAGCAGCTCTGTGAAAGTGTCTGGAACTGCCTAGTCACTAAAATTATAATAAGCAAGAGAGTAACTACCATCCATTTTTATACAGTTTCTTTACTATCATGTGATTATGTCAAACCACAGTTTATCTACTGGGGTCTGAGATTATGCCTCGTACTTCTGCTTTGGACTTATTTAGACACACATCATCTCTCTGTTTGCAAAGCAGGAGATATAAGAGCCACTGCTCCCCTGGCAACTATAGCCAGATGAAAAGAGTGAAAGACTCAATTATTCATCGAGTTCTCTCTTTCCCCGGCTTTGCTGAACTGAAATCATTCAGTCCTCTCTGACCCAGTGTTATCGAGTTCTCCTTATCATGTTCTAAAGCCTTTTGAGCACCCAGTGGATGAAATAAGGGAGTTCCCCATGGCTGCACAAAGAGCCTCTTGTGGGGATTCTGAATGTTAATTTTCATATTTATTTCCCTCTGTTGGTTGGGCTGCATAAGAACAGGCTAGTCTTACTAGTCTGTGATATAATTTTTCTGTGATTGCCACGGGCATCGGAAAGATGTCCAAAATAGTGCATCCATTAATTTGCACAATTGTGTGGATGACAGAAAAATATTTTATAGCACTTTTGACTTTGTTAAAATGGGCTTATCTAATTGGCACATTTTTGTTTCTAGAAATCTGAGTTCCGCAGGCCGATATGTCAGGGAAGCAATGAGGAATTGTGACAATCTCATCGATTCTTTGATCTACTACATCCGGGGAACCGTAGCTAACCGTAAGATGGATGACAAGGTGAAGTGAAAACATTTGTCCTCACTGTGTCTGCGTCACGGCAAACTGCTTTGATTTACAACACTTTTGTTACATGTTCACAAATGATTTTTACTTGTACTTTGTTAAGGTTCACATAATTGAGGAAGGAGAGTACAAACAACCAGGTCCAGATGATCTTGGTCAAACAATTGATTTTAATGAATACACGCGTGGGAAGACCATTCTGTATGCAGACAGGAATTAATCTTCGACTTAATCAAAGCATACACAGATTTTTATAGCATCAGGGTTTGAATTAACGACGCCCCTTCATACGTCACAGACAGAATGTATACACACGTCAAATCAAAACCACAATGACTTTTAACACAGTTTAAAGGAACGTTGTCTTCTATCTTCATGGCCGGTACTTCCTGTCACTGCCGGATGCTCTCTTGGGAAGGACTTCAGCTCCACAACTTTCAAACAGATGTAAACTTTGCCTGAATTCTTAGAATTCCCTTCTATGTTTCTGTTGTGTCCCCATATGTTATTAAATTGTTTGCCAGACAATTTTTACTTTCTTTCTTCATCTACATCTCAATCTACTCTGAAGAGCACGGAGAACTGCGTCTGTATCCTGCACAACCTGTCTTATCAGATTGAGTCAGAGCTTCCGAAGAAAAACGACCAGGTTCTCACAGAGTCTCGCCAAGACTTGGATTCGCAGCCAAAGACTTTGGGCTGTTTTTCTTATCGCAGTGCCAAGATCACAGAGGTAATCTCTTTACACATTAATGGACCCTGACAACACAAAAGACGTTCTTATGGTTTAATATCCGAGTGTGAGAGAACATCTTTAATCATCTTTACTAGAACATGCTCATTTAGCTTTCTCTTGTATTATATTGGTGGTGAGAAACATCCAAACAAATCATGCATTATACATTACTGCTTTACCAGGTGCGCCAGTGTTGCTGCTGTTATGCTATTATCTATGTAAGTTAGCCATAGCTCTACATAGCATGACAATCAGAAGCACAATTCTCAAAAGATGATTGTTTTTTCCATCTGCAGTAATTTTATTTGATGCTACGGTTCTGGTCTGACACCTCCGTGCAGTTGCATGTGTGTAGCAACAAAGCAGTCATCAGTGACAATGGACATGACATTAATGAAGTCAAATGCAGCATTAAAGGGGGAAGTGGTGAGGAGGTGGATTGCAATTTTACATCTGGTAGACAAGCTAAAGCGGCTTAAAACACACACATCCTGAGCTATCAGTTAAATTCTTGTTGATATTTGCTGACATTTTTTAATGAGCCTTTATTTAGTTAGGAAGTCCCTTGAGATTAACATCTCTTTTCCAAGGGAAACCTGGCCACGAAGACATGCTGTTAGTGGTACAAAATCACATTTAACATCAGAACAAAGCAAAAACAAAACAAGTCAGAGTAAAAATGCCATACAAGGTCCAGCTTATGAGTAGCAGTTACACAGTTATAGAAGTCTTTATAAGACCTCTGAACTCTCAGGCAGCTTTTATGTGCTCTGAATCCTACATTAATGTGGAAATAACTGGGTTAATGGCTGCTGATCAGATAAAAAATTACTAAATCAAAACATGTGTCTGGTCCTTATTTAAGGAAACACTTAGTGTTATCTTAAATAACACTAAGCCTCTTTAACCTTTTGTCTATGTTGGCATTTAAAAAATGCTCAGTTGTTACTAAGAGATCTGAGGTGTGTCAGGAAACATTCACCACCAGCAGCCTGAACCTTTTATACAAGAGAGTGTAGATGTTTCTTGCGCCAATTTCTTACACTATAATCTGAGTTGAATTCAGACTCATCAGACCAGACAACATTATTCCAGGCTTTTGTTGTCCAATCTTAATGAGCCTATGTGAAATGTAGTTTTAGTTTCCTGTTCCTATCTGACAGGAGTGTGGGCTTCTGCAGCCAACAGATTCAACATGCTGCGTTTTCAGAGATGCTCTTCTGCACCCTAAGCTGTAATGAGCGGTTATTTAAAATTTACAAAAAAAAATTACTTTTGCCTTTCCATCAGCTGGAAGCAGTCTGTCCATTCTCCTCTGAGATCAACAAGTCCTGGCTCAACAAGGCATTTTAGCCTCGAGAACTGCCGCTCACTGGATATTGTTTTTCTATTTTGGTCCATTCTCTGTAAACTATGGTTGTGTGGGAAAATCCTAGAAGATCAGTAATTGCTGAAGTAGTCAGACCAGCCCAGTTTGGCAGCTACAACTGTGCTCATTCAAAGACATTTAAATCATCTATCTTTTTCATTCCTAAGCTCAATTTGAACTTCAGCACATCATTTAAACTATGTCTATATGCCTAAATATACAGGGTTGCTGCCATGTGACTGGTTGGTTAGGTATTTGCTGTAATGAGAAGTTGTAACTACTGACTGCATAGTTTTTGAAAACTATGGGCTTCAATATGATGCTCTAACAGTGATTGTTATTCTGCCTCCTACAAGAATTAAATCTGGATGCGTGGATTTGGTTTCCTAAAGCTGTATAAGTATGTCTTTTGCACTAAAACTGTTGCCAGGAAGTTAAACTTCCAATATGAAAATGTGGAAAAATGGATGCACCACCAGTCTTTAGATGTCCATACTGAATAAAATCAATTGCTAACACGGTTAGCCACCTCTTGTTGTAAATTTGAACCGACTGGACCCACATACCTGGAGTCTGTCTCGTAAACTCCTTCTTCTCAGTATGCAGTGCATCAGCACCCCCTGCTGGAGCCCGAGCCCAACCCCAACCCCCATGGCATAGAGTGGCTGTGGGACACGATCACTGTGCGGATGTACATATCACTGATGGCCTGCAGTACAAATGACACCATCAAGGAGGCTGCCATTGGTGCTCTGCAGAACATCACAGCTGGAAAACACGAGGTAAGATGGGAAGGACTTCAGCTCTTAATCTAATTATAGGTTCGATGTGTAAGCAGAAAAGAGGCAAGTGTGTCTACTGTATCTCTGGCACTTTATTAGATGTATGTATGAGTCAAATGAAGGGTAGATTAATCTGGAATACTGTTTGACAGCTTAACAGATTTAACAGCTTTTGTTTTGGCCACCTGATCATTATGCATTAGTATTGTTTAGCACATTTATATTTACATGTATATGTATTTTAAAGTCATACATGTAAGACATATTTAAAATGTTTTTTCTGTGGTCTGCAGATAAACAGAGGCATCGCCGTTATCATTGTTCAGCGGGAAAATGGTCTTGAGAAGATTAAGGAAATTTTAAACGGTGAAAGTAGTAATCTAAAGATACCTGCTGTATCTCTAATCAAAAACATCTCACGCTACGATCAACTTCGTCCTGCCATTGGTAACTTTTGATGTCTCCTCTAAGCTTTTCCCATTATCGTTCCACCACGACCACAAACCGCACTTTTGAACGGCTCTTTTACATGACTTGTTTTACTCCTAAAGCAAACCAGGTGTTGTCAGAGATGGTGAAAATGCTGCCCTTTGACAGCACCGACGTCAACCAGACTAGTGAGGTGACGATTTCTTTATGTGAAATCCTGACTTGCCTGTGCCTGAGTGATGCGAAGAATGCCGACGCAATAATCGAAAACCGCGGCATCCCAAAGATCATCAACATCAGCAAGACAGACAAAGGGTTAGTTACATTACTAAACCACTCAGATACAAGACATGAGAAGTTGTATGTTCAATGCAAGATAATGATATATGTGCCATTATTTTGTTTAGTTTATTTTTATGTCATTATTTACCTAATCCATTGTATTTAGTTCCTTTAAGTAGCAATAACATAAAGTAACTTCTTCAGAGTCTCGGTACTTCAGATAAAAGTGAATAATTAAAAAACTGATGTGAATAAATGCTATAGCCATGCAAAGTTATGAACAGGCTAGCGCAAAGTTATGAGGGAACTGCTTTCGTAGGTTGTATGGGTGCATGCCACATTCCACATGCCTAATTAACATACTAACAAATGCTAGAATCGTACTAGCGGGAAAAGGTAAAGCCCAGAATTCATGCAACTGGAAGTTTTTAAAAAGCGTGGAAAAGGGGCACACACACAACAAGCACATTCAATTTTGTCTGAAGTGATGCCAAGAAGACAGGAAGCAATTAATGCTGCCCCTCGATTTATTTTAGAGTCTTGACAAAATCCAAACAGGCATGGTTGTGAAGGTTAGTTGTTATGAAGGTGGAAGTTAAGTACAGAGCCCAAAATATAATTCAATAATATAATATATAAATTGTGTAATTTTAGCAAAGGAATCTATGAGGATTGCTTCACTTTTGGAGTCAATCCAAAGTTCACCATAAGCATAAAAAGTAAAAGTACTCACGGTTCAGAAAAACAGCATGTATTATTTTTACCTTTTCCTTCTCCTCGTTACAGACCCAGTCGTATGCAAAAGGCAGCGTGCCTTCTGCTGCACGTAATATGGAAAAACAATGAAGTCCATGAGACCCTCAAGAAAGTGAGTTCCTGCACACATCGCATCCTATCATATCATGTTGCACATGATTTTCTTCATGTCTTTACACTTCATTATGAGCACTTTAAGTTGATGTCTCAGCACTTAAAAATGTGTTTTAGGCTTAGAGGGTTGAAATGGCTTCTTTTCCTCTTTAAGTTGTTTAATTTAAACAAAGAACTGAGCTGCTAGTTATTGATACATTGCTGCATGTTACATTATTCAGCTGTGTCTTTCAGAGGATTGATCTAAATATCCATAGTATCGATACCAAAGCTGATATTGGTATCAGATCAATACTAGCATGACAGGACTGATACTTTGTTTCTATGTTAAGTACGTAGCCAAGTGAAAAATATAGGTCAGACATGCACTAGCTTGAACACGCTGAAATGTTTCTATTAACTAATTATTGAGAAAAGTAAAACATGTAGTATTTTTAGTGTGTTCAGAATTGGCAAATTGGTCATGACTCATCTCATAACTCATGCCGCACTGCTCTCTCTTATATAAGCCACCATTATAGATTAAAAGTATCGCTGTCTGTATTGATATCGGCAATACTGCCCCTATATTTATTAGTATCAGATCGATATCAAAATTTGTAGTATTCCACAGCACTAAACTGCACATTTGCATCATTCAGTTCGTTAAATAACTTTTTGATATTTAAGTTTTTAGTTCGGTGCAGCGAGAAGACATACATTATGTTTTTTGAACGTCTGAAATACAGCACGCTAACCTACACTTTTTCAACAGCGGGGGTTCAAGAAATACGATTTCGTCAATGCAAGGACAAAAAGAGCTTTGAGCTCCTGATGAAACTCAGCCGTGGATTCATAAATCTCATCTCATCTGTATGTAGCGACTGTTTGGTTTTTTTTTTTATTGCTGTTGTTTTTGTTTTGTTGGGGTTTTTTGTCATGCTACAACCAAACATTGGAAACAACACTGAAACTCTTTTTTTTTAAAAGGATAGACTTTTTTTGGTTGTTTGTTATATATTTGGAAATCTCTCTCCAGCTATTTGCCCTAATGTTTGCATTAGTTGGATTCATGTTCTCAAATTTATGTTTCTGATACCACAAAATGAATGAGATGTTTTATTTAAAAAGAGGTAAACCTGCTGATTCATGAAGAACTGTACCACACTTTTTGTGACCTTTAAAGCACCTTTTAGTTGTTAATAATCCTTGTGTAGCATATCATTGTTATAGTGCCTTATGATAAAAATGACAGATGAATGTAGAATGTTTTTTATAGCAGAAATTACACTAATCATAAGACACCTATTGAAATTTGAAGTATTTCTTTCTGTTTATGTTGTATGGGTTTTTTCCCCCTCCTTTCTATAACGGCAGCTTGTCAGTTTATAATAGTCGATGTTGTAAGACAAATGAAATCTTTAAAATGAAGAAGTTCTTTTTTTAAGACAAACCAAATGAAGCTGTACATTAAAGAATACAGAATGCGCTCAAAGACTCATTACCGTGGCTCAAATGATTGTTAACCTGTTCTCTATGTGAAAATGCCTTGTTGATGTCTGAGGAGAACGGATAGACTGCTTCGACCTGCACCAGGAGGCCGCATCCGTCACCTAAGAATAGGAAACTGAGGCTACAATTTGCACATGCTGTCCTGCACGGGCATCTCTGAAGGCAAAAGGGGTTCCAACCTGGTACTAGCAAGGTGTACATCATAAAGAATTCTGATACCAATTTATGGAGCTGATATGTGGTTATTTTAGAGCTAAAATGAGAGACCAACTTCTTATGAATGTGTTTTAGAGTACGGTCAGAAACTGGTCACAAAGAAATGCCTTGAATTTGCTTTGCAGATTGTTCTATAGTAGTTTCTACATTATGCTGTGTTAGAAATTGTGCATGTAGCTTGGTAGATATATTACAACACACACTGACATAGTTTTGATTTTCCAGTATTAGTTTATAAGATTGTTTGGGCCACTTTTAAACTGTTATGTACAAAAAGAAAAGAAAACTAGTTTGAGTTGTCACCAGAAATATATCAAATCTACTACTCGTTGTCTCCCTCATTTATTTAAGAACATATCAGAATATTACAGCTCATACAATATTTATATGACTCACTATAGCTTTGCATTACAGAATGACAAATGACCACAGTCTGCTATGTATTCCCTAAGCTTTCATTTCCCTATGAGAAAACTGCAGACAGTAAACAAAGGAAGATTAGCACCACAGTAAATGGTCCGCTCCATCATTCGCTAATAAATTGTGCAAGATGGGGCAAGTGCTAGTGGGAGGAAATACTCAGATGTTTGCCTTCTATGTTCATTTGTCAGCCCTCTCGGTGAAGCAGCGGTAACCTTGCAGGGGCCTGCCAGCACGAGCTGCACTGCGGTACAGCTAAAAGGGGGAGGAGTTGGGAGGTTGAGTGCCAATCAACATCAGCCCTCCCGGACAAGGATTTTAAGGTCAAAACTGCAGGGGGTACGTGCACAGCTTTTGCACATCATTCAGTTCTCAATATTCTGCCTTATGAAACAGATCAGAAATGAGAAGAAGGAGATGGTGCGTTAAATATAGAGGAGAGAGAGAGTTAAAACTCAGAGGTAAGAAAACCCTGTCAAACCATTTTTTCAGAGAAATGGTGATCTTATTCAGACTATATTTGAGAGCAAAATTCCTTTAGGGATTCACTGGGAAATCTATCAAAGCCCCACGTGATTTCAGGCGGTGGTTACATTTTTTAAAATCTAATTAACAATAACCCACAAAGCAATTAAAGCTCAGTGACAACGGTTCCGTCTACATCTACAAAACCACCCTGGACACAGCAAAGAAAAGACACATAGTGTGCTTCTGCAAGTGCATAAGATATAATGTAGCACGATATGCCAGAAGGCTGCTTTGAGGACTAATATGAATGTATTTTTCTTGTTCAGTGCTGAGGTTTTGTACACGTTCTACATATCTTAAGCAGAGACCAGATTTAAAGAGCATATCTTATGATCCAAGCTTGTTGGTAACATGTAACATAAGACAGAAAATCCATCACCTCAAAACATACTTAATAATTTAATGAGTCTACTTGTCAAATAGCAATATGCTAATTTCAGAGCTAGAAGCCCATTTTTAGGGCATGAAAATGAAGTCAGGCTGTTATCCTCCAGGGGGCAGTGGTGTACCATAAAAGCTTTAGTTACGTGGCTAAAGCTCAAACACTGTACTCAAGTTGACTTTGTCTTTTAATAAATATAAAATTCGTCATCATGCACGTTTTAAAATGGATTAGCTCTCATATTAAATACATTTCAATACTATCGTCTCCTTTTGCTAATCACCCCTAATTCACCAGCTCTTTGAACTGTTTTGGTGACAAATACCACAATTTCCAAGCCCTGGTTTTAACAGGAGTTGAAAAAGCTAAGTAAGATCCAGATCCTTTCAACAATAGCTTCCTTGTCTGTTCACAGCTTATGCGCTTTTGAGAAATGATCTAGTTTCTTACATCTTCCTCATGACTTAGCTAATGGTGAGCAGACTCAAAAATGATGTCATAATGATGGATAATACAAGAAGCCCATGTTATTTATAGACCAGCAGAGAAATAATATATGTCTAAATAACCAACAGGAACAGGTGCCAAGAAACATGAGGTTTGTTTGCTGCTGGAGTAGAGCAGGGAAGTGGGCCACACTGACACATCTCAACTGAACATGTTTAATACACAGAGAAAGAAAGGATTTATTCACAGAGCTGCAGCAGTGGTAAACAGGCACAAGAGAGGCCAGCTTTTGCTTTACACTGAGGCTATTGTCAGGGATGTCAGCAGCCAGGGGAAACTCCTATCCACTGGCGTGAATAAACCAGAAGTTCATGCTTTACTGAAACTAGAAATTTCTTTACCCCTCAGATCTTTTAATAATGTCTGGAATAAAGTACACAGCAAGAAAGGCAGTGTTATAGTAAATGCTGAGTATGCTAGATGTTTTAGATTAGCAGCTTATTTGCTACAACCTCACTTGGCAATGAAAAGCACGAAAATGATGCAGCGTTTACTGCCCAATAAGATATAGTGAAAATTAAGCTTTAAGTCTTCAGGCTCTTTTCATACCAAGAATAGCATCGTGAGCATGCTAACACCTTCAGTAGATGGCATTAGCATGCTACATTTGCCACTATTTTTCCTTCTCACTCTTTAGCATCTCAAATTTTAGACTTAATAACAGAAACTTTCGAATTAGGTAATAGGCCTAATATTTAAGAAAATTAACTTACTCAGAAGTAAGGTAACATTTTGAGAGAAATGAAAATGTTACGTTAGCTGCCAAACTGAATCACTGCTTTAAGTCTGAAGGAAGTCCTTTGTTTTTAACCTAGGCTGAAGTTGTATGAAAGCTTGTTACTGATACTGATTTTGCTTGGCGTTTGTTTTTTGGGGGGCTAATATCTAAATATTCTTATATAATAACTCAAAATTCCAAGTTGCCTATCTAAAAATGTTGATATAATAATGAGAAATTTAGAGTTGATATCTAAATTTTGACTTACTAAGTAGTCTCAAAAGTTCAACTCAGAATTCTGAGATCAGTTGAAATTTTTAGATAAGTCAAAACATGACCTTGACATGATTTAAACTGGTTTGACTTTGATCTTAAAATACAAAATGAAATCAATGTTAGCGTCTTTCGTTTGGATAGTCCTTACACCCTGGCTTAAAAGGTGTAGCAAAGGTTGTTGGGTGTAACTGCAGAATTTAGCATCAAAACAATTATCTGACATGCTACATTTGGAATGAGTGAATGCAAAGGTGTTCTAGTGATTATTTCTTCTTTATATGCACACATTGTTTATGTCTCGTTATCTCTTAGGAGTGGAGTAATAAATGGCCTAAGTGTTCGGAGTCATTGCTCTTGATCTGAAAGGAAATCTTTGTTTTAATGGCTGCTTTATTGATGTAGTTCAGGTGATTAGCAAGTATCTTCTGTAAATGCACATGTGAATTTTATAAGTTCTGTTCTGCATAATCTACCCGTTATTGACGTTTTCCACAGAAGCTGTTTTGACAAATACCAGGTAAACACAGATGTTGCTAAACACATTAATGAACGCTCTGTGCATAAACAGATATTATTGTAATTAGTAACACCTGTGTTTGCCTGCTAATTTATGTTAAAACAGCTTCTGTGAAAAACGTCAATAACAGCTAGATGATGCAACAGAGCTTAAAAAATTCACATGTCCAAAGCAGCATGAGAAACCTGAGCTGATCTTGCTTTCAACATATAGTTTATGCTTTGACCCCTTGAGTAAACTATGAATTAAATCTATAATTGTAACCTTTATTAAGAAACCACTAAAGTTACATCGGATCTTCCGAGGCATGTCTAATCACGTTTACAGTAAAATTTAGTTTAGATCATAATTGGTCTGTTAAATTTTAAATGATACCTGACTGTTGAGCGACAGCTTATCCTGTTTCGACTGGTATAAAAGGAGTAATTCATCAAAAACTTAACTCGTGTTGGTTTTAGAGGCAGCTATTGTTAACAAGCTATGCTGGAGGCACTACCTGCTCATTAGGTGGTATAACCTGCAGCTGTGCTTAGCTTTTGAAGATCTTCATCCTGCTTGAACACATGGGCACTTGTTCTTAGGCTGAAAGGGTGTGTTGTGTGTGCACACACTTGTCTTGAGGCAGAACAGAGAGATCTTATAAAAGTGGGACAAAGACACGTCTCAGACAAAGCAGAGCTTCTCAAGTCTGTGCAGACACCAGCTCACCTGAATTGAAGCTAGGAATAAAAAAAAAAAGTGTGATGTAGAAAATGTGGTCTTAGCTGTAAAGCTGCAGATTTACCCATCACAGTTTTTCCTGTGGGGGGAGGATAATTTATCCAGTTACTAATAAAATCAGTTTAGTTGAACTCGTCAACTAACCTAAGTATAACTGGTGCATTTGCATCATCTTCAAGGCCCAAGGTATAAAGCCCAAAGCAAAATCTACTCTAAGATATCCCTGAGTTGATTTCAAATATATGCAATCTCAAATCAATGTGGATCTTCTGCTTAACCATCTCCAGTTTGCCTAAACATTTTAAGGTATAAGATGTGGATATATATGTGGCAGTTGTGAAATTTTGGCTCCTTTTATCAAATACTTTTCAGAATGCCTTTTTTAATGGTCTGTCAACTAACCTCCAGCATCTTTTTTTTGCTGAGAAAATGTTTTAATGTGAATATTTCAAAAACTATTAAAGATAAAAGCCTGAAATTTTCACTGGCTTTTCTTAATATGAAAATGAATCAGTAGATATAGATAAAATATAACAAAAAAGGCATAACAATAACAATTTTCATGAAAATCAGAGGTGCTTGAGCAAAAAATGTTCTTAAAATGTGAGATTTTAGATGCAGAGGCCAACAGGGGGAAAAACTACATCTGTGACTTTGTTGATTCCACCAGAATGCAAGCTTTGTGCGTAAGCTTTGTTCAAATTACACAAAGAAAAAAGGTGAACGTGTGTGTATGTCAGTCTTTAAAGGTGAATGATAATAGTGAATTATGGGGACATATTGAAACTATGCAGACTCCTAATTTAAGATTTAAAAAGTCACTTTAAATCCTATGTAAATCTCATTTCCACTCCAGATACAAACCGTAACGTCCAAATAGTAGCAGACTTATTGTTACAGGACAGCCACGTATCCAAATGCATTTTTATGGAGGCAGCAGGTACGGTCACAATCATTATTACTCATTGAACATTCAGCCACTTTTACACGTGCAGTGGTATTTATATCTCGTAGAATTTTCTGCTATGCCGTGGCCCCTGTGACTGGTTTTTGGTCACTCTTGTGCTGCTTTTATATATTTGTGTGCAAACACCTCTGCATGTGAAAAACCTGGGCCTAGTATAATCTGTCAGTTTAAACTGAGAGGATGACTGAGAACCTTCACAGACATGTCAGTTTAAACGTTTCCACTCTGAGACATAATATGAAATTTTTACCTAAGAAGAAAAGATCAGCTCACTACTCCTGTGAGGGCAGGAGGGAGAGCTGAGGACTGAGCACTTGAGGGAGCCCAACCCGATAGGAGTCAGCCAGGTAGAGAGAGACCATATTCTTTTAAGTCCTCAAACCTCAAGGTCTGCTTTCATGCACATGTCACTGCAACAAGAAGTAATTGGTGGCTGGCTGAGCCACACACAGCAGACAGGTCAACAAGGATGAAGACCAGGAAAAGGGAGGCAGTGCGAGAAGAGTGGAGCGCTTTTGAAATTCAGCAAGTGCGAGTGCTTGCTTGACTCCTAACTGATTTGGGGTCAAGGAGGTTGTGTTGTGGCTGGTACACAGAAGGCTGGTTAGAAGAAGGCATGCTGAAGAGTTTGAGAAAAAGAGTTGGATTTTGGTATGTAGGCCTGACAGCAGAGGGGTCAGGAGCTGGCTTCTTGGCCTGATTGCAAACAAAGCGCTCCCTCACAGATATAGGGAAGGACAGAAGGTCAGCGGCAGTGGTCTGATGAAGGGGATGCTGTTGGAGAAAGTAGCTGGTTGTGCCAGAAAGAAATTTCAAGAATTTGTCAGAGTGCTGAAGAGAAACGAGAACTTGTGTGTGGGTGAGTCCACTGTCCTCATGTCCCCCTCCATGCTTTTATTCTTGGACTTTACTGTAGTAGCTTTACATGATTACATTCAAAACAATCCTTAATTTATATTTGAGACTTGCTGCACCCCCTTTGTTTATATCCGATCTGAAACAAGCTACTTAGAAGAAATTATTGCATCAACACGTGTTTTCCTCATGGAAACAAGGTGTTTTGGGCTTAAACATCTCTATCCAGAATCTAACTCAAATCCTTTTTCTTCATAACAAATTCATGCCAGGGGATGCTCCAACTCTCTAATTAACTAAGCCCAGTTTGCGTCTAAATCAGAGCTATGACTCTATCAGTGGCACTCTGGCTGTACCCTGCATGGTGTTTGAAGATGGGCTTTAAATCTTGAAAGCATCTGTCAAATCTCGACACCACTGCCTGGAAGAAAACAAATCACAAATCACTGCTACAGCTGAGGCTCGTGTTGGGGATTAATTGCAGAGTTTGGCTCTAAATGGATATACAGACCTACAACAGTGGAGAAAATGAATGGGAAATACAGATTATGTAGGAAGAAGAGCAAAAAAAGAAAAAAACTGCTTTTCTTCCAGTTGGGACCATCAGCAGCAGAACCACAATTAAATTACACTATACTGAAGGTCATTTGTGTTTCTGCCTGATCAGCACAACAGGCAGCTGTCATGATTAACACTGTGAGACATGAATGCTTGAGTGCTCAGTAGAATTTTAAATAAGGACACATACAAAGTGTTCAAAAGAAAATGTTCTGTAAATGAAACAAGTTGCTGCATGGACAGGACAAGGGGGAAAAATAACACTTAATGCTTCAATTATTTAACATTTCAAGGAGCATGTATGTGATATAAATGCCCTTTTTGCATTATTTTAATTCTGTTGATAGGGTGCATACTGAAAGGAAAACAGAACTCATTTGGTGGTATATCTTCTACATTTGTCTACAAACCTTCAGTGAGTCCATCTGCTGTGCATTATAGCATTGCTAAAACACACATGCATTTACGTTCCAGTAGAAAGTAGTCCCCTTGAATCAATACTGTTTGTTATTTATTCCTGCTGTCTTACTCTTTGTATTTTACTCCTGCACCATCCGTAATGTTGCTGTGCTTGCACAAGGACAGTAAAGGGCTATTCTATTCTATTCTATTCTATTCTATTCTATTCCATTCTTCTCAATGGCCGCTTTTTGCAACTGCAAGTTTTGCACTGAGTGAGCAGAAACAGTCTTCTAAGATGAGTCCATGCAGCCCTGCAGAGTCCTTACTTCTGCCCACCTGACTCTCACTTGGACCTTTCTCAAAGGACTCCATCGGCTGTTGTTGTGTCAACGCTCGTGAACATCTTCCGATGGCTTTCTGGCATTCGAATCGTCTCAAGTCAATTGGAGCCTCAATCGGAACTGTCACCGCAAGATCTGCGTTTGGCTTCAGCGCTTTGCGTGGTTGCTGACCTGAAGTGTATTTGCTGTTGTTGTCGTTCACGTGCTGTCAGTCACTCAATCACCTTTGGCCTCAGGACATTTTATCTGAACAGCAGAGGTGGAAAGACAAAAGTATTCTACTCCAGTAGAAGCACTATTACTCCAACATTAACCTCCTAAGACCCGAACTCTTTCATGGCATGCATTTTTAATTTCTCTTTGCTATTTGAGCTGATTGGGACCTGATGAGTGTAAAAACTAAGAATTACCAGATATTTTTATACATGATTTTTGTTTTGTGGAAAAAAGAGATCCACAAATGAAGACATTCATTTTAAATTTCTAGAGAACAGTGGCAGTATAATGTCCTCATAAGTGGAAATCAGGCTCTTGTAGAGCAAAATTTAGCATTTTGGTCAAGACAACCCAAAATGTGTTGTCTACATATGTGGACGTCAGGTCCTAAGAGGTTAAGAACAATCAGTGCTCTTATAAATGGGCTTCAGCAAACGGAAAAAGTAGTTTAATTCAACTGTACTCAAAGTATTGCCTTTTTTAAACAGGAGGAGTTGTGGGGGGAGAGCATGTGAATGTCAGATTGGTTGTTTGTGAATTTTATCAAAGGACTGGAAATTTCAGTGTAGGAACTCGGGAATACACGGCCATGCAGGACACTTGCAATACTTTGGAAGGTCATTTCAGTGCACGCAATCCCACAAAACTGGGTGTCACAAACCACACAAATGAGGCATCGACTGGATTCTGTAGAGCATCCTTCTTCTTTTTTTTTTCTCCTTGCTTCGGAGAGCCGTGGCCGCGGGCTTGGTCTCAGTTCAGCAGCTAATCAGGAAAGCAGTGTCAGCTGGACTCGGCCTGTTTACAGGAAGCAGACACAAAGAGACGTTGGCAAATGTCATGCACAAATATGTGCTGAACGTGTGGCAGAGTGTGGAAATTGTGACCGTTTCACACGAGTATCAAACAAATAAGTAAGCGTCTGAGGCTCAGGCACTGCTTTGCGCTCCTCATTGCCACGTCATGCTTTGACACTCAGACGTTGACGCTGAAGTCTTCGCCCGTCTCCTGTAGGATTCTCTAAACAGCTCAGCATGTGTACGCTGCATTCACAGAGACCGGACTGAGATGTGACGCTGAAGTCTTCTTTGCCCGAATGGGGACTGGCTGTATTTGGGTCTGGCAATGAGCTGCCATTGAGGATTCAGTGTGAATAAAAGTTCTCGAAAAGCAGCGTGTTCAACCAGGGGAAATGGACAAAGACCCCCACCAATCAGGTTCATCATGAGCTTGCCAGCATCTGCCTGTGGCACACGTCTGAATGCTCTCGCTGCCATCACACCGCTGGTGCCGTTTGCGTGTGCAGGGGTTTCCAGTGGTACCAGGGCTCAGTCATTTAAGTCATTTAAGCCGTCTGCTGGATGTCTACCCTGTGAATGCAATGTGTCCATCCCTGTGCAAATACACACACACACACACACACACACACACACACACACACACACACACACACACACACACACAAATGCAGGGGGAGCCCGGGAGACCCAACCCTATCCCATCCGTGCGCCTTACGGGCTTTCCTCCCCTTGCAGGTGAATATGGGATTGCGTGGGCTGAAATGACCTCCCACAGTATCGGAATCAGCATGGCCATGTTTTCCTGAGCTCTGACTGTATTTGCCTTCCTTTGACTAAAATCACCAACAACCAATCTGAAAGCTCAGTCCTCTTGTTAGCTGTCTGCCATGTTCTACTTCAATGTGCCCCAGTCTGCCGTAATTCCAAAGCCACGGTGACCTGTGAGGGAATACCTATTGTAACCACTGATCTCTCTCTCACACACTTACACACACTTAGACACACAGTTTGCAAAGAGAAGGCAAAGGAAACAAAAACATAACAACAAAAACAACAACAAAAAGCAAATGCAGAGAGTTGACGTTCTTCTGACAACAGTGGGAAGGCAGCGTAACGAACTCTGCCGCATTCATGACAAGTTAGACCAGAGAGTCAAACATCAGACCCAGGGGCCAGAACAGGCCCATCACAGATTCCAGTCTGGCCCACTGAAAACTGAGAAGGGATGCATAAATGTGGGACTTTTCACTGGATTTTTTTTTTCCGTTCCACAGCTTACAGAGCTCCTCCACAGCCACGCACAGCACACTTGAGTAAAGGAGTCATGGGTCATGAGCAACCAGAACTTTGTCTCTAATGTTGCGCCTGTAGTTTGTGCATTGTGAGCCGAAAGACTGGCGCTTGTGTTGTGTATAAAGAGGCAAATCACAACAACAGTTGCCTGAAGGTGCTTTCTGTTGTAAAGTACAGCCATACAATTATCCACAGAAAACAGAGACAGCCCCAACAGTCATATTACACCTGTCCCTAATCACCATCACCACCACCTATGAGCGAGTGCTTTGGCGACATGTGGGAAGGGAAAAACTCCCTGTTAATAGGAAGCAAGCTCCAGCAGAAACCGGCTGAGGGAGGGGGAGCATATCCCAAACTATATGCTTTGGACTGGGGAGACAGATACCCTCTCTGCCTTTACCATCGTGCCTAAAACTTGTCTTTTTTGACAAACTGGAAGCTGGCCCCACAGAAGAGGGGCCTGTAGGCTCTGCCTCCTTTCTACTTTTACATACATGTGTGACATTTGCAACATGATATTTGAGATAGTCATTCCAGATCATCTGACAATGTGGGACAGCCTCTAAACTGATTCAAATATGTAAGTCAATCATTTATTTGGCAATTAAATAAAAGTATAGTTTAAATATGTGCTTTGAAATTATGTTTCTTTTTTTAATTTAATAAGTTAATTTCAGTAGTGACGTACTTCAAATCAGTTATGTTTAGAACATTAATACAATTATGGGAACGATACATTAAGGAGGTTGATTCTTCTTAAGATACTCAAACATTTTTGTTAAGCCCCCTGCACGTGCATTTTTGCACACACATAACATTCAATGTGCATGTGCAGAGTTTGAGATTTAAAAAGCTGTTTGTTTTATCAGGAGTTCTGCTTAAAAGAAGCAAAATTGTACATGATTTAAATATGGCCAAACTCCCATTCAAGTATTTGAAAGGGAAGGATGTCAAACTTGTACAGACTTCAGTGTCAAGCTGATGTGAACTTCATACTGAGGATTTTTACTGGTCATGAGAGCCGGATCTCCAAACCACAGACCAAACGACTGTTTTCAGTGGAATTGCCCACAGTGTCCAAGCCAAAAGGCTGGGAGCATTCTGCTTATTTTCTAACGCTCATTGTGCACCATAAATCTGTCACCCAGGCTAATGTATGCAATACACTTTTCCTGCTCTTGAAGGAAAAGTGTTGGCAGATAAGGTCTGAACTGTAGTTCATGCCATTGTGCACCCACCTACTTTATTTGGCGTACACAAACACAACCTTTGACCTTCACACACCTTACTTACTAGTCTTGCTGTGACTCCAGCTTCTTCCCTGAGATGACATGCAGGTTGTTGTTTTGGCACGGTGGAGATCAATTATACGTCAAAGATAAGCAAAGGCAAGACTTGCATGGGGAGCTAAACATAACAGCCGTACTGGTTTAGTGGTTTTTAATCTTGAACATTTGAGCCTCTGAAAATTGTTCCAACTAAAGCAGGAGCAGTGCACCTGGTATATCAAGGTCAGTGTTCAAGGTCAATATGTATAGGCATACATTAACCAAACCTACACAAAAAACTGTACCTTGTGCTTGTCCAATAGAATTTAATTTAATAAGTGCACTAAAACCTGGTTCTCGATCTTGATCTCTGCTCTGCAGGAAAGCCTACATTACATTTCAATGTAAGACAATCAGTTTTTTTTTTTATCACAGGCAGGCACGCAGGCATTAAAAGCAGACTGTTTTAAGGCTTCAAGTACTGCTGGAGGGGACCAAGGATTAAAACTACATAGTTGTACTAGCACATGTTGCTCTTCAGTGTATTGTCAAATATATTTCAGTGTCATTTTATGTTATTATTTATTTTTTCTTTACTAAATGGCATTGTAGAAGGTAAAGTCACTCCACTTTTTATTTTGATTAAGGCATTTTTAGTCTGTTTTGGGCTTTACAAGCTGCTGTCATGCAAATACGGGGCTTCATGTAAACATATGCTGCAGATGTGTAACGCTAAGGGTTTGTTCAGCACTATAAACACGTGCAAAGCCTGTTATTTCCATCAGAACCCTCCGTGTAACTGCGCGGGTCTCGGTCCATTTGCGTCGCCAGTGCGGTGCAGCTTTAACCGGTCCGTCATGCCTTGCGGTGTCCTAGTTCTGTTCCGATCGTGATTTACACGTGAGGTCTCCTTCACTGATAGCAAGCCTACAAGCCCCCTTGTAGGATGTCCGATGACTGGACGGACTCGTGTTTACATCCACTCGGTTTCTAGAAGAGGCGGGGATGCGCGCACACCGTTAACTGTGATGCAGGCGCCGATCGGCACAGAATAAACAGGGATCTCCCTCAAGTGGCCCGCATACCATGACGAAGAAAGTACTGGATTTTATCCCAGAGAGATATTCGGTGGCTACAGAACAAGAGAGTTCTTAATCGTCTAAGACACAGTGAGCTGCGGCTGGAAAGAGGTATGTTGTCGTGTTTGTTGCACTGGATTGAACGCAGTGAATGCGTCAGTCACGCCAACATTTAAAAGCTGCTGTCCTTTAGACAAGCTTGTAGACTGTTATGGGCTAATAAGTTCACTGTTGGCAGTTTTGTGTTAAAGCCTGTGAGGAGGACAAACGCAGAAGAGAGACTAAAATGACCGATCAACTGCAGTTGCGTAACTTTATTTGACAGATTTATTCACGCCCTTCTCGTCCTCCCTTTCAAAGAAATCTAACCCACATCCTCGGTCAGTGTTCCTGACACAAAATACCAGATCCATGAGCCATCCAGGAAGTGAGTTAGTGGTCAGTGCGTGAGTGGGATCTGTCTGCTGAGCCCTGCAATGCAATTTATAGAGTTGGGCTGTAAGCGCGCACTCAGCAGTGGTTTTTTAATCAAGTTCCTTCAACTGAGTCATGCAGCTACAGCACACAGGAAGAAGTCCTTGAAGCACACGTGTGGCGGACGCAAGGGTAAACTGTTTGTAGTAGGGATACTTTGCTCTGAGAAGTATACTCTGCTACTAAACTGTTGTTTCCTGATATATTGGTAACGGTTAAACCTTTTGAGAAACTGTTACAGATATCTTCATTATCAGTGAATCTTGAGCCTTTTTCAGTGTGTCAGTAATTATTATTATTTTTAAAAATTCCTGTCATTATTTCTAAAAAGTAGTGCCATATTGCAACTTTTGGTATGATCAGATACAGAGTATTTATACTGATACAATACTTTTAGCCTATAAAGGCAGCTTATAGGGAAGAGTAGTGGTTCGTGATTTATAAGATCAATCATCATCAGTTTACAAAATGAATACATTTTAATGATTACTAAATGACTGTGACTTTTACTTTCCACTATACTTAGTTAGCAAAACACACCTTTCAGCTTTTCATGTATTTTGAAACAGTTTTTTCTTTTCTTTTTTGAAGACCTGCAATGTAAACAGTATAGATCCAATACCAATACCAGCATTGGTATGGATACTTTCAATATTTGGATCAATCTGCCCACATCTACTTAAAAGCTACAATTTTGTCCACGGATTCAGTTTACCATCATAAGACAAAGAGATCCTGACCAAAAAAAATCTCCCCGTTCACACAAGTTCCCATGCCAGCTAAGCACCAATATTTTTGCATTATTGATATTCATTCACACTGTGTCTGCATTTGCCTGAGATGTCAGAACCATGCTACCCAAGTGGGAAGACTCGTAACAGACTTTGCAGTGTAAATCCAGTCCAGTTTATCTTTCAGCAGACTCCCCCTCCCAGCACCTTGCGGTCAGTTAAGCTGCAGGTCTTACCGGGTTAAAGGCTTATTGTCTTCAGCAAGCTGATTAGTTTTAACTTTTGAAACTGCAAGAGGGCACTTTGGTCACTCTGCTTCAACATAGTGATTTTTTTTTTCCTGTAACAGTAAAAAATAATAACATCCAGTGATACAGCTGAAGTGTGAATGTGAGTACACTGCTTTGTTACCCATGACACCAGCAGTTGTGACAAAAACCTGCAGCTGCCTTTAAATTGTTACCCACAAAGGACTGCATGTTGCATTCGTGTGAATACCACTGCTTGCTTAATAACAGGGAACTCTTACACTGTTTATGACACAATAGATGATTGATAGTATCTGATTGCAAAGCTGTTCTCAAGCTTTTCACTCAGCTTATGCAAGCTTTTGCTGAATATGCAGCCATCTCACTGTCTTCAGCTGACAAAATTGATGTGGAGGTAATCTCCACATCAAGCCTCCTGTGCAGCTTAATGCTGCACAGGAGGCTAGAAGGTGGAGGTTTCATTTATAGATTGCAATATGCATTATCAGTTTTAGGAGGACCGCTGTGTTCTCATGGACTCTTAAAAGCATTACATTATATTAGTATATAAGTAAAGAGAAACAGGCAGGGGGAGTGGGAAATTGGTGTATAATATGAAGGCTGTGTGCCAACTTAAAAGCAGAGTCATGAGTTTATTGCTGTATTGAAGGGCCTGTGAACCTCCAGGATGTTCCATCAAGAACAGTGACATCTTGTGTGAGCACAGAGGTCGAAATGTAATTTCATTTAGGGTTTATATTTGGATTACCTGCTGACGTTAGCATTTTAGCCTTCCTGTTGTTCAAAGCGAGAAGATCTTGGGTTTGAATATGGTTGGCTGGTACATTTCTTGCATGAAGTTTGCATGTTCTACCCGTGATTGCGTGGGTTTTCTCCAACAATCCAAAGACATGCACATTAGCTTAATTGTTCATTCTAAATTGCTAAATTGGATGCAAATGTGGGTCACTGTATGACGGCTGCAGGCTTTAGTCTTTACAACTGTGGCAAGATATTAGTAGGGAAGTTTTAGGTGCCAGAGGGTTGATCATCTGAACATTAGTAACCTTCTGACGTTGAGCTTTGAATGAGCTAACTAACACAGCTAAAATCTGAGCTAAAGCTATGTGTCTGTGAGCTACTATTGTAGTCTCACAACTAGTTTGGGAGTCATTGTGGATCATTTTAGGCAGCTTACACAATTGTGAAGTAAAAACTCTCAGCAGAAGATTTCTTTTATCCAGTGATTTTTAGCAAGCTCATAGAGCCTGGACATTTTTATTAGGAGTAAGTTTTTAAATTGTATGCAGGCCATTGACCTCTTAACATAGAGGATAGAGTTTATCTGTTTGGCATGACCGCTCCAGCTAAAACTAGACAATATCCACCATAAGGCCAACTCTGAGATGTTCCAGCAAAACTCCACTACATCTCCAACAAGAACCCCCACTGCAGAGCACACCTTCATGTTTTCTCGCAGCCCACATTCAAAGGAAACAAAGAGGAAGTGACAGGAAAGCACGGACTGCTTCTTAATTGTTGCCGATTGTGTGGTCTACTTTCCCAGACCGTACCCTCCAATCACTCCGGTCAGCTGTGTAAGGTCGGGACAAAGCCTGAGCTGCGTCACCATGGTGAGGGATTGTTTGCATCCAGTCATGCTGCTGGCCATGTAGACTCACGCATGCACATTACAGCGTGCTCTTTTGTTTGTGCGCCACTTGTTGTTTTTCAGTGGATCCCCTCCAGCTTCCACAACCTCCTTGTTGCGTATAAAAAAATTGGCATCGTCTGTTTTTTGAACTGCTATAAGTCTCATCTACTGAGTGCCATGTCTCCATTAGTAATTAGATTTTTGACTGACAGTCGTGTTTTTAAAAAAAAAAAAATATGATCGAGTTTTGATTTTTCAAAGCAAATGTGTCTGTTTAATCAGATGTTTGAGGGTACACACAGCAACAAGATTGGCATTGAGTCTATTAAACTGTAATTTAGCAAGAGGCTGAGATGGCACAGAGCTGACCAAGGCAGGAAATGAACTATTAACTATTAACTATTATCGAGACTGAAGAAGTCACTTGGATGAGTGACGAAACGTTTCTCCCACAAAACGCTACGTCCAGATAAACAGAATCAACTTTTGGAGATTAACTATTAGGTTTGTATATTGGATTTAAATTCCACCTTTAAGTCGGTGTGAAATGAAAAGCTTTTAGTTAACATTTCTCAGTCTGTTCCTTCAATGCTCATCTACGGCTTATTAAAGGAGCTTTTAGCTTCATTTTTGTGCTGATCCCTCTCATGAGCTGCTATCCATGTTTGAGGAAATATAAATAAGAAGCCTGGACTTCTCGCGCTGCGTCCCCTCCCTAACTCTGCCTTCCTCTGGCATCCTGAGAATGAAACTTCAGGGGAGGTAGACTGGAGTCATAACTAAGTTTAGCTCAACGGTTCACAGCCCAGACAACACAATATTTTTCATGTCTGAAACCAAATGGCTGTGGCAGAAGTTGTCTGACAGCAAGGATTTGTACTGATAGCTGCAGCCTTTCCTTCCCACATCAGTCGTTTTCAATCTTTTCAAGCATTTCCTGAGATTATGACTCGCATGAGTGTAACATCTCCTATATCGAGCATGTTCTGTCTTCGTGGTTCGATCTCCCTTCGGATCATTGTGTTGTTTATATTTGTTTATTCTGTCTCTTATGCAACGTGTTTTTCTGCTCGTTGAAGGAAAATATACATGAATGCAAACACAGCAAGCTCCAGTAATACAACTGTTTAAGATTAAAAAAAAAACATTAGAAACTCTAACAATAAGTAGAAAGCATATTATATGTAGCATCAGAAATAGATCTAAATAAAAGCACAGTTATTTCAGTGTTTAGTCATAAAACAGGTCAAATAAATAAATTCCATGGTAGTTAAATGCTAAATCAATTTGCCAAGAATGCATAAAAAAAAGAAAGAAACCATATTTTGGATTTCTCTGAGCCAACAGTAGAAAATCGCGTGTTAATGTGATCAGCCACAACTCTAACAGTATACAGACACAGTTTTTCAGTTCAAAGGTTTTACATACTGGGACATCATTACAAATAAATAAATAAATGCAAACCCAGGACACGCTGGAGAGATTATATCTCTTGGCTGGACTGGGAATGCCTTCATGTTCCCCCGGACAAGCTGGAGGAGGTGGCTGAGAAGATGGAGGTCTGGGCTTCTGTGCTTAGGCTCTGCCCCCGCGACCCCAGCCCCGGATAAGCGGAAGAAGATGGATGAATGGAATAAATGCATGACGAGTGTGTGGAAGAACTAAGTGCACACCGTCATTCAGTAGCTTGTGGAAGCAGGTTTAGCACTAACTTGAAGTAATTGTTTTCTGATTCACTTTATCAGTCGCTCACATCATTGTGGAGGAATTTTGCTCCACTCTTCTTTACAACAGTGACTAATGCACGAATCTCTTAAGGTCCATTTCAATAAGGCTCAGATCTGGGCATTGCAACACCTTGATTCCTTCTTAGCTATGCTGTTGTAGATTTGTTGCTGTGCTGTCGCCCAGATGGCCTCACATTAGACCCTTGAATACTTTGGCATTCATGGTCAACTCAATGACTGCAAGGTGCCCAGGTCCTGTGGCTGCAAAACACACCCAAATTATCAGCCATCATCCACCATGCTTGACCGTGGGTATGAGTTGTTAGTGTCTCGTTCTCCAAACGTGGACATCTCTTCTGTATATAGCAGCGGTCCCCAACCCCCGGGCCATGGACCGGTACCGGTCTGTGAGTCGTTTGGTACCGGGTCGGAAGAGTTGAGGCTCGGGTGTGAAATTTATGGTTTTCATGGTTCTGATCGGTTTTTAGCATAATTTTTTTTTATCGTTAACTCTCTTTCCCTAGGTCTTTTCCCGTGTGTTATGAATAAATCTTCTTTTTCTTTTTGGTACCGATACTGGTTTTATTTTGTTGTATTTATCCACGACACCTTAAAGGCCAGTCCGTGAAAATATTGTTGGACATAAACCGGTCAGTGGCGCAAAAAAGGTTGGGGACCGCTGGTCTACAGGATATTGTTCCAGAAGTCTTGTGGTTTGTTTAGATGCCACTTTGTAAACCTAAGCCATGCTACCATGTTCTTTTTAGAGAGAAGAGTCTTTCTCTTCCAAACAAGTCATCCGTGTTGAGTCCTTTTTCTAATTTTGACTGTCATGAACGTAAACATTTAACATGTTAACTGAGGAATCTGAGATGTAGCTCTTAGCCTTCACCGTTAGGGGTGATTTGGTGGGATATCAATTCTGGGAAAGATAGGCAGTTGTCTTGAATATTTTCTGCTTGTGAATAATCTTTCTCACTGTGGAATGATGGACTTAATTTTGGGGGGAAATGGCCTTATAACCTTTCCCAGACTGAGCAACAATCACTTCTGAGAGATCACAGCTGATGCCTTTCCTCCTTGGCTTTGTGTTAACGCACACCTGAATGCTCCAGGCCTGTAAACTGCCAAAACTCCTGCTTTGATAGAGGTGCTCATACTTGTTGATGACTCCTTAATCAAGCACATTTGATTACCAACTCCTGGCTGTTACTTATCCTTTTAATTCCTATTGAAACGGTAAGAGTGTACTTACTATTTCACACACTGCTACTGCATTTTAGCTTAGTTTGTGTTAAACAATGACACAGTGTAATGTCACATCTGGAGTTCATCTGAGGTTTTATTTATCTGATTTCAAAACCTGCTCTGGTCCAGGCTGTTGTTATGCCCTGGTGTGTGTGTGTGTGTGTGTGTGTGTGTGTGTGTGTGTGTGTGTGTGTGTGTGTGACAAAAATTGTGACGTCAAAGAGATTTCCTGTCAAATCTGTGTGTACTTAGTGGTGGTTTGGAGTGGTGGGAGGGATTTTTGTGTATGGATTACTGCATAAAGTTGGAATGTGAATGACTAACACAGGAAGAATATCCTGCACCTGCACTTCCTTTTCTAGAAACTATGACTGTGCGGACTTGTGGCTCACTGAACACATCTAAATATGGAAGTATACATTTACAATGAAGCCGAATCAAAATAGAAACCAGTGTCGCCGCATACTAATTAGTTTATACCCGCCTGTATGATTTATTAATTCACACGCTGGCAGCGGGATCATCAAAGTAAATGTGATTTAGATTAAAGTCATAACCAGGGAGGAAAGGGAAATTGCATGATGCAAATTCAGAGCAGTAATAGCAATAGCTGTAAAAAAGGAGAGAGCGAGAGAGAGAAAGTGATCGGTGTGGCTGAGGTAAGTCTCTGGAGGAATTGGTGGAACTTATCAGCAAGGAGGAAAAGAAAATCAAAGCTACTTTGCACAAGGTGACGGGCTTCACAGGCCATGTTGTTGGAGCAGTTGAGCAGAGAATTCAATTAGTTATTGACTCTGTCGACAGTTTGTTGTTCTGACCTTCAGGTTTCCAGTTTAGACCTTCAATAACCTGTTAAGTTCAGCTCAGAACTGAATGATGGTGATTTAGGATAGAGACTAATGAGAGTATACTGACACCAATGCTATTATTGATTCTGGTCATACGGTTTAATTCTTTATTGGTTCCCTGATTGATTCTTTATTAACTGTCCATGTGGAAAAATATCCAGCACTGTGAGCCTGTGCAAAATGTAGAAACAGTAAAATAAAGTTTTTTGCATGTGATTTGGGTGGAAAGTGTCCACCGTCACAAGTTGGACACATTTTTCATGCTTCACTGGTCTGTCCCACTTAAGATCAAAAAGTATGCATGTAAAATGAGTTTGACCTACTTGGAGCATCTAAGTTGTTGCAATTTGATTGTTTTTGGATCAAAACTATAGGGCATAAAGTTTTGACTAAAAATGATCTGAACATCTGCTTCTGCACAGCCGCCTGCTCCTGTGGTCCTGTGTGTCGCTCCTGATAAAAGCAAACATCTATCAGCATATGCTGTTTGTGTCAAGGGAACCGTAAGAGCTCTATGAGTAAAGGAATGAAAATTCATCAAAAGGAAAAAAAACCCAGGAACCATGTTAGCGAGGTCAGTTTGAATCTAATATTTTTTAGGCTGTTTGATATCTTATTTGATATTTTTCACAACTCTGTCTGCACATGTGGCCTTAAAGTGTTTATGCAAATCATCTTCTAATTGAACATAACTGCTAGTTTAGTGGAAAACATGTTGCAGTGCTGAAAAGGTGCTGCAACCACTCACTGCTGTGCCAGTTTTATGTCAACATTTCCCATCTTTACATTTACATAAAAATACATTTATCAAGTGTTAACTGCCCCAAAATAACTCCTTCACTTTCAATATGAGCATTGCAAAGTAAAGCCTCACGAGAAAGTCGACCGTCTCAACGTTAACCCTCTGCTCTGTTTTGATATATTTATAATAAATGCATCACAGTGGAGTAAATGAAATCCAAATGTCTCACATAGAAGTGCTCATAGAAAGTGTGAGTATGCACATTAGTGTGAGCAGAGTATCATAAAAGTGTGCGAAAGATTACCACATATGTGGGTTAAACTTCAGTGGATGTTACTCATCATAATAAAAATTCAGTGACAACATTTCAGCCTCACCTGGCTTCTGTCTTAAACCTTGTATTAAAGATACAGGTGTGATCAAATGTCTAAATTCAAATTTTTTTAATGTTTTTCCACAGTGAATTAATTGTGCAGCATGCATCTTTAATGACTTTAAAAACAATAATTGGGTGCACAAGTTTATTTTTCATTTTCTGTAATCAATGCAGGTTCAAATATGTACATACATCCCCAGTCATATCTGGTTAAATGTCCATCAACATGTTGAACCTCAACCAGATGCTTTTTGTAGCAATCAACAAGCTTCTGGTATAATTCTGATCGGATATTTGACAACTCTTCTTGGCAGAATTAGTAGAATTCATTTAAGTTGGTTGGTTTCCTGGGATGGAGCTGCATTTTAAGTGTAGTCCACAAATTTTCAGTAGAGTTAAGGCCATATTATCCATTCCAAACTATTTTTGCTTTGCATCACACTTTTTCAAGTTTTACTATATCTCGGAGAGTAAATGCTGAGTGTTTGCAGACAAGTCGGCGTCTTACGACTGTTTTAATCTCCAGGTGACCAAAGCAAACACAAGTAGGTTAATGGTGCAGCACACTCTTTGCAGTCAATCCAGTTCAGAACAGTTGACCTGTTCAGGAGAACGCAAGGTATTCATCTCAAAAGGGTTTGCACTCCTTCTTCAAACGATCCAACCTTTTCCTTTTAATTTTATCCTGCTTGGTTTTGTTTATTCATCTGCACCCCTACTCTTTCACCTTCACTGTGCCTCTTTGTTTTCTTATTGTCTCCTTTCTATTCCCCAAGCCGCTGAGCTCCTTTGAGAATAATCTCATTTGCTGGATCTATCTCAATTCGAATGCATACTGTCTCGTTTAACAAATCGCCCAGTTTCACTCCAAATGCACACCTTGCCCATAACAGATGCCTTCAGCGCAGAGGAGTGTGCAGCATAATGCGGTCTCTGTAGAAAAAGGCCTCCAGGGGGGGCCAGTAGTTAAATTGGAGGAGAGATGGGATTCCCATTCCAGCTGTGACGAAGATGCAAGGTGCTTAAATTGTTATCGCCTCAAGCGATAGGCAAGTCAAGGATCAGAGCTGAGCTGATGGCCCAGTCAGGAGACAGGGAGCAATGCTGCCCAGTATGGTTGCAAGACTGAGTATTAGCCACCTGCTCTTTCACTGCTCTGTTGCTCAGGCTTGCAAGGGCCATAATGACTGCCTCGCTGCTGAGGCGCTTGTGTCAGCAGTTTGAAATGACTCTCATTCTGTGTGCCTGTAAGCTTTTCTGCACTGAACACCAGGAAATGAAAAATATATCGGAAGAGTTCGATCACAACACAATTACATTACCACAGGCATTTGATGGTACAACATTTCACCAGCAGCGTTACATGAAATCTCTTACAGAGAACTAGTGTTGTGTGTTGTTGTTGGGAGCATCAGGTTTTAGCTCTTTAGTGGCCCTTAACCCATTTAGGAAACACTTAACTAAAACAAGGGTGATTAAGTTGACTGGATAATTTGGTCATAATATCATGTTGTTCCACCTGAATCTACCTGCTGCAGAAGAAATGTTAGTCACATTTGTTAAATGCTCAAAGGTGGTGCAGCTCCAGAATTAGCACCACTTCTGAATCACTGTTGTGTTCACCTGATAGAGTACATGTAATGAATGTTGGGAGATCTCTTTAGCTGCTATGCGCTCCATTATATTCAGCTGGTAGAGCCATTTAACTGAAGTTATTCGCCGGCTCTGTCAATCAATAACCTGAGAGACCGTTAAAATTATAGACATTATATAAAAAACAGACAAAGCCTGAAGGTTTTGAAAAGTGAAGCCAATGCAGAAGTGCCTGAAAACTGCATTATTTCTGTCAGCAGGAGGTAAGAAAAAAAGAAGTCAAACTGTACAGGAGTTTGAGAAAATGACCTCACTTCTCACTCAGTGTGCAACCTCTGTAAACTCAACCAAATGCATGTTGCAGATCTCGGGAACTTGCCTTTAAGAGTGTAGTTTTTTGGGGGGTTTTACACATTCAATTCAATTCAAGTTTATTTATATAGCGCCAAATCATAACAACAGTCGCCTCGAGGCACTTTATATTGTAGGGTAGACCCTACAATAATACATTCAGAGAAAAACCCAACAATCATATGACCCCCTTTGAGCAAGCACTTTGGCGACAGTGGAAAGAAAAAACTCCCTTGAACCCCCTCCCTGAACCAGGCTCAGGGAGGGGCAGCCATCTGCTGTGACCGGTTGGGGTGAGAGAAGGAAGACAGGATGAGAGACATGCTGTGGAAGAGAGCCAGAAATCTCTGGCTCTGGCTCTCTTACACATCTGTATGGCTACATCCATCTCTGCATAACAGGTTATATATAATTATCCTTATGTGTGGAGACAATGTATCATTCAATGATGCACTTCAAGAGCATCATTGCACAACTGAAAGCAGAAATACTTTTTTTTTGTTTTTGTTTCCAAAGACGTCTGGATGCTACGTGTTCTGTATTTAAAAGGAAAGAAATCACATGCTACTCCATCATTAGCGGCTCAGAATTCTGAGCTGATGTTAATTATTTAAAAAAACCCACACTGTTCAACTTGTAGATTTCTGTGATGGGAGCTGTGCTTCAAAGGGTGGCTTTTTAAGCTTCCATCTCGTGCTTGACACTCCATTTGGTGTGAGTGGCTGGCACCGTGCAGTGTGGGTTGCACACCTGTGTCATAACTGTCACTCTGGTGGCATCTGCATATTTCAAGCTGTACTTTTTCCAGCCTGATATGAATATCAAGCAGAAGACTTTTGCTACTGCCTTGTGTATGTCTGAATACCTGCAGCCTGTGCATCATTTACAATTGCAGCATGGTGTTGTTTCTCACAGCGCTGCTGTATAACTCACATTTGGTGTATGCCTCAGGGATGCTGAAGTGACTGAGGAGGGCATCGCTGTTTCTGTGTGTAGTCTGTAATATTTCTCCAAGCCCTGACAACCCAACAACTTATCTATGCTCCAGTGTTTCAGGTATTTGTGACAAGTCAAAACTAGCTGTTGAGATTTTCCATTTTTAGGGCATGAATCCTTTTTGTTGGCATGGCAGGACATTCACTTACGGTCTGGTCAAGTGCTGCGTTCTGCACAGCTGAAGATGTGTTGGTCACTTTCCCATCCCAATTCAGTGCAGTTACTGCTCAATTTGCTGGAACATCTGTGACAGTCTGGCCCATGTATACGAAGAATAGCCTAAGGTTTGGATAGTGCACCTACATGGGTCCATGTCTGAGTTATCCCAGCTGTAGAAAATTGGCTTTTGGTGTCTGAATTTCCAAATTCTTAATATGGGTAGCTGACTGGTGCAGATAACTCATAAGAGGCCTTGAGTTATTACAGGGTTTTTTTTTATGTTAGATTTTTAGCCCTTAAATTAAGTTGTAGCTTTAGACCAGAAGCTGCAGTTTGGGGAAGGCCTCTTCCAGGCTCTTCCAGGCCTGTCAGATCCCCACAGAAAGCCTCCCAGTAACAGTCTAAGGAGCTTGGAAAGAAAAGCATCTGGACTTCTTTAAGTTGCTTGAAAAGAAGACCAGACGCTTTTCTTCCCAAGCTCCTTAGACTATGATGACCTGGATGACTGAGAACCTTCACAGACATACTCCCAGTAACAGAATGGATTTATTCATACATAATTAGCAGCAGTGTTGGGTAAGTTACTTTAAATTAGTAACTTAGTTACATTACTAGTTACTTCTATCAAAAGTAACTCAGTTACTTCAAGTTACTCGTTACTTTCAGAGTAACTAGTTACTAGGGAAAGTAAGTTTGGTTTAACTCAGAATTCTCTTGTTAATGTGTTGCTTCCGTAACTGGATACCCAGCAAGTTTGCCAGTCTTCTAGCTTGCTTACTTGCCACAAGTGCACTGTGCCACCTACCAATAGAAAGGAAAAAATAATGTGCACATTTCCACGAGAGAAATCCCACACCTGATTCTATCCTAGCCTGCTTTTTACATCCAACACAAAAACTGCAGTCGTGGTGCTTTCGATTGTACTCAGAACTCGGAAATTCTGCCTTCTGAATAGGAAGATGTAGGTAACACCAGACTGCAGATGAGCTGCATTCAGAGCTGGACTGGGACAAAAAAATCGTCCCGGGCATTTTGACTAGAGACCGGCCCACCATTACAGGAAAAATCATAAAGACTTTGAATGAAAATAAACACTGTTGTGACAGTGATGTACACTGTTCTGATGGTATATATGTATCAATCTATCAATCGTTTGTTGTAAGACTCAGATAATTATTTTTTTAAAAGTGAGACATTTTAAATGAGAATAAGAAAGTATTTCTTTGTGCCCCCCTTTCCCTGTTAATGCCCTACATGGACCCCTGGCAACACTTTGCTAGACCCGCCCCTGCACAGTTACCAGCTGTCAGCTACTTGGAAAAGGATCCTGGTGTTATTTGTCTCTCAGAAACAGTTCATAACTTCCCTTCAACTCATTCATGTCACCTAAAAGGTAAACCTGTTTCTCCATCACAGCTCTGATGATTCAGTAAGGACATCTCCTGGTTTCATCTTCATGTTTCCCTCTCACCACATAACCAAACCGATATCATGACCAGCAGCTTTACAGCTGTGGCTCCAGCAAACATAAGCTGATACTAGAAATTAATATTAAATAAATTCTAACAACAGCTGATCAAGCTTAAAAGTGCTAATGTTGTTTACCGCGACATCCGCTGGTTTCCTCTTTCTGGCGCAAAGTGGGCAATAAATAAACAAGAGAGAAAAGCCGATCAGCTGATCATTGATCAGTTTCATGATTGAAGTAGAAACAGGAGAGGGAGGGTAAGAGGATGAGAGAAGAAGAGGCAGCTGTGCAGCAAAGACACAGAGTAACTCCAGCTTTGTGTCTTTTTCATTGTAGCTGAAGTCCGGGACAAACTGTTCCTTTTCACCTCAATACGAAACACGTAATATTTTCTCTGAATACGAGATGATTCCGTTTTTTACGGGACGGTTGGCAACTCTAATAATTAACCTTATGAACAAAATAAAGTTCAACATCAGTAACATAGCACCCACCCAGCTGTATAGAAACTCCGTCATGCTAGCTAGCACGCAGTACGAAAAAGTCAGCACAATGAAAATAAACTCCACCTAAACTTGGTTCATATCTGACCCAGATGGACTGCAGGTCATAACTTCTTACCTGAAGTTCAGTTCACCTGACACTCTCGGACCAGCGGCCGCTTCGGGTCTCTCCTCTTGCCTCCCTTTTCCTTCATCCACCTGCTGGCCTCCACCACTTGCTAATGTTATTGAATCTGTGGAAGCTCCGCGATAGCCACCACACGAAGTAACGAATAACGAGCCTATTTAAATCCCAGTAACGAGTAACGCGTTCCCGGTTTTGGCATAATAACTAGTTACTGTGCTCGTTACCACAATAATAACGTAGTTACTGTAACGCGTTACTTAATAACGCGTTAGTCCCAACACTGATTAGCAGTGACAACAGATTGTGGAAGCAGAAAAGGCATTTTGAAAAGTGGAATGAAAAGAAGTGAAAGGTTTTTAAATTAGCCACATTAGCTGAAGCCAAAGATGGGATTTGCTTCCATCTTAGTTGATCGTGTGAAAAAGGTTGGCTTGTCTGTATAAGTATAATTCGATCTCTTGACCACTTATGCCTCCATAGAAGAGTCAACAGAACGTGTGTGTGTGTGTGTGTGTGTGTGTGTGTGTGTGTGTGTGTGTGTGTGTGTGTGTGTGTGTGTGTGTGTGTGTGTGTGTGTGTGTGTGTGTGTGTGTGTGTGTGTGTGTGTGTGTGTGTGTGTGTGGCACAAGTAGTTATTTATAGACGTATAACTGGAAGAGGAGTGTTTGGGGTGTGGTCCTGCTCCTGAAATTCAGATAAACTATCTGGGTGAAGGTGAAGCTGTACAATAGTCCTACACACACACACACATACACTTATTTATTTAAAGGAAACATTAAAACAGTCAAACTTTTAAAGAAACGTCATCTTACCTGGCATAGAAAGAGCCTGGAATGTACTTCATACTTTCCTTGGTCAGTAGTGTTGGCTTATATACTGCAACTTAAGCATGCACGTCCATTTCACACCTAAGAGAAGCAAAGTTTGTCTATTACACACTTTGCGTGTAATATCAGGTTGGATCCACCACTAAAAATATTTATAATCGAACCTTTAAGGGTCTTGTGTAGGAGTGAATAGTGGTTAAGTGATGCTTAACAGTTAAACATGATTTATTTTACCGAACTTTTTATTTTTTCGCTCTCCAGGATGCAAAATAAAGAATCTCTAGCGGCTCCCTGTGGTGTGGAGGAATGAAGGCCATGGAGCTAAAAGTGTGGGTGGACGGAGTGCAGCGCATTGTGTGCGGGGTCACGGAGTTCACCACATGCCAGGAAGTGGTCATCGCTTTGGCACAAGCCATTGGTAAGCTACAAATTACTCACTACAACATAACCTGTTCACAGGTAGCAAATGCTTAGAAACATTATGTTACTTCCTGTGTCTCTAGAAAGTAAAATAATATTGCTTACTGCTTAAGTCCAGGAAAAGCAGTGCAAATTATATTTTGTCCTGCATAAATCAATGCTGGGATGTTCTGTTATGTGGGTTGCATCCAGTATTTGGCAGGCCACATACATGCAGACACTTGAGGAAATAAGTGGCTTGAAAATGAAAAGTGACTAGAGGGCACAAATAGATTTTCACCATAACGGGACTCTGTGAAACACGATGAGTCATACTGCAGTCTTTCCTTTGTTGACAGTTGATAGAAATAAGTTCAGGCTCAGCCTCTTCGTTTGCATTTGTGAATTTAAGACTGGCATCATGACATTTAGTCATGTGTACACATTTTTTAGAGGAACACATTCAATATTTGATTTTTCAGTAGCCCCAGTGGTTAGAGTTAAAATGTGGGGGTCTTTCACAGTGACAGCAGAGGAAGAGTTATGGCACGGTCCTTTGTGCTTGCTGTGCCTTTTGTCCTGGCCAAGCTGCTTTGAAGTCTGAATGGCTGTAGTGATGAATGCAGCTCTTTTTATAAGGACCCTTACTGTGGAAGAAGGGGGTTGGCTGTGCAGTTGGCAGTGTTTTCTCTTATCTTTATGTGTACAGATACAAATACAGGAGACACAAAACAAAAGGCCCTGAACCACTGAACCCCGTTCTTTGGCTAACACAAACGCTGTTTGTTGACTTGAATTTTCCCACTGCATTAGACACCGTGGTAAAGTCCTTTATATCTGCCAGTGGTGCAGCCTGTGGGAGAGCTGTGAAAAAGCCTTTTGTCATTGTTTCGTCTGTCGTTTTTTGCAAAAACACATTGAACTTTATTTTGATCATTTTAACAAGGCTGGATTGATTTTTTTCACAGGTTCCACGGGGTGTTTACTCTGACAGCATGCAATGTGATTTTTGAAACATCTCAGGGTGCACAACCAGATACAGAAGGGTGTTTAATGGATATCTGTGAGCTGAATCATTCTCAGCCCTTGTTGATGTTACTCAGCAAATGTTTAAAGCTGAGGGATGACACGGACAAAGGCAAAACTGTGATCTGGTAAAAGATTTAAAGAGAGCACAGATAAATGACTCTCTTTATCACTCACTGTGGAATTTAAGTGAATAGTTTTCCCTCTAAAGTAATGTGAACCCAGATTTGAATGTGTTAACACTGTGATTGTTTTTACTTCAGAAAAGAAATTGTCAACATGAAAACTGATGTTCACTTACATTTCCAGAAAGACTAGACAACATTTTATTTCTTTTTTTTATCATCTTTAAACAAGTTAGTTTGGGGACATCACAGCTAGTGTGGTCATGTCAAAAAGAAAGTTTGCACCAAACTTTCTTATAGTCTTGTGGAAAAGTTGTATTGGTTCCACAAGAGTTAAGCAAGTAGTAGCCAGGTGCTACTAATCAAATTCACTTGATTAACGGATTAATCGCAAGTGTGAGCACTTATTTAAAAGCATAAGATTTGGCAATTTGATGGTCTGAGCATAAAGGTATGCGTTTGGATAATGCTAATGTTCTCAGGAGTGGACATCCCAGGATATTCACCCCAAGGTCAGACCATGCAATTTTTTTTAGAGAGGCTGCGAGAACCTAAGAGCTACATCTCAGACTCCACAGGCCTTGGTTAGCATGTGAAATATTCATGACAGCACAATTAGAAAGTTACAGAACAAACTAGGCTTGTTTGGGAGGGCTGCCGAGAGAAAACCACTTCTGTAACTTTTAACTTCTGTCCCTTAGACAGATGAGACTAAAATGGAGATATTTGGCCATAATACACAGCTCCATGTTTGGAGAAAACCCAAACACCTCATATCAAGTGTATGAGATCACCAACTCGAGCGTGAACTCATCTGTATATCAAAATACTCTAGAGAAATGTGAGGACATCTATTCAACAGCTAAAGCTTGGGCTGGGTCATACCTCAGGACAATGATATTGAGCGTAGCAGCAAATCTGCGGCAAAATCTGTTGCTAATTTAAAACAGAATGACTGAAAAAGAAAAGAATCAAAGCCTGTCAAAGTCCAGATCTCAAGGTGACTGAAATGCTGTAGCACGACCTTAAGAGAGCGGTGCATAAACAAATGCCTGCAATCATCATTGAACTTGTCGTGGTTTGCACTGTCAGACCATGAGAAGAGAGGAAGAAGACCCAAAAGCAGACACTGAAGAGAGGAACTGAAGTTTTAAACAAAAAGCAAGCAGTTTATTACAGGCTGGTTGAACATGGATAAAGAATAAAGGGCGTAAACTAAAACCTACACTGGGAAAACTGAAAAATGATAACTATGACAAAACTGTCATAACTAACATAAATATGATTCAGAGCAGGAACGTGCAGAAAACTATGAAGAAGCAAGAACATGAGGCATGAACACGACCTGAGCTGACTCATGCCGGACGAGGAACTGACATGGTGGGAGGGTAAACAGTCTACCTAACCACGACTGAGTGAAACGCACAGACTAAATACACACAGGAGGTGATTAGGGGAAGTGGAAACACATATGGAAACAGCTGACACAAATGAAAATAATGACGTCACAGGAGAAGATTTAAACTAAATGCATCGAACAAAGAAACACAAGACTTTCAAAATAAAACAGGAAACATGGTGAGACGTAGACAACACAGACTTGACAACATGAAACACACAGACAGGAAATACATAACAACTAGAACAGAAGGCCAGGGTGAAACAGACTACAATTCACAGCCAATTAATAATAATCCAAAACTCCACATGATCTTCAAAATATAACAAAAGTGATCAAAACCAACTGAAAGCACTGGGTCACACACCCAGCCTCTGACAGAACTGACTCAAATTAAAGAAGAGTGGGGCAAACTTCCAGTATTATGCATTATACATACTTTGCAAGTAAAACTTAATTTTCACCCACAAATTGAAAACTTTTTAAATGCTTGCACCATATAAAGGTTGTTTCAACTGAAACCTGTTGAACATCAAGGGAAGGAGGGGTAAATTAACATCACATCTCCTTCTTCCAGCAGAACCCCGTCCATTGCAATGAAAAGAGCCCAGAAAAACAAACCCTTCGTGTAGGATTCCCTTCCACTGATTGTGAAAAGCTGTCATAAAATGTCAGGACCTTTCAACTACTTCTTGTTTTGTCCCAGGACGGACGGGCAGATACACTTTGATCGAGAAATGGCGGGAGACAGAGCGCCACCTGGCTCCAAATGAAAACCCTGTAGTGTCCCTGAACAAGTGGGGCCAGTATGCCAGTGACGTGCAGCTCATCCTCCAGCGGACCGGCCCGTCTGTCAGCGAGCGGCCAACCTCTGAAGGGCTGGCTCGTGTCCCAGAACGAGGTCTATACCGCCAGAGCCTTCCACCTCTGGCCAAGCTCCGTCCATCGGGGACAGACAGGTCGCTCAAACGAAAGGAACCCAAACGCAAATCTTTGACCTTCACAGGAAGCACCAAGGGTCTGCGGGAAATATTTGGAAAAAGCAGAGATACTGATGGTGTGTATAGCTGAAATATTAGCCATGATCTTACCAGTCATTTCTTTGCTAGCTTCAATGGTTCAGTTTCCTTCTTTTAATCTTAGTCTTCCCTTTTTGTCTGTGCATCTAGTCAAACAGTTCCAGCAGCGCGGTGTGAGTTTAAACCTCAGCAGAGTTGGAGGAGGTGGAATAGCATCTGTACCTGGGAGTCCGGCCAGAGAGCTGAGCCGACTGGTGCAGCTGCAGAGAAACAAACTCCAGGCCCTGGAAAGCCGCCTGCTGGGCTGCGAGGCTGAGCTGCGAGACTGGGAGGAGGCCACAGGCGAGGCCAGCGATGTGAGTAAAACCACAGCTGCCAGTGCAGTCACTGAGAGAAACTTTGCATATGTGCTGATCTTCAGATCGTCTGCACCCTAAACTTTCATGTCTTCCAATATCTTTATTTTTACATCCCTACATCATATTTTAATCCCATGCCTTACAGGAAGGAAACCTGGAGGAAGAGCTGCTGCTTTTAGAGCAGCAGGTGAGGAGGAATGACGCCGAGATGGAGGAGGAGGAATTCTGGCAGAACGAGTTGCAGATAGAGCAGGAGAGCGAGTGGCAGCTGCGGCAACAGCTAGCCGAGCTGCAGGGCCGCGTACGCGACTGTGAAGCCAAGCTTTCGGAGTATCTAGCTCGCATACAGGTGAACTTAGCATCACGAGCTGCCTGATTTCACCAGATCCTGTTTTGATGGTTTTACGAGTTAAACCTCTTATCTATAAATGTCAGTAAAACACAAACACGCTGCTTTAACTGAAGAAGGAAGCTGGGAAAAATGAGATTTTTATTTACTTTCCAGAGCATGGAGGCAGGTGTGGAGCAGGAGCGACTGCAGCAGGAGGCTGAGCTGAAACAAAGGGTCAATGAGGAAGAGGTGCAGTCATTGAAAAATTAACATTTGGGACATTCTACCGATCTCATAAACAGATACTTACTGTGGATGGCATTACCCTGGCCTCCAGTAACACTGTGAGGACTCATGCTGTGGTTTTTTACCAGGATATTTCCTTCAAAACTAGTTCATGCATTTATTACTTCTAGGCTGGATTATTTTATTATCAGGATGTCTTAAAAACTCTCTGAAAAGTCTTCAGCTGATCGAAAAATGCTTCAGCAAGAGTACTGACGCGGGGACTAGAAAGAGAGAGCATATTTCTCCTATATTGGCTCCCCTTTACTGGCTCCCAGTTAAATCCAGAATCGAATTTAAAACCCTGCTCCTCACATACAGGTCTTGAATAATCAGGCCCTATCTTATCTTAATGACCTGATAGTACCGTATCACTCCAACAGAGCACTTCACTCTCAAATGTTACTCTGAAACTTTTTGATAAAGCATATAGGGTTGGATCAGGTGACCCTGAATCCTCTCTTACTTATGGTGCAGTTAGTCTAGCCTGCTGGGGGATTCCCATGATGCACTGAGCGTTTCTTCTTCGGTCACCTTTGTCACTTACTATGTTTTAATACACCACTTTGCATTTAGTCATTAGTTTTTATTAATCGGTCTTTCTTCCACACCATATCTTTGTCCTGTATTATTGTCTTTACCTTACAATATAAAGCACATTGAGGCAACTGCTGCTGTGTTTTGATGCTATTTAAATAAAGTTGTGTTGAGAAAAATGTTTTGTTAAACCGACACATGTGTTCTAAACTTGGATGAATAGTTTTGCAGAGCTAAAAAACTTTTTATTCAAGTTCAAAACATGTCAAAGCATGAAAACGTCTTCCTACATGGTTGAGTTTCTTTTGCATATTTCTCCTGGAAAATTGCGATGAGCGCTGGCTTCCTGACTTCCCTTCCACTCTGGCTTTCAGGTACAAGCCCAGCTGGAGAAAGTGAGGGCAGAGTTGGAAATGCAGAGCCAACAAACAGCACGGCTGGAGAACAGCTGCAGGGCATTGGAACGCTCGCTCAGCCAGTCAGGCAAGAGATTACAGGTCAGCTCAACTGTTTAGTTGTTTATTTTAGAGGCCCATCCTGGCATTTTGCTTAAAATATTGTGTTCCCATTAACTTTGGAAGAGGCTGAAGAATTCAGATTTCAAGAAAGTGTTTTAAAAAATCTTATTAAGAAGTCGGAAAACTTTGGCTCCGCTGACGCTGGTTTAAAAATTTAGTCCTCAGCACACAGGTGGAACCATAGAAATCTAAGCTCATTAAGTTGTGGGCAGTGAAGCAAAGCCTTATCTCTGGCTCGCAGCAATGTGCGATGGATCTTTGCCTGCATGCATCCTAGTATGAAGTAGGGTGAAGTCCAGTAAGATGTGGGAAGCGTGAGGTAACGAGAAGGGAATGGGAGGGAGGGAATTAGCAGCATTCTTTGCCTGATTAGAGAGGGGCCTGAATAAGTACGCAATCCCCTGCCTGCAGTTGTGTAATCATCTGTGAGCTGATACTTTTCTTTGGCTGGCTCAACTACACTATGACTCTGGAGAGATCCTGAGCAGAACATCAATCTTTTTTTCATTTTGACCTAATAAATTCACCTCCATTAGAGTAACTTCCTGCACTCGAAAGCTTTGGTAAGCTGTGGATTTGTTCATGTGCAGTACTTTTATCAGACTAGGCATACAGTTCATTTTATTATCCTGGTGTTTTTTTTCCTTTATAGGAGAAAGAGCAGGAGCTGGAGCAGCTGACAAAAGAGCTTCGACAGGTCAACCTACAGCAGTTCATTCAGCAGACTGGTACCAAGGTCACTGTGCTGCCGGCTGAACCATCAGAAGACATCAGCAGCGGTATAAATACACGTACACACTGACAGAAACTCTACAAGATCACCACCTTCTTGAAAGCATTTAGTTTACTGTAAATGCTGATTGCAGCTGAGGCATTCTACATACTGTATTGCTTTTAGATGTGTATGGACACAGTGCCACCTTATGGTCATACTGAGAATGACCTGTTAGACTACGTGAGGCAGGACTGCCCCATTACATGGACCAGCAATGGAATTCTCAATATAAAGCCAAAGAAAAATCCTCTGTTTTTATTTTAATCACATCATTTTTTACATAAAAAAACTTTCTCCATTCTCTTTGTCTTCTTTATTTATTTTGGCTGCTCCTTAGCATCGTCGTCTTCTTTCCTTGCATCTTCCTCTTTCTGGGTTGCTGTAACATAGTTTGTTTTTTTTTCTCATTTGATACTTAATCACTTGTGGGATGTCAGATCAGAATCATATATCAGTGATGTTCATACCCCTCACAGCTAAATGACCATCTCTTTTTTGTGTGCTGCAGAGACGGAGTGCGGTTCCCTGAAACGACTCGGCTCCTCCCGTCTCTTACCCAGTGACCTTCGTGCCCTTCAGAGCGCCGTCTCGTCCACCCTCAACCCTGAAGGCATCTACGTTTGACCCTAAATGTCCAGGAGGCATATTCTTTTGTGGCGGCAGCAAGGCAGCTTTATGCTACTGAAACTATTTCCACACACAGAAAAGCAAAGAAATGACTCCACAAATAGATGTTTTTCTTACAAGGCAACAGAGTGTCAGAGTGGCACTTCAATATGGAGGGTTTTTGCCAAAAAAAAAAAAAAAAAAAAAAGAGTGTGACAAGAAAACTGCACTGCCTCCTCTTCACTAGAATTGAACTTAAACTTAAACTGATGTCATCATCTGCCGTTTAATGCACAGTCTGAGCTCCCATGAGTGAGTAAGGATAAGTGCAACAGCACCATTTTTCTCTACATACCAGCTACTGTGTTTTTATTTTTGTTTGTTTGGGGTTTTTTAGCACTTCCGGACACACTCTGAATACACAATCATTTATTAGTCAAGCGATTCCCGGCAAAAAAACTATAACACGTGCAGTAAATCATGAGAGAATTTCACAGTGCAGTAGTTTGACACGCGTACTCGTCTCCATCCAAAAAAAGAGACAGATGCATGAGCATGCACAAACAGTGACTCCTGTGCTATAAGCATAGCCATATCTGATTGCCTTAAAACTAGATGTTAGTAAATGTAATATTGAAACAGAACTCAAGGTAGCTACTGAGTACTGTGCGCAGTGTGAATTTGATAAAATGCTCCAATTCAGGTGACTCCTTGTCACGGTAACTGATGTCAGTACAACTCCATGTGGGGTTAGTCTTTTTTTTCTAAAAGAGTTTGAACATTTTTTTTTGTTTTAATTAACTAGTGAGTTTGCTTCGTGTGTATGTTTAGACGGCGATTGAAAACATTTCTCATAAAATGTATGTCAGAGTTAAAAGAGGGCGACTAAAGAGGCCAATGAAGTGATATTTTAAGTAGAACATGGTGGCTGTAATGTGGTCCAATTTAAGTATTATGTGTTGTGCAGTAGGCATGCATCTGTTGTTTTTCTCATAATGAAAATGTCTTTAGTATGGAAGCTTGTTTCTGCCACTGAAAAAAGGGTTTTTTTGTCATCTGTAAGTCAGAATTTCAGCTTTTTATCTCAGTTATTTTCTAAGAAGTTTAAGCATGTTACAGTTTTGAGATAAGAACCAGATTTTTTTTCCTTACAGATGACTTGTGCAAAAAACAAAAGAATTTAAAAAACAAACAAAAAAACGGCGGTGCAAACAAAGTTCCACACTTGGGTGTAAATCCAGGCTCAAATAATTTATCACTGTGACCACCAGGTGGCAGCAAAACATATTTTATTCAGGTAGGCGAAAGGCTCTTTAAGTCATCTGATTAGTGCGTGTTTAGGAGTCACTTACTGTATGCCTGTTGTTGTTGTTGTTGTTGTTGTTGTAACAAAGCCTCTGCACTTTAGCTTTAATTGTGTTAAGGTGAGAGTGTTTGATATGTTTCACTGTGTACTGTGTTCAGGAACACACACGCACACATATCAACACACCATCCTATGATTTCTAACAAACTTAAGATGTCTTCTATGAACCAAAGTTAGTGTCACACAACAGATGGTTAAATGAATGTATTTTTTTGTGTATGTGCAGCTTGTGCTTAATAAAAATACCAGCTTCATTCAAATGGTGGCTGCGCTGCACACCATACATATTTTATATTTTACGGTCAGCTCTTTCACGCAGAAAGACGACATTTATATCACAAAAGACAGTATTAGAAGTCTGAGATAGAAGATGTTAGTATGAACCTTTGCCAGCTGAATTGGAGAAACCCAAACTGCTTGTGGATCCTCAGTATGGGCTCAGAAAACTGCAAAAAATTGCAGATGTTAAATAAAAAATCAATATTGGCCCTGTTTTTTTTGTTTTTGTTTTTGTTTTTTTTTGGTGTGTGTGTGTTTTTTGTCCCCCAGACCAAAGATGGGAGCCAAAATTTCCCACTTGCAACTTGCGGGTGCTTATTGCAAAAGTGTGTGGGCAAATATAACTAAAGTTTCAGAGCCGAGAATATCACTCGCAGTTTAATGCTTTGAATCCCGTCTTCAGAAGAAGCACGTTCCCTCTGTTTTTCGAGCTGATTTAATTTGGGCGACAACAAATCTTTTCCACTCATTTACAAACCTGAATTTCCCTCGCTGTGTTCTCTGTGTAGCTAACTTCATTTCGCAGGCTCCAAATCTTATCGACTATTATTTGAACCCATGTGAAGAAGCTGCAGGTGTATAATAAAGTGAAACCCACCCTCCGGTGTGAAGAGCCTCGCTTGACTGTTTGCTTTGCTGTGCAAAGGCGACCCGTGGCCTTCTGAAACTGTCCGGGGACATTTACAGAGGATTGCAGCATTATCAGCAACTCCAGCTGTGACACAGACGCTGTGACCTGCTGAGAAAGGAATCACAATGGCATGCCTTATAAAGAGAACAAAAACTGTACATTTCTACATATCACATCAATCTACGGACTGTTTCTAAAGTAGATTGAAGTCAGATAAATGCAGAGTGCTTAAGATGTTAGATTATAATGCTGTAGCTCAATAGGCAGCGTGTGCATGCAATAATGTGCGACTGGTTTCACTGGTTTCCCAGCAAGCCGTGACTCATTTTGGTTTTGGTTTGCACTGTCCCTTCTGCCTCGTAGATGACGAATGAGCTTAGTCAAAAAATGGCGTTTTCATGCCTTTTCATTTAACTTTGGCAAAAAACAAACAAACAGTAACATTCACCAATGTAAAAGAGAGATGGCAATACGTTTACCTGCATTGCTCTTTTTTTCTTTTCCTTGTTTTCATGTTTAGAGACATTGCCAATAATTGGTGTCTATTATGCCATCAAAAGTGCATATACAAATGAGATGATGGAGCCATTATGGAAACAGCCATCAAGAGGTTTTGAAAGCTATTTAAAAAAAAAAAATGTTGTGGCTCAGGGATACACAGAATTACCCAGACAAGAATGGACTGAAAGTAATTATGGATAAACGCCGTTCACGATGTCTCGAGCCATTTGACAAGTTAAAGTGGTTGTTTGGTCTCTCGGGGACTTCAACAGCTGTTTGACAAGTATAACGTGTAGCACGGGGTCCTAGATACGACACAACACACATCCCCAAAGTAAGAGATGTACTCAAAGTGAAGTGTTTCTGTTGCCTGGTGATTCACATGGAATATAGTGCAATTTGTATCTCATGTATTATGGAGACATACACCAGACGAGGCAAGAATAAGAGGCATAATCCGGGGTTTCGTTCAAGCCGATGATTTTGCAGTGCAATCGTGCTTTTGAAACGCATCTTAAAGCATTTACAAAACACTGTTGGATGGACTGTGCTTGGCTAACATCATGACAAATTGTATATTCAAAATGTTATGGTTTTGTATTCTTTAACTATGAAATCATTAACAATATTTTTGTCAGAACTAGAACTGATTCTGTTTTAGTCTTTGGGTCACTGTTAAGCCACTATTTATGGAAGAAATAAAAACTATCGAGAACAATGTAAAATATATAAAGAAATTATTATCTACTGTAACAAGATGCCAGAAATCAATAAACTTCTATGCCGTGCTACTATTGTGCTAACTTTTCTCCATTTTTTTCTTTCATTTTTGACGAGAAAAAGCTGGAAATTTCACATTCTGCCAGAGAATGTGGAAGTGGACAGGGAAAAAAATGTTTTTGAAAGATGATGGGTCATTGTGTTACTTGGACCACAATGAGATTATAGCACTATAGGATGGTATATTATTAGGATCCAGTTCACAGGTGGCACAATTTTCACCAATCTTGAGAAAAAAAATAGACCAAGGCTCGCAGGAGTAAACTATTTATTGTACTTTTAATGTTTACAATATTTTGTCCATTATAGCCAATCAAAACTGGTGGAGGCCACGTCTTAGAAACACAATGGTCTGCAAAAAACAAATTTGGTACTTGGACTCCGGTCTGAGAAAGCTCAAAAAGCACTTCTGCATCTTTTGTTGCATGTGACCAATAGAAGAAATGCAATAAGCAAACATGTTTATTGGCTAATATATCAATATAGCTCATGTTACTGCCAAGAATTGGTTTGAATGGTTTTTCTGGTAGATTTTTATTATTTCCAACTGGCTTCTTTTAAATGATAGATCATATAAAATGACACATGTAATTGCATTTTTATTGCTAAGCTAGCAAGCTTGTTAGCTTACTATTTTAACTGCTGAAGGTGAATTTTAGCGCAGAAAAAAGAGGAAATGTAATCATTTTTTAAACTTTTACTGTATTCTTTGTTAAAACAAAACAAGGCTGCATACAGTGAACACAGCTTCACCATGTGAAGAAATCTAATAGTTACACGACAGCTGTTGTAGCCATGTGGGGAGGGATTTAGCAACTGGTCAATTACTGAAACCCAAGTGACACGCTGCAAACGTGGGGGGGTTGGAGGCTGAAGTAGCATCCTGGGGCAACTGCCTAGGTGGCAATTCAGTATTTGATGGACAGAGATTACTTAAGAGAGAAGAAATGTGTGCTGCTAGCATCATTCCCAAAAGTTTAAATTGCAACCAACATTCCCAATCCTGGTAGTATGAGCTTAAAAATAAATGAAAAAAGCAAAAACAAAGTGACTTTTCATCTGAGGAATGGTACATTTACATTTGTGTGTGCCAGGTCTACTTCTGAATATTTAGCACTCAGTTTTCCAGCAGAAAAAAAGTCCTCCTGACCAAGCTGCAGATGCGTGGGCAACTCGTGCAGTTAAACAAGATAAGATACAAGCGCGATGACCTTCTCTAAATCTGTGAAGGATAAAAACAACTTAATTTTTAATATGTTTCTGAATTGTAGGAAGCACAGCCGCAGTAGTCTCCTTATTTTTCACTCCGCAAATCGAGTAACTGTCAGAATCATTCTGAGCTTTCCGGCCAGCAGGCTTTGTTTTGGAGACAGAGAGTTGAGATCGACTGGAATAAAAGTTTCTCCAAAAGGACCCAATTTCAAAGGGTTGTTTTCAACTTTGGAGGCATACTTTTGATACTTTACAAAGTTAGCAAACTTGGGTTATCGCACCAGGTGTTTTTAGCAGAAGTCCTTTCTCCCGCTCTCACCACTGTAATATAACTTTAATACTTCAAATGGAGCTCAACAGCTGGGTCAGAGGGGCTCTGATTACATTGGTGACCTTCTCACACCAGAAGATACTTGAAGATTTGTAGCCTTAAATGCTGTTAACTTTATCTGACCTGATTACTTCTAAACCCCACTTGTCTCCTATTGTTTATCAGGTACCATCATTACATTCACCAGTTTGCTATTTTTACTGTGCCATACTGTATATATCATTAGGGAATAAATCTCATAAGTAAATGACAGCAGCCCTGAGCACGCAGGCACCAGCTAAGCCTCCAGCCATTAAAACACGACCATCTTCTTCAGTTAAAACTATTTTTAGAACATGTTTAGTGTGAGTGATTTTTAATGGACGCTTGAGGAGAAAATGGGATTAGAGTTTAGATTGCAGCTCACAAACTCCAGTGTAAACATTTTGTGCAAGGTAAGTGCTAACGGAAACCTACACTTCATTTAAAGGGATTATCAAAGATGACTTAATTTTGCAACCTATATACCTCAAACATACACTCACCGGCCACAGCATTAGCTATACCTGCTAAACTGCTTCTTAATGCAAATATGTAATCAGCAAACATCATGGCTCAGTGTGCATTTAGACATGTAGACATGGTTAAGAAGACCTCCTGAAGTTCAACATGAGCATGAGAATGGGGGAAAATAAGGTGATTTAAGTGACTTTGAATGTGGCACAGTTGTTGGTGCCACACAGGCTGATCTAAGTATTTCAGAAACTGCAGAAACAACAACATCTCAGGTTTACAAAGAAGGTAATGGTCTGATAACAATGAAATAAGATGTTTTGTTGATGCTAGACCTGACAAGAAGGCAACAGCAACTCAAATAACTGTTCCTTACAATCAAGGTATGCAGAAGAGCATCTCTTAATGCATAACACATGACACCTTGAAGCAGATGGGCCAAGGCAGCAGAAGACCACAGTGGGTTGGCAAAATTGGTGAACAGAAGACTGGAAAAACATTTCCTGGTCGGATGAATCTTGAGTTAAGCTGCAGTACAGTTGATCAAAGGTTACACCTTGCTAAGTACTAGGAAGGTGTACCTAATAAACTGGCCAGTGAGCATATAAATAGGTGCATTGTTTTATCCTAACAACACCACTGTTTGTATGTTATGTTACCTTGTTATTAGTGCTACTCAGTGAATATAAAAAACTGATTACACTCTACAAAATGTTGTAAAATAAGAAAAGTTGAATCATCCCAGTCAGTTATAGTCAGATATAGTCAGATTTAGGCTTTATTACCACTAACATGTCAGCTTAGAGGGGTATTTATCTCTAAATCACACAACAAATCCTCCTCCCACGTCGACGTATTTCTCTATCTTGAGCTCTCTGGATTCAAAAGCAGAGCTCTCCACAGGGTTGCAATAACATCAAGTGTTTTATCAGAAGAAACTCTGCACAGTGACGAACTATGACAAGACTTCTGTGAGAAATCGTCTGGGCGGAGATCGGTTGCGAGAGAACGTTGTAAAGGCACAGTGTGAATGGGATGAGTGGTAGTCTGGTGAAGCCTAATTATTTAACCTCACTTTGTAAATTACAATGCAGATATCACACCTTAGATAGATTGAACAGTTGTGTTGAGAATAAATTATAGTTCATGCCGGAAGATTGATTAGGCTATGCTGCGTGTGCGCGTGGCGAGCGCGCGTTCCCTGCCGTGTGTGTATGTGTGGATATTTGCACAAGCCACGGCTGATGCTGTCATTAAATAGCCCCCTGGCCCCGCTCCTGAATTTGTTTATTCTGCACTGGGCATGGGAGTAGGTGGCAAACAGATGGGCATCCATGAATTATGGAAATTATGGGCTTTGATTAACCACCACACACTCTGCTGGATAAAAGTAACTCCAGGGTTGCCAAGTTATGTGGTGCAGTGGGCTGTGCCGTCAGTCACTCAGCAGCGTGATGGACCTGATGCTTGATTGATGTTGTTTACTGTTCAGTGTTTAAAAGAACATAAAGTAAAACGGACGCTTTGTTCATACTATGCTTCCTGTTAGGTTTTGTCCAAGGGAAAATGCACTTCCAAATTTTGATGGTTTCAATCCTTTGCTGGAGCTTTGCAGGCACTTTTTGGTGGAATTGGGTACCTAACTTTGGTGGAAAAATCGGATATGTGTGCAGAAAATGTGAGGATGTACAAGAAGAAGTTCACTGCTAACAGTTAACCTGTGTTTCTCTTGTCAAAAACAAGTTGTGGTTTTATGGAACTTTGTTATAACACTACACTATGTCCGCCAAATTATTAGAATGATTTTTTTTTAAAAAAAACATTATTATTATTATTATTATTATAGGTTTTGGGGGGAAATGCATTTGTTGCTGAAACAGAAGATTTAAACCTCTCCCATAAGCACCGTAAATAACACCTTGTTTAGATTTACATACTAGACAAAGCCAGACGCACTTTCAAATGATAATCACACAAAAAACTACATCATTTTTATTTATTTTTTTTAATTTGTTGGTTTGCTTTATGTATTTATTTATTTTTGACACATAAAATAAGCTGGTTTTATTGTTGAGTCGTGGAGCTGCTGGTTGACAAACACTTTGCTCCACTTGGCTCGGGCAGAGCCAGGCTAGCTGTCTCCCTCCAGTGTTTGTGGATATGAGCTAACTGTCCACTGCTTCCAGCTTCATAATGTACAAACACGAAAGTGGCATGGAGCCTGCTGTATGAATCGAAAATGCACGTTTCCCAAAATGTTGAACTATTCCTTGAAGTGCAGGGTTCAACCACTTTAAATTCACTGCTAGATCCAGACTTACTTTCTGGTCAAATTATATTGATTTATGCAGGTTATTAACGGTCCTGTGGGCTCTGTTCTGGGAGTATACTATGAATATAAGAAGTATTTGGCTCTTGGTTCTCCTTAGCACCATAATTCATCCTTTAAGGATGAGTGTTCAGTAGCATGCTGCCTGATAATTAATCATGCAGACTGTATGATAATCGTTTAATTCTTACGTTTTTACAGAGTTAGATTTGGAGCGTTAAATCAAAACTCTTTTAAACAGTATTTGATTTGTTTGAAACCGCTCGCAATTATCTCAGCTTTCTCTGCAACAGCCCCGCTTTAGCATCTGATACCCCAGCCCCTCACCCACTACTGCACACACATGCACGCCACCACACCATCATCAGCTGTTCATATACACACCACTGTCCCCATCTCTCAACTTTCACAAATGAAGAGAGACAGCCTTATCCCGGAACCAACACGGAAAAGCAATTAAAAAGGAATTAAGGGTGTGCAGGGAGAAATTGGATATGATATCCAACGCCTATTGTAAATGTCAACGTTATTACTGTGTTGTTGTTTCCCATTCCTTTAGCCGCCTTGGCCGTTTTCAAGAGTGACAGTCCATAGTCTGGTGGGCTTAATGAAGCCGTCTCAGCAGCCAGGGTCTTGGTATGTAAGGTGAAGAGTGCTGCTTATCCTCTTCTGCAGCTCTCATTAAGATCAGTTTTGCAGCCCCCCTTCTCCTCTGTCTCTTTCCTCAAGCTCATGTCTACGAAACTTATTTAACACTGTCGCCCTGATGCTCTGTAAATTGTAAGTATTTTGGTTTATCTAATTGTGTTTTCAGCTCAGATTAAACCAGAATAAGAGACTGCCTTAGGAAATAGGATTTTTCTTTTATCAAACAAAGCTGAACAAACACCCAGAAAAAGCCCCCCCCCCACCAAAACTTCTCATCCATTTAAAAAAATAACTAGTCGGAATGTCACATTAGATCACCGGACGCTCATCTGTTCCTAAAGAAAAAGAGTAAAAGAGATGAATCTATCAACTTATTATCCATTGAATTATTGGATTAAGGGGCTTTAAGGCATTTCTAAAGTACTTATAAACCCAGATCTGTTATATCTTGGTTATTTTGAGACAACTAGTAGTTTCTACACCCATGAACCATCCAAAGCATGTTAATCAAACCAGAAACTTTTTATGCCATGACAATGTGTTAACCAAGAGGTAGTGTAGTATATCATGAAGCTTATTATTATAAGCTTCATGAAGCTTAGTATTATTATTAACCAATACTATCCATGACAGATTTGCTGGACTTTGACCCAGGTACTATAGGTGAGCTCTAATGTCACTAATTCTTTAATTTACGAATTTGAATATAATGTTTTGCTAATATAAGTATTTGAAATTATTAATAACTAACTGAAGTTCCTTCCTGTTCTTTTTATTTATATAAGTAATCTCTCTTATGTGGATACATTTTTAATTCTTTACTTAATTTGAATCATTTCTAATCGAAAAGCATATTTCAAAATTATGGAAATATGTCAGCTTTTCAATGTCATTCTTGCACTTTTGTTTTTTTTGTGTGTGCTGATTTTAGGTATTATATGTGTGTCTTTGGGAACATATCTCTACAATGACCTGACATATCAGAAGAGAAATGTCAGACTGTTATTATAGGAGTTCACACGCTTGGTAAAGTATCAAAGACATTGCCAGCATGCGCTCTGAGCACTTATTACATTTGTTCAATTCAATTCAATTCAATTGTATTTATATAGCACCAAATCACAACAGCAGTCGCCTCAAGGTGCTTTATATTGTATAGTAGATCGTACAATAATAGATACAGAGAAAAACCCAACGATTATATGACCCCCTATGAGCAAGCACTTTGGTGACAGTGAGAAGGAAAAACTTCCTTTTAACAGGAAGAAACCTCCAGCGGAACCAGGCTCAGGGAGGGGGGGGGGCCATCTGCTGCGACCGGTTGTGGTGAGAGAAGGAAGACAGGATAAAGACATGCTGTGGAAGAGAGACAGAGGTTAATAACAGATATGATTAAATGCAGAGAGGTCTATTAACACATAGTGAGTGAGAAAGGTGACTGGAAAGGAAAAACTCAATGTTAAATGTTGTATTTGGATATACTGTGCTGTATTTTTCCACCTGTAGAGCAGCCATTTACTCAGTCAAATGGAAATTTTCTTGTAAATTGGATTTTCAAGACACTAGTTTCCAGGTGGTTCCTGCTGACAGCTGTCCAAGCCACCGCTGAAAATATTCAGATAGCACAGAGTGAAAGGAATTTCCCAGAGATCCGGGATACCTAAGGTGAACACAGATGGCTGTATTACTGTAATATGGGAATGTCCTGTTTTATCAGACTTTAATTTCCCAGAGGGACTTTTATTTTACACCTTGTGGCTTTGCCTTGAATGAATTGCCATTTCTGAGTAATGCCCCAATTGAGATTCCTTATAATATATATATATATATATATCCTAGGAGGGTTTTCGCTGGCTCCTTTTCAGCCTTCTTCAACTTCATGCAGACATTCACTCAGTGCAGCCACAGTCTGCTGCTGCTGGCCAAAGAGCAGCTCCACTGGAGCGATTTGGGGTTTAAGTGGCTTCCTCAAGGGCACCACAGTGGTGTTTGCCGAGGGTGTTGAGAGTATTGCTCATTCATTTTCCACACCTAGACATCCCTGAGATTATCTGCTCTGAAATCTTCTATTGCAAGTTCAAGTAAGAAGAAGAATTCCTTCCAGTATCTGTGATTATGACGCGCATAACCAAACCAAGAAGGTGTGTGTGTGTGTGTACATATGCACACACGTCTCAGCTTCCTTTGTTCTCACACTCCAGTCTTACAGTCTGTCGTGTGTGTCCCACTTCATCCTGCCGTATAATGGAAGTGGATGACAGCCACATCTGAAGTCAAGAGATGAAAGACATCATTTACAAGTTGGTGTCTGCTCTCCCTCTGTGCTCCATTTTTCACACACATGTGTGCACACACCCTATGCAGCAGCAGACCACGGCATCTCTAATACGCGATGATATCAAAGAATGAACATTTTCAGTCTCTGTCACATATTCAGTGACATTTTGTTACTGTGGTCGCTTTAAATCAACGTGAATCCTTCGTAAAACTATTTTTATTGATTTTATTTATGTTTGTTTTTTTTTACTTTTCTGTTGCAGTTAATTCTTAATTGTAAATCTCCAGCATGAAAGCCAAATGTACTAACTGGGTGTAAAGACAGATGCTCTAATAACTCAAGTTGGCACAAGCTGAGTTACACCTTTTAATAGAACATAGAAGTCCACACTGCCATTAAATAGTTGCTCCAGAGGTGTTAATATAATATAGATGCTCTATATTTATACTGTTTTGCTGTAGCTTTTTATAACAGATTCATAAATTTCCTAAAGATGGGATTTAACATTTTAGCTGAGTGAGGACAGTCTTTATATTTTGCTATAAAATTCCCATACTGACATATTAGTAATGCAATATCTGAGATTCTTTTGAACTTTCCCAATCAAGTTTCCTTCAAAGAACTTTACTTGGATGTTGGGGACAGTGACTACTCAGCTACCTAACCTCCAATTAATTGCTTGCATATTAAGAGTCTTTAAGTCATTGCACAGTGTATGTGCAATAGTGATACTGGTGATCTCTTGCAGTTGTGCAAAAAATGGCATATAAAACTGGTGCCTCCTTTTCAGGAGCATATATTAGGATGAGTTGGTTGGAGTGGGTGGGTATAATGGAGTGTCACCCTGGTGATAAAGAAAAAGAAGGTGAAGCTTTTTGCATGTTTAAAGTTGTTGGTGGGAAAGGATGCATTTCAGTTTAAACCAAGAGATTTTGCTAAACCAAACCACATTAAACCTAAATCCAACCAAAAAGCAACTGAAAACGGCTCTATGCCCATATTCCAACCATCCATCCATCTTTCTCTGCTTATCCAATTCAAGGTTGGATGAGGAAGAAAGGCGGGGTACCCCCTGGACAATTTACATTGAAATTACAAGGAAATGATTAAGAATTTGCAAATTTGCATGCATTTGCTCATTGCTTGCTTCCAGCAGATACAGTGCACACTGTATATTAAACAACAATGACACATGCTCATCGTTCACCTCTTGCCTCTTTGTTTCTAAAGCCTGGGAAAGAAACCTTGAAACAATTTCTTTCTTCCAATTACAAGAAACATAACCTGCCAGGTCTCATTGTGTTACCGTAATATCTGCTGCTACATTTCTCTGCATCCTACTGTACCCTCTGGCGTGCACAAACGCCATTAGAGGTTAGAGTAGAACCTGCACTGGCGTCAACCCTCTGCACCTTGTCTTGATGCCCTTGAGCAGTAATTGGTTGAATCCCCCCAGAATCTGACTTGAGGGCACAGAAATCCGCAGCTCCCCAATCAGCCGGCTGTCAATCATTCTGCCAACTAAACTAAAGCCGGGGATAACTAACAGGCTGAGATTGGAATTTAGAGTTAGAGAGACATAAATCTTTCCGACAACTTTGTGCTTGGCCAGGTAGCACTCTTAGAGGCAGAGGTATCACCAAATTAGATGATACGGATGTTGCCAACATGGTCGTTAGGGGAAAGCCCAACAGATAATTTTTTTTTCACAGTAAGTGGGTTTGCAATTTTCTTTTTACAAATATGTAAAGGTGACAACAACAAGACAGCCGAAGTAAGACTGAATGGGCATTTAGCTCCAATAGGGAGGCCTAAACATTTACATAAACACTTCATTTTCAGCTCCGTCTCAGCCTTTTTGGTATAGAGCACACACACACACACACACACACACACACATATATATATATATATATATATATATATATATATATATATACATATATATATATATACCAAATACATTATTAAAACGTTGCTGCCAATTAATAGAAATCAAACTCTAACTTTGTGTTACATGTTTTTGAACTTTCTCCACCAGCCATTAAAATAAAAAGTGTCCTGATTTAAAAGAAACCAAACATATCTGATACATTCAGTAGCCACATTCTTATTTACACCTTGTTACTAACAGGCTGGACCCCTAGTACCTTGAGAGCTGCCTTAATTCTTCATGTCATAGATTTAACAAGGTGTTGGAAACATTCCTCTGAGATTTTGGTCCATATTGACATGACAGCATCAAACACTTGATGCAGATTTGGTGGCAGCAACTATAATGTGAATTTCCTGTCCCACCGCCTCCCAAAGGTGCTCTGTTGGATTGAGATCTCGACTGGAAGCAATTTGAGTACAGCGAACTCACTGCCATGTTCAAGACACCAGTGTGAAATGATCTGCAAAAAGCTGCATAACTCACCAGCTTTTTGACATGGTGAGTTATTCTTCTGGAAACAGCCATCAGAATATGGGTACCCTGTGGTTATAAAGGGATGGCCAATACCCAGGTGGGCTATGGCATGCTCATTTGGTACTAATGGCTCCACTGTACCAAGAAAATCTCCCCCAGACTAGTGCGCCAATTCAATTCAGTTTTATTTATATAGCGCCACATCACAACAGCAGACGCCACAAGGTGCTTTATATTGTACAGTAGATCGTACAATAATAGATACAGAGAAAAACCCAACAATCATATGACCCCCTATGAGCAAGCACTTTGGCGACAGTGGGAAGGAAAAACTCCCTTTTAACAGGAAGAAAACCTCTGGCAGAACCAGACTCAGGGAGGGGCGGGGCCATCTGCTACGACCGGTTGGGGTGAGAGAAGGAAAACAGGATAAAAACATGCTGTGGAAGAGAGACAGAGGTTAATAACAGATATGATTCAATGCAGAGAGGTCTGTTAATACATAGTGAGTGAGAAAGGTGACTGGAAAGGAAAAACTCAATGCATCATGGAAATCCTCCGGCAGCCAACATCTATTGCAGCATAACTAAGGGAGGATTCAGGGTCACCTGGTCCAGCCCTAAATATATGCTTTACCAAAGAGGAAAGTTTTAAGCCTAATCTTGAAAGTAGAGCTAGTGTCTGTCTCCTGAATCCAAACTGGAAGCTGGTTCCACAGAGGAGGGGCCTGAAAACTGAAGGCTCTCCCTCCCATTCTACTTTTAAATACTCTAGGAACAACAAGTAGGCCTGCAGTGCGAGAGCAAAGTGCTCTAATAGGGTGATATGGTACTACAAGGTCATTAAGATAAGATGGGGCCTGATTATTTAACACCTTGTATGTGAGGAGCAGGATTTTGAATTCAATTATAGATTTAACAGGAAGCCAATGAAGGGAAGCCAAAACGGGAGAAATATGCTCTCTCATTCTAGTCCCTGTTAGTACTCTTGCTGCAGCATTTTGGATTAGCTGAAGGCTTTAGGGTTTTTAGGACTTCCTGATAATAATGAATTACAGTCGTCCAGCCTAGAAGTAATAAATGCATGATCTAGTTTTTCAGCATCACTCTGAGACAGGATATTTCTAATTTTAGAGATGTTGCGCAAATGGAAGAAAGCAGTCTCACATACTTGTTTAATATGTGCATTGAAGGACATGTCTTGGTCAAAAATGACTCCAAGGTTCCTCACAGCGTTACTGGAGGCCAAGGTAATGCCATCTAGAGTAAGAATCTGGTTAGATACCATATTTCTAAGATTTTCAGGGCCGAGTACAATAACCTCAGTTTTATCTGAATTAAGAAGCAGAAAGTTAGCGGCCATCCAGGTCTTTATGTCTTTAAGACATTCCTGCAGTTTAACTAATTGGTGTGTGTTACCTGGCTTCATGGACAGAAGGGGGAGCCACTCACTACTACCATTGAACAACTGATACAAAGCAAGATGGAGTCATGCTTTTATGTTGTTCATGCCAAATTCTGACCTTACCATCCAAATAAAGCAACATTTTTCCAAATTTTGATGTTGCCTCAGTTTCCTGTTCTTCGTTATAAAGGAGTGGAACAGAACATTCAAAGTGACTTGAATCACCTATCTTCCCCATTCGGATGCTTTAGAACTTCAGTAAAATGGCCTGGTAAATGGCCTGTATTTGTATAGCGCTTTACTAGTCCCTAAGGACCCCAAAGCGCTTTACATATCCAGTCATCCACCCATTCACACACACATTCACACACTGGTGATGGCAAGCTACATTGTAGCCACAGCCACCCTGGGGCGCACTGACAGAGGCGAGGCTGCCGGACACTGGCGCCACCACCAGTAGGCAACAGGTGAAGTGTCTTACCCAAGGACACAACGACCGAGACTGTCCAAGCTGGGGCTCAAACCGGCAACCTTCTGATTACAAGGCGAACTCCCAACTCTTGAGCCACAATCGCCATGTGGAACATGTCTACATATGTATTTCCACCGAGCTGCTGCCATATGATTGGCTAATTAGATATTTGTGTTAACAAGCAGTTAACAGGCATACCTGATTAAGTGGTCAGTGAACGTATATAGCACCCTCAGATCATAAACTACTTATTCTTAAAATAAATATGCTATCAACAAATGCTTAAGCCCTCTACTCTCAAGGGAACTTTGAATATGCTTAATAACAAAGAGTTTGTTTTAAAGGAAAAACGTATTGTTTTCATTATATCGTCATAAAGATTCTTGATAATAATCCAAACAGTAATGAAACAAAGACTTGTTATAAATGGTTGTGAATTCAGGTATCTGGCTTAACATTAGCTAATATTATCTATACCCTATGAGGTAATTGTCAACAAGCAAGATATTACCAACATACCCCAGGAATTTTCCCTTTTGTTTTTTCTGCCGACACACTCACAGTTATGCTTTCTAAATGAAAGTGTGGATAAACATGTAATTTATTTTTACAAAAGGGTGAGAAAAAAAGGGGGTTTTCTCTTCTTTTTTTTTTAATTTCTGGTTGGCTGTTTGTTAAAGGACGATATGCTCCAAAGTGGTAGCATAATAACCAGCTCTGCTTTTCAAACCAGTAATAAAGTGTAATTTATTTTCTTTTTGTGTTCAAAGTGCTGGTTTCCCTTGAGGAAAACAGCAGCAGAAAAACTGTGCTGTAAAAAAAAAAGCATCATGTAAGCTATAAAGTTTCACCTTTGATCTCCGTGACCCTTAGCATCCTGCCAGCAGAAGTGTCCTTTTAATCACAGCTCTAAATCTGTTCTGGGTCCATGAGTGGCTGACCCTGCCACCTGACCTTCGTCGTGGGGGGAGGCAGGCATTAACACAGCAGCTCGGGGATCGATAGAGAATTAGAAGATTCACAAGCCATATTGCTTCTGCTCCTTGATCACACAGGAAGGATGGCAGTTGACAGTAATCCCTTTCAATTGTTATTAATCCTGCAAAATGACAATCTGCAGCGACACAATCTTCTCTTATCCCTCTTGGGGACATTCACTGATGTTTGTAAAGTAAACAATAGTAATTATAGCACACATATACTTGTGTATTTGTGCTATTTGCACAGATTTGTTAAGCATTTGTCCCTGCAATGAGCAGAATCACAGTAAAGAAGACAGTGGAAGCTGTGTGTTTTAATAAGGATGCGTCTCTGTTTTATTACTGATAGGTAATAAACTACTCCCCTTTTATATTAGCAGTTGGGGCCAAGCTGCAACATCCAGGGTAAAAAATGATGTGGAACTGGCAAAAATTGCGGATCTTACAGTGGCCACTTAAAGCTGAATCTAAAAGCACTGTTATTCCAGTGAAGTCCAGTTTTAACAGTTTTAACATTACTTATAAAAAAAATGTGTTTACAGCATGGTAAAAAAAACAAAAAACAACTTTAATTACAAATTCTTTTTTTTTTAATTGGATAATATAGTTAAGAGTGTGGCCCTCTGATTGACAGGTGTCCTGAAACAGGCAGCTGGAGTCATTAAACTCCTCAGCGTTTGAGGTGCTGGTCCTTCTGAAAGTAACACCTGAGTGGTACAGCCCATCTAAGCAAAAATCAGACAGGATCAGAAAGACACCAGACTACAGCGATTAGACATCCTTAACAAAATAGAAAAGTTGTTCATGGTTTTCTGATTTTTTTTTCTCTTTCTTGTATTTTACTGGTCTGTTACCGAGGACTAATTAGCATATATGTGTCTCTGGCTTTGGTCCTCATGGAGTTCATGAATGCAGCTTGCTGACCATGCCTGTTAGCGCTAGCTGATAAATTATCCTGCCACTCTTTTTTCCATGTAAGGTCACTTCTGGCTCCACAAAACCAAAATGGGAGGCACTAGAAACACGAACATTAAGGCTTCAAAACGCAAAGTGACAGTGGCTGCATTTGTTTTACAATCTAAAACATAAAGCACAGTTAAACATTAACGTACACCTTTCTACACCATCCAGTCTCCAGAAATTTGCAGGCAATGTGCAAGTGACTTAAATGTGCATTCTTTGTATTGGCCAGCAGGGGGTGATTCCTGGTTCGCCTAAAAAGCTCTGATTGGAATGATGTAGATGTCTGCTGAGGTTTTGCAGACTAACTATGTAATGTTAACTTGTCCCCCATTGTGGATGTGTGACAACCATGGTGACAATATAGGATTAAGTGAATAAGGCCTAGAGATGAGCCCACAACTATCACAACCATGAGGATGAATATATATTCCCTGACCAGTTGTGAGTGGTCGCTAGTTTGATGACGGTGACTGGGAAAAGGACTGAGAAAGCCCCAGCCAGGCCTACAGCACCTGATTTCACCCAGTGAGAGCCAGAAATTTATTTTAAACAGAGTTAAGTCTATTTTGTAAATAATGGTCCCATTTAGAGAAAAAAGTCAATAGCATCAGGGTACACTTTAGGGCCTGGTCCCCGTATGAGCATACAGTCTCCTCAATCAGAGGCTTGTCATGCCCAGTTGAAAAATTCAGAGGTGACAAGGGGCAGCATTTTTGACTAGAGGCCTAAAAACACCAGTCATCATGGCAGCCCTAATGGGCTTACTTCACCAATGCTCCAGTTGCAAATGACCGAGAAAAGTATGACCTGTTTCTACAAAATTCTCCCTTAACTTTTGCACAGTCACAGAAAGTAGTGACTCAGCATCTATATTTATATTAAGTCTGTGATCCAGTAGAAACTTGGATATTTTCGTCCAGTCTGCACAACATTTCATGGCAGTCCATCTTGCTGACACATTTCACTGCAAACCAGAAATGTTAACTTCATTTTTGAGCAACGGGAAAAGTTAGTGGATAACCAAACCAGATTTGTCGTTACAGCGACACAAATGTCCAAAAAAGCCAGCAAAAATATTGATGTGCCACGATGTGCTATACTACATCGATAGCATGGCTAAAACTCTAGTTTAGTTTTCTCACATTTAGTCTGCATGGTGTACATAATTTTATTCTGACATTCAAGTGGGTTCACACTATCTCTCCCTGGCATCATGCGGTAAACCCCTGCTGAGCACCTCTCCCATTAAAATTCAGATGGATCAACCCTCCCATAATTCATTTCTGCTCTGGTGGGAGCATTGTGACAGAGAACAAGTGGCCATCTAGATGTTTGATGAGCATGATAATTATTTTAGCCATATGCCAAGGCTTTGCAAAGCACCTGATCAGAACCCAACATCAGGCGGAGATGGACTCGAGGCAAAGACACTGTTTGCCATTGACAAACTCTCTTTATTGACATTCTCTTAATTCATTATTTGCTCCTTTATCTCTCTCGCTATTTGCCAGTTTTTTGGGGATGTTCTTTTTTCCAATCTTTTTCATCTTGGCCATTACTTCAACCTCTCACGCCCGCACCCTGCTCACAGTTCCCTCTCTCACCCCCAGCCCCCACCTCCACCCCCATCCCGTTCACTTGATTATGTCGAGCCAGAGTCGGGGAAAGTGTCACTATGGAAACAGGGGCCGAGGCAGCGAAGGGCTGTCGATGTGAGAGAGGGGAAAAGGAGACAAAAAAGACTAAGAACTGGTCGGTGCTGAGGAATCCAGGAGTGGTCTTCAGATGCAGATATTCAAATAAAAAGCAGGGAGCAAATGATTCTTTGTATTTTTGATGTGGAAAATCCAGATGCAAATCTTTGTTGGATTTTTTTAAATTCTTTGTGCAATAAGTACCAACCTTTCTTATTTCAGTCCACTACTTTAGCAGTTTCTCTTCACAGTCAGACATTCTCGAATCCTTAAATATCCCCTCAACCAATTTTTAATCCTCCCCTGTCTCTTCTGGGATTGATTTCCCTTATTAAAAAGATACCGATCAATAAATGATAAAGTCATTCACCAATGTTACACTGGAGCATCAATAAAATATGGAGTTGAATTGATTAAAAGATATGTTGATGGGCAGAAAATGAATGAAAAATGTTGTTCCTGAAATCTATCCTTTCTTTGGTGAATACTGCAAATTAAATATATTTGATTGACTGGATAGTTTTTTAAAATTGTGTAAAGTTTGATTCAGGGGAACCATAGTGCCTTTTTTAAAAACATTTTTATTAGTTAGTTTTAAGCATTAGTCCGTTCTTAAATAATCAGATTGTTAAAATCAGCCTCATGAGTTTCAGAAATTGGATTTTCTTAACCTTGGAGTACAGAAAACTCACCTTAGCCGATGAGTTTTGGATGCAATTTCAGTTCCAAGGCAACATACTTTGCAGCAAAGCTGAAAGTAATGATAAAAGCCTTGATTTCTTTTGTCACCCTTGAGTTTGAGGGTGGTGTAGGAGAAAGGAAAGACAGAAAGGAGCAGGTTAGAAAAGGGGAGGAGTTGAAAGAGGAGGGGGAAAAGGATGGGGTGGGGGCAGCCGCATGGGCGGGAGGGAGGGGAGGTATGATAGTGAGAGGGGTTGAGACAGTAGCAGAGTGAGCCAGAGGCAGGGAGGAGGCAGCGAAGGAGCAGCTCTCCTCCTGAGCCTCCATCCCAGAGAAGACAGAGAGGGAGAAGACAGAGAGAAGTCGACAGTCCCGCCTCACCGGCGCGTCTCCTGCAGCTCCTGAAGTTAAAACCGAGACATCTGTTGTGAGGTACGTTGCCTCTCACTGCCTCCTTTTGTGCATCACCTCCTTTCATCTTTATCAAAACTGGCACTGGTGATGTTAAGTAGTGTGTGTGTGTGTGTGTGTGCAGAGATCCTGCCAAGTACAAGGCTTTTTCAGCAGCAGGTTGCTCTCTCTCTCTTTATATGTGTCTATGTGTGTGCCTGTGTGTGAGTGAGACTACATGGAGCACAATGGGGTGTGATTTATTATAATGTCAGAGGCAAGTCTGCTGAGATGTAGTTTCTCTTGACGTTTGAACACTGATAACACTCCCTTCAATCAGAGTCCTTCTCGGCACACTGTGACCTATTGTCACAAAGGACACCGACAAGAGTTGGTTAGTTTAGAAACTTGACTCTGATGGTGCGTATGCTTTCATCTTTTCTTCTTTCTACTGGCACACAACTGAGCAAAAACTGGGGGGAAAGGCTTGTTGGCTCTATTTCTTGTGAAGCTTGCTTTAAATGCTATTCTTTTGATAGGCGTTAATCTTTATTGGTTTAAAAGAGTCACGCTGATCATTTTTCACACTTAATTAATATAATGCCATGTTTGATTTGTGCTAAAAAGTAACAACAAAATTCAAAGTGCAAAAAAAAAAACCCCAAAGTGGCAAAACTACATCGTATCTAATGAACCCATCTTTGCTGTAACTCTTTCCCTGACCTAACTCTCTCTTCATTAGTGCCATTAAGGGTGGTCTAATGTTATCAGACACATTGGCTGTATTGATCTGCTGACCCGTTCCCAGTGGAGCAATAGCCCAGACGAGCTCCCAGTCTTAATCTTTTACTGTGCTTTTTATGCAGCGGATACCAGAGGAGAGGGGAGAGTTATTGAGTGCAATAGCGCAGGGATTGTCTTTGTGCAGATGTTATGATGTCATAGTAGCTGGACCTTGTCCTTCCTGGCTGTACAGGAGAACATGTTTTCACATTAATGAACAAAAGGGAACAAAAAAGAAGTCAAACAACAAAAAAAGAGGGGTGGGTGGTAGTTTGAAGATTCATCATGGACCACACAGCCTGTGACATGAGCCTGTGTTTTTGACATTGTGATATGGCAGAAATTGTGCTAAAGGGCTTAATGTGGGATGATGTCATTTATTTTCGGCTGCAAAATGCTGATGCTATTTCACAGCCAGAAGGTGGATTATGCTTTAAAATAGAGCCCCAGTTGATTATTTGTGTGTGTACATTTCTTTTTTCCCAACAAAGCATTCCTGGCTTTAGCAAATAATTCTGTAATCATCATAATTTACCCAGCCTCGCAGTAGCAAATAAGAGCTATTCCCCAAGCTTTGTGCTGCTGTGCTCCAGCTTGCTGTATAATTTAGCGGCTTAGAATCCCTATTTTGTTAGAAGAAGTACCTCATTATTAATTTTCAATGAGCATCATAATGTTCTCTGCGTCATGTCAGCTCAGTTTTAAAATAACACTTTTGTCCTCTATGAGAAGATAGAGTGTGCGTTGCATAATACCTGTTGATAAGCCTTAAATAGGAGCGTTTCCCACTAAATAAATAAAATTTTAATTTGCTCATGTTTATAACTTGGTAATTTCTTTCTGACTTAATCTATTAATCTTTTGGTCTAAACAGTGGGAAATAAAATATTGAAAAATGGGCATTAAAGTTTCCACAACCCAAGGTGATAACTCGGTTTGTGTTGACTGTTAAAACTCAAAGACGCTGAGCTTAAAAGGCTTATCAACTTTCACGATTGATTTTCTTATCGATTGCTGTCAGCTCCATCTATCCGCGCTCTTGCAAGTGTAGTCCTACAGTAGATGCATGTATTCATGTGCCCGTGGGCAGCATCTGCATATGTGTGGACGTGCTTGTGGATGGCAAAGAAAGTATATGGAGATCAATGCAAGCAGCTGTTCTCTCTACACTTCAAACGCTGCTCTGTTGTAGGCGCCGCAACGCTCCGGCAGGCCTCGCGCAAGGGGATCAAAGGCTAATGAGAAAGCCATCGCACAAACGCACCCGGCAGACCCATGAATATTGATACCGCTCAGGAGGGAGAGAGAGGGAGGCAGGGTATCTTCCCTTGCTCAACAGCATCCAGAAAAGTGTTTTTTTTTTTAAAAGAAAAAAAAAACAAAACAAGAAGAGGGTGGGGGAGCGAGTGGGGGGTCCAAATGTACATCGGAAATGCTTTGGGGTTTAAACCATGCTAGAATAGGTGGACGACTGCTGAAGAGGTTGACGACAAACCTCCCCTAGAATGGGTAAAACGCTCGTGTTGCCAAAGCCGTCAATACTTTAACTTGAATTTCAATGAGCAGAACATTAAACTCCTACAACAACTCCCACGATAGAAACAACCAAATCTAAGAACTGCTAATATATCACCAGAAAAATCAGTGATGTTATATATATTTAAAACTCAAGCGAGATATATAATCTAAAACCGAACCCAAAAAGTCTCCTTTGCCTTTCTTTACTTGAGATAACATGAAAAATCCATCTCTAAGTAGCTGGAGTGGTGGACCAAAGCATTCTGCCTGTGCAAAGCTGTTGCTTCAACACATGCCACTGTGTTGTGCAGTGTACCACTGCCTGCAGGTGACATGTTCCCTCCATGTTTCTTACTGCAGGGTGGTTATTTGTCTAGCAGCACCTCCTGAGTGTCATTCCTTTGTTTCTCCTGCTGATCGATGGCTACATGGCATTTTAAAATTAGGTCCTTCTCCAGCATTCTCCTTCTGAACATCTTCCCCCGCCCCCTCTCTGGCTAAGTTTATAAAAAATAAATAACTAAAACAAGCCAAAGGTGACATTTAGGATTTTCGCCATCCACTAAATCCAGGTGAAGGTAAAGAACACAATGAAATGTTTTTCTTGCCGGTATGTCACTTCAGACCATTCCTGCTGTCAGCAGGCGGGCAAATAGACACTGGAAGGAGGACAAGTAAAGAGGCAGGCAGGCAGGCAGTCAGGCAGGGAGCGGGAGAGTGATGTAGCAGGAAGGCCGTCTACAGTATGTGGGCGACTGTGCTTCCATCTTGACTTGGGGTTGTAAATCAACTCTCCCCTCCGGGGCCTATCTCCCATTCTCAGACCTTCACAACAGCTTGTTCTCCAGCCTGTGACGGGAAGGGCTGTTGTCACAGCAGCTATCGATCGTGTGGGATGAGTTTGTCGGACCGGGGGATTTCACCCATCTGAGCGTGGTCACTGAAGTGTTCTGTCTTGTCTCTGTCTGTCTGTGGGCTACATGTTCTGTCGAATGCCAAGTCGTTACGAGCTCCTGTCAGCTGAATCTCGCACAGTTTTGGTCCAAAATGTGAGCTGCAAAGTAAAAAGGACTACAGATGTTTTGGGTGATAAAATTAGAATGCTTTATAGACTGGACCTTTTAAAGATATTTTCCTCGGTCTGTTAAAACTTCAATAGACTGCTAGGGGCAAACTATTTGATCTGCTTTCAGACTCAAATAGCCCCAAACTTATATACAATAAAAAATAGTTTAAAGCAAGAACAAGTAGTGTTAAGAGTTCTAATTTAACCACTAAAATGGTTTGCAGCCTTCCAGATATACCTATTGCTTTCAGCAGATTGCATAAGAAACATTTGCTATGATGTTATGTCAAAAACATTAATGTATTATGCACAATGGTTTTGTATGGAGCAGACTTTTGTGTAATAACATGATGATGTAATGTCCGTGTGATGTCCACTCCAACAAGAGAACAGAATAAGAAATGCCGATGAAAAGGCAGATATGCGAAGGACAGTTATTCCCATTATCTGAACTGCTAACGGTGGCTAAAACGGCTGGAAAGCAACTCTTATCACCACCAGCAGCAGCAAGCCTCGATAGAAATCATGTTAGGCTGCAAAGAAAACCAACAAACAAACAAACAAACAAGCAAAGCAAGAGTAGATTTGCAGCACTGGAGACAGTGCTTGGAGTGAAGGAATAAATAAATAGGAAAATTACATTGGCATTAGATAGCATACATTAATGGCAATAAGTGGACAGAAATCAGATAAAAAAAAGTAAAAAAGCTTTGCTGTTTATTTCTTTTTTAACTTCTTTATTTGTTTTTAGTGTTTACCCATTTATGTGTATTTAATATTACAGAAGGCTAATGTGACGTGTAACAATAAGTTAGAATAACATTATATTTTTAAAAATTATTGCCCGCTTAGGGTGAGGGCTTACAAAAATAATTCAGTTACTGTTTATGATTGCCACGTCACAGCTGTCTGCCAAACTGTTTACTGGTCAATTTCAGATCATCTGTTAACTGTTTATTTAACTTAGGGTCACTGGAGCCAATCCCAGCTGTAATAGGGAAGGAGGCAGGGTACGCCTTGGACAGAGCGCCAGTCCATCACAAGGCCAACAGAGGCAGAAGGAGCAAACACTCTCACATACACACCTACCGACCACTGAATCACCAGTTAACCTAACAAGCGTTTCATTGCTGTAGGAGGACACAAAGGCCCGAGCTGCAAGCCAACAGTACTAACCACACCACCACCCCAAGCTCACTACAAATCCAGCTACACAAACACTTTCTGGTTAAAGATTATTGATTGAATTTGTAGATACATTTTGCACATTCGGGTTGCAGTTAGTCAATTAGCATTCCTTAGCATATAGTACACACTGGAAACTAGCAGTAGCTAGCCTGAATGTTTTCAGGCACCTCTAAAACTTATAAACGTTATGTCTTCATATGAGGTTCATATCTTAGGAAAGCTTTACTATGTGCAATACCACGCCTAGTACCAGTACTTATGTAAAAGGTATGTGGCAAAAACTGCTTTTAGACATTTTGACCATTGATGTTAGTGGTTAAGGGAGATTTTATAGAGAGAAGAACCTTCCTCTGCTGCTAATTTACATATTTAAGAGGTTTAATGGTGGTCCTTGATAGTCTTAGCACTTTAACACTTAACATGTACTTTACTAATCATCTTGTTTTTTTTTTTTTGATTGCTTTCATGCATTTTGCAGATATTTTTGATATTGTTTGGTTTTACCAGTACCTCTATGTTTAATCTTATCCTTTAGTCTGCTGTCTGATTGTTATGTCTGGGCAAAGCAATTCTGCTTTTAACCCCACCAGTTTTTAAAAAAGGGTTTTTTTTTGCCTGTCCCATTTGGTTCTTTAGCCGTCAGAATTGTTGTCTGAAGGCCAACAAGGATACCCAATGGATTTACTTTACCAAGTGGATCATCACGGCCTTGCCGTATTGGTCCATTCGATCGACCTTTGTTGTTATTATTTATTTTATTTTATTTTCAGTTGTTACAGACGGGACAGACATGACTAGGGGAAAGGAAAGGGAGAAAGAAAGATGAAGGAAAAGAAAAACAGAGGGGAATTGGGACAGTGAGAAAGGGCACTTAAAAAGAGAAAGAGAAAGAAAAAAAACCTCCTGGATCACCTGTTGAGAGAAAAAGAAGAGAAAACAAGCAAAAAAAAAGAGAGCAACATAATAAACACAACACCATCACATTAATCTAGCTAAGTGTAGCAGCAGTAAATGCTAAATATTGAATGTTGTGGTGCAGCACGCAGGACCGACAGCACACAATGTGCTTTGAGGTAGCAGCCAAGAAAGGTGTAGTTTATGTCTATGGACAGTGAACACCCGTGTGCACACCTGTGTGGATCAGCGCGCTTGTATTCAAAAGTTTTCCCCATGTACCGGTCTGCTAGAGGGTGTAGGGAGCCATAGCCCTGTGCCCCAGGGCATGAAGCAGGCATGGAGGAGATCCAGGCCCCAGACATCCAGAGGCCCCAGAGTGCGAGAGCCCAAGGAGGCCCACCGGAGGGGCATCCGTGCCACCCTCCTGGGAAGAGCTGAGGAGAGCCCCAGACGAGGGGTCACCCAGCAGCCACGGAGCAGAAGCCAGAGGGGGTTGCACTGGCCGGCTCTGCCGGCAGCCAGCTATAACCTCACCAATTTAAGAAGCTCTGGATATTTTCAGTCAACGATTGGCAAACAAGCTACAATGACAGCGTTTTATGTATGTATTTAATATTTATTTATTTCTCCATTTTCCTCCCAAAGCAATAATTTAGATTTAATGTATTACTATTTTTTGTTGTTTTAAATATTCAAATTAAAGAAAAAAAATTATTAAAATGCTATTTAAAACAACGATTTTTTAAAATTGATACTCAAATGAAATGGGTATCCCGAAATCTTTGGGCTGGGACTATTTTTCAGGCATCTGGTCAAGATTTCAGGAAATAATTTCAAGACTGTATTGGACAAACAATTGGCATCATGTTGTTTAATGACCTTTAGAGGTGCTATTAAACAGCTTTTGTTACTACAAGATAAAAAATGTTGCTGCCTACTGTGTTAGACTTTATACTAAACTCAGCTAAGCTAAACAGTTTCATGCTATAGCCTGATATTTTTAGGATAAATTCAACAAAACTCATTTAAAAAACATTTTTTAACTGTTAATATACCTTTTAATGTTAAAGTTTTAATCTTCGTTTATTGCTCAATTTTAAGATCTCTGAGGAGTTTACATTCATCCTAGCTTTAAGTTTTAATGTACTTTGTTAATTCATTTTGTGTGGATAATGTAAAACCTGGTGAAAAAAAAAAGAACATACACAACACGTTTCAATTGTCAGGAATTATTCATCAGCACATGATCAAAAATTATTACTGGTTTTTGGTCTTAAAACTATGTAAATACAACCTTAGATGTACTACAAAATAGGTATCTGAAATAGTATCTGAAAAATTAAGTTCACTCTTACCTTAGGAAGCTAAGTATCAGCCAGGTGCCACTAATCAATCTTCAACAACATCATCACTGTGTGAGCAGCTCTATAAAAGCAGAAGATCTGAGAGCATTCAGGTCTGTGTAACACAACACCACGGAGGTAAAGACATCAGCAATGTATCTGCAAGAAGCAACCAATATTGGAAGGGTTAAAAGACCATTTCCAAACAATTTTAAGTCTCCAAAGTAAATTATTAAAGATTCAAATGTGACGCCATCTAGCCAACAGCTAAAGCTTGGTCTGAATTGGCTCATACAACAAGACAGCAATAAATCTACAAGAGAATCGCTGAAAAAGTAAATAATCAAGGTGCTGCAATGACCCAGTCAAGGTCCAGAGAGCCGTGCATTAATGATAGCCCGCTAACCTCAGTGAACTGAAGCAACAAAAGTCCTGCCCAGTGATGTGAGAGGGTTATACAGAACACAAAATACTGTTAGACTACTGTTAGTATACATTCTCATCCCAACGTGTAACAAACTGACGAATGTGACAAATCGTCAGTATGTTACATGCTCGGAGGCATGAGAGCTATAAATGTGTTTTATGTGTGACATGAAAATCAACCTAACAAAGTACGTTTAAAATTGTTCACTTTCAGATCTTGAATCGCTTTGGAAAACACTATTTGATAGAGTTAAGGTTAGGGTTAGGGCTGGAGCCTCTGCTCTAGGTGTGTCTTAATGCCACGAGTGGCTTTCTATTGGTTTCAATTGATAACCCAGAGCTTTCATAAGGGCGTAGAAGGGTACTTTTTGCCTTACTATGAGACACCTAGGGGTGTGACAGATTGTTGGTATGTTAAGCACTGGGAATGATAGTGCTCTGTAGTATAAGTTATTGCTGCTAAAGGTGATTCTACCAGCTTTTGAATCATAGGATATACCTAATATTTCCTAAACGGCTTCTGAATTTTCCCTAAGTTTTTGGTAAATAAATATTGACATTGTGTACTATATCATTTTGTATTTACTGAATATAAAACCTGGTGAGAACTGGATGAGTTTTATTATGTCTTGATATGGCCTTAGAATTGAAAGAAAGTGTTTTTGTGAGTTTTTTATGACAGTTAAGTTTCATCAAATGTTCCTTGGTGATGGTTCCTACTGATGTGTAGCTTACATAAGAGATAACCATCGGCTTTGCTAAACTAAAACTTGATACAAACAAGGATACCATAAAAACTCTCTACATTAAATCTGTTTCTAAACTATATAATAATGAAAACACCAACAAAATTAATGAATATGCAAATGTCAAAAGAAAGAACGCACTTACAGCATGTTTGTAGAAGCAAACCTATTAATTATTCACTAAGACAACTATTTGTAGTAAAAAGCCCCTGTGGATTCACTGTTTACTATGCTACAGTGCATATGTTAATGCATATCAGATGATGTTCAGGCGCCAATGAATGTTATGCTGAGACAGTGTGTATCAAAGTGAACCCGATGCAGAGGGGTGAAACCGTGAATAATTCTCATTATGTGCAGATTCTGTGATCCATTTGACCTGTAAAGCAAGTAAACAAAGCTCATGATGCTCTAAGAAAGCCTTAAAACAAAATGACATGGTGATGCAACACCCTGACTTCATTGATTCTGTGCTGTGGCTACATCTTTATTTTCTTGGTATGTCCCCTGCTGGAGTTCGTACATGGTGAGAATGACATTATGTTTCAATGAGTGCTGTGGTGAAAAATTTCAAAGTTCAATCAAATGCAAATTCAATTTATGAACAGTGCTCCTAAAAAAATAACATTGTATACCAACGGATCTCCGATAGTATTCTCACCAAAGTCAAACTACTTTAAAACCAAGTAGTTAAAATATTCACCAGCGCTCTTTTCACTCTTTGAAAGCCAATTAGGTGAAGGTTTCATGGAAATCGGGGACAGCATTTGATCTCCTGATGTCATTTTGAATTCAAGAGGGAATAAATTACACAAATTCCAAAATTAAAAAGCCCATTCCTCCACCTCTCCCTGTCAGATCTCCTGTCACTTATCCAGATAAAATCTACAATTAGGTGATTTTTTTTTTTCCACACTTTGGTTATTTGACAAAAGCTTGCACCAATTTAAATGCGTATTTGATTTATGGTAGCAGATGCTAAAGCGTAATCAAAAGTGCAATTTAAAATGAGTTTTAAGTGTCTGAAGAAAAGCACATCAACACAACAGTCCCTACATTACAGAAAAATGAATTCAATCTCGATGGCCATGGACGAGTCATGTAAATGACAACGCACTGAAACTGATAATAGAAGTAATAATGCGCCACCATGTCACCAGTGCTTCCATATTCTTTGTCCTCGGGCAGTTTCAGAGTGTTTCTTCATCTTGTTTCCTCCCCCTGCGAGCCTAGTTTGTGAAACACCACCGTCGCTGCACACAAGAGCACACCCACTCAACCTCCAGCCTGCTGAGAGCACTTGAAAGCAATTTTCTTTTAATCAAGTTCACTATAAAAGCCCCTCTGATGCCAACCTGAGCAACACTACCATTTTGGGGTTTTTTCCCAGCTCCATCCATTGATTTCTTTATGAGCAATATGAAATGCTGTTTACCTCAGAAAGAGAATTTGCAGAGTTTATTGCTCTTTCTGGACAGATGCAAATGGTGTTGCGCTGTTGGATGGTTTCAAATTTGAAATAGTTTTAAAGGTCTGCAGCACTTATTTTCATCACCTTTTCTGAAAATGTCTATAAGCGCAGAATAAATTTGAGTCTACTGAAATTTACTGAAGCCTAAAAACATTCTGTGGAAAAGATTTTCCATAAATAAACCAGCAAATGTTTGACTCTGTTAATTAAAGAGATACTGAAAGAACTGCAACTGTATCCATTTTATTGCTGTATGTGGTCGGGTTGGCCTAAAAATAACTGTTTAAAAAACAGATAACAGGCCTAAAACAGAGGTTTACAGAGGAGATCACTCTTGGAATTTCTTGGTGGAATCATTAAAGATGTAAACACTTTAAATGTGCTATAATTGTGGAATTTTATGAGTTAATGTGTTTTTAAAGGGGATCTATCATACTTTTCTTTATTATCTGTCACATATACACCGGTTCAGTGGTGGATGCTCTCATTAAACAGGGCAAATGTTTTAAATTATGAAATCACCGCATGCACTAGTAGTCCATTTGAGCCAAAAGCTGATCTTAATGTTCAAGTTTATAGATGTTTTTTACCTGTGGATATCAAAGATCCAACATAGCTGATTTAAATGGCTAAATGAACTCCTCGACATGTCTTGAAGATCTCCAGAGTCCTGGTAACGAACTAATCATCTGATTCAGGTGTGTTGACCCAGGGTGATATCTAAAACCTGCAGGACACTGGGCGTTGAGGCCTGGTGTTCCCCACCCCTGCCTTATATGGTCATCTCAGGCACGTAGCTTTCACTGCCCCACCCACCTGCTGTTCAAACCAGTCAGACAATTAGAAGAAATTTGGTTAAATGAGGGGGAGGCCACAAAGGGAAAGGAGCCAAAGCAGCCTTGTTCAGGAACTGTGCCAAGGCACAGTTAAAAAATTTGGAACTACCCTCCATGTAAGTCCACTCTAGTAGAGTTCAAGAATAAAAAATATGGAGTTGAAAAAGTGCCCAACAGATCAATCTTAATAAAAGAGAAAATCCTAATCCTGGAAAAGCTTTTTAAACACTCTCAGATGATTTATAATGTGAAATTACTCCAAAATTGCATTTATAGCAGAGGTGGGACCAAGTCATTGTTTTGCAAGTCTCAAGTAAGTCTCAAGTCTTTATCCTCAAGTCTCAAGTGAAGTCTCAAGTAATGTCAGGCAAGTCCGAGTCGAGTCTCAAGTCACTGGTGTAAAAGTCCGAGTCAAGTCACAAGTCTGAAACTTTGAATTTCAAGTCCTTTCGAGTCTTTAAAAACCCCCGAAAAAAAGCATGTTGCAGTTATATGCTAAATGTAAATATTAGACCATGTAATTTTAAAATCTGTGTTTTTCTCAACACATGACAAAATAGTGAACTTAGAAAATATACACAAATTGTGAAATTGCACCTCTATAAAATGCAGCTCAATTAAACCTAGCTCCAAGAATAATTTTCACCGACAGTTCTGAGATAAGCTGCATGTTATTCTTGGATGCGGTTGTAGGACCAGCTTTAAAATCGCATGACAAAAATATCATACATATTAAAAAAAACTGTATCACCAACGTAGCCTGGACAACATTTGCTAGTTAGATGAAGTCAGCTATCTCATCGTAGCATATTTATATGCATATTTATAATTATACGGTTCTTGGAGTGAGTGCACACACTCATGAAGTTTAGTAACTTCAGGTCACTGCAACAAGCCCAGGTACAGTTTACCGACGGATGGGTACAGGACCTTGAAACGCACCGTGTAGAAAGTAAAGACCATCGTACGTATCATAAGTTTACCAGTCTCACAAATCGTCGTCATAAATACACATTCGTTAACCGTTTATTAATAGGACCTTTGAGCTCAACGGTAATTAATCAGTAGTGGAAATAATTTTTGGTACCCATCACAGAAATGTAGCAGTGACAATAATACTGTATGCTGTAATCGCACTGGGCAATTAGTGATACAAAAACCTGTTTTATCCTGTGAATAAAAGTATATGTTTTTGTCAATGTACCATAATAACAGAGGCGAAACGCAATATTGTGTCAGGACAATTCACTATTTATGCACAATAAATAAAGGAGCATAGCGCGACAATTTCTGTTCAGCGCCAGACTTGCTTGTAACCTATATCACCAATTATGTTATGAAAATGACGTATTAACTACTAAAAAACACTGACCTTCGTGTAAATGCTTGGAGCAGACTAACCTGTGAGCTGGAGTGTTCTGGGACGTTATATTTGATCTTTGAATGGCTGAAATCCAGGCCATCCGTCGCGTCTTTGTTACTTCGGAAACATGGCTCGAACAATTTCTCTTCAACGACGTAATCCGATAACAACCGATCTCTTTACCCGTCGGCTTCCCGTGGCTGTCATGCGACCGGCTATTGCAGTTAATAATACAACAGCTTCTTGACATTTTTGTGTTTCTTTTTATCGCTGTGTGACTGATTTCAATTGAAAGCCTGCGTGCGCTAGTACCTCTTGCCACGAGTTCCCAGAATCCTTTGCGGTTTTACCCCTGAATGACATCACATTTTCAATCTCTATATAATATGCATGTTAAGTTTTATATTTGGGGTGAAATATCAAGTCTTTTCAAGTAAACCGGTTCAAGTCCAATTCAAGTCCCAAGTCATTGGTTTAAAAGTCCAAGTCAAGTCACAAGTCTTAGAACATTTTTTCAAGTCAAGTCTAAAGTCATAAAATTAATGACTCGAGTCTGACTCGAGTCCAAGTCATGTGACTCGAGTCCACACCTCTGATTTATAGTAATTGTAATTCTGTGATTATGCTTGATATTTTTTTTTTTTTTTTTTTTTTTGCGCACACTCAGTTTGAACTCTTCTTAAGCACTTTCAGCACTTGTGCCTCCTCTTGATGTCCTCGGAGGAAATAAGTTTCTGCTGTATTAAATTAGTAAAGAACATATTGTAGAACCACTTAACAGTCACTGACCTTGAAAGCGAAGTGCATATGAATGTTTCCCTGCTGCATTGGTAATTCAGGCGCCGTTTCAACAAGAGCACCTTGTTTGACACATTGCAGATGTGTGTCCAAGTGCTTCAGCGTGGCATCAAATGACAAGTGACAAGCAAGCAAGGAAACATCAGTAATTATTCATGCATTTTCTAGGACCTGCAAGTAAGGTGATCTGTTGATTTTGTTAACAGAACACGGCAAAAATGTTGCAAATGTGGCCTTTCAGACTTTGACTTTTAATCTTTAATGTGCGCCTTCATCGGAGAACTAAAGAAGAAACTGTCAAAATGTAGCAGAATGTGGCAGCATTTTTTATTTTTTTTTCAGGCCACATGACTATTGTAAACCCAGAAGTCCCTCTTTTGGCATTACTTGGTCTTCACCAATTTCTGTGAAAAATATTGTTGTTTAAGCTAAAGCCATTATACTTATTTTCTTACATACTGTACATATGTGGGGTACTGATGGATGCTCATGTGGTCAGCAGATAGATAGATAGATCGATCTTCTGCATAGATGATCATGTCAGACACCCAGTGCACCAAGATAAGATAAAGAAGGATTATTTTGCACTGTGAGTAATACAAAACTAGTTTCCCAAGAAACTAAATATAGAGTGTACATGCAGGTTAATCTTTTGTGTTTTCTTGCTGTAAATAATGCACACCAGGTTTAGTGGAGCTGTTCAATGCAAACGGCTACCTGCTTCAACCAAAATGCAAACCAAGATAGGATGATTTGATTCTTTGTTGTCATAAAAACACTCTTTAGAGCTGCTTTTGTTAAAATGTTACACTATTTGAATTTGTGCAATTTGCCATTCTTTGCCAGAAGATGTTTATGTGTAGTTCATATTTTAGTTCAAAGCATATAATCACCTCATTAGCCAAGATGAACTGCATACACTGTATAGGCGCAGAAGAAACGTAGCAAAAGCCTAACTCACTGTCTACCTAAAGATTTCCTGTCATGTTTGCTTAAACTCTGAAGACTGTTTCCTAAAAATTATTAAACAGAAACACCAGCCTTGCAAAGATTTCAACCTCCGGGCTAAAAGCTTCTACCCAAAAAAAAATAATAATTTAGTTTGACGAGAATGAGAATAGTGTGTGCTTGGTGTTGAATTTTCTTGCAATTTCTTTTGCAGGTCAAGCGTACACGATGTACTAAGAGAGTTTGTGACTGAACCTGAAAAGACTGATCGTCCTGAACACACAGGTGAGTCTCACTGTTCTTGCTGTCTCCTAATAACAAGGATCCTTGAAATGATGGATGGTAGTACGAAGTTAACATCAGACATTGTGAAGTGTGAGCAATGCCTGGATGATAAGTCAAGTAATCCCTCAGAATATTTATAGTGTTTTATACCAGAAGGGATCTGACATTTTTATTACATTGATTCACCTCCATGTAATCTACTGGAACAGAAACATGATTAAAATTTAAAAATCAATCATGCATTTGCCATTTACAGACGTCTGCATGGCGTCAGGGCAAAAACACATCAAATAAGTGAAAAAGACGAGTCTCAGAGATCAATACTCGAACTATTCTTGTCTTTGAGTTAGCTGGAGTCTTCTTTCTATGAATTTTAAAGTTAAACACGTGTAACCATCAGAGAAGCTGCGCCATTTATCCATATCCTTCGCCTGCAGCAGTCACTTCCATAAGGAAAACATGTTGTGCCCATACTGCACTGAAGCCATTATCAGGTCTATCCCTGAGAACAAAGTGAATTCAGCCTGCAGAGACACAAAGTCTGTAAGAATAATGATTACTTCCTACGACATATACCTTTTGCAAAGTGCACATTTTCTCGGAATATATAAAACAATCCATGCATAGGTGCCCATACCAAACCAACTCTGGCATAAATAAATAAATGAGAAGTTACATGATCAAATTAAGTAAATGAAATGACTCAGTGGCTGCCCTGCATAATGAAACACTATTATAAGGTATTGAAAGTATTGCAAAGGCAATGGTGCTGAAGTCTTTGCCAAGCAATAAACTACTTATCAGGAGAAAACAGAGTTAGCAAGAACTATTGTCGCTTTTAGAAAGCATGAAAAGACAGCCTAATGTGTTTTAATGAAACTCTAAGAAAGAACCACTTTAAACTTTAAAGGGTAGTTTAAGCAGTAAAATGAGAAATGAAATAAGTCCTGAAATATCTTTATATTGCTTTCTAAAGTGCACTGGCTGTGCAGCAGAACTTTGTGAGGGTGGGAATCTAAGTGGAAAGCACACACGTTAATAGCTACATTTCCTTGACTTTTTCTATTTTCAGATTCAATCTTCTATTTTCAGGGGGAGCTGCACCGGTGTAGAAAGCCGAGGTGATTACTTTCGGTATCTGTTTGTATCTCCCAATAATGATGATGATGATGATATCTGGAGCTTAAGATGCAACAAAAACACTGCGTTATGCAGAGTTCACCTTCCAGTCTGTGTTAATGAGATGACTCCTGCACCCATATGCTGCTGTTTAATTTGCAGAAACCTGCATGCTGCCGGTATGAAGATGGTCAGTGCAGTCATTGTGTGCATTATAGAATATATGCAGCTTTCGACGCTGAGTATGCCACTAGTGAATGTCTGAATGTCCAGCTGTGCGGCGAGCTCATCCTCCCTGAGGTAGTTACGCGGGAAAGGATGATGCAAGTGGAGCAAAATATCCGCATTACCGACACAGCCTTAAATGCTGTGTTTTGTCACATTTTTAATGATCGTGCCCTCACTAAGCTCAGGTTGCGACGTATCAGCGCTGACCCTCGTGGGCTGAGCTCTGGTAACACCTTCCAATCTGTGTTAATGAGATGACTCCACTCCGTCTACGGGTCACGGTGATATTTACAGAAACCGTTGTAGCGGCAGAGATCCGCGCCTCCCTGCGGTGCGTCCTCGCCTCATTTGCATAGCTTTCAGACTTCCCTTCCTCACTCTCCCTGTTTCATCGCTCTCGCTGTGCTCCTCCGTGATCGACAGGCTCCTTCACACTTCTCTCCAGTTTGTGTCGCACATGTTAATTAAAGCCTCTAATTAGCTTCCCGTACTAAAAGGCCGCATTAAATCAGAGTTGGAATGGCAAATGATTCCTGGCATTAGCATAATTGTGTTTTTGAAGTGTAAAGATTCGGGCATTAGGGATGCTAGCACGCGTTTTTGTTTCAATGATTTGTTGTGTTTGTGGCTCAGGGCCCAAGGGGCTGCTGGAGGTTGGCTGGGTGGGTTCTGGGGCCTCAGGACCCTACAGGGGCCACACGCTAATGAGCCCCGCTATTCTCTGATGAAGCAGATACAGGAAAAACAAAGCTGCAATGTAATACCCTCAGGTGCCCCTAAGAGTCCATCACAGCAGAGTTTGCTATATGTGCAGAGAAAGTAACAGATAGTAAACCAGCCCCCACCTCCTCATAACCATTGCATCACTCTAAAATTGCAAATCACATTCAGAGGTACCTCAGTACTTACAAGCTCTGTACATAAAATAGCACTTACAAATGAGTCATCGGCTTGGTGATTGTTCGAAATGCTCTGAATCACAGCTGAGCTGACAGCAACTTTCAAAAGCCATTGATTAGATCTGTAATGATTTTGTGCATTCGATTCACTGTGCTGAACAACTACAGTTTACTAATGTTCTCAAAAATTTCACATTTCATAAAGCAAGCTACAGAAAGCAGAATTTAAATCCCACACACGGTGGTTTAAAGTGTAAAAGAAGCAACTACAAACGTAGCTATGAACTGCAAGGAGTGTAATGGCAGGATTTAGTTGCTATGGAAGCAAAGAGAGTGACAAACAAGCAAAAGTACATCTGCAAATTTTTGGAGGTTGTAATTTTCGGTTTTATTAAACCTGACCAAGCAGGAAAATTAGTCTGAAAAATTAACCAACTGGCCACTTGAGGCTGACTCCCAAGAGTAGGTCAATCCCCAATGACTCCTATATTAAAAGGCACAACTTGAGTAGTCCATGATCATGTTTACAACCATGTATGGTCATGATGACACAACAACTTTATGTGGGGGGAATTTTTTGTTAAAGGCCCTCAATCAAAAAATATTGAGGCATAGAGTTCTGAAATATTGGGAGCAGCTGAGGAGGAAAAAGATGGGTGACAACATAGTCCGCTAGGCTGCACGGCAGCAAATTGTATTGCAATTTTTTGAAAATTTAATCTTTTGAAAATTTAAAAAAAAAAAGATTTTTCATGCTTTTTGACTGAAATTATAGTATTTGTTTGTATTACTTAGCACTCAAGAGCCGTTACATGTGTAAATTTCATTTGCTAGATTAGCCTTTCTAGCACACGTCCATAAAGGGTCAGTTTCATCCTTTCTGCAGCTTAAGCAGAGGCGCCCCACCTCTCCCCAGCCACCTCCTGCAGCTCATCTAGGGGCACACCAAGGTGTTCCCAAGCCAGATATAATCTCTCTATTATGTCCTGGTCCTGCTTCAAGGCAAATACAATCAATTCAGGATTAAAAAAAACTTTTAAAAAAAGGGCTAAGAATAGCCATGTCAATCTTTTATATACAGTTTATGGTAAGCAGCCTGGTTGAAATTTTGGAAAATGTCAGTCCCAGTTATCCATAACACTATAGAGCCACAAAGACGTTTGCATCTGTTTGTGGGAGTTGTAGTTCCACCCTAATGTGAGAACATATTGTCAAAAATAAAACCTGTATATGTCCGTCAGCTGTACTCAAACTGTCCTGTCGCAGGAGAGTGATGACTTCAGGATCCACTTCCTTATTAGTGTTAGACTCTGATGCCCCAGGTCATGTCCTCTATTATAGAGTGACATATCTGGATTTACAAGTGATTAGTGCTGTGCACGTCGTCAGCTATCAAACATGACTGAAGCTGTCAGCATCCCATGAATCGTGCCTTGGGGTAAACATGATGTACTTTTCAGGAGCTTCCTCTGGGTGAACTCGCTCACTGCTTCTGTGGTGAAATTATTCAGGGTGAACTCGTCTACCCAAAGGCGCAATGGTGGAACGGTGACAGTTTGGGGGTTGTGTGATAGCTGAGAGTGTTGTCATATGAGTTATTATTGAACCAGCCAGACATACCACAATGCAGCACATTCCCGCTCTGGCCTTGATTCCGCTCCAGGCACGAAAACCCATTAAGATGCATTGCAGAAAAGTTGAAGAAATGATGTAAGGAGGAGGCAGCAGACAGAATTATTACCACTTCTACACAAGGCTGCCTTTAATATCATTAATTCTAATTAAACGATTTTTCTGTCAGCAGTCAAATCATTTCTGGGTTTTGTTTTTTTTTCCAAGACCAATGTTGATTACATAATGGCATACTGCCACGTTCTTGAAGTGACAGATGTAATTATGTGGAATGATTTTTTTTAATGGCTGCAATATGCATTTTTACTTTTGAGAGAGAGAGAGAAAGAAAGAAAAACATTAAGAAAAGACGGAAAGCAATAGAAAAGACAAATTCAGAGAAATATGGAGACTGCATGCAGCGCCAGACTCTGTTTGGAAGTCTAACATTCATTATGTCTGTTTCACTGGTGCTGTTAGTCAGAGCTTAGTAGGAGATCGCAGCCAGCCAGCAGAGGAACCAAGGGCACTGCCAGAGGCTTGATTTACACAACAAAAAGACATTTCACCCTATGTGACCTGGACAGGACTTCAACATTGTTTCTCAAAGTTTTGCCAAGTTTATGTAGTTGCAGCTGCCAAAAGGAAACTCCGCTAGAACGAGCTGTGAATGTTGGCCGCTGTGCCCCCGCTGCATCCATCTATTCTTGCTGCATCTGTGTTGATTGCAGCTCCAACTTCTGTCAACAAGTACATGAAGTTTGAACTTTACTTAAGCTGCAAAAAGACACTGAGGTCTGTCGTTATAGAGGAGTCAAGAGTTACTTGGCATTGCCTTTATAAACAACAGTAATAAACCGAGACACAACAGCACCACGCAGCTCGCAAAGCACAAATCATGTAATTATATCATTTCTGTGAATGTGGTTTCCTCTCTCATTCCCTTTCTTCACTTAAAAATCAAATTATTTTGGAGCCTGGAGCATTATGGAAGTGCATTACACAAGAAGAATGCATAAGAATAAAGCTGACAACTGGTAGAATATAGGAAATGGCGCAGGTATTGTGTTATGCCTTTGCAATATATTAACTGACCTGTTGATATCACTGTTTTTATCTTGATAAATAAACTTTAATGCCATAAATAAATGCAACATGACTAAGTCTTTGGCTTGCATCAGCTAATATACTTACAAGAACAGTGCTGGCATGCTAATAGAGTATTTGACAGGCAGTCTTAACACTTTAGCACAAAGCAGAGTTAAAGATTATAAGAATATCTTTGATTTTTCAGGTATTTGGCTGCAAACGTCCATCCATTTAATTCCATTTAGCCAATTCATATTGGCCCTTGTGGGCTGTCTTAGGATGAGAGCCAGGAGCGGTCTCGTCTCACTGTCATGAACAGCAAATATGACGTCAGCAAACACGTGATGCGAGCTGTGCTTTTGTGTCGTTTTGGCCCTTCGTGCAGGTCAAACCTCCACCAGGTTAAAGGCATGAGTATGTGACTGTGTCAGTTCTTACTGCCAGTTTATATCAGATTATACAGAGGGAGATGTTGCAACAGTTTGAAAAGCAATTTCTTTGCCTTCAGCTTTGACTTCTTCTCTTCCTATACCGGCGCTGATTTGGACCAGTGTTTGCTCGCAACACGTCCAATCCGGCAAATATAATGGACCCATAACACAGAGAGACAGACTCACACACAGTCACATCTATGGACATTTTAGAATCACCAATCACCTCAAGAGAATATTCAAACTTTAAAAGGAAGGCCAGTCAGTGGATTTGAACCATTGCTTTGTAATGAGGGTGCTAACCACCCTGCCCTTCCTGATGCCAGCAGCATAGGTTATTGCAGTTTTTTTGCAATGTATTTAACAAGTTGTCTGTCCAATTAGTGTAGAGATATGTTTGTCAAACAAACAAAGCAAAAAAACTATACAAATGACAACTTTATTGCTGTGTTAAGAGAACAAATCCAAGGACTGACAGAGTCATGAGGGAGCCATTATGGTGAACAATTAAATTTTAATAGTATTCAGACTAAACCAAAATAGCAGATTGAGCCAGAGTGCTATCTGTAGAATCACACAGGTAATTCAATAAGAATTGTTTTTCCTCTCTAACAGCAGTTGGCAACACATAAAAATCCAATCACCTGAGATGTTTGTGTTCCAAGAAACCTCTCATAATCTGCTCCACATATCTGACAGATGGGTAGTCGTTAAAGCGCGAGTGTTACATAGCCACAGGTCTGTGTTCCAACATTAGATTCGTAGATTTCAAATGAGCCATGATGTGCTTACAGGTGTGCATTTATTGGCCGTTTTACAGCAGCTTCAAAAGTGACTCAGCTAACCAGAAGTAAGGACCAAAGCAATCTGTTTAATCACTATAGAAATAAAACAGATCTGATTTATAATGTAAGGTTCACTCCTATTCTCCTGAGATATTGAAGCTATTTGACCAATGAGTAAATTCATCAGCTCAAGTTCAACATGTACGTTGTTTCTGCATTTAAAAAATAATAATTTTCTTTGGTTTTAAAGGTGTTGTCAATAACATGCAGGCATTGTAAAGTGAAATGTGGGCGTTCACCTTTAAGAAGCACTGACAGACAGTCTAGATAAAAACAAGCCGATGGCAAGATGACAGGCGCAAGAATAAAGTGATATTTTAATTTGAAAAATCCCAGCACCTCATTTGAGTTGGGTGGAGCTCCAAACACCAGGCAGAAATATGTCAGGTAAACACACACACACATTCTCGCTCTTTCTCTCTCTGCAGCTCTGATTGAGTGAAAGTGTCTGCGTTGGCGGTCAAGGTCAGCTGATAATGGGAGAGATTGAGGACAGGGTGAGGCGGCGGGGGGGTCGGCAGCAGTCTCAGGTAATGAGATTTACGACCCTGAGCTCTCACTGCGCACCCCTCTCACACTCATCCCCCCCCAACCCCTCAGCTAACATGATTTATAGATCTAATAGTCGTCAGCGCTCCCGCCTAAGATAGAGCCTTCACATTATCACAGAAGGAAAGTCATCCGTTCAAGAGGGCAACAATACAGAGACAGCTTCTTAGATGTTTCTGCATGTGTTTGTATGTGTGTGTGACATGCTAATGCTTCAATGCATGAAGACATCAGCGTGTGCACAGATACCTTATCTTAAGAGCGGAAATAGTTTATGTTTGTATACAATATAACAATACAATGCAACAATAGATCATTGGGCGATTCAAGGCATCATGTATCGTCAACTGGTTATTACCCAGCTTTTCACCTGTGCACTTTTGGTTTTCTGGCTTCACTGCTGTTTTGGTTTTAACACTACATATTTAGAAGTAACTAGCAATCAGTTTGCGACTAGCTGATGGACATTCACTAATGTTGATAAAGAGCCATGTAGTTGTTGGATGCCAAAGCACAGCTAATTAGAGGACAAATAACAGCCTTAACATTCAGCAATTCAACTACATAGACTAAATCATCAAATAACTCTGTTTTATTTTAATTTATTCACTTACTTTCTGTCAGTTTTCAAGTATGGAGTGGTCATGATTATTCTAAAAAACTTAAATGCATTTCGACCAAAACGTTTTGGTTTTTTTTGGACTCTTAGGAACAAAACCTTTCCCTTTCATGACTAGGGATGGGTACCGTGTCCGGTGCCATGATGGCACCGGTTCTGACATAAACGGTAGTAACCAGACCGAAAAGCAGCGCACATTTCGGTGCTTTATTTCGGTGCTTTTTTTCCTGAGCTGTGATACACTTCTAGCCAATAATTTTACGTTTCCGAGGATAGTAGGCGGGGCCAGGTACGTACGTTCTTTTAGAGCAGAGCTACAGATTAAAAATGCCCAAGGCGAAGCGGTCAAAAGTCTGGCTGTACTTCACAGCAAAATATGCAAACTCAGCAGCCTGCAACAAGTGCTTTAAGATGATACTGTGATACTGTCAAAGGAGGTAACACCTCAAATCTGATGAAACACCTGGCGACGCATAGCGGTTTTTTTTTTTTAAAGCCCAGAAATGCGCCGTATGATAGCTTGCTGCGAGACCTCACACCGAGCGCATCTACTGTGCGTGGGTTGCCTGTTATCTGACCCGGAGTTAGCAATATCCCCCAAAAACCCCGAAGAGGAGAGTCCTGGCCCCTAGCCCTGCCAGTGTAGCAGAAATGATGAGGATGATGATGGCAGCAGCAGCCGTTCTTCTCTGCGTGAGTAGCTTAATGTTGTTTGTGTGTAATTTACGTTGAGTAGGCTAACCACGTTATTACATTAATGCATGTAAGGTGAACTAGCAAACATCATCATAGCTACATGCGGCTGTCTTCTTGTTTGATGGCAGATACTCCCTTCACCCTGGCCAAAAAGGCTAAAATGACCAAAGAAAAAGTGGAAAACAGCTAAACATGAGAGGTTTTGGACAAAGTTTGTGTTTTTTCCATTGATTAAGCACTGCTTCCAGCCAAGAGTGATACCATATATGCCCCATAGCTGCAGAAAAGGCTAACATTGTTATCTTTTTACAAAAAACCAGCTGAACATGAGAGGTTTTTGGACCAATTTTGTGTTCTCCATTCTTTACGCACCGGTTTGAGCACCAGCACCGTTTCAAAAGTACCGATTTGGCACCGGTATCGGATAAAACCTAAACGATACCCATCCCTATTCATGACAGTCACCAGTAGCAACAGATATAAAATTTAAGAAGTGAACAAGTTAACTGATCCTCTCCAAATCCTAGCCAAACTGGGATCACCTAGCCTAACCCATGCATTTTAGGATGAACACTGGGAGGTTCAAAACCCCAGCCTGGTTTAGAACCTAGGTCCTTTTTGCTTTAAGACCATAAATCCAAGCTCATTCAGACCAACACAAAAAATGACCACCAACCTAGCTAAAGTGGGAAATTTCACAATTTTCTTTCTTAAGCTTCTTAGCAAATGGTTCAAGCCATTTGGCATTTTCAAGCAACTACTAGTGAAAAGACCATTGGCAACTCTAAAGTGGGAAGATCACGAGATAAACTTGTCTCATTTTGAAGTGATTATCAATGTCGGTGCATGATACTAATGACTGACATATGGCAGGATAGTAAATACATCAGAGGATTACCTAGGCAACCAGAGCATGGAACATCCACTGGGGACCAATTATCAGTATCAAAGAAACTGATGGTTTAAACTAAAGCTCCTTGAGCCAACTGTTGTTGTGATATGGCGCTATATAAACAGAATTAAACTGAAATGAATGGTTGATGGTTACGTGAACACAGGTTTAATTTATTAAACTGTCTTTATATTGATGTCTGCTCAATAACTTTGTATTTCCAGTCGGTTTTATAGCTTCCACCGTTACGTGCATAGTAATATTATAATGTAATACTTAATTGCAGGCAATAATAATGCAAGATGAGACAATCTAAACTGTAATTTTTTTTCCATTAGCAACATAATTGCAAAGAACAACCTCAGTTTTTCCTTTTCATTTCTACCAGTAAACATTTCCAAGTTTTGAAGCTAAGCTAACACTGAACGCAAGTGTTCTGAATAATACTATTTGTTTGCTCAACGTAAACCATGTTGAAGCGATAATAGTCCAATTTAAATTATAATTAAAAATCCAACACAAAAGGCAACTAGCTGCCACACAGAAGTAATGGGATAACTCTGCCATGCCATCCCATACGCTGTTCTGCTCATGTTATAACATTGTAAACAAAATGACAGTCAAGTGAAACAGCACACAAGCAATGCTATTGTTCCAGTACACTGCACAAGCCAGCTGAGGCACTGCGGCGGTAAGGATGGAAGCCATTGAACTTACTGCTCATTACCAGTACAACCTCTCCTGGAGCTGCAAAACAACTGAGGCAATATTTCGTGTCTGTTCAGCTGTTTGCAAACTCTTCTGCACAGAAAAAAAACACCCACCCAACAATATGGTGACAGCCAGATTGCTTCCCAATAGATGTGGTGCTAATATTTGCACTAGGCCGGCTGTACGTGTTGAAAAATATGGTGGATTGGATTTCGAGCACACCCTCACACACATAAAAAACCCCTTCAGTTGTTTGTTCTTACATACTCTCCCATCTTGGTGTATTTTGAGAATTAAACCAATAAGCCCCCCTGCTAAGCCCAGCCTAGTAGTTATTGATGTGCTGCCTTATTATTGTCTGGAGTTTATTCTGTTCATATTCACTGTGTCTGCCTTTGTGCCAAGAAGCAGTTACTTTAAACAGGCTGACACCGAGGGGCTCAGAGACACACAGGCAGCTGTGGAATTTCAGGCAACAAATATGCTGCAGAAATCACATTAATCCTCTGATAGCATTTTTATTAGTTCATGCAATTGTTTCAGGACACAAATACATATTAATGCTTTATTTTGTGGAACAGAACAAAATTAAAGGGGAATTTTCAGCTAGAAAAGGAACATTACACCCAATCATGATAAAGGGGACTTTAAACCAGCAAACACCTAACGGCTTCCCAGCAGCTTACACTGATCAGCTGTGTGCCTACTCAGTGAATCCTTAATGAATTTATTCATGTTGAATTTTCTGGAAGTTATAGTTTTGAGTTAATTTGGATACAACTGCACTAAGAAATGAGTACAACCAAAAAAAAAAATGCAATTTAAACCCCCACCCTGCTTCCTTTTTATCAGCTAATTTTTCATTTATTATATTTTTACTTACAGCAAAGTCACATTTTGATGAAGTGCAACCCAAAATGCAATCAAATGGCCCTTAATTTTCAGCCTCGAGGCTTTTGTGCTTATATTGATACAGTGGTGCAGAAGCAAACAATGTATTTGAAATTATTAAACACAGATAGAATGTAATTGTGTAGTTATTCTAGCTAAAACACTACAACAGCCATCTGTACCTAAGCAGATATACAGACATTTACACTACATATTGTTACACTGAAATTTGTGGCTTCATAGCATAGTGGGCCATACGTTTGTTTAATAAGTGAAAATTCCAAGAAAGGGACAATTCCCTTGGGGGGTTGTGTCGGGAAAGGCATTCAGTGTAAAAAATCTGAAGCCACTGGTGGCTTTTTTACTATTACACTGAAAATTACACACTCACCCATCAGTTTGAACTGATGCCTGCCACTGGAGGGGGAGGAGATAACATTTGCAACTTTATATCATTGACTTTTATACTGACATTTATTACTCTTTATATTAAATACTTCTATAGAATCAGAATCAGAATCAGAATACTTTATTGATCCCTGGGGGAAATTATTTTTTGTTACAGTGCTCCATTTTAAACCAACATTAAGACAAGACAGACAATACACTAACTAAGAATAGTACAATATATACATATATATACATACATACATACATAAGTCACTCATAAATAAATAGTTGGAAAAGAAACATGTGTAGTTGTAGCAGCAAACAGTGTGTTAAGTGGATGCGTTGTACAGGGAGATGGCCACAGGCAGGAATGATTTCCTGTGTCGTTCAGTGGTGCTTTTCGGTAATCTCAGTCTCTCACTGAACGAGCTCCTGTGACTGACCAGCATGTCATGGAGTGGGTGGGAGGTGTTATCCAACATTGTCTTTATCTTGGACAGCATCCGCCTCTCCGACACCACCTTGAGGGAGTCCAGCTCCATCCCCACAACATTGCTGGCCTTACGGATTAGTTTATTAAGTCTGTTGGCATCTGCGACCCTCAGCCTGCTCCCCCAGCATGCAACAGCATAGAGGATCGCACTGGCCACAACAGACTCATAGAAAATAGTCATGTGTACAACAAAAGTATTGCCAATCATTTTGAAATGGAAAATTTTCTGATCTCCTCCCATGTTTTACTTGCTTTGGTTGATTCCTTATTAACAGCTTCTTCTTGCCAGCTGACAGGCACAGCTCATTTTTGACTTTCCCCATCAGTGACAAAATGTAAGATGTGCTCTGGATCAAAAATAGATCGAGTTAGCAAAGAATAATATGTAATTAATATCCCAAGCTTTGTTTAATTACCTCTGATCAGTTTTTAAACATGTAAATATTTAATCTGCCCACCTTTCACCCTACAGCTCTGATAGGCTTCATTCTCCCATTAAGTTACATAAGCATATAAGAAAATGGATGAGCTGATGTTTTATATACATTTCAAACTTAATGACAAAATTTTAAATGAACATTTTTATAATGACAAAGTGTGAAGGTTCACCCTTTGTGATAACTGCTTTAAATAATACCATCATATACACATAAGCACCAAATATGCTCATCAATATAGTCCCCAAAGATTGCACTTACCCCTGTTTATGTAACATGCTAACATCTTGCTGTTTTAGGACCATCTCTAGACTTTACAAGCATTTTTAAAAGGAGCTAACATATCATTGTCATGACTACTGGGAAATCTTCACGTTCATATTTTTGGGTGTAGCATACACATAATAGCTATATTGTGCTTTTAAATCTTTACCCATCCTCTTGCTGTTATAATGCAAGAGAATGTGTATTACCGCAACACAAGGAGTTCTTATCTTGTTTAAATTTAGTTTATTAGATGCCTAGTAAGGCACACAACATCTCTGGGAAACAGCCCCGAGAAAGAAAAACACACCAACAAAACTTTTTGCTTCTAAGACTTTGGATTTATACCTCATGGAGCTGACTCACAGGAAGCTGCCCGCCCCTGCACGCCTGTGAAATCACCCCGTATTATCTCCTATATCATTTTATCTCATCACACCCACTGTCTCGGTGTGGGTGTGTGTCGGTAATCATGTTCACAGGGACGTTTGTCACTTTGAAAACAGGTGGGATAAGAGGTGCGTTCAGGCAAAAGCAGATTTTGTTCAGAAAGTTGCTAATGCTGCTAAACTGAGAGAGAGGGGGAGAGGGGAAACTTGTTTTTCATTTCTTCAGAGATTTGCGTTATTTAAAGCCAGACGAAGGAAGGGCTTGGATGCTCTTATTAATTTCGTTTGTTTGTCGGCTACTCAGCTCTTTCACCTGAGGAAACCATGTCGGCTGCGGGGACGATAAATAGTGCTGTTCAAGTGCCTCTACAATTTTCAGCTCAATAGAGAAAATGCACTGTTGATTTCTCGGCAGTGTCTAAGCTGCTTTATTAGCAAAGAACTAAAGGCACATTTTTCCCTTCTGTTTATTCCTCTGTCAGTGAAAAAAAAAAGAAACTGTCTCTTGAGCTCCGTTCACACTGCGAATGCCTCCTGGTTGCAGAAGCAATCAACATGCACCCCAAATAATAAAACTTCAGGGTGATTCAGAGGACAGCTGTGTATTGTCAGTAGATAATAGTGTCTCCTTGCTGTCTTTCCAGTTCTAGTCTCTCCAACAGCAGCCGATCTCAAGATGTACATTTCATGAGGATAAATCTGATTTCGTCTTTCAGAAGCCAGGATTTCAATTTTCATGCAAAGGTTAAAAACAGATTAATACACACACACACACACGGTAACAACAGCCCCTTTTCTCACATACATTCAAACGTGTACAGTAACAGCACTTCAATGCAAAAGCAGCTTTGTCTCAACACAGAGGAGGGCGAGTGTTGCCAAAGAGAGCTTAAAATGGCTGCTGAAAGTCAGAATACTGGCACTGAACCAAGCCCAGCAGACGGTGGACAGGCTTGCGGTTGGATGGCTGGGTTCGAAGGCAGCAGCTTGTTAGGGTGGAAATGGATTAGCGAGAGGCACAATGGGAGTCTTAGGCGTGTCTGTGGTGTTGTGTTAAAGCCCTGCCTACGTTGCCCGGGCTGCTAGACTCATTTATGCCCAGCGGTGCATGCAGCAGCCAACTCTCACACACAGGGCTTTCCTAATTGCCATGGTTTCTTCTGTGCTCGCAGCGACAGCCTTGATTCAGCATCCATCAAAGCGGTGAATTAACCTGCGGCGCCGCGCAATTGTTCTGTTCGTCACATGCAGCTGGAAGTGGAATTATTTTTCTGACACAGTAGTGTTACATTGTGGGAGGCACTGCTGAGAGTTTTACAGCGAGATGGAGAAATTCGGAACAATAGGCAGGTTTTTCTTCACCTGTGCACAGAATAGCTGAAAGGTTTCATTGCAAACTGGTAAAACGAAACACGATGACACACTTAAAGCATAATTGAAGTTTATTTCACAATTAATATAGCTATAATTATTTTACAGGTCACGCTCTCTTTGCCCTTGTCACCTGTTGCAGAGATGAGTCACACAGAGCACTATATTTGGATAAATAACAGGAGTTTACTGCATCAATCCCAAGAGTTATTTTTGCATAAATCAATTTCAAAAGTTTACTAAAAGCAAGCACAGAAAATAGTCTCTTGAAGCATGCATTAAGCATCCAGATCCAGGGATGCATGACCTACAACACAATGGTGGCGTTCATGTTTTTCCTCTTGTACATTTGCACCTGACTTGACACATTATGCAGGCAACATTTTTTAAACCCTTGGTTTTTCCATCTCCACCTCCCCAAAAAATAAAAAATGCATAAGTGATTGAAAGAGTTTGTGCCCACTAGTTGCAGCGCAATGTTGCATTGAAAAATGAGTGATGACTCCTAAGTAATTTAGATTTTGTGTTTTTCGCGGCTGTATTATGTGCCCTTATTAAATGGCAGTCAGCGGAGAGATGACAGGAAATTAGGGGAGAGAGATATGGAAACAGCATCCAATAAAACATGCCCTAAATGGAAGAAACAAGAAACAAGTTCCACACAAACACACTCAAATCCACCCACGCAAAATTATCAAAGCTTCGTCTACAGTATCATTAAATTATCTCAACGTTGTACTGTTGCGCGGGAACACACAGGGCTCTCACAGGGCAAAAAATATATAGTATTAGATAACTTATCAGTCTCTCATAGGACAGACATGTGTACACAAACAAGTCGATGCGGTTTCCACTAAAGGCCATTAGGAAGGACATATACTTGCTTTTTAACCATGCTTCTTCATAGACAAGTGGCTCTGTTGTGAACAGAATTGATCACATACTTACCAGTGTACAACATGTACTCCTAGAGGACTCCATTAAAGAGCTTATTCCAAAAAAAAAAAAAAAAAAACACCATACAAAACTTCTAGATATAAACAGCAAAATGGCAACTCTTTAGACCAGGGGTCCCCAATCCCAGTCCACGAGGGCCGGTGTCCCTGCAGGTTTTAGATGTGTCCTTGATCCATCACAGCTGATTTAAATGGATAAATTACCTTCTCAACATGTCTTGAAGTACTCCAGAGGCCTGGTAATGAACTAGTCATGTGATTTAGGTGTGTTGACCCAAGGTGAGATCTAAAACCTGCAGGGACACCGGCCCTCGTGGACTGGGATTGGGGATTGGCTTTAGACTGGCAACAGTAGACTTGTGATTGACAAAACAGATGCATCCAATGACTAGTGAAGCAAAACACACCATTGGCACCGTTCCCACTGTTTCCAACATCTTCCACCAAGCACAAACAAAACTGTCTCAGACTCTGTCCATTTTTTTTGGTCGCACTTTCTGTTACAGCTCGATATTAATGCAGAAATGGTGATGTAATAAGGTGGAAACGAGAAGGTAACAAATATACAAGTAATAACCAGCTAATATTTTGTGAGTTTATTTTGTAAGCTAGAAAAAATGAAGCATACTGAAGCTCAAATGTGGTTAATTCACTTCAGTAAAACTTTATTTCAGACTTGATTATATGTCCTGATTATTTTTTGCCTATGAAACAAAACCAATTAGTAATAGCATAGTAATATACAGGTAACAGTATGATAATCTGTAAGCACTAAAATAGTAACATCTGGTTATTTAAAATTTTTACGTATTGACTCTAAAGCACTGGTAGTTTCATGATCATAAAGAAATACTAGCTTAACATATCAGGAGAATACAGTATTGTGCAAAAGTCCTGAGCTCCCAGTCTTTTCTTTGTATTTTTGCTTCTAAGACCAAACTTTCTTCCAACTTTTTTTAAAGTGGTCTTGGGGAAGAGTTCTCTAGCTCTTTCATAATACAGTTTGGCAGGCATAAAATTGTGTTTTTGCACAAATAAGGTGTCTCCTGACCACATGGTACTTAAGTTTACAGTAGCTGCCTTTGGCTAATAAAGAAAACGTTCCCCGAAAATGAGTCCGATTTCACATTAATGATAATCGTTGGTTTTCAACACTACTCTAATCAGCCTATTAATGACATCTTTGCTTAACTGTTAGTGGGAGGGCAATTCATCTTGAAATAAGAAAATAATATTGTGAAATTATTAGGATATATAACCAAGAGTGAAGCTTTAACTCAATGTATTTAAGCAATGTTTGTATTTAATATGTTTTATTTCTTGGCAATAGTGTCTTTCTTCTAGCTTAAAAAATTAGCTCAACCACAGAATGTTATTATTTGACTATTTTGGAATTAAGTAGTAATAACTTAATATGTCCATATTATTATCTTCCTCTTTCTGCCTTGTTACCCCACTATTACCACATTGTTACCGAGCAATAAGCGGACGTGTTACCCTTTTATAACTGGAGGTTTTTTATAACAGCGCTGCTGTTGTTGTGCTCACACACATGAGAAAACTGCAGACTTTAAAACATTTGTCACTGTTCATGTGCCCGTTGACCCTGGAACCATGATGCATCTATTCATGCATAAAGCAAATGCACAGTTGAAAGCAGGTATATATATAATATATATATTGCTTTAAAATCGGGGATCTGTTACTGTGTACCTGGATGTACTGTCATGACAAAGTTAAAAAGAATGAAACCACCTTTAATATTATTAGAAACACCTGTGCAACCCCTGTGGAAAAGAGGAAGAAAAAAAGCCTTTTCACACTCGCAGGCTTTAGAGTGTGTAATTAAGCCAACCCGCATGTGTTTGGACTGTGAGGAGAAAACTGGAGCACCTGGAGCAAAGCGAGGAGAGCAACACATTTCACACCCGAAAGTTCATCAAAGGAAAATACAAAGGAAAACACCGCAGTAGTGGAGGCACTGTGTGACTGACAGGTGATGTCTGGGAAGTGCACTGAGCACACAGCACAAAAAGCATTCGGTTAGAACCAAAATGTTGCAACAAAGAAAGATGCTAGATGTCACTGAGCTAATGGTGGCAAAAAAATACACTCCAGTCAATCATTTCGACTAATGGCAGCAAAAGTAATTTCATATTTGCTTGTTAAAATGTGCCACCAAATGAACTAAACTAAACAGCCCTATCTTACTCCACTGTGCCAAAGAGTTTCACTGTAGTGTACACACTAATAAAACACCATTAATAAATCACACTGTTGTGACACTTGGAGACATGTTCCTTCATTATAATGAACATGTTTTATTTAAAGTCAGTTCTGAGGCTGTAAATACTGTAGTGTAATGTGTGTGAGACTGAAAATAGTCCAACAAATGCTATATTTCCTTGTGTTTAAAGGTTTTTTCCCAGGTTTTTTTGTAGTTGTTTTAAAAGATTTACGCTTAGGGCTGAGTGCAATAGTGTTGCAAGTAGCGCTGGTGAAGAAGGAAAGCAAATCCAAAAGCAGGACACAGAAGGCGGATGTAAACGTTTAAAATTCAAATCTTTAATCCAGGCCGAGGTCATGCACGGGTAGGCAGTCAACGATGCCAACAAACCAGCAAAGGGGCTCGGCAAAAGAAAAGAAAACACAACAAATGCAAACAAGAAATTAGAACACGAGTTACCACAAGCCCTGGTAAGTGACAGAAGGATACAGCAGAGGACTGGGTGGAGTGATTGACTAATTAGGTGCAGAAAATTGGAGGGAAAAATAGCAGAAGTGAGAAGAACTAAGGATTACAAACACAAATATAACAGAAAAAGTCTTGAGAGACAGGCACACACTCACAATGTTGATGCATTTGTACTTTTAATGCATTATCTGGCTCTATCTATCCAGTCCATGTCAAAGTCAAAATACTCTGGTTTATGAAAGTGACACATGGGTTTTGTGCTAAAAGTAGCAATGCCAAATATGTTTCACGGTTCCAGCACTGTGCAAGTGCAGCCTTGGCTAAATGAGGACTGACAGGCCCCTAATGCCCTCTGCAGCGAATGAATGGATAATCGAGAATCCTGTTGTGACGCCCCCCGTCCTGCGCCTGAGATGAGACGCACAGACATCTGAGCACTCCAGTGACACAGCCAGAGATTGATTTTGCATGTGTGTTCGTGAGAGTGACAGAAAGATGAATTTATTCTAGTTTTGTAGTGTCAGTCACACTATTTACATATTCATTCCTCATATTATAATGCAGTGACAGCAATGTTATTCTGTTGCTGCCTCCATGTTGTCGGCTTTGCATTTACTGCAGACCTCTGATGAACAGGCAGGGACACGTGTCAAGCTTAGACCTCTCGCAGTGTTATCTCTTACCCGCTCAGACACAAACCGATACGATGAGAAGGAAAAACTTCTCCAGGATCGGACTTGGAGCTAATGAGTGCTAGTTGGTATTATTGCCCTTGTGGTTCTTGGTAAATTGGAAATTTGCAGATGTGCAATTCCAGCCTGGCCAAAGAAGACTGCATAATATGATAGAATGCTCCAAAAACTACTACTGGAAAGATCGTATGGTTAGATAGACTGAGTCAATAAACTAGAGAGACTTGCAACGCAGATCGTAGTCAAACGGTTTACAGTGCCCAGCAACAAACTGGAAATCTTTATTAACTTTATATACAGATTACATTACTAGCGGTTAGATTCTGTGCATTAATCATGTTGTTGCTCTAAATCTTATTGATCTGATCTTTCATTTTCTTTTTCTTTTCCTTGTTTCTGGATTTCTTTTTAATCCATTGTTGAGGTGCAGAATATTAAAGACTGGAAGGAAAAAAAAACATGCATTCATTTGTTTTGTTTTAAATATAACACTAATAAAAATAAAACTATTTTAGCATGAGAGCGAGTTTCTGTAGGGGTTTCTGCAGATCCCAGGGAAATCCCTCAGTCTAACAGTGACCTTGTCTTTATACCTTCTCTAAAGAGGAAAATTCAAATGAAACAAAACTCAAATAAGGTGATACAGCCATCTGATCAAATAAAACTCTAGGTATTCAAGCATAATGCAACAATATGACATAAAGCAAAAAATGAAGCTTCTGCATTGCACAAAACTTCTAAATTAGATCATATTGATGATGGGCAAGATTAACGGAGCACATTGAACAATTTGCACTTTTAGCTGAAACCTTGGGAGAGGGGGGTGGGGTGTCTTTTTGAAATCGAGAAAAGGACATTTACTTTCTTTGGCCTGTGATCGAGAACGATAGAGAAGTGTAATGAAATAAAAGCCAGGCAGAGGAGATAGACTACTGGGCAAGTCACGTCCGTCTGCAATGCACTTATCAGGTGGGGATTTTCTGGAAGTGTCAGTCGGTATAGGAAGCCTTCAAGGCTCTCGGGGAAAGGGGATGCTGCGGTAGTGACAGGGCTATCTGCCTCTGACAGCCCAAAGACCTAAAACCGGATGGCTGGGAGAGATAAGGCTCTGTCGGCAGTGGACACACACAAACAGAGAGGACACACACACACAGAGACAGGATGCAGCCATACTTGCCCACGCACACACACGCACACAGATGCACAAACACACAGCCACAACACTGGCATTCACTTTGCATGAACAAATTCCCCATTGCCTGACCACTCGCTCATTCATTCACTCATGTGCACTGACACACACACACACACACACACACACACACACAGTGGCTCCCTGTCTGCCAGCCAGCGAGGCTTCCCATTAGCTGTGGTGCAGTGTGCTGGGTGAGGAGCGCTGGGGCGAGAGACATCAATTTGCTTCCTCTAATGCGCTCGCTGCCCCCACAAGACATATTGATTATTTCTTCCCCGCAAAGCGACAAATAGCAATTTCGGGGGCATAATGGAGATAGATGGTTGGTTTATAAGAAGCCCCCAAAGAAAAGTTGTAAGGAGGGGTGGAGGGCTTTGGGGGGGATGGGGATGCTCTTCCTGTTTCCTCTCTCTCCTTCCATTCCCCGGTCTCTCTCTCTCTCTGTGTCACTATGTCTCTTACCTTTTAACACATCCACCTTTCCCTTGTCGCTGCCACTTTCGCACAGGAAAATGCAGTTAAGAGCAAACAGAATAAAGATGAAAATTGAACAAACAGACAAGCAGGGTGTGGTTTAAAACAACGAAATGGAGTCAGAGACGAGTAGATGAAGGCATGGCGGGGCTTTGGGGTGCACAGATGTTGAGGCGCGCCACCAATGCACATTCATTACGTGCCTCCTCCTAGGAGTGTCGCCTCCTCTTAATGGTTGTACTGCAGAGAGCAGCTGCTGCCGCAGTGTTTACTGTGCTTCGCCATCCGTCTGTTACATCTACTTCATATCCCCCTTGTTAGCATCAGTGTGACTGATCCATAGGTTTCTCTTATGGTGAGATAATGAATATTTGATTTTCAGTACGCTGCAGGCACACTCCACAAAAGTTTGAAGTTCATTTTAAGCTCTGGGATGAGTTTGTGCTTTAAGGACTGGATTTTTATTGACATTTATAGTTGTATTATTTTTGCTGCCCTAAAGGCTGTTACACTTCTGAAGAGTCCTAGATAGTTTTTGTTTTTTCATTCAGAGTCAACAAGAAGGCCATATATATATATATATATATATATATGATGATCTTTCTTTTAGGTGGGCATTTTAAAGCTTCATTATGCTGTCATTTTCGAAAATTTACAATTTTATCTTCAGGTTGCTGTGGGTTCAATTTGTCCAGATTTGCTCGACTTTATCTGGCTGCTGTTCTGTACCAACATCCGCTGTAACCTTCTCCTGCAGACGGCTAATAGTGCTCACATTTGGTACAATGCGCTGGCTGATTTGAGGTAGCTGATAACTGGTAGTTGTATAAGGCATTGTTGCTGCAGACTCCAGGCAATAAATGAGGTAATACATGTGCGCTGCTCATCACATGATGAGCTGATGGGAAATGTTGCTCAATAATCCACCAACGGGGACAACTTTTTCCATCCAAGAAGATGTCTGCTCTTGATAAGCAATGAAAAGATCCATGATCTTGATTGCAGAAAATTAATGGACTTTTCAGACTGCCAGAAACCATACTGCTGATCTGACACATGTGCATGGCTTGGCTTGTTGCGTAGAATAAGCAAAAGCACACAGAGATCCTCCTGATCTGTTTCTCAGGTTTAAGATCATGCACACATTTCCTAAGGGAATGAGGTAAATATGCAACTGCTGGTACTTAAAATAGCTGAATTTTCATTTTAAGTAAGTGTGGCTTAGCACAAGGATCATAATCAAATCAGTCGTTATTGGGGAGGCCTATTTTGACAAGAAAACAAGTGTCTATAGTGGCATTAGGATTTACTTGGCTCTATTTTACTTCTTCCTATGTGTTTAAACCAGAAGACAGGTATGGTTAAAATCTCTTTCTCCAGTAATGAGTAACCTTTTTTTATTTTAACCAGAAAGAACAGATGCTACATTTAATCCTTGGGCCTCTAAAGAGCTTAAACGATTCAAGATCTGTTTCATCCAAACACTGATGCTTTCATGTCCTTTGAAGAGCTGAGGCATGAATTCACTCTCAGTGGAAAGCATCTTTTAAAGATATCCAGCTGAGAAGTTTTGTAAAATCACATCAACATATTTCGCTCACTATACCGCCATAAAACACCTACTAAAAATATGATGCAAAGGGCCGTTTGAGAAAGGGCATCGTAAATTATAAGTCGTGTATACCATGTTCAGGTCAGTTAACATGATAAGCTAAATTTGTGGAATTAGATTTCGATTTAGAAAGTGAAACTGCAGCACAGGATTGGAAATCAACATACACTCAAGCTACACAATAAAACAACTAATACATGCATGTTCCAAGTTAAATTGCTTGGATAAAAGCAGACACATGAAAATGCACAAAGGGTAAAGGAAGGACATTTACTGATAGTCTGAAACAAGTGAAAGTAAACTGAATGTGTGTATTTTTCTTAACTTGTTTGATAAATCACAGTATTTAAGAATATAGTATTTGTATTTATATTATATATATCTCCATCTCCCTCCAGGTTTCTTCCTGTTAAAAGAAAGTTTTTCTTTCCCACTGTCGCCAAGTGCTTGTTCAGTCGGGGGTTGTCTGTTTGTTGGGGTTTTCTCTGTATTATCGGATGGTCTTTACCTTACAATATAAAGTGCCTTGAGACGATTGTGGTTTTGATTTTGTGCCATATAAAGAAAAATTGTATTGAATTGAATTATTTAGCAGCTTTTTTTCTTCAGCATTCATTTCATTGAGATGCTTTGAGCAGTGACACAATGACAATGAAGTCTCATGTTTCTTATCTTGTTTTTTCCAAACAGAATCCATTAAAATTTTATTTTAACCTGTTGAATGTTACACAGTGCTCCAGTTGTAGCTTATAGCATATACATACAAGGAATTCTGTAGAAAATGCATAAAATTTATATATGCTTTCATTCACAGAGATATAAGAAATATCTTTACAACATGCACCAGAAATTTGTCATCATCATTGGCAGATCTGTCTCAATAAAATCCAGTAAGAAGAACATTGTTATGATTGACAGTGTATTAATGAACATGTGGATACAGAATGTTATAACAGCAATGACTGTACTTAAGAGTCTCCTGTGAAAACGGAGCTCTCTTTGGCTCTTTGTCAGCTTGTGTAGCTGCCCAGCTATTTATTCTTTCTCACCACTTTCAACTGTTTTTCTCAACAACAACAAAAAATTCTAAAATCCAAATGCGCTCCACCTTTCTAAGCACCAAAACACAGACACAGCCTTGCTGTGGATCACAGCTTCAAAGGAGTCAGTATTTCCCTCAGGAGCTGGAAAACACCAAAGACAGAAGTAAAATAAATATTGGACTTAGAATAATCTGGTATGCAGTGGTGGTGCATGTCCACCTGCTGCGGGATTTAATGGGTGGAGCTGAGGAGGTTTAGCTATAAAAGAGAACACCGGACAAGGGTTCTGCAGGGCTATTTACATTCCACCTTCCCATGGACTCTTATGCATTTTTGTCTGTGCCATATTCACACCACATGCCATTCCTTGGTCATCAGTCATTAAAACCTGCTGTCCACATAGGCCATTTAGTAGCACATCTACTGACCTTCATGACCTTCAGGTTTTAACCTTACATCAATAAAATCAAATATTTTTCATTCTTGTTGAGTGAGGTCTAGTGATCTGCTAGCTGTTCAGTTCAATTCAACAAAGTGGCACAGCAGTTTGTAAAATAGTCACAACTTTTAATCCACTGATTTATATTTGTGGATACAAATTTTCCATTCTGTGGTGTCCATGTAAACAAAATACATATATTCCACTTTTAAGGGGCAAAAAAGTCTGCAGGATGTTGGCAACGCAGTGTGCTGCTCACACAAGAGACCACAGTTAGAGCGCTACATACATTCCATTTGTGTTATTGCAAGATGCTTGTCATTAGAAAGTACTCAGTTACACTTTTAGGCTTTAAAAATGCCTGAATAGCTTTTTTCATTTGTTTTCTTTTGTGTCAAAAGACTGGTTTGGTTATGGAATACTTGTTAACTTGCAGAGCATATCTCTGCAGAAACAACGAAATGCATACTTCCTATCAGTTACAGAAACATGCTGACTGACACACACATACACAAAGAAAAGAAAAGGAAAAAACAGCCCTATTCATGTCCGCAAACGTGAACAATAGATAGTTTTGCCGGGAGACTGGATTAAACAGAGAGCTTTTTCTGTTTAACAGTAGAAAGTTGAAGATGTCGAGAGTCAGGAACTTGAGTTCAGTGCATGGAGTTGAAGCTTCTGAGCCGAAGTTTGCTCAGGAACACTTGTGTGTGGTTTTAGGTTGGTTGCCAAGATTCAGTATTTAGATAGTGAGGAAAGCACAGAGGAAAAACTTTGTCTTTTTCAATGCACTGGTGAGTGCTGGAACACTATTCTCTTGTTCCCCTGCCCTCTGTGTTCTTTCTAGTTTGCTATAATGGATGAGATTGCACAAAACGAGGCACATGGTGAAAGTTTTTAGATAAGTCGAAATATGAGTTGATAAAAAAAAATGCAGGTTTTGCTTTAAATAAGGTGTGGGAACAATTTTAAAAGGAATCTGCAGAAATAAATCAGAAAGTGAATGTGTTTGAGTCTGCTTCTTCCTCTGTGGACACTGAGGACTCTTCTGCCTTTCATATCACATCCCAGTGTTTTGTTCTCAGCCACAGCGGAGAGCTGCTTCAACTCAGAGCAAGCCAAAGAAGTGGCTGCACAAAAGTTGAGGCAAGGCAGTGATGTAGATGGAGAAGACGCCTTCATTAGAGGGAATGAGGCGAGCTTTAGAGAGGTAAAACTAGAGGTAGAGACGCAGAGACCAAGTAAGAGTGGCAGTCTCAGGGCCGTTGTGCATAAATTTTACTTATTATTTCCTTATGTGGAAGGTTAAGAGTCTACAGGCTATAATGTTTTGCATGACTTGAAATTAGATTGAAGTTGCAAGCAATGCATTTTTGCTGCTTAAAGTATCAGTCATTAATATCTGCTTTCCTAAAGGTGCGGTCTGACGCCTGGAGCCTATCACCAAAGTTTGAGGAGTTAGAAATGTGGCGGTAAATCAAAATTTTGCAAGAGCACTGAAATCCAAAAGTATATTAATGAAAAAAAAAAAAAAGAAAGGAACAAATGTATGGGGAGACTCTGCTGCCCCAAAGCCTGCTGGCTGAGAAAGTGCCTCAGTTTGGCAGGTTTTATTGCTGGACGCTCCAATGGCCTGGCTACCTGAGCTATTTTAAAATCTCCTTGTTTGGCCAGCGGATATAGCAGCTGTGGTAATGGGGCTTGTGGAGAAACTCCCACAGGTAAGTTGGCTGGCTGGCTGAGGAAGTGGCACATCTCACCTACAGGGGAATCTTCATTAACTTCAGATTTGATGTCTTCTTGTGGATGTCTTCTTTATTAATTAATTAAAAGGAGCAAACAATAGTTTATAACTGGGTGGATCCCCCAAAGCCTGGCAAGCTGAGCTGAGCCTTCCATTTTAGATTTATCACTCTCTTTGTTTAGCCTGAGGATGCACTGGCTGCAGTGAGGGGAACTCACAGAGCAGCTGTAGCAGGAATTCCCACAGGTGAACTTCGTCTCACGTCTCACCTGTAGAGGATACCTCGTTAGCTTCAGATTCGGCATCTTACGGTGAGATCTACTTTATGGCTGCAGCAGGTGTCCAGACGAGCGCACAGTTCTCTTGATGGCGAAACTGCCAGCGTGTGATACAATATTAGATATTCATTAAACATATCCACCAACGCCTCCAAATGTTGGCAATTTGTCAAAACCGACAAAGAAGAAAACCAATTTCTTGAGCAGTGTGATTTTGGTTTTTGTGACTTAATATTTTAGTTACTTTAGATTTCATTTTTCTGTTATCAGACTTTACTTGGCATACATTTTGTCCTCAGCAGCAGCAAGAAAGTACAGGTGAAACAAGTTTAGAATAACTCACTGCTTTAAGTGAGCAATGCAGTCTACTAGGCAAAATACATTTTATCTATTACCCCTGCGCTTTTTCCATAAACTGCTAAAAATGTCTGCTGTGAGTCATGATAAAGATGTGGGTGCTCCCTCATTGTCACACACTGTTGTGAGTTACTAGAAAGCTCAAATAGAATTGAGCCATCATTATTGTCAGCAACACCTGTGCTGTTCCATAGTATGACAAGTCAAAATGTCTGTGTTTCCAGCCTAAAGTTGATCCTGCCCGAGGGCTTTTTCTCATCTCCTGGCCTCCTAGTCTTTCTCTGAGTAATTAACCAAGCTATTCTTTGTGCGTCATCTATGTTTAAAATATCATTTTCAGCTTTATTAAAATCTTTATTTACAAAGTCAAAATGATGCCAACAGTACAACTACATGAAACTGGAGAAACACCTCTTGGGCACACATATGTTCGCTCGCTCATTCAATAATCTAAATTCCACCCACATAATTATCACAAAGCAAAGGTCGTTAATAATGCAACACTGACATTTGCTTTCAGGTTCGCCAACATTTGCAAACGTGCGCTTGTTGTGCGGAATTATCTATTCCGTATTGTGCTATATTCAGTCAGCAGTGATTTTTGATTCAGGCCACAGGAATGTGTTTGCAGCCCGATCGTGTGAAATATTGCAGGGGAGGTTCGGGGTCTTTGATCTCCGATTTTTCTCAGAGAGCTGTCTTCCTCCTGTTGCTCCAGCCTCACTTTATCACAGTTCCCCTGAATATTTTATGTCTTTTTCTTTTCCTTTTTCAATCCACTCTCATTGTTTTGCAACCAGAATATCTTGAAAATCACATCTCGTGTCCTTGTTTAAAGCCTAATTATCAATTATTCAGTGTTTTTGAGTGTGCGGTATGACTGACAGAGAAAAGTGAAGTTGTTGCTTTTCCTGCTGTGGATGGCATGAAGCGAGCGCTCTCTGTTTCGTGTATGATGCATATGTAACGCTGCTGTCACATTAAAAGAAAGCTTAAGATTTTAGTTCACAAGTTATTAAATGTAGCATCACCACATCTGCTGCAAAGTTGCTAGGCATGTTTTTTTTTTTTTTAATTCAACATAATTTCTTCCCTCCTGAGTATTTACAGTTTGCAGATTGTATTTCGACAACAGGGGCAAACTTCAAATGTTTCCCGGCCTCATGAATGTGAATAAAGGAAGCATGACAGGCCATTTTATTGTTTTTTAGCAATAATGGATTACACCTTTAATTGTATGCAACAAGCCTGCAGTGGGCCATTAACCACAATAAATATTTTCCAAAGCTAGTTTGAAGAATTGCAAAAACTTTGGCTTTCATGCCTCTCCGCCGGCAGCCATTATCAATTTGGCTAGTTAAATGAAAGTAACGCAGCCATTACGAAGTGTAACAGCGGCAGGTTCTCTACTTGCATGATAACCGACACCCTTAACGAAATGGAATTTTTAAACACCCCAGACAATCCTCAGCAGACTAATAACGCCTCCTTCCCCAGAGATGCAGCACACCTAAATTATGGGAAGCAGCCCAGACAGACAGAAGTGACACAGAAACGCATGCAAAATGAGCTTATTATCCCCGTTACTGTTGATGCTGCATGGCCAAGCTGTCAGTGATCACAACAGACATGTTATATACGACAGCGGTATTACAGGCACCGCGGCTGATAAGAGGAATGATGCACGGCAGTGATGAAAACAGACGGGTTAGATGGGGAGAAAAGAGGGGATGGATGGCTGGAGGGAAAAGAGCGGCAGAGCTGTAGTTAGCGAGAGGCTGGTGGAGGACGGGGATGGAGTGAGGGTATCGAGTTGGACTATTGAAAGGGTGAAAAGATGGGAGAAAAATAGAAGGAGAACATGGAGAAACGGCAAGGTGGGAGGAAAGGGTGGAAGGGTGGAGGCATAGTGGAGGGGGAGAAAGAGGGGGAGATGAAGTGATGGAGGGGTGAGGGTGGTGGCTATTATCCTGCATCGATTTACTCCAGTCAGGGATGGCTGGACGCGTAATGAAGTGTGGGATCTGGGGGTTGCCGTGCGCACTTGTTTGCGCCTTATAGCTTTTTGGATGTATTGTGGGCTGATGTGTCACCTGTGTGTATTACATGCAGATGGTAAAGTTTAACCTGCTGTGAAAGCTCTCGATTTTTGAATTCATCAAACACGTCATTAGACATACAAAGACAGAGATAGAAAACAATGATTATATTTGTAACAGTTTATGAAAAAGCACATGAAAAGGAAACAAAATAGAAGCAAGAACCCAAATCTTATTCTTTAAAGTCAAATCACAGGCTCAACATTAAAAGAAATCTCAAACACGCTGTTGTTATAGTCTTTGTAAGAGCTGAAAAGGCCCGACTTTATGAATTTGTACCATTAAAGAAAATATAGAGCTAAACAAAAATTGCTAGTCAATCAACAGTTCATTAATTGGACTTTGTTTGCCTTGTAAAAAACCAAAGATTAATGAGCTCCAACTAAAGTAAAAAAAAAAAAAACAACTCAATCACTGTTTCTCTTTTACAATGTCATAAAAAGAACTGGCAGTATTCACTACAAACAACAGAAGAAAAAGAAATGCCACTTTTCCTCACAGGGTTTTCTATAATAAAGTGTCTTGGAATAAGAACAAAGGAGGTTTCGTTAATTCACAGCAAAACTTGCATCAGGTAAATAAAGGAAACAGGTACCAGAGGGGGAAATCAATGTTACAGCTTTGGAAGAAAGAGTTCTACCTTTCTGTTTCCCTTCTCTCCCTCCACTCCCTTTCCTCTCTTCCTGCATCCCCTTTTTTCCTTGATTTCCTCCCCCTGAAGCCCCTCGCTACTTCTCCGAGTCTAATCCGCCGCTCGACATGCTCCCTCTTTGTTCCGCGACCCTGACAAGTTGTCTCGTTCCCTGCGCTCCGAGGACAGCCTCGGTGTACTTGGGATAATGGAATGAAATGCAGGAGTGATAAACCCCGGAGAATGCTGGGAGAAAACACAGGAGTGTGTCAACCAGGGTGATAACACTCTATTCTCCCGCGTCTGTCGGAGGAGCGGGGATTATGGGTTTACAGGCAGGCTCTGCCGATATGCGGCCCCTTTCAGCAGGCTGGGATGTTTACACTGGAAGGTATCATGGGTGTCACGGGGCACCAAAGAAATAGTCTTACATCTGTCTTACACAAAGGTCTTCATTAGTTTTTAGCTTTGCTTCACATTGTGCAATCATATCCTAGTGGACAGGTTATTTAAAGTCACCCTATCAAAGTTTACTCCCAGGACATTCCTGGAGAAATTACCTGAAGGAGTTTGTTTTGTCCTCTTGCAGAGCTGCATCACAACCAAAGCACAAATCATGCTCCAGCAATGTTGGTTCACGACATTTAAAATGTCTGGGGTTTTTTCTTATTGTCAACAAATCCCATGGAAAGACCAACAATAAATTTATCCCGCTAATTAAGCGTAGTCAGAGAGAGCCTAATCTTCCATACCGTAGAGCTCAGTTATTATCCTATTAAAAATAAACTCTTAAAACTCCAACCATAAGTCGCATCATTGCACTGGATGACATGTTCCTTTATTATAAGGAGCAAGGGCACTGTAATTTCAGTTTACTTAGTTCGCACAACATCCTGCTGCTTTCAGTACTTCTGCTCCAGAGTCTGTGTCAATCCACAGCTGAAAATAGTCCTCAATTGCAGTGGGAAGGAAAAATAATAGAAAGCTTACCACAAAAACAGTGAAACTCAAGCTTACTGTAAGACATTTCTTTTCTGTTAGGAATAAATCCTGGGGAAAAAATTATAATAATTCATCCAACGATTCTAAAATTCTTACTTTATGTTATCGATTGTGGTTATGTGTACGTTACTCAAATGAATGACTTGAAAACGATGCATATACAGTTAATAAAAGAGTGTAAATGTAGCAAGACCAAACTCAAGCCATCTACATGAAAGCCTGACATGCTGTATGCCCACCTACCATCAGAACCGTCTTCATAATGTCTTGGACAGGCAAAATTAATTCAGAGTTACAGTGATCTACCACGAGATAGACATTTAAGTTCTTTTCATGGATCAATCCAGTTGAAAAACAGCTGGAAATATGGAATTAGCAGAAATGCAAATACCAACATTTGACTGCTCTTTTGAGCTCAAGCATGTGTTGTCTAATTTAACCAAGTGTCTGCCTGGCAGATCACCAGTCTAGTGAAGACCCCCAGCTTCCAGTTGTGATTTCAGACTTGGCATCAGATCCATCCATTGCAACCACTTTTGCTAGCCTCTGGGCTCTTCGTCTGTCTCTCTGACGATTACCCTTATGATTAGCCAGCAGTTTTACATATTCATTCTTCAAGCTCTGATTCCAACTATTATTAAGTGCATTTCATTAGGTTTTTGTGTTTTTAAATCCCAGTCGCCTGCCTAAGGAATAGTCTTCTGACACTTATTGGCCATGAAATAGGATTCAGAAGATCCACGAGATGTCCAGGTTTGGAGTTGGGATTTTTTGTCGCAGCGAGACAGTGACATGAGGAATCAATAAAAACTGATTGGTAAGCCTGGATTGTGGCTGCAAAACAATTACCAGAGTTTCAGGCTCTTGGTAAAGTTCAAGAAATGAAACTTAGCCATTTCAAGCAAACGCTCTGTCTTGTGCTATTACACTGCAGTCCACCTACTCCTGACCCCAATCTCCCATATATATCCATGCAGGCAGGGGAGCTGGGCACATTCACCCTCCTCAGTCTAACCTGCCACATAACACTTTGACTTAACCTCAGCGTATCTGACAATCGAACATTCTTTAATCTGACCTTGACCACAAAGAAAAGGGGGGGAAATGGAGGCGCTTCTCGCCCTAAAAATAGAAAAGGTGGCAATTAAATGCCAATCTAATCATCCCTCTGGTAAACGAGCCCTGAAGATTCCGCCCTCATATCCCCAAGGCTGCTTTTTTTTCACACTACTTCCTCATCATCGCCGGCTATCGGCTTAATTACGCCCCCACCATCCCCAGATAAGAGAGTGATAGCCTTATCACTGCGGCTCATTTCCAAATCCATGAAATTAATAAAGTCTACCTCCCAACTCAATACTGGGGCCAAACTTATAACTGCTGTCAAATAAAAGAACTCGGTGTAGCCGCACATTGCCTATTCATGCAGCTGGCAAGGAGGAGCTATAGGAAATCATCCTTTTAGGAGATTAAAGAGAACAAGAGAACAAGAGAAAAGCACTTGTGTGTTTTAGGCAAACGATATCTGGGCTGCAGTTTTTCACCCTGTGTGTTAGTTTTATGATTCCTGTGGCTTCATTTGTCGTTTGCACAGGGGCTGAGTTGTCCATTTGGTTTAGTTAAGTACTTAATTTTCTCTAATCTCTACCTTGGGAAAACTGCGAAATAGCATACTTTTGTGGGAGCAGACATTTGCAAACATTACTTGTGTGTGAAATATGAATTAGCAGGAACACGTTCGAATACAAGAAAACCTCTAAAAGTCCCAGGTTGTTGTAACTGATAGTTTCTTTATCTGTAGACCATCAATAAACCGCTAATCAAATAAAGTGGAGCTTGAGCTGCTTTCCAGTCTGATCCACCTCGAATCCACGAGTTCTCCAACTCCGCGTGTTGGCTGCTGTAATCAGTGGGGAGACAGCTGGCTTCACCACGCTGTTCCACCTGCCCGCTCCCCTGAGTAAAGGACTGTGCTTCACCGACCAAATCCACTCCAAGTCTCTCGCAGGCACACTCCAGCATGACTGGCGGGGGTCTCACACATCGATTTCAGGGAGAAGGGAAGGTTGGGCGGACCCGTCACCGCGCTGACGCTGGCAGTGGAATGAGACGGGCTCCCACTAGGTTTGGGCCTGTCATTTATTTCTAAACGACGGCAGATGGTGGGTTTGGCGCATGCACCATCCTCTCAATCTCCCAAGGTGCACTTCTGTGATGGATGTGGCGAATGGGAGCGCTGCAGAGAAGGCTGAGGCACATCTGTGCAGGCCGATAACAGGGGGCAAAGAATGTCTGGGCTTTCTTGCCGTCACGTGGCTTTCACATACTCATTCCCACACAGACCTCTTGAGGACTTACATCTTTCTGAGTTTATTTGCTTCTCACTTTCATAGCTTTGCTTTTTAAAGCTCGTATCGGCAGGTCACCTCTCTGTTTACTTTGCCGATGGACTTTCAGGTCTGGCACTGTTACCCAACTGCAAAAATTGAATGCCCACACCAGGGGCTGCCCTTGGCCAAAGATTCTATAACCAGGAATTCAGGCCGTATAAGATTTATGTTATAAATTACATTTCCTATGGATGGATATATCAATTTCAGGTGGGACGTTCAGCTTCAATCAGTTTGAATTTTGGGGCTGAGGCTGGTATAAGTAGCATAATAAACACGGTGCTGCATTACAGTGAAGCAAGCCATTAAAAGATTACTTTAAGATTAATTTTTAAAGCGTACACAATTAGCAAGCTGCACTTTAATCTCACTAGTATTTGAGGAGACATCTGACGTGGCCATGCTAAGTGGTTAACGTAATTCTAGTTATATATTTGAGGGCAACAAATGATAGGCAAATGTTAAATAAGATGTAGCTTATGTAGCCCAACCATTAGTATTTATATTTTGGGGTATTTGATCAGAATTTGACCAGAATTCTCTTTGACATCTTTGATAGTTAAGCCTTAGTAACAAAGTTAAAGTTATACTGTCATAGTTCCTTACTTATAGTAGTTCAAATATCCTTATTTATTAACCTGCCACTTAGGTTGACTAATTTGATAACAATTTAAGACAAAGAAAACCTAAAAATCTTCAACCTAAACTCCTTTTTTTTTTTTGTCTGGGAAAATTATTAATCAAACAATTTATCAGTAATTGTAACAATTGTGTCTAGTCGTTTCCTTTTTATCCGTAACAGTATCTGACTAACATACATATTTTTTTCTCATTTTCCACTTAAACATCCAGAGAATCTGGCCCTTATGGAAGCAGTTAACGCATACACATCCTCTGCCCACACGCAGCGTCTGACACAGAAGATTCAAAGACACATTAAAGTGAGCAATCACCGCCAAACAACACCCTTGCAAAGGTCACGTCAGCGTCATCATCCTAATCACCGAAAGCCATCACTTTCCATGATTTAGGGTTGCAGTAAAAGCATCATAACCCACCCAGCCACATCCCTGCCCATAAACGTATCCATGGCAACAGAGACATTGCGCTGCCCTCCGCCGATGCATCTTTGGGATTCTCTGCGCGTCGCTGCAGGGTGACAAGTCAGGCGTAAAGAGTCGATTTAGCTGCGGCATTGGGGAGGCTCGCACATTAGCAGAAAGGAAATAGGAGCCAGCAAATACTTAGTGGGTGATTGGCTCCGCAATAACAGAACACCCGCTTTGGCAGCTCGTCAAGCGGTGCTATACGGATGCCATTACAAACAGGGGGCCATTAGCAGGCACCAAGGCTTTGTGAGGCGTGTCGTCTGTTCATGCCTTTAGCCCCCCGTGCGTTTTTAAGACAAACCTTACAGAGAGCCAGACATACATACATAGATCCATAGATAAGGCATTAATGAAACATGCACCACTTAAATAAAATTTCATGTAACAAGGTAAAACATCTGGTGCACATCTCTCTGAAGGCCTAGTTACAACAGACCCGTCTGCAAAATAAAGCAATTTGGGTCAAAACATGGCACACTGTGTAGCCACAGTGCCTCAGAGGATGAGACCCAGAACTGGGTACTGAGTTAGGAGCAAAACCGTCCTGTTTGCTTTTAATAAAAGCATAGTTTCACACTGTTCTTTCATGCAGAGGTGCAAAAAATTCTACCCATATGCAGGGTTTAATATCACCTAATAGTGTGTTTTGAGCAGATTTTCTTGCCACAAGATTTTTAAAGAGATGCACACCCATCGTAAAAGCTTCTCTTTGCTGAAGGCAGTGCTAGAGACTGGAGCGGCATAATAATGACTTCCTCACTGTAGGAAAATGTGCTTTGTGATTTTTTTTATTTATTTTTTTTAATGCTTCGTGCAGTGTTTAGGAACAGTACATGCTGTATGTAAGAAGTTAGATCTGCACGCTATTAATAGGCATTTAAAAGATAACTGAAGCAAAACGGCAGCGATAACATATTTTTTTAGGTGCACTGCCGTTTCCTCTTTATTCTTCTTTGTGTTGTGTGGTGAAAGACCGGTCAGATAGCACCCAGATGTCATCATATCAAAACTCTACACAGGCACTAGGAATTTAATAAAAGCACATTTATACCCCAAGGTCACGTTACCAGTCATACGTTTTTAAAAAATCTGACACAGAAGTCTGTTAATACCTTGATTTAGACCAAAATTTTCATGGTTTCACTCATGGTTTTATTTGTCACCTTCTCAGTATTTTTATTCTGTTATATTTAACTGGATTGTTCTTGATAACTGAAGCAATTAGTAGCTGCTATTTGCAGAATAGGAGACAACAAATTGGGTAATTAAGCAGATTTTTCATCAGCTAGAGGTGAAAGCATGTATTTGATATACCTGACACATTTTGGGATTGTGTCCATTGTAAACAGAAAGTTAAAGAGAATACAACCCAAAAGAGAGAAACATTCCCTTTACGTGCTCTTTGATTTATGCTTTCCCGCACAGTCAAAGTGAAGGCAAAAGCAGTTTTTTCAACTAGTTTGTGTCTGCATGCACACCGCATTTGTCATGCTGCACACACGGCTTGTTGAAACAAAAGTCTCCTGGTGGTTTTCCTCTTTTAAAAAACACCATATGTGTGGGCAGCTCATGAGAAAATAAGCCTCACAGACATGTGAAAAGCCCCCAAAGCCTCCTTCCACAGCGGATTTACACTCACACTCTAATCCACTGATATTACAGAAGATCCATTAGGGCACTATATAAAACAAGGGTAGATTCTCCATATTAAAGGACTTTATTAAAGGACCAGCAGCAACACAAAACATGATTTGGGCATCCCAATTGTTTTGTTAATCCATCTACAAACATCCAAGTAAAAGTCTTGATTTTATTATAGAGACAGACTATACTGCGCTTCGCCAGCTTGGTCTTTGTTGGAGGGGGCCATATTCAGAAGAGATGAAGACATGAATGCATAGATGAACACATCTGGAAATTAGTGACACATAGCACATAAATAAAACAGCAGTACTAGATAGTTGCAGAGATAATCGCAACTGAGGTTAACTGTCAGATAATTGTATTAAAAGTGAACCAGAAAGCACCAACATCACAATTGTGGCTGAGAGGTCCAGTTCAGTAGTGACTCGGTATAGCTGGCAGCTGGCAGTCAAACGCATCTCTGCTCCTAAATATCCATGACTTCTTGTCTCACTAAAATTTAAACTGGTGAGTGGAAGAACCTGTTATAAAAGGGGGAAATTGGCTGTAGACCAGGGTGTGTTTGACTCTGGTCTATATTTACAGATTTAGTGAAACTGAATCACTTTAGTTTTGGATTGTGTATAAATCTTATTGTCTGATTGTCAATGCCAAAGCTCAAACCTGTATCTTAATATATAATATATAAATCAAGAGATCAGGCTTTGTTATTGTTAAGATTTCACATAAAGAAACGTATTTAGTGGGACTTCAGTTTGGCATTTGTACCTGAAACTGGTTTACTCCTCCAATAATCCTGTGTTACAAAAGCTTTAGCAAAGCAAAGGTTGGTACAACAAAACCTTTTTTGGGAGTTACCCAAGGTGACTACAATTGCCTTCATGAATAGAGTTCTGCAATTTAAGGCGCAGCCTCCACTAAATAATATGTGTTATGTAAAATTACTTGCCTGTCCAGGCCACTGTGCCTCCTCTACCACCCACGAGATGGTGCACTAACACCCCAGGAGGGTTTTCTAACTTATTTTTTTTTATTCTTTTTACACATATAAGTATTTTACTTTCACAGTCCCGCAGGCACCCTCACTGACTGGCATCTCATTAGGAGAGCAGAGCGCCATGCTTGCGTGTTCGCCACCAGACAGGCCACGCCACAGGCTGCATGCTAATTGCGGAGGCGTAGCCAGCATGAGACGACCTTGTGTGGCATAAGAGGAAGGAGGCAGGGAAAGCGGTTTTGTTTAGCGTCTGGTGGGCAGGGGGCTCTCCTCCACAAAGCGCTCTCGTCCTGACCTTGGATGGTAAAGTCAGCCAAGTCTGGCCACTAGCTGGAGTAAGATCATAAAGTGGAAGTCTCATTAAAAAAATATGAAGTGGTGTAGTGGTGTAATGTACGCTGGTAAGCACTTTACATCACATACTGTTATAAAGCAGCATGTAATGAGCAAAGCATCTTTGTGAGTGACACTGTTCTGACATTAATTTGCTGCTTATCATAGCTTTACTATAGTTTCAAAGCACCGACTTCTATCCTCGCGCGACAACTTATTAGGTTTAAGGCTTCAAGTAAAAGTCATACTCAAAATGCATTCTGACAGTAATTTAGCACATCTTGGCAGTGATATATGTGGTTCCACCTTTTGTGACATTAATTTACAACACGTCTCAGCGGTATTGTGGTGTTGAGGTTTGGGTCATTTTTACAAAGGCTGTGTAATTTCCATTGAACATGAAAGCATGAAAGCAGTTTTATAAACTCTGAATCTCAGTGCATGTGAGACTGTACAGACAGCATTTTTTTTTTTTCCTTCAGCTGATAGATGTGGACTTCCTGGGACTTGTGTACTTCAAATGCTGAACCCTGTCTGGGGCTGTATCTGTAATTTCATCATAACCTCTCCAGTCCAATAACACGACCTTTTGTCAGCACAATCAATCTCGGCGCTCACATCTGACAGGTTTTCTCAAGCAGCTAAACTGTGCAGTCCTCAGATTAAGTTTCAATCAATGGCCTAACACGTAAACACTTACTTGGGCGAAAAGTGAGATGGAGAGTGGAGAGTCTGTGTGTAACTGTCTAAAAAAGGTCAAATATGGTTTTATACAGCATCCCCGGGAAAGTAATAACTATCCTGCTGGAGGAAAAAATGGTTTCGTATCTTTCTACTGCTTGAAATTTAATTTAGCTCCTGCAAATAAAGAATATAAAGTATGTGTTGTGTGTGAGAGAGAGACATAAAGACACAAAGAGAGCGAGAGAGAGAGGGAGGCGAGGCAGCTTGCCTGTTTTAGTGCCATTAGTTCTTCCCTGCCACTCATTGATAAAGAGGTGCTGCCATCAGCCAAACCAGCCATCTCCTTCAGTCCTCATTAAAATGTCGTCATATTAAAAAATCATTTCAGGCCTTTGCTGATGAGCGTTTTATTGCCTTCATGAAAATGTTCTCACTTCAGAGTCAACGGGAGGGAGAAAACCTTCAGTGAGTAATGAAAACGGGGAGGGAGCAGAGAAAGAAAGAGGAGCGACAGAGTAGATAAGGGTGATTTGTTGCATATTTGGGAGGACGGTTTTGATTTTTAGGCTATTAATAATTTCTTCATTTAGTCGCTCCACATAAACATCAAGTATACAGTATACTGTGTGTGCATGATTTGCAAAAAAAACTGCACAAATGTATTTTTTAAAGTGAGCTAAACAGAGTTTAAACACGTGTGGCTCCATGTAATGCAGCACTGACGGATGTGAGGTAGACTACAGTGGTGATTTCCAATCACTGGTGTAGACTGGGGGGTAATTTTGCAACACCTAGGGTGTACATAGAAAAATTAGCTTGACTAATCTTATAATTTAACTCAAGACTTTAGTAGAGCTGTGCATTTTTGAGAAGAAAAGTTAACCATTAAGTTAAAATGATGCATAATGAGCGGTCAAAATAAATAATTTAAAAAGAAATTAATAATAAGAAAGTTTTTTTTAAAAAAACATTAAAATAGCTCAAGAGTATGAGGAATAGTTCACAGTTAACTGATAGTATGAAAAATTGTAAAAGAATACATTTAACTTTTGATTTTGTAAGTTAACAGTAAACTAATGAAACTGTTAGCTAAACATGCTTTTAAAATAGCTTACTAAGTTACTAATGAACAGTTAAAGTTAGCTAAAAGTATTTCTAGCAGCTAAAATTTTAAAATGAAATCATAACCATTGGAAAATGTTCGCTAAAAAAGATTGAATGTGGTCATTAAACATAATAATTAGCTATTAAAAGGATTAGAGAACATAGCATGTAGTAGACAATAAATAAATAAGAAGTAGAAGTAGACCAAATCAAAGTTCAAATGAACCCATTTGTGCATAAGATATGTATTGCAGGGTTTTGTGAGCCAATCCCACAACGTTTTGGGGTAGGCACTGGATTGTAGTGTCAACGTTAACAAATCTAACAAATTTTCTTGGCATCAGAAGATCATTCATCATGTCTTAATAACTTGTCATTAACAAATTACTTTTAGAATAAGATTCAGATTTATTTTTTTTTAGAATGGCTGTGCACTGATGAGTGTCACTGTCACTTTAAATGTTAAGCATTGATTATACTTGCAAATATGGAGAAACGATGCCGGAGCAGTCCTTACTGTTACACCTCCTTGAATTCCACTTGAAGCCTGCTACCTGGGGTGCATGCACATTAATGGATTTTAAACTAAAGCTACCACACCACAAAAAATTCTCAAGCAGTTAGCATCAGAAACACTAGTTGGTTGAACATATTACTCTTATTTTAATAATGCACAATGACTTCTTTCTGTTCACAAATGATGCAATGCTGCTGCCCAGGGTGTAGCCCTGAAAAATGGGTCTCCCACCATTTATGAATAGGTGGAAAGGAAACAGATGACAGCCATGCTAGCCACTGCTGTTTTTCCAGTGCATTAGTATAAAAAAAGAAGAAGGGGGTAAAAAAGGAGCAGCTGTATTCCGGCTTTGTCAGAGTAAAATGGCAAGAACCAAGAGACAGAGGCCAGGAGTAACCATAGTTCACCAGGACATGGAAACGGCTACTGCTGCTAGCACTGCTAAAGTTAGCCAAACTCTGCAAACTAATGTCAGTGTGTTTGCAACATTGTGCACGGTACAAAGTGCTGCAGAACTCAGCAACATTTGATTAGCGGTTGCATGGGAAATATTTTTTTAACCACTGTTTAACTTTTCCTATTTAAAATTGACTCAGTTTTAAATGTTTTCTGCAGGGTTTTCTATTTTCTGTCTGTGAAAAGGACTAAACAATTGGTTGCCAGGAGCTTACTGTTGACCAGAATAGAAATTTTCTCCTTTCAAAATTCATTCAGTTCAGTTTATTTGTACAGCCAAATATCACATATAGAGGTTCGAAGGGCTTCCAGCTATAAAAACCTATTAAATTACATAAAATGTTTAAACAACTAAGCAACATAGCAGAAATACTAAAAACTAAATAATACAAAAATTCCAAAAACCAAACAGAGAAATATGGAGAACAAAAAATCAAATGCTGTGATGCTGATTAAGAAAAATGAGCTTATTCATTAAATCTTCCGGGCTAAATATGGCTGAGCTCAGTAGTTGGTCATGCTTTAAGACAGATCTAAAGTTTACTTACCATAAAATTTTACAAAATATTCTGCACGTCTTCCCCAATATATTGAAGTTTTAGAAGTATCTGTTTGGTTAAGCAGTGTTATTTTTTACCCCCTTCACACACTGATGTGCTAGGTCATCCTTTAAGATAGGACCCAGGTGAATCCTGCCTCGGCTTTGACAAAAGCATTTTACCAATGCTACAATGTAACAGCTATCTCAAAAGCTTGTGCTTAGTATAGCATTTTGATGTATCAAACCAAAGTTAAAACAATTACACTAATAGCCTAAAATATTAGCATGTTCTTATAGCCGGAATAAATTGGTGAAAATCAGATTAGTCGACTTTTCCCTGAAGCTTAGTGTCCGCGCTACGTTTTATTTTTGAGTAATAAAAGCACAACACACTGCATTCTAACCTTATCTTTTATCCTGGGGGTCTTTATTCATTTCATTTTTTCCTATATACTCTCATTAATTGGCATCCTCCAAAGCAGTGCAACACATATCAACAGAAAACACCAACACCTTTCAACTTCTCAGGTCAGCCGGATGTTGCAGGGAGCAAAAAGCTAATCTTCTGCTCGCTTCCAAAATGCTTCCACAAGCACTTTTTATCGTAGAAACATGTGAAATGGAAAAAGCAATCTTCTAATGCCCCTGCAGTGGAAAAAAACAGCTCCAGCAGAAACTTAGAGGCTATTAGCTGTAGTATAAAGGTCACTAACGAGGGAATTTCACACATGCACACTTTAACGATAATCTAATGAAAGTCCCGCTCTCCTAATGACCTGATCTGGACCTTTAGTTGGTTTATATAAAGCCGAAAAAGGCTCGCCTTTTGTTAAAGCAAGCTCTCTAATGAAAGTCGTCATCACAAAATATAAAAGGCGCAAGAAAGGATTAAACGAACACAATCGCTCATTATCTCAGGGACAACTTTAGCTTTTATTGCTTGCATTTTTCGTCTTATTCTCATCTTTTCACAGATTCCATTTTTTTGGAGTTTTTTTTTTTTTTTTGCTGCTTTGTCGTTCGCATAATGAAAAGCCACGCAGCAGAAGCTTGCGTGCATATCCTGTAGAGGCTGATGGGTTGATGTGTGGCGGCTGCACCACACATCAACCAAGATGTAAATTTAATACCACCATATGCTGATGTTTCCCTGCACCAGTGTTGATTAAATGATTCGGCTTTATCTGATGAAGAAGTAAAGTTTTCGCATCATTTGTCATGTTGCGGCGCGCTATCTGTCTCCTCCTGCTAATCAAATTTCTGTTCAAAGTGAAGCAAAAATAACAACATTAGCAGACTGTAGATGCTGAGCTCTTTTCCTTGAGCTGTGTGTTTTGCTTATGAGATATTTTAATTGTAAATAGAAAAAGGAATGCACCAGACTTTATCAATGCAAGAAAGCATAAATTATAAGAGGAAATTAAACTAAATTCATTCGCAGAGAACCAACTAAGACTGAGCCCACAAACAAACAGTTCGTAGTGCATTAGCTTCCCAGCAGAATATACACAGAATTACTTGATTGGCCTCAAGGGATGTAATATCTACGCTTTAATTTCAGATACCAAGTGAGCATATCCTGTTACAAGCCATTACAAGGCTTTAATGCCAGGCGCCGTGTTGGGGATGGTGTTTGTTATGCTCTCATTTTATATCCTCACTTGTTAGGTTTTAGCTCTGTTTGAGATGCGATGAAAAGATTTCTGCTATTTGGGTTACAGCTAGGCTTTCTTGTCTTGCAAAATTTACTCCCATGATTAAAAATATTCAGTTGGAAATAACTTCACTGCTTAATTCTCTTCTCTAAAGGCTGCTTCAGAATAAGCAGTAAAATGAGAGACACAAAGTAGATGTAACTAATTGCCTTCCCCCTCTGGGTGTGGAGTGCAATACACTATTTTGGATGATTTTTTTTTTCACCATGTACACTCCACTGTGGCTGCTGGACAGGAACATTCATTTCTTCCTCTGGCTCTGGGCTCGTGCTCATACCCTCGCCAGTTAGAGAGTTACTTGTGGCTCAAGTTTTGCAATTTTCATACCGGCAGAAGTTGCCAAAGCATTGTGAGGTCATTAGTCATCTCACAACCTACTGGTTTCTGGACAGAAACAGAATACGTGATGAAACATGTCAATCAATAGAAATAAGGCAGTAAAATAAAATAAAAACACTCAAAGTCTTGTAGATTTCACCAAAAAAAGTCAATACCTGCCTGTTGCCTACTAAAAGCATACAATACGGATTGAAGAATATCAATCAATGGAGGGATGGTGTTCATTTATGACATCCTCATTTCATATTCTTGCCAGTTGGGCATGCCTCAGTTTTGAGGTGTAATATAGCCCTGCCAAATCAGCGGTAGCCCCATTACTCATCCCCCTCTGTGCTGTCTCCTGGCTTGTGCTCTGGCGCTAATGTAGATTACAGGGATATATGAGGGCTATTTTGTTCGCTGCAGGGTGGAAACGATCACAGGCAACCCTCATCCCTCTCTGATGCACGACTCTACATCTGTTCCCCCCACGAAAGCCTATCTGGAGATCCATCAGAGCCAAGCCCTTATCAGATCTGAGGCTGCTACATCTATTGCACATCAATTATAAATGCCACGTATAAAAAAAATTGGGTCACTCTATCAACACTTGCTCCCGATCCTCAGAGACATTGTTTAGTTAAGTGATTAGTGGCTCGACTTTAGATACAGTTTGTGCATGTTAAATGGTCCATTTATGATACACGAGCATATAGATGCAATGGCCTCCGGCGAAGGAGAATAATGTTACGACTAATAATGGTTATGCCGTAATGATAATGTGGCTGAAACTTTCTTTGCGCACGGGGAAATAGGAAGGGGAAATTAATCAGAGAGAACCACACTTTTTCCGTCAACTTTCAGATCCTCAGCGGATCGAGTTTGTGGGATTTGCGCAGGTGGAAATCCACACAGGTGTGAAATGCATGCATCATAATCGATAAATCCATTTTTCTCTTGCTGCAAGACAATCCGAAGTGATGAATGAGCCAAGCTGCATTATTCAAAGCTGAAAATCACTCGCAACTTAAATTTATTTCCAACTTGCTCCCTGACAGAGAACACAGACATATTATTCAAATTTTTATCTATTCTGTGACCAGGACACGTTCAAAAACCACACGTTTAATCTTTATGCAAGTCTCCCCTCATCTGTTGGATAAATAGACCATTCATCATATTATTGGGCTTTTACAGCTTGACTGTTTGACTGATCTGTCTCTCAAACAGCTCCTCTCCCTGGCAGACCAATCAATCATTTTTCAATGAAGATGTCACAGCTCATTGTGTGAAGAGTTATCCTAAACAATTCTCCTCGCCTTTTAGATGATAAATTAAAAGTAAGCCGTTTATTTTTGGCCGTCGGGATGGTCAGTCCTCGCAGACATGTATGAACAAAACATGTAGGCGCTCGAAACTTTTGAGCAAAACATAAAGTTTTATCGATACGCTTTATGCCTTGTTGAAATCTCCCACTTTTTACTTCAGTGGAGGTGTTAGCAGGTGCAGAAACGTCGACGTGTGTGTGCTTGCTATTAACTTTTCATTAGGCACTGTAAACTGCACAAGTCATCACCAAGAGGTTCCTACTTGGCATAATTGGTTTGTGGTTAATGCCTGTTTGTGTCGGTGGGTCTGTAAAATCACAGTTTTAGCTCTTTCTCAGGGAGAAGCACTTTTTAAAGATTTACAGCTTTTTCAGACTGGCAGCTGAAAGCACACACGCACAACTCATAAAACTTCTTCTAGGGTGCACATTTTTCATTGCAGCTACTCATAATGATCTCTAATTTAATAATTAAAGCCTTACAATTGACTTATTAAAATATCAAACAGCTGCAGTGCATTAATAAGGATTTCACTGTTCAGGATGAGTTCTTGTTTGAGCGCACCTCTCATCTCCACTCTTCTTCTTTCTCTTCTGTTTCTGTGCCAGGGTCCTTCAGGATTTCATGCAGAGACCTGCGAATGAGCACTGACGTCTACCTTCATCTGAGTGTAGATGAAAGACGCAGGGAATCACATATGGTTCCACACACGTACACCAACACAGACGCTCGTCATACTTCCCTTTGTTTTGCTAATGAAAATCTTTTCCATCGCTGTCATCTGCTGCAAGACTGCGATTGAAGATAAAAGAATATTAACCACATAAACCTGTAATATACCTATGAAACTATTAACAACTTCATGTTACGTGAGTGATGCATTTTAGTGTTTTTGCTGGTTGGCATGAGAAAGTGGGGTAATTTGATGAAACACCATATTTTAAATGATAAGGGAATAACATGAAATGAAATTAAGTAAAAATATAAATTAGAACAAAAGAAAGGCAGTCAGTTCACCTTCAATACATTAAATAAATAATAGATTTTAGCTTGAATTCCCTGGATAACACTCTTTTAGTCAAAGACTGTATAAGAAGATAAAAAACTCATAGACAAATGAGCCTACTTGTCACTAGCTCTATGACCTCAGTAAATGTTTTCCTGGTGGCTTAACCCCAACTTCAACCCTTATTTCATTCAGCATGATGTTCACATTGTAAATTGTGGTTCAAAGTGAAACAGACATCAAATTAAGCAAGGTAAGTTTTTAAGTTCAACTTTTGGTTTCAAAAAGCCAAGATAATAAGAATGTATACTTTATTGATCCCCGTGGGGAAATTCATCTCTGCATTTAACCCACTCAGTGAAGCAGTGAGCAGCCACCAATCTAGCAACCGGGGAGCAGTGTGTAGGGACGGTACCTTGCTCAGGGGCACCTCAAGGTAGCCGTTCAGTGGATTAGAACCCCTTACCTTCTGATCATGGGGCCACCGCTCTACCTACTTAGCTATCGCTGCCCTGACGAACAAAATACTCGCCTCAATATTTCCAAATGGGATTTCATATAAAAACAAGCAGTGTCACAGTAGTCACATCCATCTTTTATATACAGTCTATAGATAATTCACTTACACTTTGATTCCTTTGGTTGCAAAACATCTAACCAGCATATAGAAGCCTGCATATGAATCCTTGCAATCAATTGAATTTTTTTCACTAATTTGAACAGCACCATTACTGGCCATTAAAAAAAATGTCAAATCACGTACATTGTAGTCTCGATTATCAAATGCAGTCTTTGTGGTTTCCATATAAAGCCAAGTCTTTCTACGGATTATTAAGAAAAAATTTAATCAGTTTTCTCGCTCCTCGCGGATCATCCACGAGGTCCTTCCTCAGTTCGTCAACCCTCCTCCACCACCCTACCCTCAGTGCACCTACGTTGCATTATTAAACTTGAATAAGATCATTAGCATACAAAGCAGGAAACCCACCGCCGTGGAGTCATACATATTTATCTGCCTGACTTGTGCATGCATACACTCGTACTGTAACCCCTTTTGCAACCAAGGGAGAGTGGTTTTCTACTGCAAGAGGGCTGCGAACAGAGACTGTGAAGTGGATATTAATAGGAGCATGTCTAGTTTTAAAAAGCAGATATCTATTTGTGAAACGTCTAAAGAAACACAGGCTTTCATTTGAAATACACATTAAACCATGTGCGGCTGCCTGGAGAAAAATGTGTGCATTTGGAAGCAGAGCAGATGGAGTTTGGTTAGGTTCATCAGAGCAGCTTCCAGCATGTCAAATATAGTTTACACACAGAGGAATTTCTGAATCTAGTAATGCCTGCAGTACATAGTCATCTGCTGCACACAGAAGCACATAATCAAACAGAAAGAAAGACAAACAGAGAGCATGGCCTTCTGAATACCTATCAACTGTGGATTACCTCTGCCTTCTAAATGACTCCTTGTTGCTTTCCTTGTATCATCCCTTTGCAAAATTAACTTTCTCCTCGCCCACCCTCCCTGTGTTTTACCCACTTGTAAATCACTTTTCCTCCTTTTCCTCGTCTTTCCAGCTGAGAGAACAACCTATCTCCTTTTTTGGCTACGTGAAGTTCCTTTTTAATACGCTTCCCTCCTTCCTTCCTTCTTTCTCCTTCCTCCTGTGAGATTGCTGTTGTGTCTTATGGCTTTTTATTCCTACGTGATGGTAGATGGGTTCATGTAGGAGTAGAAGCCACTAAACACGCGGCGAGTGCTCAACACGCTGGCCAACACATGCAGCGAGCTTCCTGTGGATATGACAGCTGCCATGTTCACATCAATGTCCTGCCTATTATCAAGAATGTACACACACATTATAAATAGAACAAGGATGATCCCTGCCGAGAGTGTTTACCACTCTGGATAAAAGTTTTAGTGGGGGGAAAATCGAAAATTAAACAGCTAATTGCAAACAATTAAGCAGAACGCTCAGCAAGTAAGGGCTGACGAGTCAATCTTTGGTTGTGAACAGACCTACTTTTCCCACCTGCATGCTGGCATGTGCCCTGAATTTCAAACTCATTCCTGCATTCCTATGCCCTGGGGTCATTGTGCCGAGTTCTCGAAATAGAGATGAGGATGGAAAAATAAGTGAAACAATGTGCAGAGGTAGGTCATCAATATTCTTTGGTAACGTACGTGATGTAGTCTGTTTTCTCCTTTGAATGCAAATAAATGCTGTACACGAAAAGCTGTTACAGGCTGCTGTATCTAAATACGTTTTACATCAGGTCTAACATGATTTGCATTTTACTTAATGGTATAAAGTGCCATGAGAGGAAGGTGTGAGTTGGCACTATATACACGTAAATTAATTTAACTTCTAATTGAAAAAGGCTTCAGTTTAAAATAGTTTATTGCCATCCAAGTAAAACTGTGAGGCTGTGAAGTTGTACTTTGGCAAAGAACATTTAAAGTTGTTATAGTGATTTTTATTGACGTAAGTGAAATAACCTTTAAATACACAAAAAGTCAATACCCAAAACCGAACCTAACAAAGCAAAAAAAAGTTCAATTATATTATTACTGTACTAATTAAAACTGCATCTGTGTGGGCTGTAACTCCCTCATCAGTCATGAAGGTGCCTTATATATAATTAAAATAGATGGGATTATAGTAAATATAATAAATGTAATATTCCTAACTTTTAAAGTTTTATATTATTTAATCCTCTAGGTTAAACTTGAGTTAAATGAAAATACTTTTGATTCATTCTACATAATCCTTCCACAATCAAACACATTTTTCTACATTTGTTTTCTTCTTCTTAGATTAATAAAGAACTTTTGACTATAGATTCATAGGTTACTTTAAAACTCAAGTAAAACACATTTTTAAAAATAATATGATCTAATGAAACAAGGCCATAAGGTTTGAAAATAACTTGCTATTATCTTTCCTCTTTGGACTGATGTTTTAAATCCTTTTATATGTCCTTAGAAGGATTTTCCGCTTGTGTAAAAGTTAACCCAAACCCTTAGTCACAACTATCTGCAGAAGGTTGTGACAGACTGAGATTTTAGAATTTATAGCAGTTGTCTCTTTTAAAATTATTGGCAATTACGGGTAAAACAATTTCTCTTTTTTTTGTATGTTTCTTTTGTTTTTAATAAATCCAGTTCCCTTTAATTAAAAAAAAAAAACATTTTCTTAGTTGGTTCATCTTTATTTTAGCTCGTCCTGACATTTGGTAATTAACAGGTAAATGGTACTGAGATGAGAATGTCATTCGTTTTGAAGCTCAAGAGCCAAAGTATTTTTTTAAAAAAAAGTTTGCTCTTGACTAAGTAATGGAGCTAAATGAGAAATCAGAGGATCACCAAAGTAATTACAGTTCAGCTCGAGGGGGTCTCAAACGTCTACACCAAAATTCCCATCCATCATGTAGAAGTTGAAGCATATTTCGAAAAACCATAAAAGTTAAGTAATTTACGGCACCGGAGGAGAAGTAATAAGACTCCCAATGTTAGGATTCTCCATCTGAGAACCATAAACCATGAATGAAACTCAAGTCTGGACTCAATGACATCACCATCTGTAGTTTGACATAGGTAGCATGGTTGAAAACTTGATCTGCACTTGATAAGGAGTTTTCACCACGAACAAACACATTCTGATACATTGTATCAGAGCCCACCTCTCTTTGTGAGGGTGTATTTCTTTAAATCGAACCCCTTTAAACTCTTAAGCACCAGCATGAAAACAGTGACTCAGCTCAGTGTGAACCCCTTGTCTGCTCACAAATTAGGTCCAAATTTTCACCAGCTCAAAATGGCTAATAATGGCATTTATCAGCGGTAACTTTCTGCCTGAGCTGAACTCAGTGTCAACCAATTAAGCAAGAAATTCAAATTATCCTGCTGCTGGGTCCAGTAGGGTGCTGTGGGGGCTTGGGTTTAAATGTCAACCTTCTGTTTGTATTTGCTGTGCAATGAGCTGTTCTCATTCAGTCTCCCCCCTGGACAGAATCTGAATAAAACCCAAATGGGTTGTTGCTGCGAACCCCAAAAAATAATGAATTATTAATCCCACGATATTACAAGATTTTGGCAGACGCTTGCAACTGTGTGACATTACTCCAGCACCAATAAAGGGGCCGATAATTATTCAAGATGAAATTGTAATAGAGGAGGTCTGCAGAGGTTTAATGATTTATTTAAGACTGTACGTTGTTGTGATCTAATATTCAGTGGGTGGGTTGGGAAGTTTCTATCAGTGTAATTTATTTTTCAGGTTCCCACTCCTACATTGGCTTTTTCTCTGACTTTAGAGAGACATGAGGAGGCTTGAGAGAATAGTAGAGGGGAGACTGGGGGGGTGAGAGAGGATTTGATCCTAGACCAGCGGGGGGCCATGGGAATGTAAAGGTGGGAATCAACCATCCTGGCATCTATGGGAAAGAGTCTGCATTATTTAAAACACCACTGGCACATGCAGGGGAAGTTGTGTTTGAATAGATTGCTGCCATTCTTTGTTCCGCCTAAGGGTGTGTATGTCTTTTCCTGCAATGCTCAGTTACGACTGCGCTGCCGTGCAGACCCCAGCTTTCCAAAAATGTCAAAATGATCAGAGAAATAAGACGGCACAGCCTAATTTTCATTGTGACAGCCGTGCATTTTACTTTAAATTATGCAAACGCTTTCATATGTCCTATACAAGGTCACATAATCCCCAGTTTCAGGTAAAAACATGAAAATCATCCACAACAGCATAATGGGGTTTTCATCTGACAGCTGCAATAATATAGTGCGTTTGTGTACAGTAGGTGCTATGTACGAGTGTTGTTCTACTTTATCAACACCCCCCTCAGGCTACACTTTGATTTTCCTGTAATAAATAATGCTCTTTTGTGTTCTGTGCTTCATTTGTTCCCTGTTGTAACCTCAGTGCTGCTCAATAAATTATGAATCACGCCAGTTCAACCTGCCGCATATCTCTCGTTTCATTTGTCTGTCGTGCTCTTTTTGTTTTTCTGTGTTGTTTTGCAAATTGTGCACAATCTCAGCCCAAATCTACACACAAACACGCATTAGATCCTTCGTGTGTCAAGCTGCTGGAGAGCTCTTTTCTATTAAGATGGGATGATTTAACTCCTAATTTCTTACTGGATTCGCTAAAAGCTTGACTCAAGACTGCTTTAAGTCCACAATTGCCCAACAATGAGCTGTAGTAATCAGGAGCACATTAGTAGCACATTTAACTGTACATATGCTTCAATAATTGGTTTAATGATAGATATGAGGTATGGAAATGCTCAATAAAGAGCCAGTAAGTGCCATTTAATCAGCATATCACTGCCATAATTGCTTGTGTTGTTTAACAGAGTATGTTAAAGCTGCTTTAAGGCACAAAATTGCCATATATATGTATAACACCACAACCGCATTTAAAAAAAATAAAGATGTCATTTTTGCTGCACCATGTTATCACACAAAGTTGTCTAACAGCAGGCGAGCTGAAAGATTGTTTAGGGGTAACTCTGATGCAGAGGATGAATTGCAGAGGCACAGCGTGATTCTTTCATTTTCTTTTCTCAGAGATTTTGGGCTGCAAAGCTCGCCTACACACACCAGCTGGCTGTTGTCTGGGGGAATCGCCTCAGCCATCTTTTTTCTGATGAAATCAGAGGAAATCCACAAGCAGCCCAAGGCGGACCACACATCCTTCTCTCTTCCCCCCCCCACCCCCACCCCTTTTACTCCTTCACTATTCAATAATTCTCAGTGATAGGCCTTCCCTTTGAGCACTGGTACCACTCCTCATTCCAATTAGTGAAAGGCAAAGAGGCCCCCTTGTTTGTCGGCACGCAAGCAGTAATTGGATAATCCCCGAAATTTGGGAGAGTGCACAAAAGGGAATCTGTAATTAAAGCAGAAAGTCTGTCAAATATTGACACAGATGAGTCCTGCAAAGTATAGATACTGAGGATGTGTCAACATTATCGAACAAGTTTTTAGAATCCCACAGTTTTATGCACAGGAGCAAAATATGACATTTTGTCATAGCGTTTAGATCCGAGAATAAAATGGCTTAAGATAAGATAAGATAGAACTTTATTAATCCCTCGGGTGGGTTCCTCTGGGAAATTCGATTTCCAAAAAAGCACAGCACCGACAGAAGTTACAGAGTTATACACACACACATATATATAAATACAGAGACAATATAAATAAAATATACGAAGGGGATAAATAGAATAAATAGGAATAAAAATAAAAATACAAGTGAATTGCACATTTCAAGTATTGAGTCTATGAGCTTATGAATAAAACCCATCAGATTTTTTTTAATTAATAAACTTTTGCATAATCTTTTTGTTTAATTGGCTTTAAATCCTCAAGCGACATGTCTCCTCATGTTCACTGACATGAGCTCATTGGGTTTAGCAGGTGGACTCAGTGAGGGAGGAGATCTGAAGAGACTCAAATTCAGCAGATTTTAAAGAGTTTCATGAAAAGAGCAAGTGTTGCACTGTCTGTCACTTTCTGCAGGTATCCACAGTTTTCAAAATGTGACGGCCACATGAGAAAAAAACTCCCAACATAGTAGAAATGATTCTTTCAAGACTAATGGTAGTAATGGTGTTACAAGGAGGTATCCTCATGAATATAATGAGCCTTCTAAATAAAAATGTTTGCATCCCTTTACAGATACAAAGTCATCTACTGTTCAATTTTATATACTTATACCACATAGCGCCGTAGTTTTGGGTGTATAAGTGCAATCACACCGACAAATAGAGCTACTGTTTGCTCATTTTGCTATGAGCATGATTCAGAATAGAATTCCAGCACATCGCTTAATGAGTAACCAAATCTAATAGACAGTTTAATAGATAATACTGCAAAGAGTTAATTTTTCCTCTGCTGTAGCCATTAGGTAGGCATTTAATGCGACTCCATTGGAAGGCATGGAGATACTTGACCAGCATTAAGAAAATAGCGCATTTATACCCTCAATACATACTTTTGTCTTTCACATTGCTGTAACACGTTCATGAAGGACACAACCATGGAGGATGATGCGACAATGAAAAGAGGGAAACTCTGATAATATAAACACACAGCAGATATCGATAAAAATGGCAAACGGGTGGAAACACAGCTAACATAATGTCTCAAAAGGAAGTAAAACTAAACACAAGAGACAAAAGATTACCTAAATTAAAAGTAACAAGACACAGAAACACGAGGGAGGCAGAATTACGCAGGAACTCAAAAACTTGTTATGACCCAGAAAATAACCATGAACAGAACTAGATGTAAAACTAAAACCTCAAAATATAAATATATAAGAAACTAACCAGGAAATGCTGGTATAAGTTATATACTCAAAATCAAAACGATTCAAGCAACTACACAACTCAAAACCCTGCAACCAAGACCCAGTGACCAAGACACAGATGCTGTAAATCCAGGGATTAAAAAATGCTTAAGTCGTGATAAATGCAGTCAGACATGGATCAAGATGTAAGAAAGAGCAAAGAAAGGACAGGAGAAAACAGCAAGATAGTATTTTCAAAGGTAAGGATTGCTCAGTTTATAAACTGGAAATTTGGTACTTAGTTAAAGTTATTAATTCTCCTAGATTTGTTCATGAGATATTGTACATTTACAAACAAATAGTACACAGTTTAGTACAGACTGAAATGATTAGTTTACAAAACTGTGGTGAAATTTACAGTCTTGCTTTTCACGTTCCTTTAACACATTGTTTCCTGTCCCTGAACATAAATTCCTGTTCTTTCAGCTCTTGTATATACCAATTCATGTACATATACATAAAAGACAAAAAAAGGAAAGTATGGTCAAATGGTGACGGTATAATTGTGTATAATGACGCTTTTCATGGTAGATGTTGGTGCTTTAAAAGCTCTGTTTCTTGGTTGCCTTGGTCACACCTTTCCATTTTCTCTACACAAGAAATAGCCTATACTTCCTTTTGAGATCCATCGCTTTCTACTTCACTGACATTAAAAAAATTTTGCAATTTGTGTCCATGAACATGAAATATTTGTTCTTTTTCGTCAGGCTGGAGTCGATCACCGACTTGGCTGTAGTCCTTTGAGTATTCTACTTGGTTTTATGGTGATTTGATGTGTTTTCATTTCAGCTAGTGAATTATCAGTCAGTGGGTTTCATCGTGTTTGAAACACTGACAGTTTTATGCGGTGTTTCCACCTGGACTCAAGCGATGGACTGACCAGAGGACCAGCATTGCAATACATGGAGTCATGCAGCTAAAATGGCTAAAAACCTGTTTGTAGCAGCCGATTGGTGAAAGTTGGGTGCCTTTCATCAGCCTGCATGCCATTTTGGAAACAATCTTTGCTCACTGGACTTCTCATTGTGACAGCAGCATGCTGAGTTACACAGATTTTTTCCCCAACATCTCACTAAAACCCATCACAACAAGACGTCTCCTCTTAGAGTCCACTTAATGAGAGTGTAGCGTCAGCGTTCTGGCTGCAATTACAGTGCTTAGGACTCTTTAATGATATGTTAATGGCTTGGCTGTATTACCTCTCAGCTGCCCAAACAACATTAAATACCCCACGGCTGATTAATCCTGCATCCACAAAAACACCCAATTAGAGGGAAAATGTTTGAATAGAGTTTTGCCAACAACTTCAGAGCAAAATGGGGCATGCACAAAAAGAAATTCTACAACAGATTTTCAACAAAAAGTGAATAACTGAAGCTTTAAATTCAATTCCTTCCTGTTTTACATTTAAAACACAACGTTGTTTACTGCATTTCGATAATTCTTTTTTAACATGACTTCAGGAGAGGTGAGGTTACTTTGCTCAAGGGCACAATGCAAAAGCGCACAGCTGTTAGCGCACACTTGTTGTGGTGAGGGTCAAACCTGTGACCTCTCGGTTACATAAGGCTCTGTCGAACCAGCAAGCTGCCTTGCCTACACACTGCTGCTGCTGTTTTTGCATCAAAAAGAAAGAGGCTTTTAAAACATCTAACCCAACTTGCACTAATTAGGTGCATGTTGTATTTTTGTTCTAATTAAAACCATGAAAGGGATCTCAACATAATCATAAGTTATGGCCAAATTAGTAAGATGAAGTGTAGAGAAACTCTAGATATCATCAAAGCAACAACATCCTCCGCTTCTGAAACCAGTCCTCTGAATTAATGCGAGATATTGATTTAAAAACCGCAAACACTTTTCATTCCTCAGCATTACCATTGTGCCAGATACGATTAATCCATGATACATTTCCAACAACTCCCAGCACAACTTCCCTCTTGTCAGCACATGATTGCTGTCGACGTAGACTCTTGCGAGGCAATAGTGATTATTAATGTGCAACATCTGAAGTCATACCTTGAGGGGGGAATTAATTTTCCAGGAGTTCCTACAATGAGCTGTGACAAAGTACCTCCAAGTCCACAGAGGGGAGGAGATCCCCAGCCGGCTACAAAACACACACAACACAAGTTTGAGCAGTGTAGGAGGAGGAGAAACAGTAGACAGGTGGTACATTCTGTCTTGTTCTGTTCTTAATAAGAGTTTTGAGTTGCTGACACTAGGGTATGCTACTCCAGTGTATATATAGATATATAGTGTAGTAAAGGGGGAAAATACTCAGCATTAAACACCTCCACATCCTTGGTCCTTGTTGGCATAGATTCCACAAGGCACAAACTTCAAGCAGGGTTTTTCCTTTTTTAATAGAGGTAGTGGACGCCTGGGATACAAAACCTTGTTGTGCCTCTTCTGCTATGACCATTCAAAAACATGAGACGTGAAGGTTGTATAATAATTAATGGTGCGTATTTATGGCAAATAGTTCAATATTATATAAGTTTACATCGGATTTATTACAAACTGGCTCAAAGACAGTAACCCCGAGCATCTGGCCCATACAGCGTGTAGTCCACATGTGCAGTTTTCTATTGACAGCATTTGGCTTTGACTGATGGCAGCAACCTGGGGAGAGTCTGGCTGCCTCGACTCAGCCACAGTTCCACCTTATATGGGCCAGATGTCAGGTGTGGTGACATTTGGACATCATCTGGCCCACAAAACATTTGCCAGTACCATAACCAAGCTGTGAGTGCCAAAAGAAGCCAAGATTAAACTAAACGTGTTTGCTCTCTAGAATGAGATTACTTGAAATGAAAGAAAAACTGAAAAATGAACTAACAGTAGCGTGTGAAAGACAGCAATATCAGCAGTGCAAGAAGTGAATAGATGTGGGTCATTTGAGCATAAGGAGCAACCTCAGCTGGCTGACATCCACCACTAGAAGCAAGACAAACAGAATCAAACATTAAAGACAGTAAAATTTTTATATATAATAAAGGTTATAAACAAAATATAATATTGTTGGAGGTCAAAAATGTCCTTCTTAAGCCTCCAGTTCCAACTGAATACAGAGTATACTGATAGCAGCTACATTAATTTACTGGATCACAGGCTCTTCCTAGGTTTTCTGATGTCCAAGCACTGTGTAAGGGCATTTATTTAAAATATTAATATTATAATTAGGTCACTTCTCCAAGACATTTCCACTGAGTGTTACAGTATAAAGTCTGAGACCCTGAGACAGTTGTTTTGCCTATCAGGCAATCTTTCCTAAAATCAGTGGATGAGGTTATGGTTACCCTGAAACAAACAACTTCCATTTTATTTGTCATTTCTACGAATACATATGTAAACAACCACCAACCACCATCCATGCCAGCCAGGAGACATAGTCTCCCAAGCATGTCCAGGTTCTGCCCCGGGGTGTCCAACCAAGTAAGATATGCCTGAAGCACCTCGTTCACGAGGTATCCAAGTCAGTCATAGCTGGCTCTTTTTTAATGATCCTCACAGTTAGCAAAAAAGGCCGGGCGCCGACACTTATCAGCGGAAGCTCTTAAGGTTCCATGTATCTCGTGTAATCACAACATTTATTTTCTATCTCTATACTAACAGCCTTTGAGCGCAGGTGAGTGTAGGAACATTGATTGACCGGTAAATCAATAGTTTTTCCCTTTTACGCTCAGCTCTCTTTTCACCTCTTCTGTCAAGCACCCAGAGTTGGCACGCCACCCTTTTTCGGGTGAGAATTGTAGCTTCAGACATGGAGGTGCTAATTCACATCCTCACTGCTTCACACTCTGATCCAAACGCCTCAGTGAAAGCTGGAAGTACCACTTAAAGCCAGGAGGGCAGCATCATTGTCAAATAGCAAAGACGTGATCCTGAAAACTCAAGGAAGTCTGAACTCATGTAGCATAATGCATCACCAAATTCCTCAATAAAGAGACAGCATATTCAAAATACACTGTTATAGTACATTTAGCAAAGCTGGCTCCTTTTAAGATCCATTCAGTGTGTTCTGGAGCTTTCCATCATATTACATTATCCATATATACAAATGGATTCTGCCTAGAGACTCATGAATGCAAATGTTAAGCTTTCCTTTTTCTGAAACAGTTAAAACATGTCTAATACCACTTCATCAAAAAATCTGGAGCTCTTTAATTTTCATTTAATTCATGCTCTTTATTGTTGCACTTAGGCTGATTCATCTCTGTATGAGGTATAATTTTAATCAGGTTTCTTTCCTGTCCTGTATATTTTCCAATAAAAGATGAAAAGGTTTTTTTCTTTAAGGTTGTAGCAGATCCATCAGTAGCAGCGGTACTACCTGTGGCTAACTTTAGTTGATAAAGGTAACAATTTAAATGCAATCATGCCTCTCCCACACATTGCATTATTACAGCCTGATTATCAATAACTGTACTAACAATAATCATTTTCTCCATCATGAAAGGCTCTTTCAGAGTGTCAGGTCGGTGTGTGCATTTCGCTCTATCTTGTCTGTTTCTTATCACCCCTCATCAGCAGGGGACGAGAACGAGGTCGGAAGTGGGGCTGCTCATCCGAGGTGAGGAGGAGAGCCAAAAGAAGGCAGCATCCTTATCAAAGGCCTGGGTGCTAAGCCTCGGTTAAAAATAGAAACCGAGGGAGATTGGCATCGATTTCTGCAGGCGTTGACGGCCCGATTGACAGCAGCACTGCGGCGTCGGGCTGTTGAGCCATCGAGGGAATCCGCCAGACTGCCTATGATGAGATGAGATGGGAAGATAACTTCTGACAAGCCCTCCACCCGCCACCCATCTCTAATCACTCTGTCTGCACACACACACAAACAGGCACACATAGAGAGAAAAAGTAATTACCACATGCATGCACGCACACACACACTCAGGGACATACACACTTGCTGCCCCCTGAGCAAGTAATGGGACTTTGGCTGGCTGAGCATCCACCTGTCCAGTGTCTCCTGCCAAGTCAAAGCTCATGTGCTCGCACACATACAAAATACCTCTGGATGTCCCTGCACAGCCACCAGCTACAGTCCTTCAGGGTTATCTCACTAAATTATCTACCAACAGTAAATACTTCCTAATATCCATGAGTCCTGAAAAGAGATGTCAGTGACCTTTGTTTTACTGCTGTAATTGAACCCCACAAAGTGATTACTGTTATTACACTGTCCGCTTTAGTGCACCTCAATGTTATTCATCTCCCTGCTGTATTAGCAGCAATTCAGTCAAGCAAATGTACTTGGCAGCCTGTTATCCATATTTTTTTCGGTCCAAGGTTATCTTGTTTTAGTAATATTCTTGAAGGCCTAGTTTATCATCCAAGGGTTGATGCCAGCATGCATCTGGATCCAGAAGTCATTTATTTTCTAACATAAAGACAAGAACAAGCTAGTCCTAACACTCAAGCCTACAGTGATCTCCTACAACTCATTTGTCGTTGGCTACACCCAAACAGAAACCCTGATATAAAACGTAATTTTGTAATTTAGGTCTCAGTCACACAGTCAGTAATCCCCTGGCAACCTCTAAATGCTAAGGAAGAATGTGTCTTCCCCAAATGGGTGTTGGAGGTTGCTGGCTGTTGCTGGGTGAAATCATGCTACGCTCCAGATTAAGTCAGCATTTTCAAGTACCAGTCAGAATTTTAATTTGGAAGGCCATGTTAACTTGCTACCCAGAGAACCAGAACAGCCCCACCAACCCTGAATTAACAAGCCATGGTGGCAGCAGTAAAATTGTAAGACTGTTCATCTGTACTGTTACATTTGTGTATTTGTGACTCACTGAATAAGCCATATGCAGAGCACTGACCAAGCTCTGTCCATGAATGTGGTGCAGCGGTGCTTTTAAGAATTATGCTGTATTGATAGCGATACATTAATGGCTCTACCTCGCTAAGAACCAAAACTAATTCCTGTTTTTCCAACGTGATTTTTAACTTCTGAGGTGTTTGGAATGCAGCATCAGATTTAAAGGGGGTGCTGCTGCAAAAACCTACTTGTGATTGTTTTGGTTGCAAGCCTGTCTGCAACACTCACTAACAAGCCAGCAATGCAGTGAAAGGTCAGAAAGGGAAACTCAAACTGGAAGTGGAGAATGTTCTCCTTCAAATTAAATGTTTGAATTATTGCTGAAGCCAACATATTTCAAAAAGGACAGACTTTTACTTTGAAGGTGAACATTCTCTGTTTTCATTTTTGCCTTTCACTCTGTTTACAGACACCTTCCATGCAAATGAGGCAATCTGCTCTCGGAAGGAGGTTTTCAGCAGCCCCATACACCATATACTGCAGGCCTCTTTGTAACCAATTTTACCTAGCAACGGCAAACAACCTCCAGCAATCATTCACAGCTGGTTGAGTTTTCACTTTTCCCTAGCGACCAGTGGTTACCAGGCAGTAGCCAACTGGTTTGCACGTCTGCATGTCTGGGGTTTGAGCTGTTTAATCATTTGGAAAGCATTTATAGAGTCTTTTGCACTTGTTTTTGAAATCGGGGAAGACTCCCCCTTACGTCCATTAGAAGAAATGCAGGTTTAAAGTACTTCTGCATTGGTTTCATATTGCAAACCTGGAGGCTCTGTCCATCTTTTTTATATAGTCTATACTTTGAACAGAGACAGGGCGGCCTTTTCCACATATACGATCTAAGATAAGCTAACTGGCTTCTTACTCAATCTTCATAATGGTCATACAAAAGTTCACTAAGGATTTTCATCTAATTTATATTCATATCAAAATGACAGACTCTTAAAACCACTTGGCTAAAGAAGAATTACATGTCAGTGTTTTTGCCACAAAAATACAGAAGTCTAATTCTTTTTGAAGAATTAAAAGATCATCTCTAGATCTGTAAAAAGAAATGGATAGGAGGTTCCTCTCTTGACTAATTTTCAAAGACAGGGATAGAGGAGAGGATCTTCTGCTATTACATTTTTGGACCACACACAGACAGCCAAATCCACTGCTCTGATAAAGAAGACCCAACAGCAGCTCTATTAACTAAAGACACTTAGGAAGACCAATGTGTCCACAGAGCTGTTCAAGACCTTTTATCACTGCACTAATGAAACCATACACTACAGTACAAAGGCTGAAAGGAAAAGTGTCCAGAAAGTCATAAGCAACTTATAAAAAATCATCGGATGTACTCACACTGGAGGACATCTTCAGGACACACTCCACCCGTGAAGTCAGATGCATCCAGAAAGCTGGAACTCACCCCTCTGTGAATGAGTGGATGATTTGTAGACACAATTACTCACATATTGCCTCTACAAATGAGTGTAAATGCATATTATTTGGCATGATTCCACAAGCATGTGAGGATGTCTAATTGCTATCTGTGTGCATTGTTAGCAAGTCTGAGTGTGTGAAATGTGATTTTTAACTGTACACAGCTAATTTTGTTGTGCTTTCTCTAGCTGCAGTGACTCTAAAAGCGTCTTATTTCGATCCTGGAAATATAGCCTGTTATTTTTCTTTCACTCTTATAGACGTGAACAACAAAATATCCTAAATATAGAAGTTCACAGATATTGTCCAAACAAATGTCAACTCCTAAAGCCAAATCTTTGTGACCAGGCTTGAAAGGAGAGTATAGTCATCGAAGCAAAATAAATAATTCTAATCAAACACAAAGAAATCAGAACACACACAATATCTTAAAACAGCTCTGATGCTTGAGTCCAAAGAGAATCTGGTCACTATATATTTGAGCACAAGATATACAGGGTAGGCCGCAAGCATAATAATGTCTGTGACCTACCATACAGACATAATGAACACAGGTGATGCTGGAAACCTGTGGGATTTTTTTTTTTAATCTTAGAGGTACAACTAAAACTGCTCTTCCAATTATAAGTAAAACAGAAATTGGGCTTGAGCCTGCAGAACATCTGCATAATGAATTCTAATTAATGTTCAAATCCACTCAAAAATGTGTGACGTTACTTCTCGTGGCTGAGTAACTCTGCAAAAGAAAACATTGGTTCACCTTGTTTTCAAATCCAGCTCACCCAAAACCGGAGTATTTACCTGTAAGCACCATTTTTCTCAACTAAATTTGGACCGATACTGCTTAAGTGGACAACTTGGGAAACTAAAATCCAAACTACAAAGTGCTGGGAATGGGGCTATTTCAGTGAAGTATTTAAGAATTCAAATTTTTCATTTGATAATATTTCCATATTCATAGATTTTGGATTTTTCGCAGATGTCATTTCAAAGACTTCTCAGCAGGAAATTCAGCTTATTTATGGAAAAATTCAGCAAGGGTTTCTATGATTTTAATCATGGCCCGGGGGAAGGTTTTTAGATCATATGCAAGCAACATTAACAAAAAAATAGTATAATACTCAACAAACCTTTGAGTTTTAAACATATATAAGTTTCTAACTGTGCGTTTTTTTAACAAACAACTGAACAAAAGGCAAGAAAAACAAATTTACAGTGCCCTGAAGATGAGTCTGAGACTTTCGTCACACATGATTCTCTGATGCAGACACTCGGCAGCCCTTCCTTTCTCTGTTGATGGTGAAATTATCCAATAAAGCCAAAATAATCATGATCAAAAGCTGAAAGTTTGACTTCTTCTCATAATTAGGTGATTTGCAGCAATCTGCCACACAGACTCTGTCAATCTGTCAGCATGATCTTCCTCCTGTTAAAACTGCCTGGGAGACAATTACTCTGAGCTCCTCCTAATTAAAAACTCATTGAAATTTATGAGTGCCTGTTAAAAATGATTGAGTTCTGTTTCCTGGGAGGAATGCCATTAGGGAAGTGAATTTCTTACAGGCCCCTTTATCTGTGTTTTGTCCGCATTTAGTTGTGATATAAAAAGGTATGTGTCTCCCTCTGGTGGTAAAAGCTGTACACGTGCACATGAGATTGTAGTGGAAGATACAGTAATAACGACGACTGCTTGGCTTCACGTCCAATCGTTGTTTTTGGATAGAAGCAGGGATGAAAATTGATGAATGAATAAACTGTTTGTAATGGAGCATCATATAGAAAAATAGAGCCTACATTTTAATTCAGTTGAATATGAATATGAATATGCCCCTATTTGTGAGGTTTATCTTAAAAACACTGGAAAGAGTAATTTAATTTGCTGACCACTCACTTGTAATTTGCCCAAAATAAGATTATTCATTCTGTAAACTGGAAAGGACAAAAAGTAAATGACAACAAAAAAATATGATTAGAAGTATGGATCAAACAGAGAAGATAGGTTACCTGTGGATATTTGATATTAACTCAGTCCAGCAAGACTCATGTTGATCATTTCAAACTTAAATTTCCAGATCTGTTGTATAGAAAGTACAAAGATTCAAAGGCTCAGCTTTATCTATTGTATTGCATTTCAATACATGGACATATTTCAGTGTTCAGTATCATACTGACATCACACTATCTGCAACATGGATCCAAAACTCACTTTAAATTTCATTTAGTCCAATTTCACCAGTTTAGCTTCACATTGACTCAAGAGTTGGGAGTTTGCCTTGTAATCGGAAGGCTGCTGGTTCGACCCCCACTTCACCCGTTGCTTACTGGTGGTGGTCAGAGGGCCAGGTGGTGCCAGTGTTCGGCAGCCTCGCCTCTGTCAGGGTGGCTGTGGCTACCATGTAGCTTGCCATAACCAGTATGTGAATGGGTGGATGACTGGATGTGTAAAGCGCTTTGGGGTCCTTAGGGACTAGTAAAGCGCTATACAAATACAGGCCATTTACCATTTGATCAGTGACCGAAAGCTTCATAAAGACTGGTGTTATTTAAAGAGGGATTACTAGTGTGACGTTTCAGTGCAGGGGACCTGGCTGATGACCTGCACATTCAATAATACCAGTCATTTCAGTTCGGTAACACCGCCTGTGTGTGTGTGTGTGTGTGTGTGTGTGTGTGTGTGTGTGTGTGTGTGTGTGTGTGTGTTCAGTTGGTGGTTCTAAGTAGGCCATAAGTGTGGGTTTGAGTGTGTAGTTGTCTGCATTATCCTCATAACTGACTGGCAATATGCCCAGTGTGTAAGCTGCTTTACCAGCTAGCATAAACTCCGGTCGCTTGCTTACCTGCCTGCGAAATTAAAAAAGAAACAATACCACATTTTTATTACCACTTTTCTCAATATAAGATGCCTTACAAACAAACCATCGTCTTGAGCTGCCCAGGGGAAAATGGAAATATAAGAAGCCTCCAGTATCCAGTCAGCTTTGATAATTTGGATGACTTGGCACTTTAAATTGCATCAGCTTCTTCTCTGGTAGAGGAAGTCAGAGGTGACAGCCCACAGTCCCACACCTGAGTTTGATGGTGCAGATTCATCTTGTCTGCTGTCAGTCTTTACTTTTATATTTCCAGTTGTAATAATGCATAAACTGCAAAACCTAGCTAAACCTCAGCAGTGGTACTGAAAAGTTTGGATACCAAACCCCAAAACATAAATGCCAGACACAAAAAACCTAATTTATCAGTGATTACGAATAGTTGTTTGCTTTCAAACTGTTGTTTGCTTTTCGCTGTGGGCAGACCTCAGTATGGGTGGGTGACTATGGTCAGTAACGTGTGAGTGCCGCAGGGGACTGTGCTTTCTCTGTTCCTGCTCACCCTGTACAAATCAGACTTCATATACAACTCGGAGTGCTGTCACAAGCAGAAGGTCACTGACACTACTGCAGTCGTGGGCTGTATCAGGAGTGGACAGGACGAGGAGTACAGAAAACTGATCGCAGGCTTTGTTGAATGGTGTGAATCCAGACAATTCCATCTTAACAGCAGCAAAACCAAGGAGTTAATGGTGGACTTTAGGGTCTCCGGGTGGAGCCTGGGGGCGGAAGCATAAAGAAGTGTTTCACATCTGGAAAAATGCAGAGGAAGGCAAGCTTTGTTGTTGGTATGGAGCTGGATAGACTGACAATTGTGGCAGCGTGATGGGTGCTAAGCAGACTCACTCCACAGCATCATCTCCAGACAGAGGAGCAGCTTCAGAGAAACGCTGATGTCATTTTCCTGCTCCAGACTGAGGAGATTGTTCATTCCCAAAGACACATGATTTTTTAACTCCATCTGGGAGGAAGGGAACATTAATGTCAGTATTCCCTACTGTTCCAGGGTAAAGAAAGGGTGTCAAACTCATTTTACATCGACAGCCACATACAGCCTACTTTGATCTCAAGCGTAAAGCAGTTATATATTTATCTATTTGTCTACATGATAAAGAAAAAGCTGCTGTGACAAAGAAACAAATTTGTCAGCACGACTCTTTGGACTTTTGTGTTTTTCACAAAGTTACAGAGGTTTTATTAGTGTTTTGCAATTTGGCAGAATTTGTGAATGTTGACATTTCTTCAGTGTTGAATAGCAGGAATTGGGTTTTCTTGTCAGAGGTCATTTCTGGGGGGTTGGGGAGGACTGTGAGACTCATTTAGACACTCAGACACTGAGCCATGGTATTTCATGGATGTTTTGCTGTCTTTCCAGTAGCACACTGTAAAAATGCTGGTAAACAAAGCATAAACAGAGTATATTGATACTAATAGCATTTTGCAGGATTCATATCATTCTAAACATGGCTGAAAATGATAACTGCCACTACATTAATGTGATGGACTACAAATCTATTCTCCACTCTTGAAATTATCGTACATGATGTTCTGTGCTGAGACTACATAACAAAAGGAGGATTTGTATTTTAAGTTTAAAAACATAATAAAACAACTCTATTACTAGTTTCCTTTGTCTATGATTTTTCAGTGTTTATACTGAATAATGCTACTTTAAGTGCATGATGATTTGGAGGACTGCCTCTATGTGGTTAACTGAAGACTGAGACTGAAATGATGTGCTTTGCCACAAATAGTTCTTTAACTTCTTGATGCTCAGTCATCCAGGTAAGTAAATCCCCAACTTTTGGGGAGTTCTTGGACTTCTTTAATGACTGAGCCTTTGCCTTGGGTTTGGCAACAAAAGGCTCCACCCTAAAACGGGTGTATTGAAATCTCTGATTATTCACACTGAATTATTCTTAGACAGAAGGTATTCAATAGTCCAATGGAATAGAGGTTTGCAAATTTGAAAAGGGATGATTCCATTTGCAGACAGCACATTTGATTAATATTAAATACAACTACTACATGCATGACATTATGACTGGGGGCTGAGCCCCCCCAAAGTTTGAAACCTAGAATCGCCCCTGAATTAAGACAAAAGTATTATTATTTATTTATTGTATTTATTATGCTTGTAATAATACAAGAATTCTTGTATTCTCTCGTATTTCTGCTGTACAGCACTTTGGTTGGCCATGTGTTGTTTTTTAAAGTGCTATGTAAATAAATTATGGTATGTATATGTACAAATACACAAACATATAGGGGAAAGAGAAAAATGCCGTAAAATTTAAAAAAAAGAAGAAGAAGAAGAAGAAGAAGAAATAATTAAGTAACCCAACAAACAATGAGAGAACGACGGTAACAATGAAGAAAGACATTAAAAACGTTAATAAAATTTTAATACTTACCTGTCGTCCTCCCCTACAGTCGCTCGACTTGGATGACGCTATGCCCAGGTCGAACGCTGATTGGTAAAAGTCGCCGCGTTAAACCGGAAAAGAAACCTACTGCCAGAGTTCATCCCAAAGAGGAAAAATCTCGACGAACGAGTAATAACAAATTCCCAAACGGGACCATCACACAATGGCTTTGACAAGTAGTTGGCTGAGCAGGTTGCCCTTTATCCCAACCTGTACGATCATGAGTTTTACAAGAACAAACGGATTAACGCTTGTTATCGTGGCGAGAAATCGCAAACAAGCTTGTGGAACCGTTTTATCCGAGCCAGGAAAAAGGCGGAATGCGGTTCCTCGAACACATCACTGTTGTTAGAGTCGCTGTCATGGCTGGTGGGCTTTGTTTTTAAGTGCGACAAACAAAGCACTGTACTGTATTACAAGCGATGTACGAATGGTTCTAATTTGCTATGGTGCAAAAGAAATACTCATTTTCTTTGCTTTTCTGACTTTACTACTGGAACGCGCTCACCTTGAGCAATGACACTCCCACCTCGGACATTCGAGGTAAATTGAACGCAGCTTTACTGACGTTTTTAATAATATTATTAAAGGACTTAGGTTTACATAAAAAAAAACACAAAGAAAAAACAAAAACGGGCTTTTGTCGTGTTTCTCACCTCCGTCGTCTTGTATTTAAAGAAGAAGGAGCGCGTGTGACTGGCAACTGCACGTGCACAGCGACTTCTGACAGCGACCCACCCACTAATGTGAAACGTGTAATTTATACAGCCATTGTTGTGTATTTGCGAAAAATAAAAATTCTGTTATCATTTTTAACTCACAGAAATAAGCATTGTGTTGCAAGTGATTGCACTACTTTGCCTAATAGACCTCTTTGGAATAATAAATATTCTTTCCAAAATAAAATCATTGTTTCTAGGAACCTGGACAGAAAAAGGAATTTGGTCATTTGTGCCCAAAGCTAAAGAAATGACCTTTTAAAATTCAATGTATGGTTCAACTGAAAAAATGATTCCTGTGGATCCTGTGAAGAAGATGTGCGCTAGCAAAAAAGGCAGTCGGGGAATGGAGTGGTTGTGTCAAAATGGCACACAGCTCCTGAGTGCATGTGATGTCATGTGAGAAACCTTTAGGTTGTTTGTTTAATGTCTTTTTCTTTCTTTTGTCTTCATTATAGGCAGAAATTCAGAGGATGTCTTTAACCCAACCTGCAAAAATTCAAATAGACGTTATGAGATTGTGTGAAGAGGTGCAACGTTGCCCGTGTCTTTACGATGGGTCCTTAACACATAATAGAGACGTAGAAAAGGACAGCAATTTGTGGAGGGAAATTGCAAAGAATTTGGGAGTGAGTGAAAGTGTTTGTTGGATAAAGTGGAAATCTTTAAGAGACAAATTCGTGAAGATGAGGAAGAGGCTGCAGCTGAAGAGAAGAAACTGTGCAACCTTGCTTCTGCTCCCCATATATATTCCTTGATGGGCTGGCTCTCCGACTTTGTGAGCCACTGGGAGTTAAATGCCAAGTCTGCAGAAGAGGCAATGTCAATTATCTTTGAAGGTACCGTATTAGTACCAAAGCGTTGAGCAATATGCAAACACACATACACCCTTCCACTGAGACCCTTATTGATGAGGATGCTGAACAAGCATTCAATGAATAGCTGACCTGAAAAGATCGGTGGTTTAAGAACATTTTCTTTTACATCTGATGTGCAAATGTACATGAAATTATAACAAGCTCTTATTTGTTGCAGGAAGAGGAAGGCAGCAATACAGTCACCCTGCTCCAGAAAACTGTTGATCTCAGCGATTCACCGCACTGCTCAACAGCATTGCCTACAGAGGGGTTGCCATCTCCACTCAATCCCTCCTTCTCAGCATCAACAACTGTCGTGAAAAAATCCTCATCCACAGCCACTGAGGATTTTATTCAAAACGATCTCCAGGAGATTAAGAAGATTATTAAGAAGGCCAAAGGTCCAAGGGGTGCATTTGTTTGAACTGTAGTATTAATGAGCTTCAACATTGCTGGTTCTGCTCATGTAATTTGATAAATAAGGATATAAATATATATTTTGTATTGTTATTATTTCATGAATTTATCTTACCATTTCTGTCTCGGCTGAATTCTCCCTCGAGGCCCGTGTGCAATGAACAAGGGCAACTCTGATGTAGCTTTTGACACACAGACTGTGCTGACAGTAACAACTGCAGTGTCCATAAACATTTAAAAGCGTGGTCACAATTGAGCTCTTGCACCATAAGTGGAACATGTTTGTATAGCTGCGTCTGTGTGGTTTAACATGTGGGAAGAAGCTTCTACAAATCTGTGCCACTACATGGTGAAATTTTTGTGGCATATCAATACAGCCATCGTATTGTGTTAATTTGCAATATTGTATCAATACAGGGACACCAGATATCAATATTTCATTAAATAAATTAGAATACTGTGGAAATACAGTGAAAAGAGCACAAGTGCACCAATATCCTAGGATAGCGTTAGCCGAGCAAACTTGGATTAAATCGTCGGAACTGAAAAATCACCCAATACTGAGTCGCCGATTTCATTCCATTTAACTGCTGATGTCAAGAATTTATGACAGTGTTGGTTATGTTTGGCTCTTGATGGAGGCGTCGCACTTTCTCCCTCTCCCTTATCTTTCCTGCTTGGCATCTCATGTCTTTTGTATAGTCTCGCTTATTCTCTAACCCTTCTGATTCTGATTCTAAGAGAGTCTCCCAGACTTGTTCTCTAAAAACCTAAAGAAGAATTATGAATTTGATCAACTGGCCCCTTAATGCAACTGACACCCTCCTGGGCTTGGGAGAGCCTGATTGTCCCTCAGAGACGTTTGCTGCTGGATACTCGATGGTCAGTGGCGACACTCTCGATGGAGGACATTGAACGACATCTACCAATTCGGAACCACGATAACAGAGTTCTGGCTGATTGGAGCTTGGACCTGGCTTATCAAAGAACAAGAAGCGGCTACAGCTGTTCAAAATCCCACAAGGCTGGCCAACATGATAGGCGATGGGCAGGGCTGTGAGTACTCAGACTGTGTTTTTGAACGCAACATGGATAAGATCATGGAGAAGCTCGTGGCTCTGCTATATGGATAACATCTTGAAGAAGAACAACAGGAATTGAGAGACCTGGTGACCAGTGACGGACATTAGACCAAGAGTAAAATTGGATGCAGTTTGTTCGCACTAACCAAAACAGCTACCATCTTCATCTCATGCGGCCCTCTGGCGCCAGCTGGATGCTCAAGGCAAAAGCTGATGGGAATAACAATTCTCCCTTAGATAAGAAGACTGTGTTGTGACTTTCTCCCTCCTCATTCAAGGCCACGCGCGTCGACCGAAGACTGTTGACTTTTGCCAACACAAATATGCATGTACACTGACACAGACCTACACCCTGTTGGAGCTCAGTCTGGGGGGGGGGAGTAATTATTTTCTCCTCGTCTTTCCTCATGTTGTGCATTTTCCATTGTTATACTTCTCTGACCTGTCTTCCCCATGTGATGTAGTAATGTATGTATGTATGGTCGGAAGGGTAAGATGGCGCTGGCAAAGGTCAGCAGCCTAACCCAACAAATTTCCCACGTGTGGGACTAATAAAGGTTATCTTATCTTATCATTTTGCAGCGTAATGATTAAAGTAAGAAAACATTATCTTATTGGATAAAATGCATATTGACGAAGTTTTGAGGGCATAATTTGCAGTTGGAAAAAAAGGTGATAAATCGCAGTATTCATTATTGCAGAACTCTCAGTATAGTGCTGTAAGGTGATAATGTGGTGTTTGTCAGATTTCCGTCTTCCCCTGTCCTCCCTGAACCTCTTGGTTCCGCCTTTCAGGCTGATGTCAGAGTGTATGTGGCAGGTTGCTCAGGAGAGAAAAGTAGGGGAGTATGAAAACTGTCCAAATTCATCTCACTGGTGTCAGAGATGATCCCAGACCTCCTGGGCTACAAACGTAAGACTCAGCTGATCCTTGGACTGAGGGCCCAGGTGAGTGACTGTGGTTATCAGAACTCATTGTGTGCATCTGTGGCTTTTCTTTTTATATCTTAAAAAAGTACTATTACATTTTTGAGGAGCATCTATAATTGTTTTGGGTACATTTTACAGCATTTGGTCAGAATGAAGAAGGACCAAACCAAATAAATGCATTTAATTCATTTATTTAGCCTTGAAAAGTTCTAAATTAATCCTTCAAGGCAAACCTACAGCAGCTTGTTGGTAACTTCAGGAAGCGCAATTAGTTAATCACTTTAAGCCAGTGTGTATTTAATTTTGACTATAGTTCAGCTGCAGGCCGGTGAGTCACCAGTATTGGGTAAAGTAAAGACTCGAGTATAAATGTACCAATTTATGTCTTTCAGCTCATTCTTGAAATAGTGAAGAAGACGAATGATGGTGACAGTTTCCAGCAGAATACAACAAACCACGTGGATGCAGAAGTAAGATGCAGTGTACTAAGCATCTTAGTTTGACATGTTTTGCACTATAAAAGTGATTTTGCTGTCAAATTTAGATGCTGATATTACTGTTTATTGTATGTAAATATACCTTTTGGCTTTGTGAGAGTAACAAGATGAAGAGGTGGAGATTTCAAAGTCACCATTGGTGGATCTCATTCAAATGCTACTTCGAGATCAGTCATTGGGAGTTCTTCTATCGACTGGAAGAGTTGTGCCCAGTGCCAAGTGTCTCAGGTATGCTGCGGGGTAATGAAAAAGAAGAAAAGAGGTGTACTTTAATGCAAATGCTGTTCAGTTATTTAAAAAAAACCCTGACTCACAATGCGACAAAATGTTCAGTAGTTGTACAGGACTGAAAAAACACATGTTTATGCACACAGGAGAGAAGCCTCACAGCTGTGTAACATGTCACAAGACGTTTGCTCAGAAATCCAACCTGAAAATACATCTCAAAGTCCACAAGAACATCTAGCAAAGTGGCTGTGGGAGCTTTTGGAGACGCAGTTTGCTACAGATATGGTTCATTTGAGTGTCAGGACAAGTTTTGATGCTTAAAAATAATAATTTGCATTTGGACATATAGTGCATTAAAATGTGGATTTTTCCTGTGCTGTCCTGTGTTGAATTTGTGTGCTAATATTGCACGTTACTGTAAACGGGTGTTCTGGATGACCCAAATTAAGGTGCCCATGTCCTAATTCATGGACATAAGGAATTTTGAGTTAGACTGTCCTGTCACCCAAACACTTATATATGAGCTGTTGGTGCTGTGAGAATGGTCGTCACTTGATAAATGCACTAGAAAGATGTAATATTTGCATTTTTATGGAATTAATCGAATGAAAGAAAGCTTAGTTTCCTAATGTTTTTACCAGCCTCTGTTGTGATGCCTAGTCTGTTGTTTTCTGCATTAAAAGTTTCCATCCGGTCCACTGTAACAAGTCAGCGAGCATCATTTAATGCTGATGATGGTGCAGTAGATGGAAAAACAAAAGAATTAAAAAATCACTACAGAAATGCGTTTTTAAATGCATATTAAACATGATACACCTAAATCACTTGCCTATGTATATGTTAATATGTGTTTTGAGCTTTTTAGTCTTTATTTTGATAGGACAGTGGAGAGAATGCTGGTAAGCCGAGACACAGACCAGGGGAAAACACGCTTAAAATGGATTTGGGGCAGGTTCAAAGCCTGGTCTCTGCATCTGTGGGTGCTTGCTTAACCAAGTAAGGTCAAGCAGGCACCTACAGATGTGAGTCTTCACAGTGTACTCGACAACAGCTCTTATAGCTTGACCAGGATATTAACTGAAGCTTATCTACTATTCATCAACACATTTGTTTGAAACAAGGATTCAGGTGCACCTCCATACAATTCTCATCCTGAACAATTGTGTATTTTTAAGACTTTAGTTTGAAAGTTTCCACTGAGGATTGGGTGATGGAACTTTATTTCCAAAAGGCAATTTCTTTAAATACAACATGATGTTTCAACACAAGTAAAATATTACTTTCTAAAATTTCAGAAATACACAACTCTTCATTATAAAACACGTTCATTTGGGCGGTCATCCTAAATGATAGATTATGCACAATACAGGTCCTTTTTGTCCAGTCTATGTCAGACATGTAGTGCTTTATCAGTCCCAAGATTCTGTCTGCAGTCAGTTTTAGAAACTATATGAAGACAGAAGATTCGCTTTGATTGAGCTTTATTACTGACCGTAGGCTCCCTTGTGGGAAATGCTGTGCGATGATGATCTTTTATATTATTTTGGGGGGCATTTTTGCCTTCATTGAATAGTGAAAGCAAAGAGAGACAGGAAGGCGAGGTGAGCTTGCAGTAAAAGGCCAGCCCTGTAGTATGTGGCCGCTTGCTCACTGGCACCTCTTTATGAAGGTCTTAAACCCAAGCTCTGCTTGAAGTCCAGGAACAAGCATCCAGTGAGTTTTTATTGTTCTTCTTTTCTGCAACAATAATTGCACTTCACCAATTCATTACATCTCATGAGGATCATTTCTCCAGCCTGAAATAACTGTGGCTTCTGGAAGGCTGGGGTAGGTGTCAATGTGATGCGAACCATCTTCAGTCGATATTCCTGTGTCTCTATGCTTGAAAGCAGGCGAGATTAAAATCAATTCGGTGCATTAGGTCTCTCTGTAACAAACCCACAGCCAGCATAAAAGTCAAAGGATCCTTTATAAAGAGCTTTGTAGTAGAGAGGGGATTAGATGGGCCTGTTGTCTCAGTCCTTCGCTGTTTCTCTGGATATTGAACAACTTGCCCAAATGATCCAGCAAAGTAAACTCATAACTGGAATAACAGATAACAATCAAATACACACCATTAGCTCGTTCATAGACAGTGTTATGATTTCTTTACCCCTGTACTCAGTTGATCCAAATATTAGATATATTTAGCAAGTACCCAGCCCTTTAACAGATCAAAAGAAGATAAAGCTCTCAAATAAATGAATGTAACTAAAAAAAAGAAATCTGTCAAAACTATACCAAAGCAATCATGACTATATTGATACCAACATAAGAAAAGACTTTGAACGATGGTTTAACCACCCTTTCGGATTAAATGTTAGAATTAACTGTAACAAAGTTGGATATATGCCACATCTACTATTGTTTCTTTGTTTGTTAATTTATTTCTAGTTATTTATTACTATGTCTATTTTAATCAGTGCCAGCAGATATAACACCAATTCAATTTCTATAGATGGGATAAGCTCATTTCTAGATGTATATGGGATAGAAAGAGACCATCTGTCACACTATACTACAACTACCTAAAAATAAAGATCTAATGGTACTTCTGAGCCTGGGTGAGATGTTCTGGGCATGTCTGACCGGGAAGAGGCCTCGGGGCAGACCAAAGACACTCTGGAGAGATTACATGAGGAGCATCTCAGAGGTCGACGGTGGCTAGAGGAGGTGGCTGGGGATAGGGAGGTTTGGGCTTCTCTGCTTAGGCTGCAAACCCCATGACCCCGCCCCGGATAATAGGAAGAAAATGATGGATGGTACTTCCAAATATAAGAGGATTTTCAAGCTCAACTACAACAACTTGTCTATCATGCATGTCTGTATGTTGAGTCTGAGTCTGTATGTCTCTACAGTAATTGGGATAAGGACTCTGTATGTCTATACAGACACGATAAACTGATCCGCAAGGCCAGTAATGTTTTGGGTATGGAGCTGGACTCTCTTAAGGTGGTGTCGGAGAAGTGAATGTTGTCCAAGATAAAGACAATGTTGGATAATACCTCCCACACACTCCATGACATGCTGGCTAGCTACAGGAGCACGTTCAGTGAGAGACTGAGATTACTAAAAACTCCTCCATCTAAACACTGTAAACACTGAAATAGTTGCATCCTTTTTGCACACACTCTTTCTTACTCGGTAATGCTGCTGTCAATTTTTTTTATTTATAATCACATCTGTCAAACCTGGATATTTATTATTTGGTGATTTGTATATATTGTGCTGTTCCTTATATCTTAACATATTGTATTGTTAAATAGTTTCGTCTGTTTTTGTTAATATTAAGGTACAGGAGCAACTGTAACCTATATAATTCCCCTAGGGATTAATAAAGTATGCTGATTCTGATTAGTGTTATATTACTGATGTTGCTTTGAGGAAAGATACTCAAGCCCTTAAAAAAACAGATCCATGCCAGTACTGGTGAGACTGAGGCCCGAGACTATAAAGCCTCTAATAATAATGTTTACTTTAGATAAATGGTACTCAGTTGTAAAGCAGTTGTAATTGGGATAAGGACTTGGACCTCTAAGATGGATCACCCATGAAGATGAATTCAAACCGGGGATGTTTGACGCCAGCTTTAAACAGTTTGTGGGAAAAGGTATTACCGCCATGTGTACACTTACTAAAAAGGGTCAAAGGCAGAGTTTTCAAGATATAAAAATCACATATGATCTTACAAACCAGGATTTCTTTAGATATTTACAGATACAGATACAAGAGAAATGAGGATAAAATACATCCTATTATAAAGACATGTGCATTATCTTATCATAGGCAGTTCCCAGAGTTGTGTCTACTATGTACTGTAGTTTGATAGACTCTAGAGAATATTCGACTTTATATGTAAACAAATAAAATGGGAACGGTGGCTGGAAGAAGAAATCCCAGAAGAGATGCAGTATGATATCAATGCAACATTGCCCTGTCTGCAACAAGGCACTGCAATCACTGAAACTGATGCAATTTAGCTGAAAGAACCAGGTTGAGTATTTTGTAAGATCTCAAATTAAAAGTAAACAGATAAAGTTCAAGAGTGGAATATTTAGTTATACGATTTCACGATCGTGTGCAAGGACATGTGCATCCAAAAGACCTGTTTAAGAATCCTCTGGCAGAGGCAAAGAAAAATGTAACTAAAAACTTGCTAAGGACTGAAACACTGAGCTATAGACTTGGGTTGCTGGTTGAAGAGATCCTGGTGATGGAAAAAGTCACATGTAGATTTAATATGAAAAAAGGACATAAGTAACTTTATTATTAAAAGAGGCAGATTTGCTCCAGCACTGCAGGTCTGGTACTGTTTGTGTACAGCTTCTGGCTAGCTCCCAGCTTTGTTTTGACTTTGTGTCAATTCTCTTAATGTTCAAACAAAGCAGCCAGAAGTGGATGCTGTAATTCTGAAGGAGGAGAGGTAGCTGAAGAGAAGACACTTCTGATCAAAAAGAACACAGAGGCTGATCTCATATTTGCTAAAAGACTTCCTGATGAGCCCCAAGACGTTTGCGAAAATAACCTGTGGAACGACGAGACAAAAGTTGAACTTTTTGGAACTTTTGAGTCCTGTTACATAAAACTAACACAGCATTTCAATAACCTCCTAGGACCTGATTAAATAAATAACCTAAATAATAAATGACCTAAATACTCAGTTTTGCTCTACAAGGGCCTGATATCCACTTACGAGGACATTATAGTGCTACTGTTCTATCAAAATTTTAAACGAATATCCTCATTTGTGGCTCTCATTTTTCTTAAAAACAAAAATAAGTTTTAAAAAAAAATCTGGTAATTCTTTGTTTTTACATTCATCAGGCCCCAATGTGACCAAATATCAAAGAGAAATTAAAAATGCATGCAGTGGAAGAGTTCGGGTCTTAGGAGGTTAAAGGAACATTACACCAACAATCAAACATGGTGGTTGTAGCGTGATGGTCCAGGGATGCTTATCATGAGTTGTGAAAGAGGATCCCCAAACGAAGAAACTGTCCGAAGGGTAACAAAAGAGCAGGAAAACAGACAGAAAACTAACTGGCAGAAAAACACTGACACTGACAAAGAATAACTACTGAACTGGAAGTGATCAGAGCTGAGAAACAATGCACAGAGCCAATAAAAGTAGACAGGGTAAATGAGACCAGAGAAAGTAAAACTGAAAGCTAAACATACAAGCTTGACACAGATGGGCACGGAGGAAAGACTAAGGAAATAGCAAGAAACTAAACAGAATAAAAACATTAACTGAAAGAAACTAAAGATAAAGATACTAAGAGGTGTGATCAACCATGGACCATGACATTTCTTTGCCCATCTGAACCTTCTCCATGACTGTGATTTGTATTTGAGGTCTGAAGAGTACAAGGTGAAAGAGGCAGGAGAGCACACTGTGTCCTGTGCTGGTCACTGTTTCAGAAGAGGTCTGGGTCCACTCCATCTCAGTTAGTTTGTCTCTAGGAGTGGTTGGATATTGTTGAAATAGAAAACACCTGATCCTCACAGCACCAGATGTGCAGCACAAAAGGAACGGCATCTTCCACACCCACCTTCTCCTGGTAAGCAAACTGCAAGGCGTCCAGCAGCTTGAAGAATATGAGAAGTCAGTGCAGCTGATCTGAAATCAGAGAAAGGAAACGTGGAGCAGAGTTGTTCAAACAGGCAGAGATGAGCATGAAACTGTGATCAGCCATGTGATCAGTTATAGGCGAATAGGCTTACATGCTATCCAGCAGTAGAAATTGCGGGCCTCAGTAAAGTCTACGCTCCGGTTACGGCCCTGACAGCATCCCTCCATAGAAACAAACACAACACTGAGCCAGAGGAAAACCTGGTCGGACCTGATGGCGGTCTGGCGCCATCTAGTGTTATGAAATCAAAATTTCCTGGTCGATCCGGTCTTCATCAACCAACCAGGAAAGAGGGCTTGCCGTGATCTGGACTGAGGCGGATGAGACCAGAAACCTTTGTTCTGCCTTTTCCTCCCAGTACCGAGTAAAACCTAGAGAACGTTCATACCTCCAACAACACTGCGCTCGTATTTTGCTGCTTGGCGATCGCAGATGGTCATTTTATTAATCAAACATTTGCAGAATTCATTCATTAGGCTTTATACATAATTTTTTTTCCCGATAGCTACAACCCGAGGGGGACAACTGGCCATTTTTTTCTGTCAGCTGCGAAATGGAAATAAAACGCGGAACTGAAAGTGGAAGCAACCGAGGTGCGTGTATCAGAATAAACAGGGGGGAAAAAATCACGGTATCTTATCTTATATGATCCCCGATCTTTGTGTTGGTAACAATGATTTTTACAGTGACCTCAACGATAACGGCGATTGCCTGCTTCTGTTCTCTGTTGATATTCCTGCAGTATTTGGAGAAGGACTCACTTAATCCACAGTTGATCTCATTAGAAAGTGATGGTTGTTTTCCTTCACTCCGTCAGTGGTTTGGGCTAAACATCTGTGCTATCAGAGCATTATTTCTACTTACTAGCCGTATTACCTCTGCCAGAAATCCAATAGCTTGTGCATCCTGCATTATAAAGGTCAGCAATAAGTCGTGTAATCCGTGTTGTGAGTTTGTGGGGGAGTTTGATGGATGCCGCTGTCAGTGCACCTCGGAGCAGCGCTGTCATGTCATTATTTTACGCAGCACTTTGCCACTACACGTCAAATTAACTTATGCATCCTGTGCCAGCATATAAAGCGTCAGCCGTCAGGTGGATGCTGTTCACTCAGGATCCTCAAAGAAAGGCTGTCGCAGCTTGTTTGCACTTATTCTGAGGTAGTTTCCCTTTTGTTTTGATTTTGTTTTTTGTCTTTCTTAGCGTATTTACTTAAATTACATCCTCTTTTCAGGCAGACAGGCTCACATCACAAAGAAATCCAACATAACAGAGGTGATTTAGTGACTTTCTTGAAAGTTAGGAGCGAAACATCATTGCGAGGCGGACATTCAGATAAGAAAATGAATGAAAAACCTTTCTAAAATTTTCTGTAAAGCTTGACCTGCTTGCTGATTACCTAAGAAGTTCTCACAAAGTGTGAAGCCAGCTTGATATAAATCGCTGCTGCTGTAGGACACACGGTGTTGTAGGCCTGTAACAAAACAATAAGACATTTGTCTCTGTTGTGGTTTTGCTTCTTCTCTCCTACTCTTCAGGTAATGACCTTCCCCTCCGTTATCTTCGGCTCCTGGCCCCACCCTTGCAGCTTTTATCAGCTGGAGTGTGGCAAGTTGTGCAGCAGGGACTTGTGGATCACTACGGGATGCTGGAAGAGTTTGTTACCATGGTGACGGAGCTGGTCCCAGAGCTGATGAGCTACAGTCAGAGGGCTCAGCTCATCCTGGGACTCAGGGCCAGGGTCAGTAGTGTTTACGTTTTGGTCATACTGAGAGGAAGCTAAAGCTGTAGTCATTTAAAAATATCTGATTTTTGTGTATAACCAGCTGGTTCTGGAGCTGTGTCGAGGGGAGCATCCAGTGGATATGCAGATCATTCAGCCACATCTGGACAGAATAAAAGCCCCTGTCAGTACTGCCAAGGATCACCACGTAAGTGAACTTTAGCAGGAAAATGCACAGCTGTGTAAAAGCTGAGCGCTAGGTTGACTTAGCACATACCTGCTATGCAGTGAAGAAGTCCTCCTTGTTTTGTTTGGGGGGGGGGTTCTCATTAAGTAAAACTAGAGTGAGTTATTATACTAGTACATCTTAAAAATATATAGTGTCATTTAAACATTTGGGGGGGGGGTGCTATTTAATTTAAAAAAGAACTTTCATATATTCAAGATTCATTATACGTAGTAAAATAATTAAGGCCTTTCTTTGTGTTTGTTTAGATAATTATGGCCACATTTTAAAAGAATTGATTAAATTGATACTGAAATGGTATAAATACCAGTTCAACCTGCTGACTTGACAGTTGTCCAGATGATGATCATCGACACCCTTCACAAGGAGGTTAATCCACAGAAGGTCACTGCTGAAAAGGCTGCCTGTTCTCAGAGTTCTGTATCGAAGCACATTAACTGAAAGTTTGCTGGAAGGGAATAGTGCGGTGGGAAACTGTGCTTGGACAACAGGGCGCAGCTTTGAGAGGATTGTCAGTAAAAGTTGATTCAAAGAATTTGAGGAAGGAGCGGACTGGGGTTGGTTTCAGTATTATTTCCGGGCATTTCATCTGGAAATCAAGATCTTAGAGGAAAGAGTGGAGTCACTAATCTAAAATGTTTGAAGTGCCGTGTGAAGTTCCTGCTGCCTGTGAGGATATCAGGGTGCCAATTCATCTGCTGGTGTTGGTGGTGGTTGGTGATGTTACAGCACGTCTGCGTTCACCTGCTGTGAAGCTCATGCCAATCTACTTTTTCAGCAGGACTTACCACTGCCTACTGTGACTATTACATGGTTTGCAAACTATGTTATTCCTGTACTTGATTGGCCAGATAACTTGGCTGACGGGAACCCCACAGAGAATCTATTAGAGGAAGAGGAAGGTGAGAAACACCCAACCCAATAACACCCAAAGATGAACTGAAGGCTACTTTCAAAGCAACCTGGGCTTCAGTGTCACCTCAGCAGTGCCACTGATGTGGTAAAGGAACCTCGACTAGGAGCCTACTTAGTGTTTAAATCCACAGGAAATAGTTTTGAGATTTATTTTAGGAAATATTTTAACTATTTGAGACACTGGACTTCTGATTTTCATGAGCTGTAAGAATATATTCCTCTTTTTTTTCGTGTGTGTGTTTATATCAGGTCACCATCAACCACGTGGAGGAATCGGAGGTGAACTTTGTGGAGCTGGTGCATTCGTTACTGGAGGATCCCTCTGAAAGAAAATATTTTTTCCAGGTGAGACATCTTGCAGAGACAAACCAGACACATTCAAGCTTTCAGGAAGACTTCAGTAACTCTGATAACACTCTCAGAGTCATCTCAGAATTCACATCATGCCCGACCTTGAGGGTAGATGGAGTACAGTATCAAAAGACTAAATGAGGATTCACTTTTGTCAGCCAACACCAGAAACGTGAGGCTGAAGTGGGCTCACCAAAACTGAGCTGCTGAAGATTGGGGGTGGGGGAGGGTGTAGCCTGGTCTGATGTGTCTTGGTTTCTGCTGAGGCACACAGATGGTAGAGTTACAATTTGGCATCAAAAGTGTGTCAACTGTAAAGGCTGCTGGTAGCGGTGTAGTCATATGGGGATGGTTTCTTGGCACATTTTTGCCTCTTTTGAACCATTAGGACACCGTTGCTGGTATGAAGCTGTCATGATGCCTCTCAGTTTGTGGCTTTTGTGGCTTTCTTGATCAGAAATGTATAGTACTGGTTCTAGATTACTCACCAGCACCCAGATATTTTTGGTCCTTTAACTTGTTGAACTCTAATTCCTGGTGACACAGGCGGAACATCTGGTTTCACAGGCTGTGCCGCCTGGTCTGTTGTTTAAATATAGACATGTGTGGTATCGACAGAAACTTCAGAATCTCAGCTAAAAGCTCCCAAAATTATTTCTATGACTGCCAAACACAGCTCAAACGACAAACAATCAAAGATAGCACGAAAAGATGTAAACGCAAAGTGTCGAGTCACCTGCCAGCATGTACGCGGACAAGCAACGTCTCTGCTGAAAGCGCAGAACTCACAGATTCCAAAACTCCAAGTTTCATCACACTCCAAACAAAATTTACCACACTAAACTAAACACACAATTACCTTTGCTCCCTTGCTTCTAAAAATTCCACCACGATAAAACCGCTCCTGCCGCACACTTCCATCTCCCAGTGTGCTTCAAGAGCAGCTTCCCATCGCTATTTTGTCTTATTCACTTATTTACACACAGATGCAATACACACCACTCTGCGTACTTTGCGGCTGTCCGTGTTTTTATTGCTTTGTTTTGCAGAAAAGACCTCTGACAATAAAAGCCTTATTTCTGCTATTCAACACCTAAGAAATTTAAGCTTTCGTAGATGGTGCCAAATTGCCAAAAGCTTAGCTATGCTTCCAATAAAACCTCTGAAGTGACTTTGCTCTGTGTCACTTCAGCAGCGTCCATCTTTGTCTAAATGCTGATTCATGGCTTTCTTTAGTTTTTGGTCTACTGCAGCAGATTTTCACAGGGGTTATGTGCTATAAGAGACACAAAAAAGGAGTCCAGGAAAGACTTCTTCATATTTTGCTTTGTTCAATCCTCAGTACCTTTGACACAATGGCATTTGCTGTGATGGTTACACCTAAGAGTAATTCTCACAAGTGTAAGCTTTATTTTCATATCAAGATGGTTTACACAGATTTTGTAATTGTAGAGAACTAATCGAATCATTTTGGGCATGACATTTTCAAGCAGGAGCCTCAGAAAGTCCCTGGGGTTTTAAAAGGTTAATCATGGTTTAAATATCACTATGAGATGGAGGCGGCAACAACTTTACATTTTCCAATGGCTACTTCAAGTAAAAGTGGCCTTAAAGTGGCTTTATGAGACATCACAGTGAGTTCAGTGGCCTCCCCAGACACCTTTGGGATGTGGTACAACTGTGAAGTTGACTGATGTTAGACATGTCAGCACGTGAAATCCACGAAAGAGATGAGGCTGTATATGCATTAGGAGGTGCTTTAATTACGGGTCTCTATAACATAAGGCACAGATGATAAATAAGAAGACAGCTCTAAGTTTGGTGCAGGGAAAAGCCTGTTCTAACGTTTGAGTCTAAGGTTTATTTTTTAGCACCTGGCGGCTCTTTTTTACTTCTGATCCGTAAATAATCTGCATCTTTCACGTGATTCTGTTTATTTTGAAAAGTCTCAACAGGATCTTGAGCTTTATTGTGAAAGGTTTATGTGGAACATGAACAAGCGGACACGCGATGCTGTTACCGTCATTGTTGCTAACCACAACTCATAAAAACATGCGCTTGTCCGTCCATAGTGTGGTTATATAAAATATAAGAGAAAAAGAGAACTTTAAGAAATGAATATAGCCACTACAGTGACCATCAAGACGATGAAAAAATACTGTCGTAAACAGTTTATTTTGTGACACCACGAAACAAACGATAGCTAAAATGAAACATAGACGTTTTTATATCGTCATCCGATATATATCTTTATATCGAACAGTCCTAATGTTTCCTGACAGCACCCCTTTATAGCTGTACCTCTCTTAACCAAGGGCATTCAGTTAAAATTTAAGGAAGTCCAGTTAGAGAAAAGTTCCTCAAACAAAGTTGAATAAATTCATTATAACTAAATGCAATATATTTTGAAGTAACCTAATATTTGTAACAGTATCTGTATATAGTTTACAATTTGGTGGCAAGAGCTTCCTGGCTCTGGATGGAGGCAGTCACACTTTCTCCCTTATCTTTCCTGCTTGGCTTCTCATGTCTTTTGTATAGTCTCGCTTATTCTCTAACCTAAGAGAGTCTCCCAGACTTGTTCTCTAAAAACCTAAAGAAGAATTATGGATTTGATCAACTGGTCCCTAAATGCAATTGACACCCTCCTCTCGACGAGAAGCCTGAGTTCGGGAGAGCCCGTGACAAGACATTGAAGACACCTTTCCGGAACCATGATAACAGGGTTCTTGCTGATCGGCGCTGGCTTGGCCCTGGGCTTGGCCCTGGCTTATCAAAGAATAAAGAAAGCTGAAACGGCTGTTCAAATCCCCACAAGGCTGCCCGCTATGTTGATTGGAACGATGGAGCGAGCTGTGGCTTCTCAGAATGGGCTCAGATGCAGCACGGATGACATCTTGGAGACGCTTGCGGGTGCTGTGAGTACTGAGACCGACCGACAACATCTGACAACATCTCGGAGAGGCTCACGGCTGTCGTAAACGCTCATGCTCTATGAGCAAACTGGATAACATCTCGGTATGGATGGATAACATCGTGGAGAGGCTCGCAGCTCTCCAACGAAAACCTGTGACCAGTGACGGACGTTAGACAACTGTAAAATTGGAAGCAGTTTGTTTGCACTAACCAAAACAGCTACCATCTTCATCTCATGCGGCCCCCTGGCGCCAGCTGGATGCTCAAGGCAAAAACTGACAGGAATAACAATTCTCCCTTAGATAACAAGACCGTGTTGTGACTTTCTCCCTCCTCATTCAAGGCCACTTGCGTCGACCGAGGACTGTTGACTTTTGCCTAACTGGGTGAAGGGACCCTGCACTCACCCCCCCCTCCAAACGCCTTCGAAGCTTATGTCTTCTATGTTGTGAGATGTGCTGATTCATGTGCTGAGATGTTTTTTTCTGTTCTTAAACTGATCTCCCCGTTGGAGCTCAGTCTGGGGGGAGTTATTTTTTTCTCCTTGTCTTTGCTCGTGTTGTGCATTTTCCATTGTTATATCTCTCTGGCCTGTCTACCCCATGTGATGTTTGTGTAATGTATGTATGGTCGGAAGGGTAAGATGGAGCTGGCACGGCTGGCAGCCTTAACCCAATTTCCCTCGGGATGAATAAAGTATTATCAATCAATTGAGTTTGCATTGAAAAATTACACCAAAAAAAAGTTTTTGAGAAGTTTCAATTAAAAAATAATGAAAATGTGTAGTCTATCCATCCACTTTTTTCTGTGGTCCGTCTATTGGTGACTTAGGCTCTTAATCATTCTGTGCCTTTCTTTCTCACTTGCAGGAAATCTTCCCGGTATATTTTGGCTCAAAGTACGACGCAGCACTAGAGATGCTGGTGTGGGAGTTCATATCCAGACTGGAGGAGCTGCTGCCCGTCCCAGACTTCACACAGGTGCTGTGTATCTTTGTGCTCATCCGTGCCAGGCATCACTAGCCTGTTGCCTGATAATGATTGTTACATGACACTTCAGCTCTGTTTTGTCTGTCCCGCTTAACTGTATAAATGTTAACATGTCCAGATTGGAATTACATTAAGAGACATTTAGCGCTACTGTGGAGACAGCAACACGTGAACATGTGAATTTATTGTTGATTAGTTTTGCTTGTTTCTTCTTTTTTTTAAAAACCTGTTGTAGTTGTGCATCATATTAACACAGTGCACCTTATCTGTCTCCACTGGCACGTTTCCAAACTGAACAGCCATCAAAGGCTGACTGGAGCACAAAGACTCAGCTGGGGCTCAGCTGTCTGTACCGCTGTGGAGAAAGGAGGGTTAACAGGGTGCACGCTCACCAGGGCCTCCCAAAAGGCTCATTCCCTTTTTAGTACTGAGCCACTAGAGAGAAACACTAGAGCAAAGCTAAATTAGAAGCAGTCCAGAGTATTAGAAATACACGTGTTCACATCAACTATATTTAATTACATGGATCACATATTCTAGCATTAAGTCTCTTCAAATGAATTTAAATTCTTTATTTAATTCTATGATATAGATCATTTTGGCTGTATAAACAATTAATTTAACTAATATAATAAATAATTGCAGAATTACCAAAAATAATACCTTGATTTTTCTTTCAGTTGGCCGCCTTGCTCAGAGATACTCCGTCATTCCTAGACGACTGTTTGCAAACCCTTTTCCCCCCGGAGGACATGAAGGCTGTACTTGAACACCACAGAAACCTCGGCCATTTTAAAGAGAAAGGTACTGCGGGCACGCACTGGTGGGAGATAATTGCACTTCACCGTGTCCTGAAATGTGTCGAGAGAAAGGCTCGTAGCTCAGCGGCACTGGAAATGTGGCGCGAGGGCGTTCTGAGATTCATAAATTGAAAATGTTATTTGCAGGTAAAATATTCATGCTTACTTTGAACTCTTGTTGTGTTGTTGTCACAGGAGTGCTATGTTTTTCTCTCCATTAATTTTGCTACTTAATTCCCCATACTTCCTAAATTATGAATCCCAAAGCCTTGTCATAAAAAAAAAAGCTCACTGGAGTTTGTGTCATTCAGTTTTATTTATGCAAGACGTAGTTATTCTCAAGGCGCTTTAGAGTCTGCGGTAAAGGCTTTACACTATTATAGACAGACATCCAGTCCCTTTGTGAGCAAGCATTTGACAACAATGGAGAGAAAAAACGTCTCTTCAACAGGAAGAAACCTCCGGCAGAACCAGGCCCTGAGAGGACAGCCATCTGTCGCCATCAGCTGTTGGGGAGGGAAAGCCAGGAGAGAAAAGTAGAGCAAAAAGAGATCACAAAGAAATGCCTAGACAGCCTGTTTATGTTTATTTCAGTTGGAGTTTGGACATGTCTGACAGCTGTTTTATTTGTGTTTAAGTTGAACCAGAGCTTTAATAACAGTCTAATCGCTCAATTGTAGATCCCAGATTATTACCCATGGATGACTGCATCCTCACCTCCCTGTCACTGCCTCCTGGGACCAAAACTGTCATGGAAACAGCCTCCTGCTCACCTGCTCTCAAAGACTCCGACCACAAAGGACTTCTCAGCGCTCCCGTCAACGCAAGCAGCACGGAGAAGTCAAGGAGGAGCTCTGAGCCGATCAGGCAAGGACCGAGGGAGACGAGGGACTCTGGCAGTTGGCAGCTGCAGGCTAGAGCTGGAAACATTTCTCAGGAGAGGAAAGTACAAAACATAATTAGCACACTGCCATGCGACGAAACCATAGACCTCACTACATCCAACGAGACTGCAGACACGGATTCAGAAGCCAGTGAGAACAACCAAAGTTTGAGGGCAGCTCGCATTCTCAGGAAGAGGAAGCTGAGCGGAGGTGTGGACATTCCCACAAAGCAGCAGGAGACTTCAGCTTTCTTGTAAGGTTTCCATATGTTAATATATGTTTTATTCATTTGTTGCTAACAAACGGTCGACATCACATGTTTGCGTCTGTCCATAACTTTATCTGTTTGATCAAAGTCATGCTAGGATGTAGGTCTACTGGTCCGCCTTTAATGTTTGGTTCAGACTGAAATCTCTCCCCAGGACGTAAATGATTTCCTATTAAATTTTCAGCAGATGTCTACACTGCAGAGAGCGTGAATGCTAATATAGAGTCATGCGAAATAGAAAGTACAGGTTCTCTCATTCACGAGGTTTGTTTATAAAAATCATCTGGTCCTTAGCAGGACTTAAAATTATGGAAATACAACCTCAGATGAACAACAAGGCGTGACATATTTCACAGAGTCATTATTTATTTAACGAAAAAAAAGAGCCAAACTAGAAGAATAAGCAGTGTGTAAAAAAAGTACAGTGATCCCTTGTTTATCGCGGTAGTTGCGTTCTAAAAATAACCAGCGTTAGGTGAAGTCCATGAAGGGGCCAACTTTATTTTTTCCAATTATTATAGATCTTTTAAAGCTGTAAAGCCCCTCACTACACACTTTATACGCTTTTCTCAGACAGGCATGAACATTTTCTCTCTTTCTCTCTTGTTTAAACACTCTCAAAGTTCAAACCTTCGTGGAAAAATAAGTTCAGTTTATAAAATGAAACCAAAGATTAAACCCTGTTTTCAGGGCCAGAACATGGGAATAGAGCAGCTGCCAGAGAATTCAACATTAATGGATCAATGTTACGGAAGTAGAGGAAGCAAGAAGAATGAGTTGAGTAAAGTTTATCTGACTGTTTTGTTTCGCTTAATGCTCCTTATAATTTGGTGTGCCTTTATGGTCCGAAAACTTCTACCTTCCTTTAGCATGTCCAGAAGTCCAACTTTTTGTGCGATGGTTAGCATCTTCCTCTGCGTTTTGGGTGCAACCGCAGGTGCCTTTGACGGTGCAAAACGTTTCGTCGACATTGTTGTGCTTGTTGGGGAGAAAACTTACAAACAAACAGTACAGCACTTCAGAGTCACACTGCTAGCGATCGAAGATTTATGTACATTTGACAACCTGAACACATTCTGTACTGTACAGGAGACAGTGCCTCTAGGAGACAGTGGTCTACAGCCGATCAGGACGCGGAACACAATGTGCCGTAAAAAAAATTTGCACAGAAAAAAATCCACGCAACAGCGAGGCCGTGAAAGGTGAACCGCGTTATAGCGAGGGAGCACTGTACACCTTTACCACTTGCTTGGGTCAGTAGCATCCAGTTGCTGCTCATCAAATGCACTTAAATAACTGATCATCAGCAGTGATCTTAGAGAAGAATAGCAGCTAGCTGTCAATCTGCAAAGGGTAATAAAGCAATTTCCAAACAATTTGAAGCCATCGATCTAAAGTGAGGAAGATTATTTATTAGTGGAAAACGTTTTAGGCATGTTTTTTGTTTCATTTCTTTTCACAGAAAGCTGTGCATAAATGAATGAATTGCAGCAAAGCTATAAAAAAATGGGCCAAAATTCCTCCACAGTAATGTGAAACATTGATAAAGTCACACGGTGTTGTTGGTAATGGTGGTTGATCATAGAGTGCAATTCATTTTTTACACACTCCTGTATTTCAGTTAGAACAGCGTTAAATAAATAATTACATTTGATGAGAAAACGGTTTGTAAGCGAGCAACTCCAATCGTAGTTTTTTAACCTTTGCAGGGAGTCCTCAGTGGATGATGAGAATTCAGGTGAATCTCCTCTCATCTCCATATGGGGAGATTATACAGGTGTGTGCAGTTTATACATGGTCTCAATCTAATATTTGGTTTTGTATTTCTAAGCATTGCTTTAACTGAGTCTTCGTGTTTCATTTCAGACTCTCAGGAGGGCTCTTTTCCAGTTGTAACGGACACAAAAGTTCCCTGGTCGGATGAGGAGACGCTCCATCTTCTCGACATCTGGGGGAAGGACTCCGTGCAGCGAGCTCTGAAGGGCTGCTTGAAAAACCGCCACATATTCACCCAAATTGCACAAAAGATGGCAGAGAGGGGCTACATGAGGACAGTGGAGCAGTGCCAGACGAGGATCAAACGACTGAAGAAGTGCTTCCGTCAGAACAAGTGGGCATTTAACGACACAGATTTTGAAGCTCTCGCTGACGTTTGTCAGATATGTTCACTGATCCTGTTGTTTTCTCCCTGATCTGTCGCCGGAGGGAACTCCAGGCTGGAGCATAAATTTTACACACAGCTGGATCAGGTCCTCGGCTCATCGGCTTCCTTGGCCGTTCCTGAGATCACCTACGACGTTGAGGAAATTATCGATGAAGACGAGTCCCGAGACGGTGATGATGACTTGCAGTTTGTCGGACAAACGGGCCACCTGGAAATTGGTAGGAGGTCACATATTTGTACTTAAGTTTAACTCTTGCAGCACAATTGTTAGTGACATTAAAAGCTTTTCTGTCTTTTAAGGCTTCATACAATTTTGCATCTGAAAGAAATGCTAAGGATTACAGAATTTACTATTTTCCCTCTGACTCGTAATGCTGTTTGTCCGTCCAGTCTTTGAATCCAGATGTTTAAGTCTCATTGCTACAGTCGTATAAAATCATGCACAAAGCCGTGCAGGCTGCCATTGCAAACATTTGTGAAAGAGTGGGTTGATCTAAAGAGCTCAAAGAATTCAATAATAATAATAATAATACATTTTACTCAAGGGCGCCTTCAAGAAACCCAAGGTCACCTTACAAAAGAACAAAATTAATAAATGGAGCAATAGTCATAAAATACATAAAATGAGTTCACTTCTCTGGCTCTTGACGAAGGCGGTCACACTTTCTCCCTCTCCCTTCCCTTATCTTTCCTGCTTGGCTTTCTCATGTTTCTGTCTAGTCTTGTCTGCTTCTCTCCCTCTACCCTGGAAGAGTCTCACAGTCTGTTCTCTAAAACCTAAAAGAGGAATTATGGATTTGATCAACTGGTCCCTGAATGGAATTGACAACCTCTTCTCGACGAGAAGCCTGGATTCAGGAGAGCCCATTGAAGATATCTACCTTTTTGGAACCATGACAACAGGGTTCTTGCTGATCGGCGCTGGCTTGGCCCTGGCTTATCGAAGAATAAAGAAAGCGGAAACAGCTGTTCAAATCCCCACAAGGCTGCCCGCTATGTTGATTGCAACGATGTTGGAGCTTGTACTTAAGTTTAACTTGGAGAAGCTTGCGGGTGCTGTGAGTACTCCGACAACATCGCGGAGAGGCTCACGGCTCTCCAACGGGAATAGTGAGGAACCGGTAATGGACATTAGACCGACTGTAAAATTGTCATGCAGTGGTTCGCACTAAAGCAAGAACTCCACCATTATTTCATGCGGCTACCATATCGGCGCCAGCTGTGGTCTCAAGGCTGGAGCTGAATGTAACAAACAGTTTCTCCCCTGATAACAAACTGTGTTTAGACTCTTCATTCCAAACGCCCTCGTACGCTTATCTCCAAGGTCGAGTCGGACGGCGGGTCTGGGCCCAGCGCTGGAAAAATAGCGGCAGGGCAGGATGGCTGTGTCTGCATCGGCTTACTTCTCACCCCTGCTGCTTGTCACGTGCTTCGTGATATTGTGATGTGGACATTTGTGTGCTCTTTGTGACTTGCTCATTGTGTTGTACATTTCAGTGTTTTTCCGTAATACTACCGGTCTCCGACCTGTCTCCCCATGTGATGTCTGTGTTGTGTATGTAAGGTCGGGGGGGGGGTCCCATTTCGCTGCAGGGCAACTTGCATGTGACAAATAAAAGCTTTGTTGATAAGACGTGCAGACGGGACAGTAAGATGAATAGCAGATGAGGATCTGAGAGGGTGGGAAACAGTGGTGATCTGAAGCAGGTCACACAAATAGGAAGGAGGAGATTTATGGATACACAAGTAAGATTTATCCTGATGTCTATGGGTAACCAGTGAAGCTGCTGAAGAACTGGGGTAATATGAGCTCTTGACGGAGTGCGAGTTATGACCCGAGCTGCAGAATTTTGAAGAAGTTGGAGTTTATGAAGGGACCTTATAGGGAGACCAAATTAGGAAGTAATCGATACGGGACGCAATAAGACTATGGACAAGGATGGCAGCAGCATGGGGAGTAAGGAAGGGACGGCTTGGGTTTCCATAAATAACCAGAGTCGGTTAATATTACGTAATTCGAGCGTGATGGTGTAATAGGATGCCTCTGTTGCCTTTGTTGAAATTTCTTCCCTCCTAGATATTCCACACTCAGCTATTAGTGGTATTATTTCAAAGTGAAAGCATTTATTAACAGTAGCAAATCAACCACAAAGTGGCAGAGCATGTGAGGTAACAGAGTGGGGTTGTTGAGTGCTGAGTCCGTAATAGTCGCCCATACTCTGCTAACTTAATGTCTGCATAGTCCATTAACATCAGCACAGGAACTGTGTATGGGAGCTTCATGGCTTGGGTTTCCATAAATGGTTAGCCCCTGCAGGTGCAATGTGGAGGTGGTCCAGTACTTTTTGTCCACATCATACGTAGAGATGTGTCCATTTTTTTGGACACAGTATTGTTTTGCTCAAAATGGAATTAATACTTCTGACAAAATTCTGTGATTTGTTATTTTAGGAACGAGAAGCGTTCCCTGGACAGACTTGGAGACCTTGGCCCTGATCAACACATGGGGTGAAGATAAGATGCAGCAGGAGCTGAGGGGAATGCACAGAACCGGGCACATTTTTTCCATCATATCCAACAAAATGGCCACACAGGGTTTCTCCCGGACGCCAGAGCAGTGCCAGACGAGGTTAAAAAGGCTGAAATCGAACTTCAGGCAGTGCTACCAAAACAAGTATGTGTGCTCGGAGTGGAAAGAGTAAAAGAAAAGTTTTCGATTTGTAAACCTAATATCTCTGCTCTTTTGTTGTCCCTGCACTGTAGCCTGAAAGGACAGGAGCAAGTTCGGTGCAAGTTTTACAACGAGCTGGGAAGAATTCTAGTGAAAGACTTCCCTTCAGTTCCACAGCTGGAAGAAATACCAGGAGAGCCCGAAGAACGCAACTTTCCTGCCTACACTCATCCAGACATGGGTAAGCTCAGTTTCTCTGCTCAGGAGGACCGTTTAGATAAACAGCCTGCTTCCCAATTTGTTTGCACTGATTGGCTATTGCTTGGTCGAGACATCAGCTGACAAGGAATCTATTGAGCTCATTGCTCCTTTTGGGCAAAGAGCCAATGAGCTCCTGCTATGGCATGGCATAGCAGGAGCAATCGCTACTCTTCAGTGAGTGTTGGTAAGGTTTTAGTAAAACTAGATTCATTTGTAGTGGATTTCACTGTTTGTGAGCCTCCTGGATTTCTCATTTGTTTGTGCAGTACTGCCAAGCAATGACAGCAAAACTTGGAACTTTCTTTCTCTGCTTCCCACATTACAATTGTGATCATGAGCCAGATGAAGTACTACGTCGAGGCAGTTAAATGTAGGGAAGTACAAGATACATGAGCAAAGCTCCACATTATAAAAATCACCATTTGTTTTTGTACTTTCTGATTTTGCCCTCTGGGGGGCGCTGTGGACATGTAACAGATATCTAAAGTTAGAAGTGAATGCTTGTTTTTCTAAATTTTGCACCCACACTTCTTCCATGACTTTGTGTATATTTATTATTATTTCTGTTGTCAGTTTGTTGTATTTAGTAACTGTTTTCTTTATTTGTGGTTCAATTTGAAAACCAGAAATTATATTTAACAGCATAAACTTTTGTGTTTATAACTAACTGACTGAGATATACAGAATGGATATCTGCCTTCAGATCATAATCATCTCACTATAACATAATGTAACCTTTTCTTTCACATAATCCATCAGTAGAGTACATGGCAGCAGAATCGATGTAAAGCACAGTGCTGTGCCCAAGCCTTGAGCCACTCATCATTTCCTTATATTCCAAGTGTTCTTAAGCTATAGTTCTCAAGGTCTTTCATAGTTTTTCTTTGAGCATAGAAGCTTTTTCACTCATTTTTAATGCAGTTCTTGTATCTTATTGTTTTCAGAGAAATGAAAGATACTTAACTCAGACCTACGAATCATTCAAGCATAAGACAACATCTATCTTCTTGCAGGATGAACCAGTACAGTATTAACACATAACAGACAACTTGGCAAAAGAATAAATATAATAAAAAATGAAGGATATCTTTGGGCACTTTGTTACTAGCAGTGTGTTGCAAAAGATATCATTTGTTACCTTTTTTTTTTTTTTTTTTAGTTGATTCTATGAAAAATGCCAAAAATGCCATAAGATAGTTTGACAGATATAAAGTAGTATTTTTGCACCTACAAGGTGATTCTCAAAGAGCCTTTTGCTGAAAACTTTGCATGGTTTGCAGTGTTTTCTTTTTAAAAAATGAGGAAAGAGGACAAGTGAAGGACAAAAGAAGTGGTGAATGTAAAAACTATCATCAGATGAACAGTATCTGAAAGTCATGAAGAATAAAGAAGCTCGTGGCTTCTATGGTGTATTTCAATTTATATTTTCACATTTCAATAAATCGCTGTTCCAATCTTCTGAGCAAAATGTAAAGAAATGAGAGGTAGCTCAAGACTTTTGTACGGTATTGTAGTTATCTAAAAAAAAAAAAGTGAAATAAGGGATTGTGTATTGATGTGTTTCCTTTTTTATTTCTGCCTCTTCAGAGTCTGCTGTGGAAATTCAGGAGGACAGGAGGAAAGTCCCTTGGTCAGACAAAGAGACGATCATCCTTCTGGAGATCTGGGGAGACCCACAGGTAAAGCACAATGTTACAATCCATGCACTCCCCAAAAAATCTTTCGGAAATGTCCATAAATTTCCTGATAATCTCACTTTATTGCTGCTTCATTCTGTATTACTTCACTTTACTACTTTTACACGGAATTCTACCTTCCTTCAGGTCCAGCAGTGCCTTAGACGCTACCCACACAACGGTCACATTTTCACTGAAATTTCAGAGAAGCTTGCCGCTAACGGCTACTCCCGCAGCCCCGAGCAGTGCCACACGAGGATCAAACGTCTGAAGGGGAACTATCGCCAGTGTCGGGAAAACATGAGGTAAAAACTGCACATCTGGAGTCCCGCACCGTTGGAGTGACTTTGTTTTAACGCACCTGTCTTTCTGCCTCTAGCTCATCTGGGACTGACAGAGTCGACTTTAAATTCTATGATCTGCTGGAACAAATTTTGGATAAGCAGCCATCAACGTCGTCTACCATGGTAACAGACTCCATCGAAATATCAGAAGACTCCAACAGTGAATCGGTAACAGAAAGAGGTAAAATTTCTGTCTTCTACCCACCCCCTTAATGTTAACTCAGAATGGAAGATTGTTTTAATGCTTTTTCATGCACCACAGCTCTGAACTTCTTAAGACCTATTCATATCTATTATGAATGGGCTTTAATTTGCCAAGTTCCTGGTACAAAGTCCATGTGATGTGAGAATCTTGCAGGCGAATGCCTTTTCAATACACTGCAAGTGAGTGTGAATCATGTCTCCTACCTCCTGCACACACAGATGACACCCTCGCCTTAGCAAAACATAAAATTTCCAGAAACCAGAGCTTGTCTGACACAGAGTATCTACTCCTGCATGCTGCATGTGAGAAAGTAAAGGAAAGCGTAAACACCTCATGCACTGCAGGCTCAGTTTTTGCACTGCAGGCTCCTTGTTCTCCACCTGTTTTCTCCTTTGTCTTTCTCCAGACTGCATAGAACATAAGCCTGCTGAATATGCACCCAGAAATCTCCATAAACGCCTAAATAACTCTTGAGAATGAAATAAGCAACAAAAAAATTGCGCAAAAATCACTTAAATACTGATTAGCATGCAGCCACTATCATCACAGAACCTTTGTGTTCAGTTTGTGTCGGAGTTTTTATTTTACACAGAACAAAACTGCTGGATTCACACAGGGGTAAGATCAATAACAACTTCTTCAATCCAATTAGTGTATAACAAATCACCAGAGGTCCCTATGTAATACTAGACCCATGCTAATTGGCCTCAAAAAATAGTGAGCCCCAAATGCTTTCAGTAACTACATAATTTAAGCCATGTACTGTATGTGCGGATGATTATGATGACTTTAGACTAAAGTGAAGTGAAAGTAAAAATGAATTCAACACAGTTAAAAAAGTATTCCTAATCCCATTTTTCCCATTTTGGATGTTTTATACTCATGTTAAATTTCTGTGTCTCAATCACAAGACCCAGAAATCAACATGTCAGCTGAAAAGCCAGCAACCAGCTCTTGGACAGACGAGGAGACCCTGGTACTTGTCGATATCTGGGGTGAAGAAGATCTCCAGAAGGCCCTGAGGGGTTTCGTCCACAACGGCCACGTTTACGCAGACATTTCCGAAAGAATGCAGGACCTCGGTTTTTCGAAATCCTCGGAGCAGTGCCGCTGGAAGGTGAAGTCTCTGAGGAACAACTTTCGACAGTGCTACGAAAGGAAGAAGTGAGCTCAGTCTTTCCATCGGTTTACCTGTTTTTGTATCGCTCTCTCTGAGTGATGCCTCCGTAACTGCCGTTTTCATTCCCGCTAGATCTGGAAGAAAAGTTGATTACAAGTTCTACAGCCAACTGGAACAAATACTGGGACAGGAAGCAGTTTCTCTTGATGAGTATGATGAAAGGGATGAACAAGAGGAGCAGGATTCAGGTACAGAACACGCGCTCTGCATTAGATTAAAAATCAGCTACAAGTCAGATATCTTACATGTGTGTCTACCTGTAACAGGTGCCGATGGTTTGAACACAACGTGGACAGAGCAGGAGACGGTTGCTCTCATCGAGGTGTGGGCCGCAGATGATGTGCAGCATGGCCTGAAAATATGCGTCCGCAATAGTCACATATTCGCCGAGATATCTGAGAAAATGGCTGCAATAGGCTACCTGAGGACAGCGGAGCAGTGCCACTCCCGGATTAAAAGGTTGAAGAAGACTTACAGGCGTTACTGCAACAGCCGCAGGTAAAAAACAAACAAACAACAATACATGCTTTATGCTTTTTGAGATGATCCAGGCTCGAATGTTGTTGGCCAGCTGACCGTGGATTTATGTTTTCCAGAAATGGAGGGCGGCCCACGGCGTTCCGATACTTCAACCTCCTTGCTCCGGTGCTTGGCGACGAGTCTATTTTTGCCCCTGTGGACAGTACCGATGCCACCTTACAACCTTTGATGGACAATGAGCCTGTCTTATGTGGGTTTACACAGCCAGTCAGTAATACACAGGGTTACTGTGCATATATGAACTAAACTGCCAAAGATGAACACAATAATAAAGGCGTTTCCTCGTTTTAGATGAGCAGCCCTCGACCAGCCGGCTCCTGGTCGACCTGAGCCGAAAGATGCCCTGGTCGGATCAGGAGACTCGCACACTGCTGGAGATCTGGGGTGAGGACGGCGTTCAGCTCACTCTGAAGGGCTGCCTGAAGAACCGACATGTGTTTGACTACATCTCAGAGAAGATGAACGACCGAGGATTTATAAGGACCTCGGAGCAGTGCTACACCCGCATTAAGCGTCTTAAATATGGCTTCCTCCATGAAAAGTCAGTAACGACAAGATTTTGATTCTCACTTATTCTAAACTTGTTTAGATGTTTATTGGTTTTAGTATTGGTTTTGCTTTTAAAATTTTTACATTTGACACGATCACGGGTGAAGGTCCATGTGAAGTCATGACAATCTCAAAAGATTTCAAGAAAGAACTCAACAGAGCATAAAGATGCTCTTTGTCGTTTACAGTAATTAGCATAAAAACTGTAATTAGAGTTCTGGTTGTAACTGTGAGGTTTTTTTACAAATGTAGGGGAGAGTTTAAATTCTTCAATGAGATGGAAAAAATCTTCAGGAAGGAACTGAAAGTCGACGACGTGGCCGCAGACACGTCGGCTGCAGATGAGCCAGATGACTACATACTCGAACTGGGCCCAAAAAAAGGTGTAACTATATGGAGTATGTCACAGTGTGTGTGGGGGGAGCTGCACAGATGTGATGTGTGCTTTGAAAGTGTTGATGAAGGAGTATAGAGAAGGGCACTGTTTCTTTGTGGAGCTAGAGAAACCATATGACTGGGTGCTAAGAGAAGTGTGGCAATGCATGAGGACAAAAATCAATGTTTCTTTTCTCACAGTCCCCTCAGGTAACCAGTGGGTGCCCGACAGCGCTAAGCTGCCCTGGAGCGACGGAGAGACCGAGGCCCTACTGGACATTTGGGGGAGCGAGGAGATCCAGGAGAACTTAAAGGGCAGCGCCAAAAACAAACAGATCTTCCTCCAGATCTCTCAGGTCATGACCAGCCAGGGCTACCTGCGCACTCCTGAACAATGTCAGTCCAGGATAAAGAGGCTGAGGGCTAATTTCAGGCACTTCCTAGAAGGCAGAAAGTAAGCTCAGCAGTTCATTGTTGAGAGGTTACAGGGCACCGTGAGGTGGTGGGATCATCCATAATGTAAACGTGTTTTTATCTTCTGAGCATATTCACACCTCAGAGTTATCAGATTGTAGCTTTTTGTCTTCTCATCAGTCCTGATGTTCTGTGTCGTGTTTTCAGAGGAGAGAAACAAGAATGCAAGTTTTTTGAGAAGCTGGTGCAGATATTTGGCAACAAGTACATAATAAACTCAGACCCACTGGCTGACGATACAGCTGAAGTCATAGGTAAGTCTGACAAAGGTATCTGTTATTTTAGCACAGATACAGCAGCTTTAAAAACGCATACTGTTTGTAGGGTTTACTTCATTTTTACACCGATGGAAACAAGTTATAAGTCTGTTTCCTGTTTCCGGTGTTTAAACTTCATTATTGTTTTTGCTTTTTTAAATCTAGATGTTGCACAGATATTGCTTCATTGATCAATTAAGGTCTTGGTCCATAAGTATTGAGACAGTGAGGCAGTGTTTGTAGTTTTGCCTCTGTATTACCACCACAGTGCAATTTAAGCGAAATAATAAAGATGTCTATGAGGTTCAAACTTTAACTGTCACCTGTTTTCAGAGGCTCAAAATGAATGAAATAAACTAACATAATTTTAAATTTGAGGATTTCTTTTTCATACTTTGATGAAATTCCTTTGCAGTCAGTGAGTCTCTGAAATCTCAGAGATCTCACCAAAGGCTGCCTCCCAGGCTTTTACTGCAGCCCCCTTCAGTTGATGCTTGTTTGTGGGTCTCTCTCTGCCTTCAGTCAATGCACCAGAATTTTGATTTGGGCACTCCTGAATCTTCTCCCCTGTCTCTCTCTGATCGGTTTATTTGACTTTTTCAGCCTAATGATGGCTTCCTTCACTTTTACTTACAACTTTGGACCTCACTAAGAGTTCCAGTAAATAGTTACCAAATGAAGGTTCAACACATGGAAGCGACTCCAGATCTTTTATCTTCTTGGTTTTTAACGAAGCAATGAAGAAACAAGGTTCACCTCCTTGTCGGCTGCTTGTTCGATTATTGTTAGGCCTCTGTGCATGAATATGGCTACATCTTCTAAATAGCTGATGAAATCTTTTTGTAAAACCCAAGGAATTAAAGCTGAAGGTCTGCACATCAATCACATCCTGATTTATGTAAAATCCACTCTGGTAGTGTGCAGAGGCAAAACTACAAAAACTGTGTCTTTGTCCAAAAACTTTTGATCCTAACTGTAGCTCCACATTTTGAGAAAAGTGTTCATTCATGAATTTACTAAATATAAGATCAACAGCAGGACTGCCAACATCACCTGTTCCCAGTCTCC